>NC_046335.1:3231250-3877500 GCF_000738735.6 Corvus cornix cornix | reverse complement strand
ATTCTACCCTATTGTCACTCTGTTTTTTATATATGTTAGTTTTAAAAGATTTGCCCAGCGTAAATAAGAACAATTACAGAATCACAGAGCAGGATTACTTCTGAAGGGGAGAAAAAAAAAATAACCATGGCTTATATTCTCAGTGGCTATTCTGTTTGACTTCATCATTAAGGAAAGTATTCAGAGCATCTAAAGGGTGAAGAGTGGAGGAGTGTGTTTTCTTTTCGATATGATAGCTGCATTCAAGTTATTCTTCCCCCTACAATAGATTTTACCTAGCTTTATCTTCATAGGAAGCTGCTTTCAGTTGAAAAGCAGAAGTGAATAGGAGTGTCATGACATAGGATTAACAGTACAACCGGATAGTAAATCAAATGTTTGAGATGGAGAAATGCGGAATGTGACGTGCATCAGCGGCAGCGCTTCGCCGCGACGAGGGAGCAGCTGATGTGTGATTATCTGCCGAGCTCCCCGAGACCTGGGCTGGCACTCAGCTCCCAAAAACACACGGCCCGTTTGAACCAGGCAATCTCTGCAGTGAATCTAATCACAAGGTAAAACATTCCCGGGAACGGCGGGCCTCACAGAGGGCTAATTACAGATGGAACTTGCCTAAGCCTTAGGAAAAGAAAAGCATGAAGACTTTATGTGGTTTTCCAATCCAGGGCGAGCAACCTGACTAAAGAGAGATCCAACAAGTGCCCAAACTAGAAAGCAAAATTAAGATTTCAAGTCTGGTATATTTTATTATTTGACAGAAGCTCAATAGCCTTACAATAAGCAGGAACAGTGACCTCTTGCTCTGATCAACAGCATCTAATCCAAATACTGCTACCAGATTCTTCAGCACCGTGGCCTGACTCTCACAGTAACTCACCTACAGCAAGATAAATGCACTTGATCTTGCAATAAGATGCTAATGCATTTGTAATTCTGTACTTACAGTTTAAATTCACTGTAGAGACCAACTTGCAACACTTTTAACAGGCCCTAATCTCTCTGGTTTCGGTTTGAGACCAAGAGGCATTTCATATTATCAGCACTGGATTTATATTGTATGCTTAGAAAACAGAAATGGATTTCCAGGGGGTTTAATTTATCAATATCTAGTCTTTCTGGGAAACACTGGTTTGCATAGGAAAAGGGGTTAAAAGAAGGTTTAAGTGATGTCTCTAATATTTCCTGAAAACTTTGTACAAAAATATTCTATGCCACAAAAGCCCATTAAATATGCAAACTTTAATATACATTCCTCAGTAACAAATGTACAGTTAGATAACACATAAAGAATTATGAATGACTAATTATATTTTGCATATTTACAGCAAAGACAATTAGCA
This sequence comes from Corvus cornix cornix, assembly GCF_000738735.6. NCBI lineage: Eukaryota > Metazoa > Chordata > Aves > Passeriformes > Corvidae > Corvus > Corvus cornix. The sequence goes on along the minus strand of NC_046335.1, from coordinate 3,876,160 downwards.
AATAGCTTTTATATGCAAAATAAATGAAAAAGTAATTAAGATGCACTAACTAGAGCAGCAATATCAAGTCTGTTGTCTTGTGATTCATTCCTAACAAACATAATAATTATGCATTCATTGTCATATAATTAAAACAGCTCTGTCCTTTAGAAAACTGGTTATTTACTGTATAATAACCTGAAGAGTGGCAGAAGTTCCTCATAATGGTGAGAAGGATAATTAAATATTTCTTCCTGGTGTCTGCTCACTCAGTTGAGTTTATTATCTTGAACTTGTGCAAGAAAACATTTCCTCTGCAGTTCCAAAAGCCCACCTGCTCCGTGAGGGGAAGTTATGCCTTTGCCATGCCCTGCTCCCAAGCCAGCTGTCCAAAACTCCCAGACGGGCACAGCATTAAACCCGTTCCAGGGTGGGAAAGCTCAGGGGTCCAGCCTAGGGAGGATGGGAATGCTCTGCATGGAGCCTGAGTGTCTGTGCTATGACCTTGGCTGAACTTCTTTGTCATGGCTAAGGATGGCCGTGTTATATCATACCTCATATCATATCATAGCTTATATCATAGAATGGTCTGGGTTGGGCATGAACACATGGGCAGAACTCCATCCTTGAAGAACCAGAAATTTATTCATCCCACACCTCAGCTCCCCAGCTGTAACATCACCACAACTCCACTCTGCCTTTTCCCATTCCCTTCATTTCCCAGCTCTTCCTGCACTCCAGTAAAACATAATAAACCATCCAGTCTCAACTGGAACCCGTAATCACTCCCGAGCAGAACAGTAATATCCAGCACTGTAAGCCGTCCTCGTAATACCAATATCATCAAGCGCTTCTTTTTTTGTCTTAAAATTCTGTTTTCCCGTAAACCTCAGCCCGCAGGACCCGCCGAGCTGCAGTGGAGGAAAAACAATGTAATTGCTTGGCTGCACGTACGGCTGGCCTGGATCAGTAATCGGATTTCCAGGGACTCAGTAGGTAAGGGGCAGGGCAGAAGGAGCAGGTTCGCCTACGCAAGCTGGGACGGAAGGACTTAGCTCGTGCTGCTGGTCAGGCTCCATCCTCCTCCCCAAACCCCTGGCGTGGGGCCTTGCTCCTGTCCCAGCCATTCACCTTCCTGAAAAGGGAAGAATAACCATTCCTTTTAATGTTTCTCCACAAGCTGCTCTTTCCTCTTAGTTTTTGGGAAAAACTAAACAAGTTCTGCTGGCGGAGGAAGAATCCCGGGCATGGAAGGGTCTGTACAACGGGACATGGCAGGACCACAGAGGTTCCCATAGGCGCATTCAGGATCATCCCTGCATGGTCCATGAAGAGGGATTCAGGGTGATTTTATTGCCTTTGGTCCTTGTGACCTCACCCCCATTGCTGGGATTATTTGGGGTATCCTGATACTCCCCCAGGAGGGATGGGTCAGCTAAACCCTGCTGCAGCACGCACAGGAGAAAAGAAATGAAAGGACCCCAGCTCCCAGGCACCCTGGAAATAGCACAGTGCCTGTCACGCAGTGCCCTCCAGAAGGCAGAGGATTTTTGCACAGATTTCTTAATACTCCAAGGAAAAAAAAAAAATAGAGTCCTTTTGGGCTTTGTTACACAATTCATTTACTCAGACTTTCTCATCTGCTCATTCCCGCGTCAGGAATGCAATGGGACTTTACCTGACCTACATGGAGGGACCCCCTGTGCTGCACCCTACAGTGGGATGTATTTCTTTTAAGGGAATTATGCATCCTATGATGCTCAAGTTCCAGAGGGTCTCCATCCCACCCCATTTCTAATTCAGCACTTCATGTTTAGAGCAGGAAAAGGGGCTGGGCCATATTTTCTATTAAATCCTACTGAGATTTCAGTGCCTTTAGGACACACATGCACTCCCCAAGGCTGATCTGTTGCTTAGGTGGATTTCTCAACAGCTCTGTTTTTCTCTATTACCCCCTCTGAAATAATCTTAAGGATGATTTGTACTTCTGCTGAGCAACCAGGGCTTACTCACTTCTTGCATAGCCAATACCCAGACCATTGCTTGAGTCAGGTAAGGATGGAGGAGAAATATGGGTAAGTTTAGACAAATCACTGTGATTACTTGGAGATCCTGACCCATTTTCCCAGACCTGAAGACCACTTCTACCACATATGGAGGAATGGGGAACACAAGCCATCCTATGGGGTGCCTTAGCCATCTTATGGGGTGTGTTAGCCACCCTACAGGGACTGTGAGCTCCCCAGAGCCTGCAAGGTGTCAGGATAGAGCAGTTCCTTGCCCAGTTCTGCACAGAGCTGTCAGGATGACAGACTTAACCTCCCTCTGTCCCTGTTTACCCAAAGTAAGAAGATTGTAAGGCTTAGTTAATGTTTGTAAGTGCCTCAGGGTTCTTATATGATAGGCTCTATGTACATGCAAGTGTATTATAATACATGTCATAGGAAGAATTAATAAAGCAGAATGTATTAATTTAAAGGTAGCAGACACTCGTGCACGATAGCCTTTCTAGCTGCTTCTTTGCAGGCACCCAGAAAATGGTATTTAAGTTAAAATCAGGTTAAAGAAAAATAATGCAGTCAATCACTGCCAGATAATCGAGTCAGTAAATATCAATTATATAAAATGAGTCACCAATAAGAAATTTGATAAAATCAGGTGGCAGGGAAAGACACTGTGGGAGGCAGATACGACACATGTATTAACTTCAGAAGATATTCTGTTCTTTTTGGAAGCGTGGCTTTTATTTTGAGCACCTCCATTTTCTTCACAGCCTTTCAAAATGTTGGGAGCCTGAGAAGCAGCTGGACACAACAGCAGAAGGATGGTCCTTTTGCCTCAAAACTTTGGTGGGGGACAATGTGAGCTCCCAGGAAGGAACTGGAGGATCCTCTTAGGGTGAGAATCAAAAGCCCTTTAAGCATTCCCAAGCACAGAGGCATCCATGTGTTTGAGGTACTGGGAGGAAGGAAAGTACAGGCAGAGCCGGGTGGGCAGGCTGGGAGTGTGGTCACAGACCTGGTAACTGAGGGGTGGCACTGAAGCAACGCTGGCTCCAGGAGTAAGGATGGACTAGGACCTGCCTGTAGCCCAGATTCAGGGGAATGGTGATGTAGAGCAGAGCTTCCAGTGCTGGAGGATCCCTTGGAGAACCCAGGAACCTCGCTGGTGCTTACAGAAACACAAGCTTACAGAGGCCAGCTCTCTCTTGCAGCCTTTTCTTTAATCTTAAATCAAAATCCGGTTTTTTTTTTTCACTTTTCCAAGGTGCTGCACCCCCTGCATTCCTCCTCCTGCCACAGAAGTCACCCCCGGGCTTGTCCCCCTGGGCACAAACACAGCACTGGACCAGCAGCCAGGCTTTACCTCCAGTACAGGTATATTCACCCCTGCTTATGGGGAGGGATAAGGAACCTTTGGTAAAAGAATAAAATCAGCACTTTCTCTCTCTCTCTCTCTCTCTCTCAATCTGCATAAAATAAAGAGAGAAAATAAAATTCCAGCAGCTACAAGCTGGCGACATTATACTGTCATAATCCAGAAATGAACATTGATTCTGAGGAAGTCTCTTCTTCAAACTTTAACGCAACAATTAAGTATTCCATTGTCATGGCTCAATTAAATGGTATGGCCTGAGAAAATTGGGGATTGTAAAGTGAGGATGGAATGTGCTTTGATCCTCTTTCCAGGGTTATTGTTTCATTAATAAATGAACATGTCATTTGTCTCACCAGAGGGAGCTCCTGCCCTCCAGGCTTTTTCCCTTTTTTGTTCAGGTTTTATAAAGATGAATTTCCAGTGCTCTGAAATACCATGGATTAGTAGTTAAGCCTGACAGCACTTCGGGGAGTAGTGGGCTTAAAGTGCCTCACACAGGTCTCCAAAGCACTTGTTTACTAATAGAGGAAATCAGCGACCGTCTGCAGCTGCTGATATCGCATTACCATTTGGAAAGACAGTAGCTGAGATAACAAATCACACAGTTTTAATAATTACTCCTGCATTCCAGTTTTTTGTTTCCTGCGTTACTGCAAAGGCTGGATTTCTTCCAAATAAACAGATAAAAACAGTATGGAACTTTTATCTTTTAATGATAATGACAACACATCATGTTTCACTAAAAGTTTCCTGCTGGATTTTTTTCTGATTTCTAGAGTTTCAATAAAATGTAATTATACTTTATAATTCCACTCTTTTAATCTTCACTTCAAAAACTATTCACAGTTAGCAAGTTTGCTAGGCACGGAGAGGGGGTGAGGAGCAGGAGCCGGCTTCCCCCACATCGGGCTGTTCATAAATTCTGTCTGGGGGTAAACCTGTCATTGAAACGGCACAAACTGAGCTGCTTTGCATTCAAATTAATACCTAGTTTAATTTGAATATAAAATAGCTCCATTTATGTGGTTATTAAGAAAAAGTAACAAAACCGCTTGGCGATGAATGGATGTTCAAGATAGGATACACTCGCAACCTATTTCTTTTCGGTACTTGGGGGTTTATTTCTCCTTTTCTTAATCCCTTGGATACTTTGGAATTGGGATGTTTTCCTATCGATAGATAAGGCTTTAAAACAAAGCAGTATCTCTGAAATCTGGATGGTTAATATATGCTCTGGGAGTCAAAAACTTCCAATTAACCCAATACCGAATTAGGCTTCACGTGTTTTGTTCGAATACATCTTCCCATCTTGTCCTTTGCTACGCTCAGAAAAAAAGTCAGCAGTGTCAGTCACAACTTTTCTTGCTAAATAATTTCACAGATTTATTTAGGAGAGCAGAGAAGAGGAAGAAGAGAGGAACACCACAATTAGACCTTCCTCTTCCAACTCAAAAATATCCAGACTTAAAGGTAAGGTAAACTTTTCTCACAGCTTTTAGTTTGCTTACCATCAGCCCATGTTCCACTGGGTGATTAAAGAAAGCTTTTTTAAAGCATTACTTCAGAATGATCTTAATTGGTGCAAGGTTGAGCCCTTTCTAGGAGGGGAGGGAAAAGGTTGAATAGCCTTTTCAAGTCACATGAAAGTTTCTAGGATGAATGTACGATAATTAGATTAATAAGTAGCTTAATTTATCACAGCTAAGGATTTCAACAGCCACACATTAGAGCAAGAAAAAAAAGATTAGTGTGATTCCAGTTTGTAAAAAATTGTACTGAAACTTGATTAACCTTAAATACAAAGTGCCTTTCTTTTTTGTGTGTAAATTCAGTAGTTAAGGGGGGAAAAAAACCCACTAAAATAATCAGAAAAGTCTTGTTCCGTTCCTTTGTGTTCACTAGCTAATGAGAGATAGCAGGGTTGTGCAAAACAACTTTTCCTGGTGATGTTATTCTTTCTAGAACATGGATTTAGAGGAAATCTGTGATCCCTGCCAGTGCTGCAGACCCCAACGATCTGTGTGAGGTGTGAGATAACATTTGCAGGGGTTAAAAACATCTCCAGCATCAGCCAATTTCATTTTAAAATAAGAGAAAATGAAGCAGCGAGAAAAGGGGTGAAATATTTATTTAAGTATAGGGGAAAGTTGTATTCACCTTAATGATGGTAATGCAGAAGAGCTGAGCAGGAGCCTGGGTGCCAGGCAGAGGAGTGGGAAACAACCAGAGGCAAGGCTAACGAGGGGGATGCAATTAGCGATGACAATTAGCTGGGCAATACTCGCTCACACAGCACCGGTATCAGCCTAAAGTCAAACGTGGCAAAGGCACGAGCAGAGTGCAAAAAACCTTCACCCACAGATGGGAGAGTTGTGTAAAATCCTGCCAGAGCATCCAGCTTTTCCCCCCGCCACCATTTCTGCTTCTTTGCAGGACAATCCCTTAACAGAGAGTGAGGGCTTTTTGATGTTGCCATCCACCGCCGAGGTTGCTTTCGGTGGTGTCATTATTTATCAGCGCCAACGTCAGCTTTCATTAATCCAACTCCTCAATACTTGTATCGCAACTGACAAAAATTCCCCATGCTTTTTGTGAAGCCGGCTGGCAGCGGGGCAAGCAGAGCCCACGGAAGGTTCTGGAGGGTGGTGGTGGTCCCTGTCAGTGCTCACCAGCCATCGTCATTCTGAGGAGGTCTAATGCAAACCCAGCGGTGGTGAGACGTGGGGTGCTGGGTTTGGGGCTCCCCGTCCCGAATCCCTCTTTGAAAGGGGAACGAGAAGGGAGAAGGTTGGCTCATGTTCGTGGGAAAGAACAAATGAGGCTGCTCGGAGCCTACCAAAAAAAAAACCAAACCCCACCAAAATTAAAAAATGAAATAAAATGAAAAAAAAAGTGTAATGAAGCGAGAGGGGGGAAAACGGTTTCTTTAATTTTATCTCGCACTTAAGAGATGAGTAAGAGCACTAATGAAAGGGAGGGTAATTACAGCCCAGATAGGGCCTCTTGCACACGCTGGAACGTGGGGAAGGTTAACTCTGGCAAAGGGAGATCATACAAATCAAAGTGGCTGAGGGCACTCATGCATCGGCCTGTTTGATAAGATTGATAACTGTAACCAGTAGCTTAGGAGAATCGATTTCCACTGCCGGGGATCTCTCTGGATGCTCTCATCTTTTCTTCTGTTTACATGAAAGTGAAGCTTTAAAGATGTTTTATCATCTAATGGCGAATATGACACACAGTTACAAATGGAATCTTTTTTTAATCTCAGAATGGAAAATTTAAGCGGGGCAGTGATTCGCTTTAATTATGTATATTGAACAAATATGAAGAGATGAGAAGAAACTTGTTTTTCAGCCCACTGAACCCAAGTGCTTGCCTGTAATCTAAAATGGATATCTAATTATTGTTTAACATTATTTATTTAGGAGGAGTTACGACCTCTAATTTGCCTTTAAATGATTAATTTAGTGTTTAAATAAAGCTCCTTTTATTTAATAATGTTTTCTTTAACCAATCTTCACTAATGTCAATAAACTCTTTGTTTAACCTTCTTAAAGGAAACATTTCCTCAGCTCTGAGACAATTATGAATTAACAAAACCCATATAGAAAAATGAGCTAAGCAATTATCTAATATTATTGCAGTGTGCTTAAGAAGGGAATATTCCACACCAATAACATAAGACAAGAGAGATGAAACAAGCTTTTCTAAATATTGAGCATTTTAAGCAGTCTGCCTCTTCTTGAGGTGATAAGGCAGCACAGAAATACCCCCAAAATACTCACAGCTTGGCTAAATAAACTCTGCCACTTCCATTATCATCCTAAAGAGGTTCTTGGTTCATGTCCCAGGCACAAACAAAGCAGCACAAATATCCCCACTCCGTATGTAGGGAGATGGTCAGAGGCAATGCAGGCACCTTCCTCCTGTCCTCAGCCCTCGGCAGGGCACCCTCACCCGTGCCCAGGGTGACTTTGCATCACCAGGGTGCCCCCCTGATGTCCAGGACCAGAGGGAAGGTGTCAGACATGGGGCAAGGGACAACCAGTCACATCTCAGAAACTCCTCTCCGGACATTTGTCTCTTTTATGGAGCAGGCTCTCACACTTATATCACATCAGATATACTGGCCACTTATTGTGAGAGCAAAGTGCCTTTTGAGGGTCATAGAATCAGGGAATAAATTGAGTTGGAAGGAACCTTTAAAGGTCATCTGCTCCAACTCCCCTGCAATGAGCAGGGACAGGTGTGACTGCTGTGCATTAACTGTGAAGCACAGGTGCTACATAATAAATTGTGCTTGTGATAATGCAGCTGCTTTCCTGGCCTTGCTTAGATCCTCCGTACTTTGCTCTGGTGCATGCTGGAGCTTGGAAGACCACAGGAAAAAACAGGCAGCACAAACAAATCAAAACTGATGTCAAAGAGACCAGAAAGTGACAGGAGATAAGTGGTAGAGGAGAGAGAGGAGAGGCAGAGCTTTCAGGAGGAGCCAGATGAAACAGAAAAGCCAGGAGTGGAAGAAAGTGCTGAGAAAGAGTAAGGTGATACTCATTGCCCAGAGAAGCTGTGGCTGCCCCATCCCTGGAAGTGTTCCAGGCCAGGCTGGACAGGACTTGGAGCAACCTGGGATAGTGGAACAGGGTTGGGATGAGATGATCTTTAAGGTCCCTGCCAGCACAAACCATTCTGTGTTTCTATGAATTAGAAAATACAAAATATCCAAGGCTTCAGGTAACACTGGTTACCATCTGTAGCTCCCTGGTGGAGGTCTGAATAGAGCTGTGCTCATTTCCCACGTGGGAAACGTGCTGCCTGCATTGTAGGCAGAGCTGAAAGGGTTCTCACTTTCAAAGCTCCTCTCTTGTACAACAAAAGCAGCAGCAGAGCATGATAGGTTCTCTGCAGTTACTCCTTCCAGGTTCTGGTGAGGATCCCAGGAAGAAGAAGAGGAGACAATGTCCAGATTGGAATGAAGAGGGCTGAACAACAGTGAAGGGCACCGTGAAAGCCACAGCAGTGCAGGTGTAAAAGGAAAAAGGAAAAGAGGGAAAATGGGTGTGTAACAAGCATTGATAGGAGCACTTGGCAGTAAGGAAGAAGATTGGGAAGGGAGTCTGGTGAGCCAAAGGTTGTACCTAAAGGGATCCACGACCATGGAGGGGGAATCAGGAACATGCTTAACTCTGCAATAATTACTTCAAGGCTCTTGCAAAATGTGGTGGGTCAGTTTGAGGAGGCAGGAACCTGGCCCCAGTGCCAGATCATGGCTTCAAGGATGGTGGGAGCTCGGAGTCAGTGTGGTGGAACTGCCACACCCAGCCAGGAGCAGAGCTCCCTTCCTGTCAGAGGCTGAGGGTCACCCAGGGGTGTCCCTACTCATTCCCCAACACCTGAAAACACCCAACACATCCCTGCTCTGCTCATCTGCTCTCAGTTTCTCCCTTTCCTGGAACCATAGATTCCCCTTTGGGGCTTTTATTTTTTGTTACAACTGTCAGATTTTTTTGGCTATATTCTAAAGTTTCGATTTTATAGTGTCAATTTTTTTCCCCAACCATATGGACTAAGACTTCACCCAGGGTGCAGATGTCTAGAACAAGGGAAATCTCTAATCCTTTTTATCAGTGATGTGACACTGAGATGGCCCATTTACTGCTGGCTTGGTAGGAGGAATATCCATGAGCAGCTTATTCCTTCTCTCCCATCTTGTTCCAGCACTTGTACCCCATCCCCTGAAAACTCAGAGTGTCTGAGGCCACACAGCCACAGAGTCCAGCTGATGTTATCATTACAACCAGGAGACTCTTTTGGCACTCACCCACAAGCTGATCTCTGGGTAAGTGATGATTTGGATCCACAACATGAATGAGGATGGTCTGGGAGGCCCACAAAGTCTCTTCCAGCATTGGGATGAGCTCCCACCATGACATCTCCTCGGTGCTGGTACAGCACATGTGGAGTGAAGACTTGAATCCTGCCTTCAGCCTTGCCCCTGGTTCTCCATATAGCTTCTCTTCCCACAAATGCAGCTGTGCCCACCAGTCCAGAAGTTCCAGGAGGGACAAGACTCCCACAGCCCCTTTGAGAAAGGTGAAGGAAAGGCTGGTGAGCAACTCTGTGTCTTAAAATCTTCATCCCACAGCCTCCCCCCAGACAGGTGCCCCTGAGATGTGATAGGAAGCCAAGCACAATCTCAGCTGGTCACAGGTAAATGGGGAGGTGTGTTTGCCCCCAGGCAGCCTGAGGACGTCACCCTCTCCTGAATACAGCCTGTTAAAGAGGGATCTCCTTTTAAGTAACCATTTCCCTCCAGGCTGCTGACTCCAGGAGTGGCCAGCTGCTCATCCCAGGTCAAAAAGGGCCTGGTTAAAAGGTCCTTCCCCACCTCGGATGCAGCATGGACAAGTCCCTCAGGACTTGCTTGGCAGTGCCACAACATCCAGACCTGACCCACAGGACTCACTGGAGTCCTCCTAAGGTTAGAAGGTGGCATGGTTTGTCCCAGCAGACACAGGAGGAATTTTCACAAGAAACCCCCAAAAACCTCTGCTATGATATGCAGAAGTCCTCTGGTAGCCTATGTGCAGTCCTCAAACAGGAACAGGACACATGCAACTTTTTTATTATTATTAGTTTAAAAACGTGGCATTGTGACTTTTTTTGAACCCTAGACAGGCAAGAATAAAGTGAAGGATTTCTTGCATCCACCACCTCTTCAGACAGGACTTGCACTGCACTCTGAGCTGCTAGAGAACCTTACTAACCTAAAATAAGTAAAAATTTACAAACCTAGCTAAAATAAAATCTGCTGGTTAGCAAAGAATTCACTTTGCTCCTTCCCTTCCGCTTGCTTTTAATCAGCCTTGCAGAATTCCCACTGCCTGCATCGATGGGAATGTGTAATATTGTTTGATGAATGAATAAAATATCAGGAAGGAAGTGTCTTGTTTGTCTGTGTCTTCATTATCACCTTCCCCATCCCAGAGTTAGTGCATGGACTGTGTGGCTGGACCAGTCTGTTCTCCTTTACTGGTCATCCACTGTTTGATTTGTGCTTGCAGCTGGAAGCTCTGGATATAGGTTAAGATTGAAGGTGCTTGACGCTGTACAAACAGCAAATAAAAAGATAATCCCTCCAGTATAAGTTCAGAGTTTTGCCAGATTTTGCTTTTCCCTGAGCATCTTTATTTTACATCTGAAGCCAGGGGGATAAATCATCATTTTTCCCTCATTTTCCCCTTTGTAATTATAGACTGACACTCTGGGACTGTAACTCACTTAGATTGGGTTGGTCAACTTCTACAGTGAAGTGCGGAATATGGAGCTGTTCTGGGAAGTGGGGGGAAAAGCCAACCTAAATAGAAAGTTTTTTTGAAAGACATGCAAAACCCCTTAAGACTTGTAACCACTCACTAGAAGAGCTGTGCAAGAATCCTTTCCTTCAATTCCCTCTTTAATCTCTCCTTTTCTAAGCAGGTAATCTCAGATTATTTACCAGCATCTCATTTCTAACTCACAAGAAACTCCTGGAAGCCAGAAGAAAAAAAAAAAAAGTACTCTCCCTCAGCCTGTTTTTGTTTTGCTCTCATGTTTATTTTCATCTTAACATTAATTGCCCCATAATATCTGCTTGGTATTATCAATTAGCCTTTGCAGTGGGAAAATATTTTAGTGCCTAATACAGCGTAATGATTTTTTTCCCTATTTGCCAAGGGGGTTATTAATAAATGTCCCCACTGGGGTTACAACTCTGGTGCTCTGGTGTTTGCTTTAGGGGAAATGAGGGATTGGAGGAAAATCCTAACCAAACGGAGCTATAATTAGAGGGAAAGCAGCTGCAATTAGAAGTATATGTTCAACGACACCCACGGCACTCGGGGACAAACCTCCCCTCCACTCAGGCAGGCGTGGCAGCACAGAGTCTGGCGCTGAAATAAAAGGGGAAAACTCTTGGTTTTCCTCTTTCTCCAGGTGTTGCACCAAAGATTTGTGCTGTCTGCTCGGTATGTTCTCCAAGGAAAGTGAAAAAACCAGGAGGGTTTTTTTCAGCAGAGGAGTGCTGGCCTGGCAAAGTCAGCAGCAGACTCCTCCAAGCCGGGATTTCACCCTGATCTCTCACTCCTCACTATTTATTTAGCCTGAACTGCTGCCACAGGCTCTGCTGGACTCTCTGGGAAGCTGCCAGCCAAGCAGCCTCTTCAAGTGACACATTTCTGACATCAGACATCCACACCGTGTCCCATGGAGTCCTCTCCTGCGGCTGCAGGTACTCCAGGGCTGGATGGTGGATCCTGGCAGACCTCGTTCTCCTCCCTGCTGCTGCAACAGACTTTGTTCAGGCAGGAAAAAACAGTCACCATCCCTCTGGCTTTTCTGCCTGCTACAAATCTAAATTCTCCAGCACCAGGCAAAAAAGCATCTCATAGGCTCTCCCAGGAAAATTCAATCCTGTCAGCAGATACAAGTTTCTGGAAAGCCAAACTGGAAGGAATTCTGTAGCCTCTTGAGAATTCAGGCTGAATAAAATGTTAGGGCTTGATTTTATCAATTAGCCCAACAACAAGTTTAACAATAAGCAGCAAGGACACACAGGGAATTTAGAAATGCAGCAGATGTGCAGTACTGCTTAATATGGCTTTTAGCTTAATTCATCTCATTGCAGAAATCTGTAATTCTCATGGTTTGGGTTCTGAACAGCAGCTACTGATGTAACCTTTTGTCTTTCCCTGGGTTTTGTTGGTCAAAAAACCCATCAAACAAACAAAACAAAAAACAACCAAATAATTACTATTCTAGCACTATTAGCTTTGAGGATTTACAGCTTTGCTTCTTTCACTGCAGAACTTGAAAGTAATAGAATTTACTCTGGGAAAACCTGACTGTGTCCTTGCAAGTCTCTGTAGGGCTTCTCATATTTGGGTCCCAAATAAGTGTCCCATATCCAGTAGGAAACAGACTGTTCCAGCATAAACTGGCTGGCTACAGGGGCCTGTGTTTGAGACACAGCGGTAGGAAACAAGGGAATGGCAAGAAGCTGTGTCCAGGGAGGTTTAGGTTGGATATCAGGAAAATGTTCTTCCCTCAGAGGGTGATGGAGCACTGAACAGGCTCCCCAGGGAATGGTCACAGCTCCAAACCTGACAGAGCTCCAGGAGCGTTTAGACAATGCTCTCAGGGACAGAGTGGGATTGTTGAGATGTCCTGTGCAGGGCCAGGAGTTGGACTCAATGATCCCTGTGTGTTCCTTCCAACTCAGGATATTCTATTCTATTCTATTCTATTCTATTATTCTATTTTATTCTATTCATAATCTCCCACCCCACCACGCCTGCAGAAAACACAGAAAGCAGCAGTGAAATGCAAGGATGTCCTCCACCACCCATGTGTGACACAGGTCATCCTAGCTCTGGATCCACAAGAAAGCAGATTTCCCTAAATACCCCGAAAAGTGCAACCTCACTCCTGCAGATTGCTGGGCACCAGAAAAGGCACCTAAATGAAGATTGGGCTTATTGGCCTTCTCCAGAACAGCACCTCCTCCAGATCCTGGATCTCTCTGTTTTGACCAGAAGAAGACCTTGGTGGACCTGGGGACTACTGCTTTTGTAGTGTGAATGAACAGAGATTAAAGGTCGCCAAATGAAGAATTCAGTGATTATCTATACTGAAAACAAACCTGAGGTCTGTGTTCAGTGGCCACTGCTGAACATCTTCCCTGGACTCACAGTCTGTAGGACAGTGTGAGAGGAACAGGCATCCACACCATTGTTTTGGAGCAAGGAGCACTGTCCATGCCAGCTACTTGTATTTTATACCTCACTTGTACTTCCAGTAAAGCATCCCAGGAGTTGGGAGATGAACCTGCACAGCTCAGAACCATTTGCTATAAACCAAATATTTCTGTCCCTTGAAAAGCAAGGACAATGTTTCCATCGCCTTTGGGAGGGCTCAGCTGGTGTCTGCTTTGATTCCTGGCCACAACTAAAAATTTCTTCAAAACCAGAAGAAATTTTTCTTTCCAAACTGCCATCAAACTGCCAGTTCTAGAGACATCAGACAACATTTGGTTACTTTTATTTTCTTCTTATCCTTCAGGGGAGCAGGATGATTGTAATTATGTCTTTCCATAGAATCCCTGAATGGTTTGGGTAGAAGGAAAGGAAAGGTAGAAGAAAAGGACCTTAAAGACCATCCAGTTCCATCCACTGCCATGGGCAGGGATACCTTCCACTGGACCAGGTTGCCCCAAGCCCTGTCCAACCTGGCTGGGAACACTTCCAGGGAATTTGCTTCCATGTGTACCTTTAACAACACACACACACTATTTGCACACTATATAAATGTGTTACAGACCTTTCACACTCCAAGAAGTTTACAATAGATTTTAAAAGTTGTTTTGAAGGGATAAGCATTATTCGAGGGATGTGTGTGCATACCCACAAATGTATTTAGTACCCTATGGGTCCACATACACTCTCAATAAACCCATGTAGTGCTCTGTATCTAACCATAGAGCTCAGCACTGGGCCCTTTCCCCACTGTGCTTGAGGGTCTAAAATGAACAACAGGCTTTTAAAGCTACATTTATTACCTTGCCACCACCAGGAACAGCCCAACCTCATGCAGCCACTTTGACACAGACGTTAATTTTCACTTGCAGCTGTGGCAATTAGAAAGTGTACTTAATAGAGTGTCATGTTAATTGCTGCAGAGTTAACCAATTTCTCCATTTAATTGTCAATTGATTAACCTATTGAAATGGTAAGTGACTCAGTTTCCTTCCAGAACAAACAGCAGCCACATATTGTAGCTTCATCCAGCTGGAGGGGGTACTCTGTGATTTGCTCAGCCTCAATGTGCTGGTATTTTTCTACACCTCCCTGAGCTTTTAATTAGATGAGCCAATTTTACATGTATTTGTCTGCTGGAAAGGTTATCTGTGCTGGAGCTGACCTGCAGAGACAAGGTTGAGCCTAGCAGTCTTAATAGAAAAGGATTTCAGCTATGACTGCTGTACTTGATTGCATTGTAATGGTAATTAACTTGAGACTTTGCCTCCCTCAATGTTTTTTTGTAGCTTTAACTATGCAATGAGATGTTTCCCCTGTCATATATATGCACTTATTAAGCTCTCATTGGATTCTAATATGCATGCAAATAGTCAAGAGTTTCTTAAGGCTAATACTACACTACGTAGATTGTAGTGCCATTAAGTCACTACAAAGATGTAGCCTGCAGCAAACTTATAAGTTTTTTTCTTTCTTTTTTCTGCGAGCACATGTGAGGGTTTGATTTTCCATTTTTGCACTTTTCTTCCCAACCTAAAGCAGGAAAAATTTCCTCTACATGCTTTAGATCCTTTTCATCCCAAGCGTTCTGAGTGCAAGAGCCCGTTTCGGCGACTTTCCCTTCCCCAGCGGGCCTAGAAAAGTGCTGGTGTTTTAAAAGGAAGACCCCAACGTCCTTAATTCAGTTTTTCAAGTTGGATTGTAATCCATGCCCATTCCAAGTCCTTTCTGGGAGCGGCTCGTTTGAAAGCCCTCGGTATCTCCTGTGTTCCTGCATGTTCTTTTACAGTACGGCGCTGTCATTTAATTACGAGACAATCCCCCACAACTGAGCAAGCATTTTCATCATTGATAATGTTGGTAGCAGGCAACTGAGACAAAATGATTACAAACCTATGTTGCACTCAATAGTCCTTTAGAGGATTTCTCTCTTAATAGTCCTGGCTCATTCATGTTTGGTTCAGTACATTTGTTCTTTAAAAAAGGCGTAGATTAGAAGAGTTTCAGGGTAGGTTAATAACTCAACTGAAAATGGCTGCTTGCATTGTCCAAGCCTGTTCCTGCAGTTGCCTGGTGCTTTCTTCAGTTCTTCCACACTGCAGCTTTGGCCCAGTTGGTAAACAGCTTAAATCCAGACATCTTTTCATTCTCCGGCGCAGCGGATTGAAATAAAAATGCATATAAGTGGCGACTGACTGGCGCTGGCCTGACAATAGCCTGTAACATTATGCAAGGGTATTTACATAGGAATAAGGCCTTGGTAAAGAAGACAGGGGCAATTAATGACTAGGGCCACACATATAAGGAAAGTTTGTCCAATCTTTTCTTCAATAAAGATCTTTTGTAAAGTGCTATGGAAACTCATGGAGGCCCCCAAACAGACTAGGAGAGGGACTTTTGTGGTGGGGCTTTTTGGTTTCTTTTTTTAGCCTGAAGTTAAAAGGGCCGAATTTTGTAAAGGTTAAATGTAATTCTTCTGCAGTGTTGAATTTTTCCTATTGTCATTTCTTTTTTTTTTTCCTTTTTTTTTTTCCCCACAGGATTTGGGTTTGCGTGGCTTTTCCCCTAGGAGAACATGTGGAGTAAAGAAATAAAATGAATGATGTGCCTCAGCTAGGCAGGGTGGTGGAAGTGAAAGATTTGGAGGAGACCTGTCACAATGCTTGACTCCTGCTAGCACAGGTTTGGAATTTAAGCTAATTTGTAAGCACTTAGGGCCTGACTCTGACCTCTCTCACATCCCAGCAGAGCTGCTGGTGCTGCCAAAATGCTTCCCACCTTCTGAATTCATCTTTTTGCTTCATTTTATCCAGATGGATTTGGCCATGAGCGATTCTGACAAAGGAAGGAAGCCCCATGCTCTGGCTCTGGGTACTGAAGGCGGAGCACTATCTGCAGCGGGTGATGCCAGGACGTAGCCCAGGGCAGAACTTAACCCCATCCCGCCAGATGGGGAACTCTCCCCTGGGCTTGCAGACACAAATAATGAGCCCATTTCCCTGGGGAGACCAGCCCACATCCACCCGGGGCAAGGATGTCACAAAAGAGCCGCAGCTGATGGTGCCTCCTGCACCTGCGAGGCCTCGAATTGTGGTTTTGCACATCTTGTCATAGAGTGGGCACAGCACTTTGGGTCTGAAGCCACCGTGATGGGGCTCCTGAGAGCCTTTTCACCAACACCATGCACCATTCAGTGTCACCTTGTCCCTCCCAAGCCACTGCCCTCTACATCTTCCCTGCCCCCATGGAAGTGTTTTCCATGGTCTCCCATGGCACATCTCTGGATGGCAGCTTGAAAATGCCCACATCAGTTGAGCGACTTTACTTTTAAGCTCATCTTCTGGGGTTTAGTGACTTTGCTTGCTCTTTTTCTAATGACCATGGAGGGTTGATTCTGTAACATTTTTAACACTCTATTCGGAGGAATCTGTCTTGAAAGCAGAGCAGGGATCCTTCTGCTCAATCCATCATATGTGTGCAAGAAGTCAACCCTTCAGTGGGCATCAATGAGGAAAAACATATGGATACCTCTAGATTCTGCCAAGCTTTCCACCATTTCCTGATCTACCACTGAATCCTTTTCCTCTCAGGTAGAGATTCTTAGACCAGAATATAACTCCAAAAATACAGATTTCCCAGGACCCCCTGTCAGGCTAATTTCTTTCTTTAAAGTATTTTTTAGAATCAAGTCTCCCATGGAAATTAATTCCTAAAATGCTTGCTGGACATTGAAGAGAGGGACGTAAACATTACTACCACTAGTGCTTGGTTCCTATAAGAGGAGCGTGCAAGGAGCAGGGAATGTGCTTCTGCTGTAGCCCTGGAAAGCTGCAGAAATCAATGCTTCATTCAAGGCTATTGATCAGTACTAAATTAATTAGACTTCAAGGCTTATGGCAGTTGATAAGACAACTTGTTAATTTAGTCAATGATAGTGTTTTCCCTAAAGCAGCAAATACCCTCTTTCTCAGAAAAGACATTTCTAGCACTTGCTACTCAACTTTTTTTGCTCCCCCTCTCTTTTATAAAAAAAAAATACATAAAGAAAAAGACATTCACTTTACATTTAAATTAAGATAAGAATTGGACAAGGAGCTGCTTCCATTTACCCCTATTTGCCTTCTTTTTCTCCAACATGGAAGCAGGGTGTCGATAACATCTGATGCAATTTAACAGGGCAGCACCATAACATTCAGCTCCTTCAGCCCCGGCCTGTTGAACGGGGATGTTCACTTGGAAAAGCTGCTGGGGAGAGGAGGGAGGAGGGGGCAAAGCCACTTTCTGCATGTGGGTTGGTCCCTTTTTTTAATGGCAAACCCAGAGCTTTTGCTTCCCAGACTAGGAGGATGCTCATGGCCACTGACAAAGGCACGGGCGCTGCCAGTCCCGCAAGCAGTGAATGAGATGAAGATATCCCAGAATACCCTGGACATGGGGCTGTACTTCCTGCTGGCTGGGAAGGACAAAAGGACAAAACCCAAGGAGTGCCGGGGTCCCACCACCAGCTCCTGGAGGCACCAGTCTGCTACCAGCAGCACTCCAACCCTCGGAGAATGCTAATAAGCCACTGAAGAGCTCAGCTTTCCTGCCATAATTCTATAGTGCTGTTGAGGACCCCATAGTGTTCACTAAATAAAGACAACTAATTGAGAATTTTTTGCACATTTTGCTCAGTGGACTTGTTGTTCAGGCGGTTGGTTGGGGAGAATGTCCCCCTACTGACAACAGGGGCTGATTGTTTTGGCAGCCGCCGGGTTAGCGCCATTGCCCGGGTCTGAGGCTGACTTTCCAAGTATGACAAAAATGTTTAATTTCGGAATTTTTTTTTTTTTTTTTTTTTTAATTATGTGGCTGGGAATTATTTGGGCTATGTGGAGAACAGGGCGTCCAGTATTCACGTGACCAAAAGAGAAAAAAATTTTTTTTTAAATTGCTGGCAGTGTTTCTCAGAATAAAACCTTTGGTCTTTCTCTCCTCTGCCTCTGTTTCCTCCCTCCCCCCCCCCTTTTTTTTCCTGTGTTTTCTGTGGTGAGGCCGACATTTTTGTGTCTGCAGGTGACACTTTGATTGAAACTAAAATTAATAAATCAGCTGAAAAGCTCACACCTACAGCTCACAGCAGGGCCTTGAAAACACGGTTATAAAGGGAGCTTTATGCCCTTGTGTAAAGAAGGAATAAATTACAGAAGCACTTGTTGCCCTTGGACTCGATTTTGCTTTGCAGGCTGGTATCTTATTTTTGGAGCTTATTGTTAATCAACAGGTTCCTAGTAGGTTTAGCAGGTGACTTTGTTATTAATCTCCTATTTGACCACTATAGCATATTAATGAGGTAGGCTCCTGGATGTGGCAGTGTCTCCAGCACAAGGAATTAGTTTAAAAGGTGCACTCTTTACTCAATTGCCCACAGTTAACGATGCTGCAGCCCAAATGCAAAGTAGCATTTTCTACAGCTCGTGTAGCATTAAGAGTGTTTTACTAACATTATGTTCCTCACTGTGCTTTTCTTCTGTTGTATACTTATTTCTTCTCCATGGAGGGCTATTATCAGGCTTACTGGTCCTTCCTTCTCTTTATATTTTGGGGGACTTTCTTCATTTTTTATTCCCCTAACAAAATCAAGAAATTATATATAAATGACAAAATGATATCCTTTCTTATTAATGTGCACCTTGGTTTTAATTAAACAATTCCAGAGCGCTTTGGAGTACCATTGGATTTAAATAAAACACTCGGCTCAACATTTCCCTTCAAAACTGGCTTAATAAATATTATTATAAAGTGCAGGAATTCAACCAGCCCCATTTCACCTTGTATTTTGGGTTTGATTTAAGCTTGGAGAGAGGATACCTATAGGGGTACTTTGAGAACATAAAGAAAAGCTAAGGATTTAAGACTTAAATTTGTAATTACCGGGATCTGCCGAAATACATAATATTATGAGCCAGGCTATAAAACACCCTGGTGGAAACAACAGCTTTGTTGTAATACAGTAATTTCCACATTCCAAGGAACGTGCTCTGCCTTAGATGGTTATTATTGGCATTTGCTTTCATAACTTTCAGATGTGTGGTCTACCTCCCAAACAGATACATTTTCCTATTTAAATTAGCACTGTCAGGCTTATGCCTGCAGATTCCCAGCATTTTTTTTTTTAACAAGGACTCTCACATGCAACAGCATTTTTGTGTCAGGTTAGGTGTCAGCCTTGAGTTTTAGCCTGAACCGTAAAATATCTGTCTTTTATGGATTAAGTTCAAAGTTATCATGTTACTTTAGCTTGGTACTTTGGTATTTCTCTTCTTTGGCCTCTTCTAATTGGGATATATATATATATATATTTTTTTTTAAGGGTAGAAGAAACGAAATCTGCTAGATTGTATGTGTAAGAGAAAAGTTATTTAAGGTATTAGTAACATGTTTACTACAGGCAGGAAGGTTTAGGTGCCTTACTGCCTCTCACATAAAAGCCTGTAGATGTGCAGTCCATATTCAAAATCACATTAGAATTTTGATCTATATTTTCAGAAATTAAAGTCAATTTAATCTGCAGCCATCACACAGTGCTCGGTTTGAGCCTCTGAAAAGGGCTCAGCTAAGCTGAGAAAGATGCCCCAAAATGATGCACTGGAGTGAAGCATCCCTGTGGGCAACCAGACATCCCTGGTTATGGGGGGACAAACCATGGGGGAAAGATGGAATTCATCTGCAGACCCTGCAGCATCGTGACCTCAGAGAGGATATGATGAACAATCACGATGAAACACCCAGAAACACACTCACAAACTTGGATCCCATCCAAGGTGCTCCCAGCAGAGGACATGTCCAGCTCATGCCTGTACCTCTAAGTCTCCCCAGGATGAGCTGATAGGGCTCATTTTCAGACATCAATAATTCAACCAGTTAGCTTGTTAGAGCTAAAGGGAGATCTTCCCTATTTCAAGCCAAAAAAAAAAAAATTACCTAACCACACTTTGGGAAAAAAAAAAAAGCACATAGAAAGGTGGTTTTGAGCTCTGAGAACACACACAGTAATTACTGCTGACTTTATATTGCGTTTTATTTTTAAGGAACCACCATTTAAGCAGTTTTGCTGGATTGTTGTTCAGGGGTTTTGTGTTGTGGTCTTGTTTGTCAGGGCTCAAGGAATTGAGAATTTTTACGGCACAGGCACAACTCCCCGTAAATCAGGGCTGGTCGTTAAAACCCTTCAGTGAAGTGGTGTTAGCAGGGGCTGCTCCACAGCCTCTTTCTAAGGAGGAATCCTTAATGTAACACACATTTGGGAGCCCTTTCCATCCCCAGCCCCCATCTCCCCAGAACTACTTACAGCACAAGGAGTTTTGAGCTTATTTTGTCTTTTCACAACTTAGCAAGATCAGACACATTTCTGCAATGCATATGCAGATTTTACCTCTTGTTACTTTCTCTAATGAGCTTTCACTTAATCAATTTGACAGTAGCCTTTCTTCCTTTTTGCTTCGTATCCACTAGGAAAGTATTCAGGAAAAAGTGTTAACAGTTTCAAGGGGTATTAGCAAAATGAAATGGTGGCACAGGCAAATTTAGGAAGATCGCAAGAGTGCTTTAAGAAAAGAAAAAAAAAGAAAAAGAGAAGTTAAAATGGGGGATGTGGATTTAGATGTTTGTCTAGGAAATGAGTATGACTGCAGACACCACGTTTATTTTCTTGCGAATAATTTTAAAATTATGCTAATAATGAGCAGAGAAATCCTAGTGTTATGTAATTATCCACGTTATAGAAACAAGCACTTTCCTTGATGGTATGCAGCCACTCCAAAAATAAAAATATCCTCTTTAATGGGGTGTTGAGTGTAGGCTCCAGTCTGAGCCATTCATGCAGGACAGGGATGCTGGAAGTCCCGGTGACCTGCAGAGCCATGGGAAGCTATCTGCAAAGCCCTATCAAGCCTACACACCCAGGTTATCAAAGCCAGCTATGTATTTAAGGCTTCTGTGGAGGGGTTTCACAGAATCCCAGAATGGTTAGGGTTGGAAGGCAACTTAAGATCATCTTGTTCCAATCCCCCTGCCGTGGGCAGGGACACCTTGCACTAGACCAGGTTGCTCCAAGCCCTGTCCAACCTGGTGTGGAACACTGCCGGGGATGGAGCAGCCACAACTTCTCTGGGGAGCCTGTGCCAGGGCCTCACCACCCTCACAAGGAAGAATTCCTTTCCAAACTCCCATCTAACCCTGCCCTCTGGCAGTTAAAGCCATTCCCACTTCTCCTGTCACTCCGTGCTGTTGCTCAAAGTCCAGCTCTCTTGGAGCCCCTTTAGGCATTGGAAGGGGTTCTGAAGTCTCCCTGGATCATTCTCCAGGGCACCCTGGATTTCACAGCATCCACAGGCACTTGCTTCTAAAATGCACCCGCAGAAACAGAAGTCAGTGCTCTGCATGGCATGGAAAACCAAACCAGGCAGGAAATTACCCCCAAAGTGGAGCTGCTGCAGGTCTCTGAATCAGCACTTACTCACTCAATGTCACCACTAAGCTGAGGACATCACTCAGGCATTAAGTTCATAATAGCAAAGTGACAAAGCACTGCTGACACCACCTTATTGACAAGGAACACGGAGCTTTACCCGGGGGTTTCATGACAGCCACAGTCTGCAGGAAGAGGGCATGGGCAGAAGGAAAACACTCATGGGCAAATGGCTTGGAGTTCCCCCCAGTCAATAAATCCACTGGAGTCCCCTGGCCTGGACTGGTTGTCAGAGGAAAAATTTATAGCCCAATTCCTGCTTGCCAGGTGCTTCATGTGAAGTAAGCAAGTCACTTCCCATGTGACCTGTGGGATCACAGCCCAATTTGCAGGATTAGACACAGGGAGTGGGGATGCACCTAAGAAAAAGATTTTCCTTTCTCTTCATGAGAAATTGATATCTTGATGCCATGGAAGATGCAAACTTTATTCATGGCTTTCCGTCCCTGGATGCCAACAACCCTTCAGCTGATGATCTGTTTCTTTCCTAAAATGGATTCCTTCCTGCCTGCCCCCCAAGCCAGAAAAAGTCCACTTTTCTGCCCAACACTGAACAGCTCCATCACGAGATGCATAATTACCACATCTATCAAAATTTTTATTTCCCCACTGGTAGAGCAAGCTGTGATACCCAAAAACCTGGTAAGAAAATGTGGCTGTCATTAGTGGACACTGAATCTTGTTTCCAATGTCATTGCCTTCAAACTGAAGGATTAAGTCCCAAAAAGTGCTCCAAGGGCTTGCTTCAGCAAGTGGGGTGTTAATGGCATCGTTTTTATGTACTTTAATGTTATTTTGCCCCGTTATAAGTTGATGGTGGTGTTCAGACAAAGTGTGCTTTTTGGGAGAAACAACCCAACCTTGTGGAGCTGAACCTCACAGGGCAGAGCAAAGCGGGGGCACACAGACCCAGAGAGGCTTTAGCTGGGCTTTGCTTTCCTGGCACTGTTTCCATCCCAAAACAGGGGACCACGCCACCGCGGAGCCAGGCTATGTGCTGCAACAGGACTTTTCCAAAATCACTCTTTTCAAATATTTTATTCTGATCTTCTTTATAAGCCGGGGTCCCAAACCTTTAAATCAGAGGCAATTTTGTTTTCCTAGCTGTCAGCAATATTTTGGCTATTTTAAGAATGTAGGACAGGGTTAAGGATTAGTACCAGCATTTCTTTTCTGTGTATCAGAGCTGCTTAGCAGTAATTAATTAGGACATTGGGTTTTGTACTCTTGGTTCAGGTCATTTGCCTATGAGCAGCTCAAGCCTTTTACAAAGGCACGCTGCATATGTTTCTGGGTACCTTTTTGAGAGAAGATTTAAATTGGCCAGATGAATAATACTTTGCTACAAGTGTTTTGCCCTAGGCAAAAAAGGTTTTCTTCATATTATCATCGCCCAGAGCTGGAATCCTCAAGCTTGATGTGACTGGTGTTATACTGTCACATGGCAATGATGTAAGAACAGGAGCTCTCTGTGTCAGACAAATCTGGATTTAGGGGAATTATAGCAGATGTTGCAAAATGGCAACAGTTTAGCAAGTTCCTTTCATCCCTTGGTTGGGAGGCAGGTCCACAAAGTACACCCAGACAGAGAAGAATGTTATCTTTGATCCCTTTCACTCCGGGGCAAGGAGACTCCACCCCATGAGGGATGCAGCGAGGCTGGAAATAAAAATAAATTTACAGTAGCTTTTTGCTTGGCAGTATGGAAATTGGCCATTATTTATTCATGCTGTTTGCCCAGACATGTATAAAAGATTTTTATCAGGGGGTAGCGTGTATTGTGCGCTATAAACAGATTAGAGCACTCAATATTAAGATTAATGGCACGGAAAAACACTTGGAAATTTGTGTGTGGTTAGATTACAGGGGATACTTGCAGCTCCTCTCCACTATGTGTGCATGGACAGTGGTACAGCCGTAATGTCATGCCGAGGTTACGAGGAGGGAAGGAATATAATTGTCTCTGATAGAAAGACAAAAAAGTAGGATATCACATCAATTTTATCCATCATGTAGGTTTGGTTTGTTTTTTTTGTGAAAGACACTGGAAATGTCTCTATTCACCTTCATTTGGACAAACTGCTCTTTTATACCTACACAGAAACTGAACACATGATGACAACGTGACAGACCCTGTTTACGACACGAAAGCACCACCTGCAGTGAACAAAACAGGCCAGTGTAGGACAAGCAGTAATTCTTTTCATGAGTTTAAATCTGATTGGAATTTGGTCAGAATTTGTAGGATTTTTCTTAAATTGGTTGGTTCATTAGAAATAAAAAAAAATTTAAAAAAAATCCATTCGGTGATAGGCACAAAACCACCCCAGTCTTTGATTAGGTATTATTAAAAAATCCCTTTTTACCACCCGAAAACAACATGGAGTCAGAGATGTATGGGATGGGCACGGCTGCTCACACTGCACAACCTCTCACCCAATGTCCTCATGGCCACAGCCACACTGCCCAAAGCCACCTTACCCTGAGCATCCTCAGTTGTACTGAATTTCCACGCCCAGAGGAGCTGAACCAGAGGGCTTCAGGCACATGCATGATAACAACTGTGGTTTTTATTGACACCTCACCTGCCTGAACATGCAGTGCTCATTTTTAAGAGTAGAAGTCCAGCTGGATTCAGCTCAGGGAGATATCTAGGGGCAAGCTCAAGTCTGAATATTGGAGTCATGGCACTGCACTTCAGCTCACACATCAGCTTAAAATCTGTGCTTTCATCTCTTCCTGAATCTGGCCCTTGCCCCGCGTGTGGTGCGCCATGTCTGATCCATATAGGACACACTGGTGGAGAGGATGGTGTCAAAGTTTTGAGACACCTTTCCCATGGGTGTCTGCAGTCATCTGAGCAGCTCACATACGTGAGTTGTCAGCAGGACATGGTTGCACCAGCACAGGGTGCCCAGAGCAGCTGTGGCTGCCCCTGGACTCCCGGAAGTGTCCAAGGCCAGGTTGAACAGGGCTTGGAGGAACCTGGTCTAGTGTAAGGTGTCCCTGCCCATGGCAAGGGGCTGGAACTGGATGGTCTTTAACGTCCCTTCCAACCCAACTGTGATTCTTTGATTCTATGACCAAGCTGGGAGACAGCTCTTGTGTTCACTGCTCACATTGGTGGCCTTTAGGTACCATCTTAGGGAAAGCATCCCCAAGCAGTTCTGCTCACAAGAGAACAGAAAGGCCCTTCTTCACCTCATTTTGAATACTTCCAACCAGAGGAGACCTGCAGCAGCCAGGCCAAGCTGACCCCAGCACCCTCTTGTTTCTGTCTCTGAGCTGACCTGTACCCAGGGGTGTCTTCTGCTCTTGATCCTCCACACCAAGGTGGCCTTTGTGAGGCAAGATCCTAACTTTTACCGCTCCAAAGGAAATATCTGCTCCTGTCTGTCCACCAAACCCCTTGTGCAGGCAATTCTGCCCATGGGGACTACCACAGAGCCCAGGCGAGCTGTAAACCCATCTGTCAGGAGACCCTTGGGATGGCCTTAAAGCACAGTACTGACCCCCCTGCATCCTCCTGTAGGACCAAAACCCAACAAGGGAGAGGCTGCAATGAATATTTTGCCAAGCACAGAGCCAAAACCTTTAATTGTGGCCACCAAGAAGATCAATGCCACCGTTACTGCGTGGCCAAAAACACACACAACAGTCATAGCACAAAATTGGTCGCGCCACTCATGGCCCCAGCCCCGTGTGCTGGGAATCAGAGGTGTTATAAGGAAAACATGGGATCAGCACACATTCCCATTCAAGATGCCTAATCTTGTCTACACTCAAAATGGCACCGGCTAAAATTGGTTTTCAATTGATTTAAGTTCACTGGCACAAAGCCCTGTGTAGACATTCTTAAATGGGTTTAAAAATGGCTTATCAATTTAGCTTAAGACACTTAGTAGCTAAACTAAGCTAAATCGGTATAAGCCAGGTTTAAATTGATTTATGATGTCCACAAAGAGTTTTGCACTGGTTTAACTAAATTGCTTTAAAAACACACCGCCACTTTAGCCTTCAAAAGTGAGTGCCTACGAGTGTAAGGATTTAGGGTAAATGTCTTTAAAAGTGCCTAAATATCTGAGGAGCTTATGCCCCTTTTCCCTAAACAGACTTAGGCTCTCCGAAATCAGAAACTGTCCTTTGTAACTGCTACTCCAAAGGTTCCCCCCCTGCAAAAAAAACCCAAAAAGTGGGGGGAAAAGGGTCAGATTCTCCACGGAGTAAATTAGAGAGATGTCTCCCATTTTACATCAGCTGGAGGAACGCCAAGCCCTGCCTCAAATTTTTAAAGGGAAAACAAAATTATCTGACACCCCAGGTTTCGGGGGGCTTGTGGTTTGGGGGGGATTTTTGTAGCCAATTTTTATTTTTCCTTTCCCTCCTTAGGTGCGGTAGGTCCATATGATCCCCATATATTGAAATAATCCCGTTGCTGCTCGCAGCATCCCTGCACACCACAGTAACTCAGGCTTTTATGTTGACGTGCACAGTCACAGTTTGGAAGATATTTGAGTGCTCGTAGCCACATCTGTTGTTTTCTCTCTTAATGATTTGCAGTTAGCCAAAATAATAGAAAGCAGGCAGCGCTTCTTAATATTGGCTTGCTTGACATGAGCCTATCTCAGTCAAAATGTTTATTCTGCAGTGCTCCTGCTAGCTCTGGAAATTCATGTATCTATATGTATTTGCGTGTTTTGCTTGAGTAGGCACAAATTATGCTCTCAACTGGAAATATCACAAGTGTAAATAATTTGGAGACATAAGTGTCTGAGAGAAACTCATGTAAAAGCTATTTGTTTTATGGATTTTGATCTCCAAAGTTTAAAATATGAGCAAACTTTTCATTAAGGGTTTTGCCATTTGTTTGAACACTCCTGTAGTAATTGGAAATGCAACAATTGTTTAAAAGTGGCATTGTCCATGAAAAGATTTAGTGAGGGATGAAGAAATTTCTTGAACCTAAAGACATAATCTGGTGATCCAATTCTCCCCACTGTGTCCATTCCCGTGAAACTCCATTTACTTTCTCCTATCCGTCACCAGCTCCCCCGCATCCCACCTAGCCAGTCCTCTAGGTTTCCCACATTGTTTCCCCTTTTGTCTTTTCAGTCCAAACAGAAGAACAACAGACAAGGTTTCGAAGGGCAGGGAGCATCAGGGGCTGGAAGAGAATGGCTAAGATGAGGGTCAGAGTCCCAGCCCTACTGCCAACAGTTACTAGGGTTTGTGCTGCCTGGCTGGGCAGTGTTCAAAGACTTTGCTGGGCTTTGTTCCACTGTGTAGGGATTAGGCCTGGCGGTCTGAGAATTTGCCTTCTAATTAAAAAGGATAAAAGATAGAAGTAGCATTAGACTAAAACATAGCAGTGATACTTCACAGGCTTTTTTTTTTTTTTTTTTTTTTTGTAGTCACAAGACAATGCACGAAGTTGTCAGGTTGTTCTATTTCTTTTGTTTTCTGTGCGTATGAAAAAAAGAAAAATCATAACACCGAGAAGGGAGGGGAGGAGGAAAAGTTTTGAAACTCTTCCCAGCTGTTCCATATGGTGAGTGAAGGCAGAATTTCTGTGTGCACTGTGGCAATTTTGCTTGCTGACTATTGCATTTATTGACAAGGATTACACCAGCTCCCTATCACGTCCTTTAATGCTGTACCAAAAGGTGAGGGAATTCCCCACGTCATCCTGGCCGAAAGAGACTACAGGAAACCTGAATTTCTTCTTCCACGACCTCTCCTTTTTTTCCCCTCTCTGCTCAGCCTCATTAGGGACACTCAAAATCAGCCACAAACCCTCCCCTCAAATTAACTGGGACATATTATTTTACCCGTGCAATGTGGAAAATGCCAGAGGCCACATCCAGATAGTCGGTGCTTATAGCACCGCTTTAATTATCCTTAAAAAAAAAATCCTGGGTTCCGAGCAGGAAGGGGAGGCCAAATCCCCACAAGCTGTTACTCGTGTGAGTAATCCCATCTCCTCCAAAAGCCCTATTCAGGGCAGCCGCCAAGATCCAGCCCCACGCAGGACGGTGAGGACGGGCGTAAATCCAGGGTCTGCCAGCCCGACAAGGGCCGTTGGAAGAAATCCCTGCCATTTACAACTTGATCCGCCTTTAAAAACATCCTCCTGGGCTGTAGCCGGGGCAGGGGGAGCCGTGGTGTTTAGGGGTGGCTCTGCTGACTTCCCCGGACAACCCCTGGCACCCTAAGAGAGAAGCTGAGGTGAGCAGTTGCGTAAGGGCCGCTGATGAGATTATATTAATTACTTTTCAGAAAAAGGAAGAAAAGAGGGGAAAAAAAGAAAAAAAGGAAAAGAAAAAGAAAAAGAAAAAGAAAAAGAAAAAGAAAAAGAAAAAGAAAAAAAGAAAAAGAAAAGAGGGGGTAGGAGTTTGGTGGAAGACTTGAGAAGCTTTCAAAGCCGCCGAGCTCGGGTTGCAGGCAAGGATAAAGGAATGCCCTTTTGTTCCCACGCATCTCTCCTTACGTCACAACGAGCCCAATTTCTTCTGAATTCTGGCTGACTTTGCATGTAGTAAATAATTTGGAAGAGACGACAGACCAGGCGAAAATGATTCACAGCAGAGAGTTGTTGCACTTCATCGTAGAGGATCCAAAGGGGAAAGCATTGCTCACGGGAAAGCATTTTCATTCATTAAAATTTTTGCTCGAGTTTTCTTTCCTCTGAGCCAGTAAAGACCATATTTGTTCTGAGCCATAACACAAGAAGGAAGGGGAAGACTTAAAAACACTGCTTGGGCCAAAATGTTGTTGTCTTTAAATGAAATAAGCCCTTTTATACTGCTGTGAGTTAGCTCGAAAGCAACATTAATGTGGCAAATTATCCCATTGATTTTAGGCAGGGTTCTTCATTGATTTTTGCATTAAAAAAATGGCTGTATGAGCCAGCCCATGGTGCCTAACTTCTTAATATCAGGGCACTGTGAAAGGTTGCCCTTCCACTGAGTTTTAAGGACATGGAAATTTTTTAAAACCAGTGTGCTGCTTTCTGGCTATCAGCGTTGGAAATGAGACCTGCTCTTCTTTGCTGGATTTAGAAGTAAATAGATTCAACGTCCCCGCAGGACAATATTCCCAATTCCCTCCAGGCCTGCAGTCAGCTCCTTTCTGCCTCCATCCCAGAGAGCCAGAGACAGGATCAGGCCACACTTTGGTGCTGAAAAACCCTCTTGTATTGATTTATGTGCTTAACATCGTTTCAGAGTGGCCGAAGCAGAGGCAAAGGTCCCCCCTCCCATTTTGTATTCCAGAGGACCGATGATAACTGAGAGGAAATTCTCAGTTTGCCCCATGATGGGGATCACTCAGAAGAGCCCCCCTGGCTTTTTTGGCTAGTTTTGTGCAGAGGAGCAGGGACAAAAACCCCTTGGAGGAGAGATTCTCAGCCGCCACGCATCCAGACCTCCCCGTGCCTCATCATCCTCCTCCTCCTCCTTCTCCTTCAGCACTGCTGCTTCTGCAGGGCTCAGCCCCAGTGACACAAACTGGGGGAAGGATCCTGTCATCCATTTTCCGTGGGGAAAATTAAGCAAGGCATAAAGAGGAATATCATATTTTTTAAAATAGGATATTGGAAGAAATAAAAATCTCTTTCCCTGGTGTGTTAAAAGCACTCAGCGCTTTAGAGCTGGGTCTTCTTCAACACCTCGAGAGAGACACAAGCACGAGTGTTATTTCTCTCCCTTACTCTTCACTTACTCACAGGAGGAAGGTGATGATCCAAGGGGGCTTTATATTTGCAAGAACATTCCCAATATTTGCATTACCCATCAAGGAAAATATTTTTAAAGGCCAAACGAATATTCATTTATATTTATTTGCTTAATCTAATGATCTATTGTGATTCTCCCTTTCATCTATTCTTCCCTTGATGAGTGTGTGGCACTCCCATTAAGATTAATAGCGGTTTCACATGCACAGTCAGGGGAGATTAGACCCCTGCCCCGGCCTCCTGCCAGCCCCATGTATGTCTTTGGATTCAAGCTCCGAACCCTCACTGATGTCAGTGAAAGCACCATGTGTACAAAAAGGCCCAATCCTGCCCGGGGCTGAGCATCCTCCCTGTCAGCCCGGGCCTTCAGAAGCAATGGGGCACAGCTTCTCCCCAAACACATTTATTATGCTGCAAAGTCTGGGGCTGTCTGGGGAGCATATGTTTATGTGGGGTCACTGTTTCTGCAAGCACAAGGCGGGGATTTTTTATGACAGACCAGTCTAGAACAGCATATGGGGACCAGTGAGGGGTGCACTGGAACCATTTCTTAGCAAAATAAACCACACAAAATCACAAAATGGTCCCTCCACACAAAGTTAACTCCACGTGCAGAAATTACATTTTGTGACCATTTCAATCCTTCCTGGGCATTCAACTCTGCCGTTACACAGCCTGGCCCAGAGATGCACTTAAGCCACCCAGTTTTGAAAATTAGGTGTATAATATATCATGCTTCTTTAGCAAGGCAGAGGCTGCTCCAAAGCCTTGGCATGAGAGCCCTCCTGTCGCCTTCAGCGGGATTTGGAGCAAGGCCTTTCTTCCAGTGGCATGAGAGGTACTTCTGCCACAAGCTGGGAGCCCAGTCCTGAGAGTAATTATGCCTTTGAGAGGCTAAAAGCTTCTGAATATTCCTGGTGCAGAAAGCTGCTCGCAGATGTAAGGGTTTGCGACACCTGAGCAGACGAGGTGGATTTTGTGTGTTGGGTCTGATTTAAAAAAAATTTTTTAAAGGTGCATTTTTTCTATTCCATT
Organism: Corvus cornix cornix; assembly: GCF_000738735.6. NCBI lineage: Eukaryota > Metazoa > Chordata > Aves > Passeriformes > Corvidae > Corvus > Corvus cornix. The sequence continues at coordinate 3,845,733 of NC_046335.1, read as the reverse complement.
CTGGTGAATTTGTATCATCTCTTCATTTGCAGCTGTTTACCAATATCCCCTATTCCATCCCCATCCTGACCTTGTCAGATTAAGTACAGCAGCTGCCTCACTACTTGGACCACTGAATAATTTTTTTCCCTCTTATTTCCATGGTATTTCTGGGAAGAGGAAAAGAAGGATTTTCTAATTGCTAGTGCAGAAGGCTGAGCCACAGCCTCTATGTGTGGAGTAATTTACTTGTAATTACAAATGCAGCCTCGTGCCTCAGTTTCCCCAGGCACATCGTGTGTGCAGCGATACCTCTGGCTTTCCAGTGGCACCATAAAAAATGAAACATTTATAAGGCTTTTGGAGGCTGAAAGGCATTAAGAGCCTTATAATGATGTTTTCAGACTACTTCCAATATCCAGCCAGACTCTCTAATAGCAACAATTAGAATTATTAATTTTTACTGCCCTGAAGCACTGAAAAACGCTAAGATCCAACCTAAGCAATGCGAGCAAAGTCAGACATAAAGAGTGAGGAAGAGCCAGAAAGTGAGCAGGAGTCAGAGCATGGGAACCGCTCCACCATCTGTCCCCTCGGCTCGCTCGGAAGGCATCCCACAATTAGAGCAAAACTGAGGATATGACATTGTTTTCCTGCATTGTATTCAGGCTTCGTGGTAATGGCCTCATTATTGATTTGTGGGGTTTTTTCCACTTAGAGCTTTTGCACCTTTCATAGCACACGGCACATGCAGGCTCTAAATGTGGTATTTATGTCATGCTGTCTATATCACAATATCCCTCCTATATTAGCATACACTGGGTAGTCATGTCTTACCAATATTTACAGATATTTTTAATGTAAATATTTCGATTATTCCTATTTAAACATGACTGTAGCCCTTTACAGTATCAGGTACTAAATCTAATTGATTGATTAGATAGATATGAGTAAATGATGAATATGTATGTTTAGCAAATGCCTTCTTGCACATTTGTATGGCAGCATCTCTTCTTTTGGCTTTTCTAGTAAGAAATAATAGAATTTTTTTAATATATTTAATTGATGCAATTTATGGTCATGGCTAATGGGGTGCTTTAATAAGAGAAAATAATCCACTGAATTTCGGTTATTTCAATAAAAACTCAGAAAGTGTATTTTAATCTCTCCAAGATCATCATCCTTGTTCTAAGTACGAGTTCCTAAAAAACCTGTGCTGCGATTTGCTTTTATTTTTGTTTTTTTGGCTTAAGCAATAGGCTTGAAAGTGGCAGCTCTGAAAGCAGATTTCTTTATCCAGAAGCCAGTTTGGAGAGCGTCCACACAGGCTGCTATTCTAAGGCACCATTCTGAAGACTGCCATCTCCACGATGGCACATGAGATGTAATTTAGTCTCTGTGTTAATTTAGCCCAGGGTCTCTCCTGAACAGAGAGGACCAGCCGTGCCAAAATGTGTTAAACTGGGGATGGCGCTTTTGTGATACGGACAACTGTCTACCAGGGATTGAGCTGAGACCACCAAACTACTTTCATTTAGATTCTCAATTTAGTCTTGAACCAAGGTCAGAAGGTAAATAGCCAGGGCTTTATCTTCCCTGCCAAGCCCCTGGTAGAGGGTCTCTTTGAAGTGGAGTGTGATCAGTGGCAGTTTCAGAACTAATGTCCAAGACAGTGATGTTTAATACATTTGCTTCCCTTTTACATCTGCTGGTACGATCGCAGGTTAATTCAAGTACAGTTTCTCCACAAAGGAGTGTTCTCACCCAGCTGTGGTCTCAAAAACAAATCTGAAATTAACTCAAAAACGCCCTCTTGACACCACCCTCTCCCCAAAGTATACATGTATTTTTTTTTTTATCCCAACTGCTTTTAATGCCGGTGGCTTTGGGTCTGATCCTGCTCTTTTTGAAGTCAACGGCATCCTTCACACTCACTTCAATGACTGAGACACTTTGAAGCTTCTCACAATGTTGGCCAGTTTTTTGTGGCTGCACATCCCCCAGGTGGTCAGAGGGAATGAGATGTCCATTTCCAGGGACATTTTCTGCCGTGACACACAGAGAGGGGTGTCTGGTGGCAGATACCACTGCACAGGCAGGCTCTACACTCACCGGTCAAGCCAGTCAATCCATAAACCTTAAATACAGGGTCACATTTGCCTGGCAATACAAATTTAAGAAGTCCTGTGACTTTCCTTTTTTGTTGCCCCACTCATATGGAGCTTTTTTAAGGATCTGGATTCGAAATCCTGACTGTTCCTGCAACGTTTATTCCCAGATTGACTCCCTAACTCAGTTCACATCATTGCCCTGCAAGCAATTCATAGAATCACTGAGGCTGGAAAAGCCCTCTGAGATCACTGAGTCCAACTATTAACCCAGCACTGCCAAGCCACCACTAACCCACGTCCCCAGGTGTCACATCCACACGGCTTTTAAGTCACCCCAGAAATAGTGACTCCACCACTGCCCTGGACACCCTGTTCCAATGCCTGACCACCCTTTCCCTGAAGAAATCTTCCTGAATGTCCAATCTAAATCTCCACGGGCACTGCTTGAGGATGTTTCCCCTTGTCCTGTCCCTGTTCCCTGGGAGCAGAGCCCGACCTCCCCGGCTGCCCCCTCCTGTCAGGGATTGTGCAGAGCCACAAGGTTCCCCCTGAGCCTCCTTTTCTCCAGGCTGAGCTCCCCCAGCTCCCTCAGTCCCTCCTGGTGCTCCAGACCCTTCCCAACTCCATTCCCTTCCCTGGACATGCCCCAGCACTATTTTAGGGCCAAAAACCAAACACAGAATTCAAGGTACAGCCTCACCAGTGCCCAGCAAAGGGGGATTGTCACTGCCCTGGCCCCACTGGCTCCACAGGCACATTGCTGGGTGGGGCACAGTGAATAGTTGGATGCAAGGAGAAGACGGCCACCAAAGATCTCATCTCTTCCAAACATGCCCCAAAACTCCCAGAGATTGATTCTCCTACCCAACCATGTACCACCATGGCCACATTTCATGCAGTTACTCAACACAGAACTGCTGGTGGCTCCTTGTACTCGATGTGTGGTCTGGGAGGCCTCTGGGCACCTCCAGCCTGGGGTACAACAGAGGTTTCATACCTTTCCCTGACACCAAAACTCCTGTAGTGTAATTTTCATGCTAATAAAAGTGTCCCAGAAGTATCTATCCCTGGGTGGTCTGCTTCTAGCCAGAGCTAATCTGATGCACACCTCTCATCTTGGGTTGGTTCCCCACATCAGCATCCCCAGGTGTAGGATCAGGGCTTGCATGAAAGGGAAAGGGAATTGCTGCCATTTTGCCTTTAGTATTGATGTTTTTTTCTGCCCAGGACTGCTATTGAAATGGTTTTGTATCAGAATATCCCTTTTCATCAAAGCTTACAATTGAATACACCCCAAAAAATTCTTTGTTTTCCTGCCACGATTTCTTGATTAAAATAGAGCCAGGCTTCACCTGACTGGGTCTGGAGTTTCATGGTTAGCCAAGAAGTAGACTAGAAAGAAAATAAAGCCCTGCAAACTCCAACTATTGTGCCCAGGCACAGGCATAGGCCATGCAACACCCTCCATCCCCTGCACCCAAATACTGACAGGCAACTCCTGACATCTCAGCCATGAAATTTTGCAGCATTTAAGCACAATGGGCTGAATTTGAAGAGTTATGTTTACTTTCCCTTAGTAATACTAGTGCGTGTAAGGGATGGATGAAGCAGATTTCTCTGCAGGCACATCCGAAACTCACAGAATCTTGCAATGTACAATGAAACTACAGAAAAACAAGGCTGGAAAGGACATCAAGAAGCCACCTATCCATTCCTCTGCCCCAGGGTAGGGTCATCTGTATTTTTGAGGCTGATATTTGTCTAACATGCAGGCAAAAGCCTTCATTGCCCCTCCAGGCAGTCTGCTCTGTTTCTCCTCATGGGAAGTGTTTCTTAACCTCTAAGCTGAACCTCGGGGCTTCACCCAATGCCCTTTCCTTCTTGCCCCAGCCCCTTGGACATGGAGGACAGACTCAGACCCCTCACAATGGTTTTGGAGATGTTTGACCACTCCTGTCACCTCTCCCTTCATGGCTGCCTGCTCCAAATTCACCAAGACTTTCCCAGTTCTGATCCTCTGCTTTGGCCTCCCCTGACTGGTGTGACCTGTAACCACTCCCTCTTCCATTGGGTAGAACAAGGGCAAACTGCTGAAGGCCTCCACGTAGGACAATCTTCCTCTCACAGAATTGGTAAGGTTGGGAAAAAACCTCCAAAATCATCGAGTCCAAGTGTTAATTACCGTGGTGGCTCTTTGACAGTGGTTACAGATAACTTGGTTTTGGTGAAGTTATCCAGCCATATCATATCCAAAATACAGTATTTTCTTTTAAAAATTGTTACCATGTTTTGAAATTGTCTATTCTTGACAAATTTCTGTTGACTGTCATTGACTGTATCACATTTTATTTATATATTCTGTATTATTAGTAGTCCTGTGATTTAGGCATTTCAGAGAAGATATCCCTGCTAAAAAATATGTCTGATCCCAATCGCAGAAGAGACTCCTGAAACTAGTAGAAAATAAATCCAAAGGAAGAGTGACCCACAGCCATTAGGATTCAAAATAAATGGCATATATTTCAGTCTAGGCTGTGCCCGTCCTGTCTGGTGTGGTCTAGGAAAAATCAGCAACATCTGGGGAAGATATGTCCTTTTCATTGGATCCATAAGACAGAAGCATGTGATGCTGCTTGGCAGGTGGAGGAAGCATTCCTTCCCTCAGGTTCTCTGAAAGTCTCTGCTTCTACCCAATAACTACACCAGGGGCTTAAGTTAGTGCCTAAATTAGATAGTGTGCATACAGCCTGCAACTTCCCTGGTGGGAATTCCCCATCTGTAAAAAAGAAAGCAATTTCTACCTAACAGTGGGCTATGAGGGAAGAATTAATAAGCTAAAGAAGATGAGGCACTCCAATAAACAGTCAAACACTGTAAAGGGCTGTGCTGGGTCACTGCTCTGCAGCTGGAGGCAGCCATCCCACAGACCCCTCAGCACACTGGGATAACATGTTTGACCAGACCCTTGACCACCCAGCTACCCCTCTTCTTGAGGTGTCAAGGTTTGTCACATCTCATAGCTGTTTTCAGCTGAAAGATCAATTTTGAAGTTGTGACACGTCCACACTGGGAGTGTGGAGCCACCTACACCAGCTTCATGCTTTAAACCCAGCATAGGAAGGAGAAGGCTGTGAAATACAGTTTATTAACACAGCTGAAGTACTTCCACAAACCCTCTAAACCACCCAAATAAATTTGGAATAAATGGCTTTTACTTCACTGATCATTAGAAGCTCCTTGGCTAGGTGGTGTTGGAGATGACAAGAAGTGGGACAATCAGGGCCCTGGCTGGAAGATGAATAATGGGATCCAGTAGCTAAAAAACTGAATTTAGACTCATTGAGCTGTTTTAGCCTCACTAAATTTCCTCCTGAACAGCTCAAGACCCTCAAAGGCACCAGACCACAGGTTTAGGATCTCGGGTGGGAAAGGTCCATTGAGATAAAGAGGAAATTCACAGAATCATAGAATGGCTTGGGTTGGAAGGGACCTTAAAGATCATCTTGTTCCATCTCCCTGCCATGGGCGGGGACACCTTCCACTAGGCCAGGTTGCTCAGATTGGGATGTAATTAATGACCAGAACAAATGGCCAAGTGCTGCAGAGGAGTCTCCACTGCTGGAGATTTCAGTCTCCAGACTGGACATTTTCCAAGTGAGATTCTCCAATCCAAACACGTATTAATCCACAGACATCCTCTGGACTGCATCAAATAGCAGGACAGATTAAACAAACACAGTTGTCCCTCTGGCTTTTAAATCTGTGACTCCCTTTCTATCCAGATACCAGAGTCTCACTCACCCAATGAGTAACACCATCCTATCAGAGGCATAAAGATACTTTTCCACAAAATTTCTCATAATACCAGGATTGCAGTAATTAGCAGCACATAGGCAACTTTGTGTCTCTGCATCCATGTGAGGCATATGAAAATTTGATTCCACTAATCCTAGAACTTAAGACACAGTCCTTCCATGCATCTGTGCCTACCAGTTCATAGCACAGCCTTATGATGGCATTCTCAAACCAGATTAGGAATTTTGGCTGCCTATAGCAAAAAAGAGTGAAATGGGATCCGAAATAGCTGTGCTGTTGCATGGGCAGTTGTCCACCTTGGCTGGGAGGGGATGCCTGCCAGTTAGGAAAGGCTTGACATCCTCCTCTGATCTCCAGAAGACGCCATATCTCTCACTTGGCCTCTGAGACCCACCCACCCTTTTTATAGCCAAGGAAAAGTGAATAAAGGTTCATGGATCTGGGTTCAAAAGGTGGCAGTGGTGAATACATAAACTGGACATCTTGGTATTCATGAAGCATGAGCTGTGCTTTCCTCATCAGCCTGAGCATCTCTTAACTGGGGACATTCATCTTCCTCCTGTGGAAAGGGATCACTGGGCAGAGGGGATGGCAGAAACCTTCCTGTAAGGAAATCCATCAGGTGGGCAGTGAAGATGATGGCAGGAGTCTGAGAGAGGATGTGGTGGCTTCCTGCCACAGGAATTTGCCCCACCATGTGATCTGATAGCAGAGCTGATGTGAAATTCTGCAAGTGCTTTGTGTCAAGCAGGAACATCCATCCACACCAAAGATCAGCCCTTAAATTTCAGTGCTGATGAACATGGGCCAAGTCAGAGCCAAGCAAACATGGCTTTACCAGTTCAAATCCAGCACAAACTGAAAACAGTGGCATGGTCCTTACTCAGCAACAGACTGACCCAAACCCCTGCAACCACCACGGCTCCCAAAAATAATTGCTGCTAAATCCAAACTGTGAAATTGGGAGTTGGCCCTCAACCAAGCCAGCATCTTGGCTGGGCTGAAAAAAGCCACCAAGTAGGCACTGAGAAATGAGTACTCTGCTCCCCTTCTACAGAAATCTTTTCCAAGGTCTCAATCATGTGCCCCAACTTTTCAAACCTTTGCCACATGCCATCAAATAATACACACACACACACAGACACACACGTACACACACAGATACATATGTATACAATTTTTAAAAAATAAATGAATGACCACTCTTACAAAACATAAAGGACTTTTATATATGGTAAATAGGAATTTGGATAGATTTTTATTTGGGAGAAAGGGTGGACTCACAGTGAAGCACTTGAACCCAATCATCTGTACACCTCTCCCAAAAAATTCAGCCCTCAAGTAACTTTTCCTCTCCCTTCCCCAGCCTGATTGCCCTTTCCCCCCACCCACCAGGAAAAATTTGGAAATCCCATAAAAGTTAACTGCCTGAAGTTGCAGTATAAGTCCTGTTAGGCAGCCAGTTCCCTTTCAAAACACACACACACACACAAAGGAAGCCCTGGGAATTTCTTCGGAAATGCAGCGGCGCTGGTGCCATGTGTTTACTGGGATGTAAAGATACAGCAGAATTAAGGTACATCCAGGCAATTTTTCAAGCATGCCTGGAAGAGATGGCAGGGATTTCTCTCAACAGTGTTGAATTCAAATCTGAGGCACAAGGTTTGGTGAAAGGATTGCTATTTTTAATACCCACAGTTTCCTTGTGCGATTCCAGCTCTCTAAGACCCTAAGACCTTTAAATTCCATCTAGTGTCTATCACATGCCATTGAATTGGCATGTTTGCAAATTGCATGCAGTGAGATCCTTCCATACCAGCAGCTCTGTCTCAGATTCCCCACCATCCCTGCCAAACTAGTATTGCCTGCACATTTTTTTCATCTTTTCATTGAGTTCTGTGTGTCAGCCAACACATTCTTTAGAACAGGCTTCAGTAGGCATGGTAACTGGTTCCTGGTTGCAAGCTGCCTTATGCATTTGCTCCCGTTTCTTTCTGGATAATTTTCCCCCCCGCTCCTTCTTCTTAGGTGAGGACTTAAAGCGTGTTTAGTGTTATCTGTTCCATCTGTTGTGTCTGTGGTAAATAGCTGGGATATAATAAAAAGTCCTAATTGAGGTAGTGATGCGGTGAATAAGCAAAGCCCGTTCGTTGGGACCGTGAATCTGGACAGTTGAGAGCTGCAGGTACCTCGGGGCTGCTCAGCCTGACTCTGCTATGTTGACTTTGTCTAATTGCAGGGGAGGAGCTAGAAAAGCAGTGAAGGGCAGTGGCACACACAGCAGGAGAGCTGAAAAATACTGGCATAACCACGCAGAGCTAAACAAACTGACTGACAAAGCTCTTGGCGTATTATTAAAAAATCTGGCAAAATGCTCATCTCTTGACAAAAATGTAGAAAGACTAGTAATGCAGAACTTTATCCCATGTTGGATTTTAAAGTGGCTAATGCCAAGTTGTCTGTCAAAATTAATAGGGCATTGCTTCTTCTTATAGAATAGCAAAAAGAGAAGGATCCCGCATACATTTTATTCATTTATTCATCTCTAACAAAAATTATGTATCTGCTAAAAATTTATTTAGGGAGGGCTTTGGTAGATGCTAATTCCAAAAAAGCAATACTCAAGGAGTGATGCTAGCTTATACTTACTGGGGTTAAGGGATAAAAACCTCCCAGTAATAGCGGAAAAAGGCTGCTATCATCTCAAACCCCCTCGTGAGGAAGTTTCAGCCCAGAGACACCATTACCCATCTACATCTCTGCCCAGACGCATTTTTTCCTTTCTGATGGTTTTCATTTAAATCCAAAAGTTTCATTTTAAAATGTGCCATTTCAGTGGAATGCCATTAGTACTCGGGATCTCCATAGGCACTAACCCATAAACAGATTTGTTTATCTTGATCAGCCACAGTTAAACTTATTCTGCTTTAGTGCCTGCAAGAGATTTTTGACTCTTTTACCTGTGGATACCTCAGCTACATCTCCCAGAATATTCTCTGATATTCATGGTTTTTTGTAGGACAACTTGCACAAACTTTCTCTGCTCCACCGTACAAGCCTACCCATGCAGTCAAAAAAAAAAAAAGGGAAGAAATTTGCTTAAGTTGCTTTACTGTTTTTCAAAAGATTAATCACAGGTCCTGAAAATATCTGAACATGATCCCTTCCTAAACAAAACTCATGGATGTCAATATTATCCTCCCTGCTCTGGATAAACAGCCACACCAGCCTGCAAACCCCACAGTGTTCTGCCCATGGTGCAGAGCACCTAGACCTCCATCAAGAGCCACTGTGAAACCAAAAAATGCAATTTAAAATGAAGGCACAACTGGTTTTCTTTGCAGTCAGAGGGATTTCTGCCCAGCCTGAGTACAATATCACAAAATGCTGCTGAAAATAGTCTGGTGTACTCGGGGATTTCCAGGAGGAACAACAGTCAAGAAGATATTTTATTAGCACACTCCAATAAAGAAAAGATTTTCCCTGCTTGAAGAAGGTGGCAGTCCAAATAATGATGAATTTTGTTTCCTTCTTGTTTTTATAACAGGATGTGACTATCACACACATCTTTTGTAAAGCTACAGGGGCCTTGCTGGTCAGTATTGATGAGCTGAAGCACACATGGGGTGCAGCATTTTGTGTCTAGTTCATGTACTGGCAAATACAGCATTTTTTTGCGTAAGCGAGGTCGGGGTTTAGTTTTCTGCCCACCAAGGAATCCAATAAAGGTTGCTGGAGTGTCCTCATAGCAGACAGGGAATACATTTGGAGGCATGAGCATTTTCAATAGGTAAGGAAAAAAGTCCTGCACGCCGAGCACCTCCAGAACAAATATTCCTGCTGCTCAGATGGGCACACTCAGAGCTGGGGATCCTTGGAGTCACCCTCTGTATTTCAGCAGAAAATGGAGGCCTGAGAGTCCCTTCCAGTACCCAAATGGGCTACAACAGAGCTGGAGAGGGACTTTGGACTAGAGCATGGAGTGACAGGAAAAGGGGGAATGGCTTCCCACTTCCAAAGGGCAGGGTTAGATGGGATATTGGGAAGAAATTCTTTCCTGTGAGGGTGGTGAGGCCCTGGCTCAGGTTGCCCGAAGAAGCTGCGACAGCCCCTGGGTCCCTGGAAATGTCCAAGCCAGGTTGGACAACCTGGGCTAGTGGAAGGTGTCCCTGCCCATGGCAGGGGGTTGGAAAAAGATGGGTTTTAAGGTCCCTTCCAACACAAACCATTCGGTTCTTCTATTATACTGCAATTTTAACCCCCCCTTCCAGATGGGACAGGCTGAATCTGAGCATCTTTTTGAGATCCAATTCCTTTCACTGTTAATGAGTCACCCCCCACCCTCCCAGGAGTGTGAGTAAACGTTGACACTCGAGACACACCCCCCCCCCCCCCAAAAAAAAAAAGAATTGTGAAAATGTTCTTCAAAGGCTGATGGAATAAACATGTAAATACAAGATGGGCTGACTTCCTACTGTTCATGTTTGCTCACTGTGAACATTTGGTTCACTTGGCTTTCCTCATTATTTCAGCTGGGGAAAGTCACTATATGAATTAATAGCAGATTTCCCCGCTGAAAATAAATGTTTACCAGTAATTTTTTTTTTTTTTCCTTTTGGCAGAGACCAGGCTTTTTTGTCTGACTGCCTCCTTTTTGGCCTGCACATCCCTGAGGTGTGTAATTAAAGTGAGGGAATTTGTGCATAGTGCTTTAGGGGCTTAATGAATAGAAAACACAGGATATTTCATTGATTTGGTGCACGCGATATTGTCAGGGTGTACATTTCCTTTGTAAATGGCAGAAAGACAGCCATAATAATATATGTGCATTCAAGCTTGTGTGTAAAAAAAAAAAGAATTGAAAAAAAGGAGAACAAATAAAAATAAAAGAACTGTATCTGTTTCCAAATTCTAATATAAAACACATTCAAAAGAGCAATTTATATTAAAACAGGAAAGGCAGGAGCTTCAACATGGTTCAGAATAAACAATCAAGCTATACTTTCCTCAAGATATAATTTCACTTAGAGTAGGTGTGGAAATCTTTGAAAAATTCATTATACAAAGCCACATGTGAAAATAAGATTTGTGTTAGCAAAGGATTCTTTGGCTGCTGTTAAAAAAATGAAAAGTACATTAAATAGCATGTGTGTATAATGTATAAATAGTGCACAATCTGCACGGTGAGGAGGCAGCTGGGATAAGTCTCGCATGTTCTGTGGAATGTGTAGGAATAATGTTGTGTATTGGGATAGAAGGCGATAAGGGAAGATAAATTCTCTTTTTCTTGTTTCTGCACAGCTCTAAACAGTCCCACTGTGGAACTGCCATGGTGGGCAGGCTGGTGCAAATCCATTTTCTCACTAGATAGAGCAGATGGACATCCATGTCCCTTCAGACCTGGTGACAGAGAACAAGGAGCACAAACCACAGCTGCAACCTTCCAAGCGACCCAGCCCCAGCCAGCTTCTGCCCCACCAGGTGACACAGAACATGGGACAGGTTTCCTGATGTTCCCTGTCCTGTCTCCACATGCACCATCATCTCAGACATCGAGGACAAAGACAGTGGAACCATGGAATCATTTAGGTTGGAAAAGATCTCCCAGGTCACCTGGTCAAACTGCTGAACCAGCACTGCCAAGGCCACCACTGCCCCATGTCCCCAAGTGCCACATCCACATGGCTTCTAAATCCCTCTGGGGATGGGAACTCCACCACTGTCCTGGGCAGCTGTGTCAGGGCTGGACAACCATTCTGGTGAAGATATTTTCCTTCATATCCAATCTAAACCTCCCCTGGCACAGCTTGAGGTTTCCTCTCATTGTGTCCCTGTTCCCTGGGAGCAGAGCCCGACCTCCCCCAGCTGCCCCCTCCTGTCAGGGACTTGTGCAGAGCCACAGGGTCCCCCCTGAGCCTCCTTTGCTCCAGGCTGAGCCCCTTTCCCAGCTCCCTCAGCCGCTCCTCCCCAGACTGAAGCATCCCACACACATCTCCTGAACACCATCATGAGGAAGAGGAGGAGGAAGAAGAGGAAGAACAGCGCTCTCTAATACACTTTCTGGGCTCTGTTTATGTCGGCTGTGAATACCAGGGGTCTGGCCAGGAGCCTCTGCCCTGTGCAAGTGCCAAAACACAAATAATCATGTGCAAGGAGCAAAGCAGGTTCACCAATCTCCTGTTCAGTAGAGAGCAGCCCTGGCCTGCCCAGGACTGAAGGCCCAAGGCAAAAGCTGATGCTGTGATCCTCTGCTTAACAGATGGATGGTGACACGCTGGAACAGATTATCTGGTGAGACGGTGCAATTTCCAGCACTGGAGGTCTCAGAGGTATCTTCCAGCCCTATTGCTCAATGAATCTATAATTCATCATTTCGTGAGCGAGTCAAGACACTCCCTCAACTCTCAAAACAGCATGCAAAGGACAAATTGCTCTTTTTGTATCTCTTCCCCCTAAGCAGAAGGGAAAATAAAGTGTGGGATGGGAATGCAGAGAGAAAGGAGGAGAGTTCAGCATCTCCCCACAGCTCTATTCTGGCCAGGCTATAAAGCTTTGTAAGTGTTTATTCATATAAAAAAGATGCATGTGAAAATATAATTTTTCTCTTCTTTCCTTTGACCCTTCTGGTACCTTCTTCACAGCAGAAGATTAAGTTCAATTTCAAGAATCCATTGGAGAAGAAATGCATGTAGAATTGAAAAAGAAGCATTTTATCATTAAAAGAAGACATCCCAGGGTGTGGTAGGGGATACCAGCAGAGAGAGACTGTTTTGTTGGGACCTCAGACCTCATCCTCCCTGAATTTCCAGCTCTGTCTCACACACTTGAAAAAAGCAGTTAATTCAAAGAGTTTATTTCAGGTCAGTATTATTGTTAAGTACATTTCTATAACAGGCAGGATTTGAGGGCCAGGATTATGAATTATCTGAACTTCAAGGTATTTATTTTAACTGTAAATGACCTTCCTGACCTTTTCTCATTCTCATCCATCAGTGTCCTGGACTTCATCATTTAAAGCCAAATCTAACACCACCTAAAGTCCAAAGCAGCACTATCCACTTGTATAACAATATTTGCAAACTGTCAAATAAAATAAATATTTCATTAATCCACTGACACCCCATCCTATTATTTCCCTGATGTGGAAAGATAGAAGCAAAAGCTAAGTATATCATCCCAGCTTTCTGTGGGCATTTATTTATGTCTCACAGTTGTATCCCAGCACTGTGTAGGTCAGAGACGTTTCAGTCCCTTCTCAGCAGATCTGCAAAGTCCAGTCAAAATCAAGGCAAAGCCAATCTCAGGTTCGCTGTTGTCCTGTTCTGGGCAGGACAGGGTTAATTTTTGGCAGTAGACAGGAGGGGCATGGCCAGAACCCAGAGGTTATTTTATTCCAACTCATGTCATTGACAGGGCCAGGGGAGAGAGTCTCTTCCGAGGAGAACAGGTTCTCTCTCATGGCAGAGGAAACTGTCCAGTATTGTTTATTATCAGAGGAGTTGCCGTGTGAATCGTGTCTTTTCTTGTACCGTCTCTCATTATTATTGTTGCTGTTACTGTTTGTTTTCTTATCTCATTGCTGCTTCCAGTAAATTGCTCTTGTCTCAACCCATGATCCTTGGTTTTGTGTCTCCAGTTCTCCTCCCCATCCTGCTGCTGTGGAGAGATGGAGCGGGAGAGAGCGGGGCATGGTTTCGCTGGTGGGGGCACAGAATTAGGGAGTACCATTCCTAAACCTCTACAGCTGCATGGCCCCATCCACTGGTCATCCACTTGCAAGGAGTGGGGCATTTCCAGAACAAAAATTTTGCGTTATAAAGTCCATATATTTTATGTCAACTTTGATATTTTTAACTTAGAGGGAATAAGAAGAGAAAACAACACCAGAACACTCAAGGAAGAGCAGGGCAAGAATTACAGCACTGCACACATAGAACTGGAAAGGGGAAGCTGTGGCTGGTGTCCCTGCCCAGGGCAGGGGCTTGGAACCAGATGGTCTTTAAGGTCCCTTCCAGCCCAAACCATTCTGTGATTCTACAAAATGTATTGAATCTCTCTGACTGTATGGGTTGCTTCGCCTGCCATCCATGGGAAACTATTTGTAGGACGTGGGAACTGCTTCAGGAAAGAGGATTCATCTGCCACCCCCAAGGACAGAGTGAGCAAGGCTCTTCAGCAGTCAGAGCACACAGAAGCTTTGCCATTTATATATAATGGTTACGTGACATTCCCTGATCTTAAAATAACAAAGCGTTTTAATCGCCGAGACTTTGACCTTTTGGTCAAGTGGAACACTTGCTATTTAATTTCTTTACTTTTCATACAACACATTAGATCGTCCCTGTAAAGCAACTCAGGAGACTGCTCAGCAGAGAAGAGCAGGGTTTGTGGTAAAGGCAGCCACAAAAGGTTCAGCTCGTGTCTCTGTACAGCCTTCCCAGATGGATTCAGAAGATTTGCTCATGCTCTGACCCATCTGACCCAGTTTTAGTTGTCCAAGCAGGACTCACAAGAGTCTCTCTGCATCCTCAGAGAAGTCAGCAGCCAGGAAGGAGTACATCCACAGGATAAGTCAGCCTATCCAGGGCCTGAAACACATTTTACAGACTTCTTTCTCCAGTTCCTTATTCGAAGTGGTCTATTGAAACTCTGTGCGAAGAAAATTTTCTGCCTTGATCACATGCCTGAAGATTTGTGAGGTTTTTAAAATCTTTGAGCTAGGAATATCCAAATGGCACCAAGTAATCAGATTTTCAGGACCAAAAGCAGGAAAAAACCAAGATAACTGACATCTTTAGAAGGTTGTCAAAAGAAAAGCCTTCCTGCCAGACATTCACCCATACCTGCCAGAGCACCGATTAAGTTCAAAACTGATTGACAGGACAAGGAGGAATGGCTTTAAACTGACAGAGAGTGGGTTCAGATGGGATATTGGAAAGGAATTCTTCCCTGTGAGGGTGGGGAGGCCCTGGCACAGGGTGCCCAGAGAAGCTGTGATTGACCCATCTTTGGAAGTGTTCCAGGCCAGGCAGGACAGGGCTTGGAGCAACCTGGGATAGTGGAAGCTGTCCCATGATAGGGGACTTGGAATTAGATGCTCTTTAATGTCCCTTCCTACTAAAACCTTCTAGGATTCTATGATCTGTAAGTAGGGTGGAGCAGGTGCACCCTGACCTCCCTTCAAGCCCCATCTTCCATGATTTGATGAGTACATCCAGCTGGACTAAAAGAAGGCACAGATTCCCACTGTGCAGATGTGAACATTCATCCTGTCCCATGGAGCCCAACGTGTTTTGTGAAGGGGCTGAGCTCCCCTCACCTCAAATCAGCAACAGCCCAGTCACCTAAAAAGGCACTAAAACCCCATAATGAATATAAAAGCAGTGAAGACAGATGTTGATGTTCCTCTCTGCTCTCTCTTTTTAAGCAGTTTTATTACAAACTTCTACCCCATCCTTCCTTCCCCCATGGACACTCAGCACAGCTGGGCAGCCACAGGACCTGCTCCTGAAGGGAAGTCTGTCCATTTTCCTCAGAGCCAAGAACTGAGAACAGGAAGGCAGCATGACTCAGGACCTATGGAAAAAAAAAAATCCCAACAAAAACCAACCACTCAACTTTGAGCCTTCCTCTCTTCACACCCCCTTTTCAAGGGGCTGATCAGGTTCCCAAATACCACAGGTCATTGTCTTCCCACAGCCTCAGGAGCTGCAACCTGCTGAGGCTGCAGTGTCAGAAGGCAGCTCCTCTCCTCGTTGTGGTTTACAGCTCATTTTTTAACATTTTCCAGAACAGCAGAGGCACTCAGACTGGGTGCTACCACCACACACGTTTTCATTTTACCACGTCAGTGGTGGCTTTCAGTTGTGTAAGCGCCAAACTCAAATTCAACCTGCTTTGCTCTTTCCTGCTCTGCCCTTTATGGGATGACTCGTGAGGAATTGGGATGCATCTGTAGCTCCGTTTTAAAATCTAACTACCCAGCAGAGACTGCCAAATTTCAGCCCACAGCAAATTCTTACAACCAAGCTGTAACCCTTCAAAACAGAGACTGCTAACATATGGTTGTGTCAGTGGGAGCTTCTGTAATGCAATTTATTGTTGTGTAGGCTCTTTCAAGCTACTACACATGAAAGGTAAAGGGAACATTTACTCTTCGATGGGAGTTTAATCTTAGATTTACCTCATTTGAAACAAAACCCTCATTTGCATCTCTAATACATAAGCAATCACCTGTAAAGAGTGCTTGTGAATAGAGACGTTTCTTGACTGTCATCAGGCCTTTGCTCCTGGCTGGGGGTTTTGCCTGAGAAAACACAGCAGAATTCAGTCCTCTTCCAGACAGTGTGCACAAACACCTACTGATACCACTAGCAAATAGTGATAAATAGAGGAAAGGGCTCTCATGAAGTGGAACAGATATTCACAGCTAACGTGGGGCTCGCGTAAGGTTCGTTCTGTTGCATGCATATATAATAAATAATTCAATTCCTCCATGCTTTGCCTTCCGTGCCCTTTTTACATCTAAGCGTTACAGTGTATGGTTAAGGCTTCAAACAGAAATAATCTCCTGTTGAAGTGAAAGTGCTTGATCCTGTACAAGCAATAAAAGATAAAGCAGCTCCACGCCACGGTGAAGTGTTCTCTCTCCTCAACCCCCTCACCATCACAGTGTCAGCAAAGGGACACCCAGTGGGACACGATCCTTCTTTATGGCCCACCCTGTCACAACCCAATTGGCACCATGAGCTGTTGGACATCACAAAGCACGCCTCCTTGAGGAGCATGCAGAGTTTGGGAGTTGGGGATGTTTAAAAACAAGGCCCTTCCCTTGGGTTAGTCTGGGCCTAGCAACTCGAAAAGCCTTCCAGACCCATCTGAGTATTTGTGCAATGCCCAGCTTCATGCCTGGCCACAGTCCTAGGATTTTTCCTATAGGAGGAGAACTGACAGTTCACAACTTTCAGATATTTTTCCTTTTTTCCCCCTTGTTTAACTCCCACCTATGAAGACATAACACTGAGTAATCACTGACCAGGCCATAATTCAAGGACACGACCTCAGTCTCTGACCTGCCACTGCCACCAGCTGAACTCCTTAGTCTGAGTGCAGTCTGAAAGTACCTAAAATACATCAGCTTTGGGAAGGGTTAGCTTTAAAGTCCTGTGTTCCTCTTGAGTGTTTCTGAGTTGAGACACAGTTTCCAGAAAACACTATGGATGAGTCTTTTTTTTCCCCTCCAGGGCAACTAATTTAACTTGAAATTCCAGATGGGCGGACACATTGGAAGATTGTTTGGATATTCTCTATGAAGTGGGACATGCAGAAGGACATGGACTATAGATTAAAGACTAGCAAATAAGGGAAAATAAGACATTCTAAATAACTTGAAGAGATGGAGATGGTCAGGTTTTCTTTCTATCATGTGATAACTCTGAAGCCTTTCAATTGCCTTTATCCACCATTCATCATTGTTAATTTTCAGAGCTGATCCTTTTAGCAGAATTTCCTATCCAATATCTATACCAGGAACCTCCACATTACTTCTGAATATCAAATCACCAGGAGACCCAGCTCCAGCTTCTGCACAGAGGCTTTTTGGCACAAACTCTCTCCTGTATCACACACAGTCTTCTCCAGGTAAAGTCATGAGATATCCAAAATTGGCCTTTTTCTCCAATAGTTTCCTTTGCTGTTCTCTGACTCCCAAGCCATGAGTGCCCTGGTTACTATAAAAGTCATGCACACATGTCTTCTGCCAGCATGGTGTCATGTCTTCTGTCAGTGTGTTATTTAGTGCCCAGTGTTCCTATTATCTTCAAACTGGCACTGGATTGGTTCCAAAAATTGCAATGTTATTCATGAAAACTTTGGTGGAGGTTTCCAGTCTGTTTGAGCAAGTGGCTGGAACAATGCAGGATTTGGCAGGGGGAAGGCGTGGGGATTGGGGTTTGGTGGGGAAAGACAGAGGGAGTTCATATCTGTGTGTGCCAATTATCAGTCTGAGAGTCCGTCTTAGTCTGTCTGGATGAAAGGAATTCTGTGTGATGAGGAAAATGTGAAGCACTGATATGTGGAAGGAGGGAAATTGCTCTCCTAGGCAGCAATCATCAGGAGAACTCCCAGCCACTTTGAGTCTCCTCTTTACTTTGATTATTTACCATTTTATTACCACCTCTGCTTTTCCAAACAAACAAATAAACAGAGCAGAAACCCGAAATGTGTCTCTATCGGGCTCCAAGATGAGAAATTAGCAAAACCTTCATAAATTATAATTTTGAGGAGCTAATTTGGCTATTTCTTTGTCTCCCCAAATTTTGTGACTCTAAATCAGCATAAGAGCTGCCCTCTCTGGATGGCTCAGTTTTACTATTACCAGAATTATTCAAGCATATTAGCAGACTTCTAGCCAAGAATACCTTGTGGTCTGATGTAAAGTCTTGTTTTCCTTGATTAAATCTCCATTTCTTGTATTTGTTCGAACAAACAAGCAATTGAATATTTTATTAGAAAGCATATGATTTATTTTTGCTAGTTTATATATTTGCTCTGTGACAGAGCCTCAGGGGATGACTATTTTTCTTCGTTGAAAGCCCTAAAGGGATGACACTTGCAGAGTCTGTTCTCAGCCACTTCTAGCAGTCTGCAAGTGGTGGGTTTTGCAGCACAGAGCAAATTTTTCACATGCTAAGAGAACTTCTGATTATGAAAAGAAATTCTACATCATTTTCACCCTCCTATTTAGGGATTGTAGGTGGTTTATGTCTCCTTGTGCGAGAATTCAGGCACTGATTCACTCAGGACTTGCTTCTGAACAAAGGCCATCCCAAAGACAAAAAATGTAATCCCGAACTTCTCTAAACCCTTAGTTGACACACTTCATCTCCCTGCTATCTCTGAAATCAGATCTGGATTCAACATACGCAGCTTCTGCTTGTCTTTTTTTCCCAGGAATGACACTATGAGGGAAGAGGCAGAGTATTTAACAAAGCTGTTATGCAGTTTACCGATTCTGATTATTCAAGGCAAATGCTTTGAAGTAACAGCTTAGTGCAGAGTGACAGTAAACAAGATATAGAGATACAGCTAGATGAGAAGAAAAATAAATGGCAATTAGGATTGATAGCCTAGGTGTGGGAAACACCGGTAAGACCTCAAACTCCAGCAATGATACTCTGCATTTGTGTTGCCACTGCCCCACGAGATCTCCAGGACTGATCACAAAAGGCAGTTTGACACCTCTGAGCCCATAAACACCGGGTGAACATCAGCCCAGCTGCTCTACACCCAGGGAAATGAGGAACAGAGGAAGGGGAGCCCTGGGTACACCTCCTGTGCTAATGTTTGGGGTTGTCCTGGCTTGTGTCAGCAACGTGCGGCCAGAACGACCAGGGCAGTGATTGTCCCCTGTGCTGGGCACTGCTGAGGCACCTCCAACCCTCTGGGCAGTTCTGGGCCACTCACAGGAAGGACATTGAGGGGCTGGAACGTATCCAGAGAAGGGAACAGAGCTGGGGAAGGGGCTGGAGCACCAGGAATGGCTGAGGGAGCTGGGAAAGGGGCTCAGCCTGGAACAAAGGAGGCTCAGGGGGGACCTTGTGGCTCTGCACAAGTCCCTGACAGGAGGGGGCAGCCAGGAGGGTTTGGGCTCTGCTCCCAGGGACCAGAGACAGAATGAGAGGAAATCACCTCAGGTTGTGCCAGGGGAGGTTTAGATTGGATATTAATTAAAATTTCTTCACCACAATGGTTGTCCATCATTGGAACAGGTTGCCCAGGGCAGTGGTGGAGTCACCATCCCCAGAGGGATTTATGAAAGAGATATGCATGTGGCTCTTGGGGACATGGATTAGTGGTGGCCTTGGCAGAGCTGGGGGAATGGTTGGACTTGGAGATCTTAAAGGGCTTTTCTAACCTAAACCATTGTGTGATTCTATTCCCTAAACACCTTCAACAATGTTTAAGTTCCAGGTAATGGTAAGGAGTTCAGACCAGCTCTCAACCTCCAGCACAGTGGATGCAGAGGAGTTGGGCACTGTCCTCAGACAGGACATTATAAGGATATTTTCTAAATTGTCACTTCCTCTCCCCATTCCTTGCACTGGGAACTAAGGGCTGGCTGTCATGGGCAGCTTGGGGCTGAACTGTTTCACATTGTCTTGATAACAAAGTGTGCCTATGCAAACACTGGCATGGCTGAGGAGTTACCATCTACTCATGGAATCACGGAATGCACCTTTAGGATTGTCCCACTCCAACCCCCCTGCCGTGGGCAGGGACACCTTCCACTATCCCAGGCTGCTCCAGGCCCCGTATAACCTGGCCTTGGACACTTCCACGGACAGGGCAGCCACAGCTTCTCTGGGCAACCTGTGCCAGGGCCTCCCCACCCTCACAGCCAAGAATTTCTTCCCAACATCCCACAATATCCCATCTAAGCCTGCCCTTTGCAGCCATTCCTCTTTGTCCTGTCACTCCATGCCATTGCCCAAAGTCCCTGTCCAGCTCCCGTGTAGGTCCTCTACACAGAACCGCAGATTTTTGCTGCAAGTTCCTGAATATTCTTAACCCACTAAAATTATGCATGTTTTCTTCTCATCCAGAGCCCCCTTTCTGCTGTAAACAACAGGGGTGAACAAGGAGGAGGCCAATAAAGGAAAACAACCCCTTCAGGGTGCCAACAACTCCTTCCTAACACTGGCATGAGAGCCATCCTGCAAAACACTGGTCAGCTAAGATTCACTCCAGTATTAACCTCTTTGCTTGTATTTCCTCCTGAGCATTCCTGCATCTGAGGTCTGTGAAATGCCACAGTTCCAAGGGGTAAAGCAAAGAATTATGACTTATCGTGAACACAGTACGCAGAACATTGCTCTCTTTTCTCCCTTTTGTTCCCACCTAATTCTATTTTTTAGAAAAATTATTAAAACTAATTGCATTATTTAATCCCATCACATAAAATCCTCCAGTGTTTCATTAATCAATGTAATCAAGCCAATCAAAATAGATAAAGATCTTTTAGCAGGCTTTGATGAGATTTTATCAAAATCTCAGTGCATATTGTGAAGTCTTATCCTCAGAAGCAAACTAACTGTAGGATGTGGAAGCTTTATCAAGCAGGCACTAATAAAACAGATGATGCTTGGGCCATTTTAAGAGGCTCTCCATATTAAATTAATAACAGCAATGCTTTTGTATTTTATATATAGGAATATAAAATCAAATGGAAGCAACATTCTTTTTGTATCTGCAGAAATATTCCTGTAAAGCAATCAGGTTTTTTAAGTAATGAAGAAGATGCATGTCTGTGAGCCAGCAGACCATAAAGCCACAACACTGTAAGGAAAAAGCAGTGGGTAATGCAAGAGTTAGATCAGAACAGCTGTAAGTGAAGAGCCTTATTAAAAGCACAAACCATTTCCTTTCCTTTTAAATGTAGTACTCCCACCCCACATCTGATCATAAATAAATATGAAAGGAAAAGCTGTGCCTTGTGCAACATTCCTCCTCCAGGTCATAGCTCCCATTCTTCATGGGTTTGCCTCACTAACCAGGGGTATGAGGTACTGAAATCCACCACAAAAATGGAACGTAAAGGGGTGTTGGTATAATACAACACCATAAATCCAGGCAGTTTCTCAGTCCAGCCTGGCTTAGGAGAGCCCAAAAAAAAGTCACAACCCAGGGAACAGACCTTGATGCACCAAAGAAATCAGCCTGACAAGGAACACTCGCTGCCTGCAAACCAGAGAGAGCTGAAAAAATGAACATTGCCTTCTTTTACAGCTACCTCTGCACCTGTTCCAGATGAAAATACTGGAAGTTTCACTACTTCCTTCCATTTAAAAACTCCAAATCCTCCTAAGCTGGAGTTCCATTCTCCTTCTCTTTTTTCTCTTAGTCTACAGCATGGAGATAGGCAACATGTTGGGTTCAACATTGGCCATTTCCATGAATTCGGCATTTCAAAAGGCACAGTCAGAGGTGAAAATTACCAAACCCAGTGGAAATAATGACAGAGAAGGATCCTGGGTTTTATTTAAAATCAGGCAACACTTGATTGCTTAGAAAGCTGCTGGGCTGAGTGTGCAGGTAGCCCCAACAACAGCAAATCTAATGAGTGCAGTAATTTTGCCCTATGTTGTGCTTTAGTTTCAATTCTGTCTAGGAAATGGTTTTAAGTGGAATTAAGCTTGTCTCACTCACAAGCAAACTCTGCTTTTTTCCCCTTTCCTTTCTTCAAGGACCCAGCAAGTAGAGCTGAACTTAAAAATAAAACCAGGACTCAGCAAGGCAGGACGTGTCAGCCACAGGAGTAGCTGAGCTCTCCGTATCTGGAAAAATAACATGGGAGGTGATGGAAGAGCAGTTGTGGGCACTTAGGGCCTGATCCACCTGTCTTGGCTGTGTACTCAAAGGAGCAGCTCTGCTCCACAGCTGCTGCAAAATTGGACCTGGTGTGCCAACACAACCCCTTCCAAACAGAGCCAGAGTTTTGCTTTGAAAGAGTTGTTAAATTTACACTCAAACTCAACTTGGTGTTGCCAGCTTTCATCCAGAATCCCAGCGATGCCAAAACGTCACTGCACATGAGCTGAAAAGAGAGAATTCTAGTCAAGGATGCACAAGGTCAAACTACCCTGGAAACATTTTCCAGCAAGTTAAAACACTGGCGATTTTCTCAGTGTGGTCCCACTGAGTGGAGTGTGGTGAGCAGAAGCTCCCACTCACCCATTAGAGTCATCCCAACCTGAGGATGGGTTTATTACATTAACTGGTTGATTAACATGGCTGCTCATGTCCTAACTGCTGTCATCAGAAAGAAAAGATTAGTTTCATCTCAATGTTCAGCCACCAGAGAAACAAACCCAGAGATTTTGGGGTTTGTGAAGGGTGGCTTCCACTGTTACCATTTAGCAATATTTTTTTCATTCTATTATAATGGGGGTTTTCTGCTCTTAAGATGCTTAATTACAACAAGGGGAGGCATAAAATCTGTATTTGATGGTTTTATTTTTGGTTTTATTGCTTTAATTTATCAGGAGGGGGAGAGATGATGGTGGGATGCTGCGATCCCAGTCATCCCAGCACGCCACACCACCACTCCTTGGACAGCAATCACAGGAGCCCAGCAGCAAGCTGTGGACAAGGGTTTTCCAAGCAGCAGCATCTGGCTCCCTGGCAAGCAGAGCAGGCAGCCTCATGGATCACATCGGAGTCACTCCTGGCTCTGTCACACGGGAAAAGGGCTCAGGGACTGTCTGGGTTGCTCTGTCCTTGTCTCAATCAGGTTTGCCTTTGACAGGACATGAATCTCCCTCCCCAAAGCCTGCTGCTGGTAGCCTCCACTCGCCCGTGCTTCCCCGTGAGTTCTGCTGCCATCAAACAACCATTTCCAAATTTCTCAAGTGGAAATCTGGGCCCCACAAGCCACATCTCTCACCCACACAGAAGGATGACCCCAAGGGATGTACCTGTGGATTTAAGGATGAGCCTCGGGATGCTGCATTAGCAAAAACCTGCCTGATGTTTAACAGAGCTGTGTTTCTATGAATATTTAGTTAATCAAAATATCTCCTGATTTGGCTTTTTTTCCCCAAAAAGCTTTGCCTGCTCAATTTGGGGAAGGAAAGTATCTCCTTCCCTGCACTGTCAGCAGCACAGCTGTAGGGCAGTTTCAGGGATGCTGGGATGGATGCTGCTGGATGCCAGGCTCTGAGCAGGGATGAGGTGTTTTACACACACCTGTTCCCCCCTTCCTTCACCCACTCCCCACCAGTGAAACAATCAGACCTGCGCAATACTCCACATTTTTTGAAAATTTAGTATAAACACAACCCAAACCTGCTCATATTAAAGCAATTAAGGAATTAAGGGATGTCACAGCATGTGGGGAGAACTAAGCTGTTATTTTGTTTCTTGATAGAGGGTAAGTTCACTGAAAATTTGAGTGTCATGCCACTCAAAACTATTTGTGAGTGTGGGAGAAATTTTGGGAATAAGAAATCTTCATTCCTTTGGATGCTCTTTTAGGGAAGGCTTGCTTTCAAAAATGCCAGTAGTTTGTGCGGGGGTATTTTAGTTTAGTTTGGGGGTTTTTACTTCTTCTAAATTAACTTTTTTTGGTTCTTATTTTAAAATAGTATTTTCCTACAAAAAATAAACTAAATAGAGTTTTTAAATGAGTTAAACAGCCTAAAAATAAAATACTTCATGTCAGCTAAGCACAATGTCTGTGACTGATTCAAAATCACATTTCCAAGGGGTTTTAGATTACCTGTAAAATCTGAAAAAAAAAATAAAGTATGTTTTCAGCTCTGTTTAGTCCACTTTTATCCTGACAGTTTTCTGCTTCAGTCACCAAAAGGAAAACACATTTTTCCCCCAGCTCCTTGTGTAAGGTGCTGAAAACCCCACCAAAGGATTTAGGATTAATGCACCAACCTTTCCATCAGCCAGACAAGTCCCCTCTGCATCAATTCCAGAGAAGAAGAAGTTGGAAACTCAGGTCTAGAGCAGATTAATGGGTTGGTACTGGATGAGACTTCTAAGAAATATGCAAGAGTTTGTGAAGAAGTTCAGGCTAAAAGTTGTGTGCATTGGAAAGGGAAATCCCAGCTGTCAGCCAGGCAACCACATAGGGGCATCACATGAGGAGGATTTTGTAAGTGAGAACCATTCCCAGGTGGTTTAAGGTCTTTATAAGGATTCAGTAGGGAGGGTTTGCTGCCTTAAAGGGGAAAAAAAGAAAAAAAAAGGGAAGGGAAGGGAAGTATGAAAGCTGTTTTTACTACAAGAGCGAGGAAACACAGAATAATTAAAATACTAACTGAAATTTGATGGATTTATAAGTATTCCCTTGGGACAAACAAATGGAAGTACGTGATCCATGCTGCAAAATTTGTGTTGGTTTTAACAAATTTGGAATCTGGTCTCACCTTTCCTCTCCCAACCCACACACAGGGGCAAAAACTGTCTCTAAGGGGAGGGCACATCCAGTGCCACTTCCACAGCCCCTGCTGCCATATTCCCTGAGAAACCAACAGCCGGGCCCTTTCCCACTTTCCCCACAGGGACATGGATGATTTTGGTGCATAAAAGGAAGAAAATATTTCAGTGAAAGGAAGGCTGTTAATTCACACAACCCGAGATATCCTGTGTGCTGGATCCAGGTGCTAATGCAGGAGGACGCTCAGTTATCCTCAGGAACAAATCTGGGAAGATCCCTCAGTATTCCTCCACCCTTTGCAGAGTGAAAAATTTCCAGGGTATAAATTTGCAGTTTGGTTCCCAGTGAGGTCCTAATTAAGGCAAGCAGACAAATTAAGCCAACTGAAGCTGTATGGTCTGGACGTGTAGCAGAGCTCCCTCAAAGTCCAGGCTCACCACAGAGTTATGGAATATCCTGAGCTGGAAGGGACCCATGAGGATCATCGAGTTCAGCTCCTGGCCCTGCACAGGACAATCCCAAAAATCCCACCATGCTTGCAAAAGCAGCTCTTGGCAATGTGTGTGAGGCTGGCTTTTGGAACAAGTACCTTTGCACTCCTGATCTGCCTCAGATGTGCAGCCACATGAGTTTTTAACACATGCGTTGGTTAAACCTGAGCGAAATTTAGCACTCTGGGATATCATGTGGAGCTGTCCATTTGTCTCTAAACCACGTAAATGGTGCTTTTCCCAGGACTGTAGAAGTGTCATTTGAAATTCCTCCTCTGGATGATGCTGTGGGTATTATTTCATTGGATTTTGAAGCCTGAAAAAGGGATGTCAGTGTGAGTGTGTGAAAGGGGTGGAGGAACCAGACCAGTCCTCCCACAAGCTCTTTGCTTGACCTTCAATTAAGGGGCAGCTCCTCCCCTGAAAACTGGAGATAAAACATCCCTATGTCATCAGATGTGGTGAGAATTAATTCATTAGTACTGGCAGGATGTTCCAGTGCCAGATTAAATTCATAATTAGTGATAATTGAAGTATTTCATAGTATACAGAGTAATAACTAGATTTTCAGTCAGCATGACCTTCTCTTATGGGCTCAACCATAAATGCCTGATTATTGGTCAAATCTTTTTTTTCCAAATCCATAACATCCTTGTCCACATTTTTCTAAGGTCTCCAACTGCATTTCTCAAAAACATTTTGCCATTTCCATTCCAGACTGATTTTTCCTTCCAGATTTTGAGTAATATGCAGGTTTGACGAAACGGTCACATTTGAAGTAAAAAATATATAAACTTCCAAGTTTGGTGCCACAAAAAAAACCACATATTCATGGGAGTTTTTTTCTCAGAAATATTTTTTCCTCAAAATAAAGGCCTGCTTGGGCTTTAAAATTAGCTTGTCTGCTTGAGAAACACCTTGGACTTCTATTTACTTTAATAAATGGACTTGGATTTGTGATCTTAGTGCACGCAGAACATCTGGAGTGTTAGAAGTCCTGTGTTTCATCGATAATAATTCATACATCAGCCACTGGGAAGCTTTTTTGAATGGTGAGGGCAGGATAAAATACAGCCAGTGGTGTTTATATTACTTCTTTTTTTATCTAATAGGCTTTATATAATAACTCCTGTAACAATTAATCCGAGCACAGAGGCTGAAACTATCTACAGTGCAGGAGGATAGCATGAAAATAAAATATTTTATTAAAAATGCACTTTAAAAAGGTTTCAAAGACCTTAGTTATATGAAAGGAATTGACCTTCTTCCTTTTGTAGTGTTCCTTCAGAAAAGAACTGCAGTGAGTTAAGGGGAATTGAGCAATTATATTGTTATACTATTATAATTTGCATTTCTTGATAACGCTTATGTCAAAAAATGTTGGAAAGTTGCATTTCAATAAAATATTTGAATTGCTGACATAGCCTGTGACTGTCTGTGTTACATTAAGATATATTGCAGCTTATTCCAGATTTCCCATCAGGTATGAAATACGTGGATTTATGCACGCTAATAGAGTAAATCACAGCGAATGTCCTAATTATGAAGTTATAGGAACCTACTCCCAGCTCCATGCCCAGGTAGGAAATGTGGAGTAGTGGTCCAAAATCCAACAGCTAGTCCAAAAGCAAAGCATGATACAAGAAAAATATGCCAGGGTTAAAAAGTCCTACAGGAACCAGAACAGGGCTGAAGCTGCTGCTCTCCTCCGTTTCACCAGAGGTAAGAGCATGAGCTGATGAGTTGGAAATAACCACAGAACCACTGAGGTTTAAAAAGACCCCCAAGATCATCGAGTCCAACCTGTGACTTTCACCACGTTGGCACCCAGCCCAGAGCACTGAGTGCCACGTCCAGTTGTTCCTTGTACACCTGCAGGGATGGGGACTCCACCAGCTCCCTGGGCAGCCCCTTCTGGTGCTTAACAACCCTTTCCATGATGTAATTCCTCCTGATGTCCGATCTGAACCTTTCCAGCTCCATCCCTCCCACACACGCCAGCTCCACCACTGCTCCATCCTCCTCCTCCTCCCAGCCACAGGCAGGGCTAAAGAAGCAGTTTCAGCCCTTTCCCTTCTCCCAGAATATTGCCTTTGCATGAGCCATGGATCCCAGAGAACTGGACCAGAAAGATGATCTTGGGCTTTGGTCCTTGACCTCCCCCTCAAATGAACACCTGCAGCCAGCCCCCTCCTTACCCATCCTTGGCATAGCAAGCTGCAAAACAACCAGCACCATATTTTATCTATTATCTTATCTGCACCTCATCCTGATGGCCCTGGGTTTGCACACAGGAAGAGAAGAACCTCAGGGTTTGCAGCCTATTCACCAGATCTCACCCCTAGACATCCATACATCCAGAGCACTCCCCAGGCAGACACCAACAAGCAGGAATATGCTTCAGATGGCCAAACCAAGGGACCTCAGAAGGATTTTGCTCTCACTAATCGGGTTGTCAGCACCTCCTGAACTCAGACTTCTCTTGCCATGTCAATCAAGTTGCCACATCATGACTGGTCTACCTAAACCTGGCACTGAGAGATGGACAGTGAGTACAGGAGAATACATGGGCAGGGTTCTGCTACCTACAGGCTCCTGCATTTCACCTGTGGGTGCAAAAAGCTGTAGCAGAGGTGTCACCTTGCACCAGAAAGGACCTGAAGAACTGACCATCACAGGCTGGAGCAGCTCAGACAGCGAATGTGGCTTTGTTGCCTAAATACAGGTATCCAGTGTCACCTGAGATGTCTCTGGGTGTCCCTGCTGGCCTCCAGCTGCTGAGCCAGGGGGGCACAGATCTCCTGCAAGTCCTTTGGGGTGGGTGTCTCAGGGACTTGAGGGCATCTTGGATGCTCCTGGCAGCCTCGTGCAGGCAACTGATCTGAGCCCTGTGCCACTACAGTGTGTGGGGACAGGGCTCTGCTGAGAAATGGCCAGAATTCCACCCAGAAGGCATTTATTTTCCCATGAAAGCTCCCACCAAAGACCTCATCTCAGTGTTTATCGCTGAGTGCACACGAAATGAGGATTTTTTTCCTTCTCAACAACCTGTTGATATCAGATTTACCTACACCACCATCAGCAACACAAACATAGAAGGCAGAGACACTTCCACAGAAGTGCATCTGGTTCACATTCCTGCTTTTTAGACACAGGCATAAACCCGTGTGTCGCTAATGTGCCCTTTGCAGGGACAGCCTTTAGAGAAATGAGGTGACAGCCCCCTAGCACGGCTGTCTCCAGACAGGAATCCAAAAGCCCTGGGGATTCCTCTCCTCCCGTCAAAAATCCCTTTGCAATCAGCCTTCCGAGGAGGCGCAGGAGCTGCGGGAAGAGCAGCGCTCCGGCGAGCGATGATGACAGGGAGGAGGTGGGCACAGCCCCGTCCCGGGGGACTCGCATCCTCCCGTACCATTAAGCCCGCGGGCAGAGCAGCCGGGGCTCTGGGAGCAGGCAGGGGAAAGAGATGAAAGGCTCCTGCAAGAAATCAGGTGCAGAGGGTGGGCAGATGCTGCTAAAGAGCAAAGAGACCCGGCCAGGCTCATTTGTCTGGAAGGGAACCAGCAGGAACTTTCTTTTTATCTCCGATTGTGGATGTCAGGGTAGTTCCTAAAGGCCACAGCCAGCCTGGCCCCCACTGCTCTGCCTCTCCCTGCCTGCAAAGGCAAGGAAATTGCATCGATATGTTTTTTCACAGGTAGAAAATCCCCCACTGGGGTGGTCACAGACCCGTTAACTCCTTCCCACCTGTGGGACTGGGTCGGGCCCTGCCTCTCCCAGCAGAGCCCCGGCTGGTGGTGCTTGGGCTGTTTGTCCAGCATCCAGCGGGCCATGGCCAGGTGTTCCTGCGACAAACTGGCCCTGCCCAGCCAGCCCTGCCTGCCCGCACCGGCCACTGCCCCGCTCTGCCAAGGATTAGGCATGCTCCACCTGGTCTGCCTGGGATTTCGTGGGGCATCCCCTTGCCAGGCGGGGCGAGGGGGCACAGCCCCTTCTGTCTGTCTGCCTGAGGATTAGCCTGGCCCCACCTGGGCTGCCCCCAGCTCTGCTCACCAGGGTGGCCCCAGCCGGAGCAGCTCTCTTCTGCGTGGGCTGCTGGGCCACAGCTGTCTGTCCGTCTGTCTGTCTGTCTGGGGGAGATGGATGGGCATTGCTCTGCCCGTCCAAGCTCCATGTCTCTCTGTCTGAGAGTGCTGGACGGGCACTGCTTTGCCCATCCTACCATCATGTCTGTCTGTCTGTCTGGAAGGGCAGCCACACACTGCCATGGCTGTCTGTACAGGGATGCTGGGCACAGCCCTGTCCATCCATCTGTCTGTCTGTCAGTCTGTGAGGGATGCTGGACACAACCCTGTCCATTTGTCTGTCTGTAAGAAGATGATGGGCACAGTCCTGTCTGTGAGGGTACGCTGGGCACAGCCCTGTCCATCTGTGTGTCTGGGGAGATGCTGGGCACAGCCCTGTCCGTCTGTCTGTCTGTGAGGGGATGCTGTGCACAGCCCTGTCTGTCTGTGAGGGTACGCTGGGCACAGGTCTGTCCATCTGTCTGTCCGCCTGTGAGGAGATGCTGGGAACAGCCCTGTCCGTCTGTCTGTCTGTCGGTGGGAGATGCTGGGCACTGTCCCGCCCTCCCGAGCCCCCGCCGTGCCCGATGCGGGGCCGCCCCCTTTCCCTCCCTCCCCTCCCGGGGGCGGCAGCTGCGGCGGCGGCGGGGCCGGGAGGGACGCGCCCGGGGCGGGCAGCCCGCGCCGCTGGGCACCGGCACCGGCCCCGCCGCCCGCCCTCCACCTTCCCCTTCCTTCTCCTCCCCCCGGCGGAGATTAAAAGCTGCCGGAGGGGGAACGGCCGGGATTAGGCCCGAGGCTGCGGGGAGGGGGCAGGAGCCCGCCCCGCCGGGCCGCCCCCGGCCGTATTGTCCCCGCTGCCAGCGCACCCCACCCAGACACCCCAAAAAGCCAGTTTTACCCACGGGAGGTGGCTGAGAGGAAGAACCCCCCAACCCCGCACCGCCCCGGCCGGGCGGAGATGCGGGACCCTGGCCGGGAATGCCGCTCCTCCACCTCCCAAAATAAACCCAGCCGGGATCCCCCCGAGTACCGGCGCTGCTTTGCCCGGTGCGGGACAAAGATCTGCGGGAAAGTTGCCGGAGGGGATGGAGCTGGGGGAGGGGGGAAGCAATTTTGGGAGGGAGGGATCGGTTATCGGATATTTATTTATATATTTATTTATTTGGGGGGAGAATTGTGCTGCTCTGGTTTCATTATTTTATTTATAGTTATCAAATCGACTTCGCTGCCGAGGAAGGGGCTTTGAAGAGGACTTTGTTTAACTCGGGGAAGGGCGCGCACCGCTCCGCGCATCCCTCCCCCTCCACCCCCCGGCTCCGCGGCCGCGCAAGCAGCGCGGGGCTGCGGGGGAGCGGGGCTTCCACCCAGCCGCTCCTCCTGGGAAAGGGAAGGGAAAAAAAAATACCAGCAAAACCTCCACAGCCAGCGCTCGGTATAAACACACCTGATCGGCGCATCGAGCAACTGAAAGTTTAATTTTTATTTTTTTTTAATTTTTTTAAGTCCAAATAAATGCCTAAATTGGAGGCGTCACTCCGGCGCACGCTGGCGCTTGGCAGCGCCGGGAACGAGCGGGGAGGACAGGACTTTTCCCTTGGCTGTGGGGCATGGATTCGTTTGCAAACTGCAGCTTAAGAGCTCCCACCACCCTGCATTGTCCTGCGCTTAAATATCCTGAATTAGGCAGCTCTGAAAAGTCCCTCTAAAGCAGGCGGCCAGGGCGAGCCGCGCTCGCACAACTCCTCGGGGTCGTGCTGCCGTTCAAACTAAAAACAATAATAAAAATAATGCTAACTCGGACGGGGGCCGATGCTGGCAGGCTCTGCCGGCCGAGCGGGGCGGCGGTGCCCGGGGCTGGCGGCGGCGGAGGGGCTGAGCCGCGGCCGGGCAGGGCGGAGGGGCCGCGGGCGCATCCCCCAGCACCTCTCAGGTACGAGCGCTTGCATTGACATTGATGTAACTACATTAGAGTTAATGGCAGCAGCCTGGTCCTCATTATTAATTGTCTTTGTGTTTGGATAAAGTATGTAATCTTCTCCTCAACCACACCATTAAAATAGGTTGCCTTTTCAATTAAGAACTGTCTTGAGCACAGCAGTCAATTTTCCTAATGAAGATGCATTATATTTTCACTTTTTTTTTTTTTTTTTTTTTTTTTTTAATAATGGGAAAATCCCACGTTTTCATTAGGCGTGATTATGGAGAAAGTACAAGAGGGGGTTTGTCTAAACTAAATGTGGCCCGTGTCGTGTATTAAATACCAGGCTTTTAAATAAATTGAAATTTCATACAGATAAGACGCGAGGTTGGGGTACAAATACGGCCAGATTCGCTTCCTTCAGATTAAAAAAATGCAGGGTCCATTCTTTAAAACGCACTCATCAGATGGAAAATAATGATTAAAACAACTACAGTGGACTCTTAGTTGCAATTACTCGGGCAAACTTTTCACTCAGCCCAGTTTGCTTACATTAAACCTGAGGATGATGCTTTAAAATAGACTTGCACTTTCTGCTAATGTGCAGCTTTGGGGAACAAATAGCACAGTTTAATCATGCAGAAACACACAGGAGCCAGAATGGTCTCACAATTAATTTACCAAAATAAACCCGAAGCTGCCTGCATTGTTTAATATCCCCTCCTTCCCCTGGAGAAAAACAGCCCTAGTTCTTTAGAAAGAAGGAAGCTTTGGGGGAGCTTTGGGGGGAGTTGGGATTTTTTTTTTTCTTTTTACATTTTTTTCCTTTCTTTTTGCATAGGAAAAGAAATATTTCATGGCAGGGAAGCAAAGAGTTAAAATTTATATAATATAAAGCACTTGCAGAAAAAAAAAAAATAAAAAGAAAAGAAGGGGGAAAGAAGCCAAACACTAAGGGGAAAGGAAAAAAAAATAAAAGAAAGTGCAATATTTGTAAGTCTGAGAAGCTGCAAGAGGACGGGATGTGGATTTTCGAGCAGTGTTATACATGTGGGACCTTTGTTGCCGGACGGACAGACAGACAGACACCCGCGGCACAAGCCAGACCATTGCCGCACGGATAATACCATCACCCACAGACCTTTTAGGAAAGAAAAAAAAATTAACTGCAGTATTCGGAGCTGGTTTTAGGCTTTTTCAATATGAAAAATACCTGCCTGCAAGGGAGAATGAAGTTAAGCATAAGAGTAATTTCTTATTCACATGGTAACAACAGTTGGTTTGGGATCTTTTGCAAGCTTTCTGCATTGTGGCTTTGTTTGGTTGGGGGGAAGCTGCTTTGGGGGGCTCGGGGGTATTTTTGTAATGAACATTTGTTTCTCCACCAGCCAGCGGCTAAAGAAGATCTGCAAAGAATGGCAAAGAAGATTTTCGATTAAAACCTTAGCCCATCTCCACGGATTACTTTATATCGATTCCTATATATATGGCTGCAATTGAGGGGCTCTAATTAAAAATCCAAAGGGGGGTGGGGGGGGGGCGAAAGGGAAAAAAAAATAAAAGTTCTTTCTGGGTCTCAATAAAAGGAGCTTTTCATATACGGGAAATAAAGGTTGTAAAAGGTTACAAACGAAAGACTAGTTTAAAGCTTCTCTGCGGTTTTCTTTTCTTCTTTCTTACAAAACCCCTTTTCTGGCTCTTTCTCTCCCTCCCCCCGTTCCCCCGACCCCTTCATTTCTCCCAAGTTTGCCAACACGCGGGATGCGGGACTGTAACTGTTATTTTAATATCTGGGTTGGGAGCTATAATCTGATTGCTGCAGCGAGCTGCTCATCAAGGTAACTTCATGGCCTGGAGAGAAAAATTATGTAAACCGGCAGCATTAGCGCCTTTCATCAACACACACCCCCCACACTCACCCCTCGCACACGGCCGCAGCCCCGCAGCCCTGCCCCAGCCTCCCGCACCGGCCCCCGGGGGCCGCCCCACGCCGGTGCCCCCTCCCCGCACGGCCTCCCCCAAATGCTGGTTTATTTATTTAACACTGATCATTTATTTCTCTGTTTAAAGTTTGGGGGTTGGGGTTTTTTTTTTTAGGGGGTTACTTCCCCCCCTCCGCCTCGTTGCACATGAGACCTTCCCTCAGGTGCCAGTCTGACCTCACTTTCGCTGCTCTCGGGGTGACATTTTTAGGACTTGCCTGGCTCCAAGAGGAGCTGGCCAAATTTCAGATCGCCCCGAAATACCTCCACCATCCCCTCTTCTCCTTCTCCTGTCCCCCCCACCCCGATTATGAGACTTGGTTTCATCTAGGCAAAGATGCTGCCTTCATATATTTCTTTTACATTTTTTTTTCCTTCCCCAAAAGAGGTGCCGGCTCCGCCATCCCCCTCCCAGACGCTTGGAAAAGAAGGGGCTTTTTTTTTTTTTTTTTTTTTTTTTTTTGGTTAAACATTCTGGCATTTTAAAACGAATCTGACCCTTTCTCGAAGTGACGCAGCTATACCAATGTCTCTGGCTTTGCACCCCCAGAAAGGGAGATTTTGGGGTGAGGGGAGTGTCGAACTTAAAAAACAAAACAAAAACAAAACCACAAAACAAAACCACAAAACCACAAACAAACAAACCAAAAAAAAACCCCTCTAAACTAAAATAAACTCCAACCGGTACTTGAATTGCAGATGAACTTCAAGGAAAGTCTGGAATATTTTAACTAGACACAAATCCGATGAGGGAAAAGCTTAAAAGCGCGTAGCATGCATCGCTTTCCAGAGCCGATCAGAGATACAAAGATGACAAATTATAAATCGGTTCACTTTGGGGTGGGTTTTTCTTTTTTTTTTTTTTTCTTGCTTCATTCCTTAACTTTCACCCGACCTGAATAAATGATTTCTTATTTTCCTCCCCCCAAGCTTGGTCATCATAACCGCGGGCAGCAGCTCAGCCCTGGGAGCGACACACACGGCGATAAAACCCCTCGCGGAACGGTCGCGATAGCGAGGAGAGTCGGAAATTAAATCAGAAGGAGAAGTGAAGAGGGTGAGCGAGAAAAGGAGAGAAGAGAGACAGCTATGCAGAGAGAGAAAATGGCTTTGTAACCCGACTGGCATCGGAAAGTTGGAGAACTTACTGAGAAGCAGAAGTTACAGTTTCTTTTCATCCCAGAAGCAGATTTTGGTTCTCTGAGCATAAAGTTCTTAGAGGGCAGAAAATCACACATCTCCACTCACTCCCCGTTAGCCCCAGATAGTCTGGATCTCTGGGACTGTACCTGCTCTGCAACGCTTTCCAAACGGACCAGAAGAGATGGGAAAGTTTAAAAAAAATTAGTAAAAAATAATAATTTTTAAAAATCGAGATCCTACAGCAGCAACAATTGTTATCAAATTTTTTTTTGTAACTTTTCCCCGAGCTGCAGAAGGTTGAAGGCAGAGGCAGCTGCAAAGTGTGTGCAGGATTGCTCCAGGAAAGAAGGTTCCCCCTTTTTCCCCCTCTCAGATCCAATCTTTGCAAGAGCCATTCCGACACATTGCTAAGCTAAAGGGAAATTCTCTTTGATAAAGCGGTGTTCCCAGCTTCTGGGTTTTAAAACCTAAATCTATATTCAAATCTGGCTGAAGGTGTGTTCTGGGATTTATGAAAGCCTCTTAAAGGGGTAAATTTACCAAACCGTGACAAAATCATCACAATCTTACTTTAGACATCTGAAGTGGATGAGAATTTTAAAGAGACCCTTGTTTATTTAAGTAACACTGTCCATCTCTGCCACTTGTTTTATTGGCCGCGGGAATTATTCCCAACTTCTCTGGCTGGAGGGGACAGAGGGAGAGGCTGGGATGCTCCTACTCCCGTGGCAGGCTGCAGGCAGGGCAGCAGCTCTGCCCAGGGCCAGGCAGCTGCGGGCAGGGCTGGCAGCCGGGCTGGGCTGCGCTTCCCATCCTGCTCTCCCAGCTACTTTCTTCAGGCACTGAATTTTATTTCTCTGCCTTGCTCAGCCCTGCTCTGCCACAGCCCGGCTGCCTCCAGCGCCCTGACACCCCTTTTTTTCTTTTTTCTTTTTTCTTTTTTTTTTTTCCTTTCCTTTTTTTTTTTTTTTAATTTTTCCCCCTTTATTTTTAATCGATTTCGAAAATACCCTCCTGGTCAGGATACACGGGAACGAATTATCTCTCTCATTCTTCCGAGGTGGATTAAGGTTATTAAATAATATGTGGGGGCGGGAGACGATGGCAAAGGCGGAGGGGGCGGAGGGGGGGAAGGGTTCAATCGGGATATTTATTCCTGGTGCTCTGCTAAAGGGGAGGCTGAGGGGTGGCGTGGCCGTGCCGACATGCGGGGAGGTGAGGGAAGGATTTGCCCGGCGCGGATCTCTGGGCAAGGGTTGAGAGAGGGGGGGATGCTGCAAAGGGATGGCGGCTGCAGCTGCCCCTCCCTTATCCCCACCCCTTCCCCCCTAAAAAAACCCCCTCAACTAGATAAACAAACCCACAAAAAGTCCCCCCAAAAGAATCTCATGGGTCTGGGAGAGAAAAATAAATCAAAACACAACTCCAAAAAGGGCAGGGGTTGGGGGTCCCGTGGGGCCGGGGGGTACCAACCGGGGGTACCCCGGCTACCAACTTTCCACGGAGTCGCCTCGCAAATTAAAAAAAAAAAAAAAATACAACCCAGCGGCCAAAGTGGGAGCGGCTCCTGCGGTCAGGGCTGCGGCGGCTCTGGGCGATGGGGTATTTTGTTTGTTTGTTTGTTTATTTGTTTGTTTTATTTCCCCTCCTCTCCCCTCCCTCCTTCCCTTCTGCCGCCTCCTTCCTCCTCCTTTCTGGGAGGAAAGGATAAAAAAAAAAAAAAAAAAAAAACAACCCAAAACCAAGCCACACCACCCATCCGCCCAGCCCAGCCCCGAGCATCCCAAACCTGCTCCTGCAAACCTCCAGCCCGGGCTGCACCGCCGGCGCTAAAGTCCAAGGACAACCACGCTGGATCGCACGCAGCCAGGCTCGGAGAGAGCCACAAAGAGGCGAATTAATTGCTATAACTTCATTAACATAGGTCACCCCGTTAAAATGATCGAGCTGCTGCAGTTTTTTCCCCCCATTGTCACAAGTGAGGAAAGTGTGTGAGCGCTCCCTCCCTCCGACCTCAGCCGCCTCCATGCTCCTGCCTTTTGCCAGAGCTTCATTTTCGGGGTGCTTTGACCCGGGAGAAGTTGAGCGAGGACGGGAGGAGCGAGGGGAACATGCCGGTGCCCTGCTCCGGTGCGCCCGGCCGGGCTGTGCCCCGCAGCGGGAACCCCCTGGGCCCTCCTCACCCTCAGCCCGTCACTGCTCCCAAATTATTTCAATTAAAAACATGTGCACGTCCCTATTTGCAAATTCAACGCGACGCCTCTACGTCCCGTTCTACACCATCATCCCTGTATATCTTTAAAAATATAATTTTAAATGCATTTACGTCGTCCCCCAGGTGACTCTATTTCCCCTCTTCCAGGCGTCACTTGCCCCTGAGAACTGGAATTGGGGTGCGGCCGATCCGCGGGTGGGACTGGGGGGGCGCCGGGTTGGGGGCACCCTGGCACCCCTCTCTGTGCCGGGGGCGATTCTCCCCTTGGCTCCCGCGGGTTTCCTCTCACCCATCTCCCCTCTGCTCAGCCCAGGGCTCCTGGCAGGCTCCGTGTCCCCCCTTCACAAATATTTACTGATATACATTAATATCTTTTGTTGTTGTTATTATTGCAGCCACCCCCCAGCCTTTTGCTGACCCCCCTTCCTCGTCTTCCCCGGGCAATTCGCTAATTCCATCTCTGCTGTCCATCACATTAATTTCTACAATGACTTCATCCGCTCCACTCCATAATGTATATTTTTAAACCGAGCAGGTTCTTTTAATGTATATTCTGGTGTCATTTCGGTGGCTGTTATTTCTCTCTGGATTGTCCCCCCGGTACAGCAGCGGCCTGTTTTTTCCTCCCCCTGTGTGTGTTTTTATTATTTTCCCCCTGGCTTAGATGTGTCAATCACTCTCTCCCTGCCATTGGTTGGAGAGTTTGCGTCAAAAAGTTGCCAGAGAGGCGCTTTCTCAGCAAAGCTCCCCGAGAGAGGTAGAGACCTTCAGCTCCAACGCACCCTGCCACTATTATTAAAAATAAAATCACTTTGACCAGCTCCAGCACCGGCCAGCTCTGTATGTACCGAGCCCAGACCCCGAGCATCCCTGCATCCCTCTCCTGCACCGTCCCCTCCCCT
Source organism: Corvus cornix cornix (assembly GCF_000738735.6). Taxonomy (NCBI): domain Eukaryota; kingdom Metazoa; phylum Chordata; class Aves; order Passeriformes; family Corvidae; genus Corvus; species Corvus cornix. The sequence continues at coordinate 3,808,160 of NC_046335.1, read as the reverse complement.
TTTCCCCCATTTATTCTCCTTTTTCAAACATTTTTTCTCCACCCCCCCTCCGCCCCCCCTTTCCCCCGATGTCGTGGGCATGTGCATGCGGCGAGCTCTCTAACCTCCCGCTTTGTGCTTTCTCTCCCAGCTCAGCCCGAGCTCTGAATTTGGCGAGGATCAGGGAGCAGGTTTCCCCCTTCGCCCCCCAGCCCTGCCCGCGGCTCCGGCGAGGCTCGCAGGTAAGTCCGACCCGCTGGCTCCATCCTTCCTTGGGGGAATCGCTGGGCGGGCAGGAATACAGGGAGAGGGGAATTAAAATTATAATTTTTTTAAAAAAATTATTATTATTTTCAAATCGCCTGTGTGCGGTGGGGGTGCGCCGGGGCGGGGAGCAGGCGGCTCCCGCAGGAGCTGCCCGGGAGAGGCCGGGCCGGGCCGGGCGGTGGCGGCCCCGGGTCGGTCCTCGGCAGGGACCGGGAGCTGCAGGATGAGAAGGCGAAGGGCCAAACCGGGAATCCGGGGGCGCTCCCCATCGCCGCCCTCGCCCCCCGACTCTCGTCCCCCGCGGTCGGGCGCGGAGCCGCTCGCTCTCCACGGGCAGGCGCGGGGCTTCACCGCGATTTCGTTGGGTACATGATTTTTTCCCGGCCTATTCCTTTGGCCTGTAGTTATTTCCTGACCTCAAGCTGGACTTTTAAAATTAGAGAAAAATAAAAAAAAAAAAAAAAAGGAGAAATTTCTCCCCTCTCTCCACTCCTACCTGAGAACCCTTTCATCCTCCTCCTCCTCTTCCTCGCGATGCGGAGACTCAGCAAAGTAATTTTGCAAAGGTGTTTCTGAGCACTCGCGGCCCGGGAGAACCGGGCTGGAAAGCGCAGGGAGAGAAACCTTCAAAGCATTTCGGGCCGGAGCTTCACGATTTGGTGTGGGCGAAACGGATGGCAGAAATGGCATCCAGGTCGGAGAGGGGCTGGAGCTGGTTTCCACCTCCCTCATCTTATTTTATTTTAATTTTTTTATGCCTTGGGAAAGCGCTTCCCAAAGACACCGACCGCGAGTAACGCGCCCCGGCCTCTCTCCTCTGAATCGCACCGCGCTGACAAAGAGAAAGTCGGGAAAAGTGCTTGTGCACCGGCACAAGTTTCTTTAGAACTAAAAACCTGCTTCGCTGCTGAGGTTTATTTCGATTGCGGCTGCTTAGAGAAGTTGAGGCTTATTATTTATTTATTTTGAAAAGGTGCAACTCTAGTTTAAAAAAAAAAAAATTAAAAAGGGGGGAGAAAAAGCACTTCAAAATGCGGCCGGGTGCTGCTGGGAGGCAGGGACGGGTCAGACGGCCCTGCGGCGGAGGTGGCTGCCCGCCGAGCCCGGCTCCGCCGCTCCCGGTCCCGGAGAGGGGCCGCGGCCGCGGAGCAGCGCGGAGGTTCGGAGGGCGAAGCGCTGGGGACCGCCCGGCAGAGCCGGTGACGAGTCCACCCCCGCCGCCTTTGGCCCGGGGTAAAATTCCCATGTTGGAAAATATCACCCCAAACAGACCCTTCAGGGGAAAGAAAGGTTTGAATTAAAAAAAAAAAAAAATTAGAATTTTAAAAATGTCAGAAATTCGTTGGAGCGCGGCAAGGGCGGGTGAAGCGGCTCTCGTTTGCAAAACAAAAGAAAACAAATTCGCTTTTCTACCTTGGCACCTTTCCCCTTGCCCTCCGCGGGAGCCCCTCCGCGCCCCGGCCGAGCCCCCCGGCCCCGCGTCCCCCGCAGCGCGGCCGGGGCCAGGGGCGCAGGCTGCGCGCCCGGCGCGGATCGCTGCCCCGCATTAATCACCGGGGCGAGCAGCGGAGCCGGGGCCGGTGGCTCGTAATTAGGGAGCGTGTGCCGCCCGGATTATCTCGTTAGTTTATCAAGAAAACATTTATTATAATTAATTCTCGGACGGGGTAATTATTATTGAGCGAGGGCAGAGCAACTGGTAGCCGGGATCTGTGCGGAGCGGGGGGGGAGCAGGAGGAGGGGGAAAGGTGACAGATTGCGGAGTGGAGCCGTTGCTCCGCGGGCTGCGGGGCGGCCCCGGGATGCGCGGCCGCGGCCGAGGGGCTCCGCGGGCGGCCGCGCCGGGCTGGCGCCTCGGCGGGATGCCGCCGAGTTTAACCGAACGGCTTTAGGGTTGCTTTTTTTGGGAGGAGGTGTTTGCACTTTTTTTTGTTGGTTTTTTTTATCCTTTTTTTTTTTTTTTTTGTTTGTTTGTTTTTAATTTTTGTTCGCTCGTTTTGAAGCGGGCAGCTACCCCCGCTTTGCTCTTCCGCGCGTCTTGCGCGGCGAACAGAGCGGTGGCCGAAGCCGCACGGCCGCGGAGCGGGGCTACCCCCTCGGTAGAATCGTCCCCGTTCGGCCTCCCCGGGGCAGTGATGCTAAAAGCGGGCCCCGACCCCGCGCACCCCGCGCTGGATGCGCGCTCCCTCCGCCGCTCGGCGCGTTTGTGCGCGGCAAATCCCTTCCCCATGGGGAGAAGGGGAAACTCCGCGCCGCTCAGAACCCGCACCGACGGCGCTGGTGGAGGGTGCACCGGGGCCGGGGGGCCCGCAGGAGCCCCCCGGCAGCGATTGGCCCTCCCGGGGAGTCGGCTGGTCTGAAACACGGAGTTTTGGGGTGTTTCGGGAAGAAAGTTGCGCTGGAGTTTGTTTTCCCGACGGCCGCTGGGAATGGATGGAAGGGCGAGCTTTTGCTCTAAAAGATTTTTAAAAAATATTTTCTACGAGGAAAACAGCCTTAACCTTTTTAGGAGTCCCTGTTTGGCCCCTTGACGGCCTTTTTTTTTTGGTGGAGCGGGTGTTTGGGTCCCCCTCAGACCCCGCTGCAGAGAGCCCGGTCCCGTCGGGGCAGCGAGAGGGGACCGGGGGAGCCCGAGAGGGGACCGGGGGAGCCGCTCGCCCGCCGGGGCTGTCCCGGGGCCGCTCGCCACCGAGGTGTTTGTTTAGCTTCAGCTCCGTCATCAAGAGTTTCTTGAAAGCCTAATAAATCTGTTACTTGCCTCCAAATCTAATTACCCGGAGTACTAATTAGGTGCAAATGGCCGGTGGAAATTACTGCAGACGTGGACTGATGGCGGGAGAGCAAAAAAGTTTGGCTCTTCCCGAGCGGGCATTTGAGCTCTGAAATGCAGCAACGTCGGGGGGAAGGGGAAAAGGGGGAGAGGGGGGAAGGTTTGAATGTTGCCCAAACCTGGGATAATTAAAGTCCTTGCAAGAGACTAGTGGAGAGATAGGTTTCTTGAATTGTTTCTTTGTTTCTCACCCTTGGGCTTTGTTATCTGCATTATTTATTTAGCCGAGGGGTTCTTTGTGTCTGCCAATGGCCCCAATCAAGTTTTGCTTGAGACAATTAGCCGGTGCCCGGCCGGGAATCCTATGCAAATGCCCCCGGCTGCCGTACAATGCGGGCAGTTGAAGGCATGGGGGGTTTTGTTCGGGTAGTAATTACTGGCTGGGATGTGCCCCCCCCCCCCTTCCCTCCCCTCGTCGCCCTTTTTGGGGAGAGATGCGTTTATCTAGTCAGTCTCTCCCAGCTCCCAAATCCGGCTGGGGTCCGAGCTGGAGGATTGACGGGGGAAGGCAGCGGGATAAAAGCGGGGGGGAGTGGGAGGCGGGGGGGGGGGGAAGCGAGCTGGCCTGACTCCCCCTTCATCCCTCCATTGCTCCTTCCTCTCCCTCCTGCGCAGGCACCTGGCGGCCCCCCACGCCCGACGGCTCCCCCAGGCACCGCCCGGGGCAGGCAGGGCGCTCGGCCGGCTCCCCCTCGCCCGGATTTCGGCCAACTCTCCTCCCCGCCACAACTTTAGCATGATGTCTTATCTTAAGCAACCACCTTATGCAGTCAATGGCCTGAGTCTCACAACCTCGGGCATGGATTTGTTGCATCCGTCCGTCGGTTACCCCGGTAAGCCACGTTTTTCTTCCCTCTTCCCTCCCCCTTTTTGCTCCACGGAGGAGAAGCCGCTGGGATTTTGGAGGCACAACATGCGCAGGGATCACGCTGGCTTGGGTGGGTGAGGGCGTGGGGTCCCTCTGTCTCCCTTCTTCCTCACCCCCAACTTTTTATGGGTGAAAGGGGCTGCAAACAGGGGAGACCCCGATGCTGGGGATCGGGGCCAGATGCTCCAAACGCATCCAGGGGAGATGCGGAGTTGGGATTGCCGCACTGTGGCGGCTGATCCTGGGAGTGCGGGTTCCCCGGGAGAAGAGAGGGAATGTGGGTGCCCACCCGGGGAGGGGACTGGAGGGAACACCGGGGTCTGAGGGGTCGCTGACTGACAGCCAGGGCCTCTGGCTCCGTTCGCAGCCACCCCGCGAAAGCAGCGGCGGGAGCGCACGACCTTCACCCGGGCGCAGCTGGATGTGCTGGAGGCTCTTTTCGCCAAGACCCGCTACCCCGACATCTTCATGCGGGAGGAGGTGGCCCTGAAAATCAACTTGCCCGAGTCCAGAGTGCAGGTAGGAAGCGGAGAGGCTCCGGAGAGCCCTGCCTGCCCTTCCCCTCCTTGCCGGCGTGAAGGGGTTGGACTGGCCTGTGCCTGACGGGGAGGGAGACGAGGGGACTGGTTTAGGGAATGGATTCAGTCCCGAAGCCAAATCAAGCCCTTGTGGGGTGAAGGAGGGTCGGAGAAGGGTGGGGGTTCAGTGAGGGGCTGTAGTGGCATTTTGCATCCCCAGGACTGGAGTGTGCCCCCCCCTTCCTCCCCCTGCACTGAGGGGGTGTTATGCAGATCCTGGATCCCAGCTCTGAACCTTCCATACCCATCTCCAGCACCCCCAAAACCCAGCCTGCTCTGCATGCATTTGGGGGCCTTGCAGAAGCCACAAAGGATCCCCCCCCTTCACCACAATTGCAGAGCTGGGCCAGGTTGGGATCCCAGTTCACACCAGTACAGACTTTGTCCCCTTTGAGGGGACTTCGATGAGAGAGGGGCTCCCTCCACCAAGGAAGCCCCTCTCCTGGGGCTGGGCTGTGCTCCTCTGCAGGAGCCTGCACGGACCCCAGCCAGGCAGCATTTTGGAGGTGCTGCTGGCAGGGCAGGAGGGCGCTGCCCTCTCTGGGATCCAGAACGCCCCAGCAGCAGGGGCACGGCATCTCCAAAGCCATCCCTCCCACTTGCCTCCTGGTGAGGCTTCCCGAGGCTGTGTGGTGCCATGTTCCCATGGAGCGTGGTGGCTGGGATTGGGATACCCCCATGCCAAACCCCATCCTCCTCTCCACAAAACCTCCCCAGAGCCGGCCCCCTTGGGCCTGGCTAAGGGGGGGTGAGATGGGCTGAGGGGCCAACTCTGGCCGAGGGGGTGAGAGCAGAGAGCCTGTAAATGAGACATCTTTACCCCCCTCCCCATCCCCTACCTCTGCTTCCTTAATTGTGCCCTCCTTTTCTGATGTTCTATTGTTTCTAATTAAGGGCTCGACTTCAATAGGCCTTAAACAGTGATTCCTGGGGGTCCCTGGCCGGCAAACAGCAAAGAGGGAATGCTTCCCCCTCTCCCCCAAAAGTGACCTTATTAAGGAATTTGATTTGTGATTTCCACTTGTTATTACTGCTGATGATCTCAGGGAGGGGGAGCCCCGGAGCTTTTCTTTGCAGCAGCCTGCAACCCTCCGCTCTTGGGGGACAGTTTTAGGTCTCCCCCCGGTGAGGTCTCTCTGCCATCGTTTCTTTCCCACCTTGGGTTTGCCCGTGTATCCCTAACCCCAGGCTTTTTCTCTCTCCCTCCCCTGTGTCTCTGTCTCAAGGTGTGGTTTAAAAACCGCCGAGCCAAGTGCCGGCAGCAGCAGCAGCAGCAGCAGAACGGGGGCCAGAACAAGGTGCGGCCAGCTAAAAAGAAGAATTCGCCAGCCCGGGAAGTGAGTTCGGAGAGTGGGACCAGCGGGCAGTTCACTCCCCCCTCCAGCACCTCAGTCCCCACCATTTCCAGCAGCAGTGCCCCCGTGTCCATCTGGAGCCCGGCGTCCATCTCCCCGCTCTCAGACCCCCTGTCCACCTCTTCCTCCTGCATGCAGAGATCCTATCCCATGACCTACACCCAGGCATCAGGCTACAGCCAAGGATACGCTGGATCGACCTCCTATTTCGGAGGGATGGACTGTGGATCTTACTTGACCCCTATGCACCACCAGCTCCCAGGGCCAGGGGCCACCCTGAGTCCCATGGGTGCCAACGCGGTCACCAGCCACCTCAACCAGTCTCCAGCCTCCCTCTCTACCCAGGGCTACGGAGCCTCCAGTTTGGGCTTTAACTCCACCACCGATTGCTTGGATTATAAAGACCAAACCGCCTCCTGGAAGTTAAACTTCAATGCTGACTGCTTGGATTATAAGGACCAGACATCGTCATGGAAGTTCCAGGTTTTGTGAAGAACCTTTGTGATACCGAGAGAAATCACGACGAGAACGAACAGGCTGGGCTGAGCGCTCCAGTTTTAGTCAGGTCTTGGTTAAATTAAAGAGAAAATTAACTCCACGGACAAACAAACGAACAAAAAAACCGACGGCAACAAGAGGGGGACAGTGTTGGTGTGATCCCGTTCAGACTCATCTCCTGCTCAGACACTCTGGAAAAGGAATAATAAAGAGGAAAAACGGAGGAGGAAGGCCTTAAACGGACAGATCATCTAGTGAGCAGAAACCAGACAGACCCATCTGTGTTCTTTCTAGTTTTAGGCAATTGTTGGGTTTCTTTGTTTGGAAGAGGTGGGAGATTGTCCCACCTACGGGCCAGTTTTAAAAAAAAAAAAAAAAAAAAAAAAAAAAAGAGAGTCTAGGTTTTTATTTCTTTTTTTGTGTGTGCGTGGAAAGATGATCCTTCACCCAGAGGTTTCCAATGTGTTAGCCAACCCTCGGTTAAAATATTCAGAATGGACAACATCTCTCTTTTTCTCCCTCTTTTTGTCCCTCCCTCTTTCTTTCTCTCTCGAGCTCATCCAACTGTTTCATGCCCAACTTGCTGAAGTTGGCACCCGGAGAACTTGGTTCAGGGCTGTGTGGGTTGTGTGACTGATTGTCCTAGCTGCACTACTTTATTTAAAGATTAAGAAAAAAAAAGATAATGTTCATAAGGAGTCAATATGTAGTTTTTAAGAGACAATCAGTGTGTGTCTTATATAAATGGTACATCTGTGGTTTTTAATCTGTGCTAGACTTCAAAACTGTGATCTCCTGTATTGTATGCAACTATGAACTCTGCACCAGCGGGAGTTCTGCTGTGATTTAAATAGGTTATAATTATAAGTGAAATTCAGAGCAACTGAGTTACCTATTATCATCTTTTAAAAAAAAATAATTAAAAATATATATTTAAAAAAATAATAAAAAAGAAAAAAAAGAAAAACACAAAAAACACGATCGCCTTTCACCCGAGGTGAACTGCACTGAAACTTTTTACAACAAACTGTCTCTGAATGAAAGAGGAAAGACCGAAAATACCCCACCCGAGGACATTTAACTCCTCTGGAGCTCACTTACTGCTGGCCATGCCGGCAGTAACCGTCAAATCCAACAGGACTTTGGGCAGTTGCTCTGACCTGGATGAATTTAAACCAAGAAATTCATTGTCGTTTATGCTTGCAGATGTTAACTGAAAAAAAAAGAAAAAAAAAAAAGATATATATGCATAAACCTTTTTTTCCTGGATTTGGCAGATATGTATAATTATATTAAAATGGTTCTAGCACACCTGATGGTTGTCTTCCATTTTAATCGCAGCCGGCGAGTGACGGAGAAGGGGCGATGCCGTCCTCGGGTGCAGCCGGGCACGGGGGACCAGGAGGGTCTGGCTGCTTCTGCAGGGCTGAGACAAAAGGGGTTCTGCTGGCAGCTCCCCGAGGTGAAGGAAGCAAAATCAAGGAGGGGCGTTATTTTATTTTTGAAATTTTTAATCAAAAAACTTTCCTTACAAGCAGACCGTGGATAATGTCACTTTTCCCACCCCAGCTTCACCGAATCTCTGCGTGGGGAGGGACGGGTGCGTTTGCTCTGTGGCTTCCCAGGGGATGGAGTCCCCAGTTGTGTGTTTGGGGAAAGCCCTAAACTTTCCAGGCAGGAGAAGGGGGAAACTGGATCAGGCAGGATGCTCTGAGCAGAGGTGCTGGGGAAGGAGAGAGATAAGTGTTCGAGCTACAACCTCACAAGCTGAAGCTACAGTGCCCCAGGATGCAGGATCAGGCCCTTCCCAAGCATCCCTGCTCTTGGTGGCTCTTTCTCTGCCCTTCTCCCTCTTTCTCCCTCTCTCCTTCCTGCGTGCAGCGCTGGGGCTGCTGGAGCCCTGAACTCGGGCTGGATTTAGAGCAGCAGAAAAAATGGACCTCTGGAAAGAGAGAGTTCCCTGTCACCGGCTGTCCCTCAGGGCTTGTCACCAGCACCCTGTGAGTCACCCAGGGCCACCAGCACCACGCCTTGGTCCCCAGGACTGGGGAGCACAAGCGATGACACAGCCATGGTGCCTCTCCGGCCATCCCTGGACTCTGCACCCCAGCATCCCAAACTGCCCCTTCCACGGGCACCAGCAAACCGCTCCTTCCTGCAGTGCCATTTTTGTCCCCCACCACCACGACCAGAGAGCGGCCTTCAAAACAAACAGCTCTGAGTGCAGGCGAGGTTTTGTGCTGCCTCACGTTAGCGTGTGTCGCTCGGTGATTTTCTCATTTCTTTTTTTGTACCGGGAGGATCCATGCAGGGGAGGTTGGGAAGTGCTAGCCACGTCCCTGCCGCCGGCATCTCCCAGGCAGCAGCGTGGAAAGTTTCATTTCTCCACCGATTTCAAATCAACAAAGTTTACTTCTCCCCCAAAAAAATGTATTCAAGAAAAATATGCTCAAGAAAACCAAGTCCTTACTGAACTGGGGCACAGCATCCCACCTGCCTGGAAAAGCTCTTTGTTTCCTGAGCTTTTGATTATTAATTTTTTTAAAGCCTCTTTAAAACCTCTTTTTGCATTTAGCTTTCCCCATCTTATCTTTTACTTTTCTTTCCTGAGTATTTCCCTGTCTGTCAGGGATGAGCTCCTCCAGCTAGTGCTCATTTTTATCAGAAAAAGCTAATTCATGGCAGGAGTTTCTCTGATTTTTCCCTGGTTTTTTGTACTTCCCACGTTTTCTCTCCCTGTTTGTTTCTGAGTTTAATTTAAATGGGCACATGCGTGGGCAAAGGGCAAAATCCCAAGGTGAGCTGGCAAACGCAAAATATTCTGTAAAGAGTGTTTTAACTCCTTTTTAATTTTTAATGTTTTACATTTCCTGGTAGAATTCATTTCCTCTGAACTCAGGCTGCAGTAGGCAATCCTGGATCCAATAAAATCTGGGGAAAAGCTGGGGAGACCACAGCCCAGTTTAGTGTTGGAAAGCTGGATTTAAGGGCAAAGAGCTGATGAGGACGGTGTTTGATTTGAGGTGTCCTGCCCAGCCTCCCTAAATATACATACAAACAAGTCCTCTACCTGCTCTCCAATGTGGCATTTCCCAACGGAGGGTGGAAAAAATCCCTTAAATTGGAATAGCAGAAAACCAGGAGGGAAATCTGGACTGCAACCATAACAGAACTGCCTGGAATGCCGGTTCCAGCACCTCTGCCTGCTCCCCGCCTGCTCCCTGGTTGTCCTCGGCTCAGCCCCTCCTGCCCCTGCTCTGCTTCCTTGTCCGATTCCCTCTCCATCTGCCTGCACCTTGCCCAATGTTCCTTTCCACTCCCCACCAGCCCCAGCCCACTCTTCCCAGGGCTCCCCAGTAGCCAGAGCATCCCTGCTCCCACCCCAGCCTGAGCCAGCCCAGGGAGCCCCAAAACAGGGACAACTTTTGGGGTGTTGTATTTCCAGGAGGACCCTGGGGCTGGGGAGCGCTGCCAGTTTCCAAGGAGACAGGGGAGATTTACTGGAAAAAAGCGGATTTAGGGACATGCAGTGGAGCTTCACCACCTGGTACTGAGTGGAGTGGCAAAGGAACACCCCAAACTCCCACTCGCAACCCTGGCACTGCCTTTACCTGGGATTTGGGGGGGTGGGAGTAGGGCTGGGAGGTTGGGAATGGGTTTGGGTTTGGGAAGGTTAGAAAGAGAGGACAGGGAAGAGGGGCTGTGCTGGGGTGAAGGGATGGGATTGCTGGGGATCAGGGCATGGTGTGAGGGCTGGGCTGGGTGGGCACTGGGCTGCGTGTGGGGAGGTGTCAGGGATGGGAGGTGAGGGAGGGGAAGGAAGGAAATGGAAGGAAGGGAAAAGAAGGGAAGTAAGGAAGTAAGGAGGGAGAGAAGGAGGGGAGGGAGAGAAGCAGTGGAGGAAGAGAAGGAGGGAAAGAAGAAAGAGGGAAAGAAGGAGGGAGGAAGGAGAGAGGGAGAAGAGGAGAAAAAAGAGGGAGGAAAGAAGGAAGAAGGAAGAAGGAAGAAGGAAAAAGGAAAAAGGAAAAAGGAAAAAGGAAAAAGGAAAAAGGAAAAAGGAAAAAGGAAAAAGGAAAAAGGAAAAAGGAAAAAGGAAAGGAAAAAGGAGGAGAAAGAGAGAACAGAGCGAAAGACAGAAGGGAAGGAGAAACACCATCTCCAGCTGCTGGGGCTGCCTGGTGTCTGCCTGCTGCTGCTTCACCTCAGTGCTGGGGCAGAGCAGAGGGAGGTGATGGTGGGGGGGAGAAGAGGTGGTGAAGAGACAGATAAATATATAAATCCCACACAAACTGTTAAAATCTGCTCTGAGAGTCAATTTTGACTTTTAGGCTCATGAACCATTAATAAAAATCTCCTTATACTCAGATGGCTCTCAAATGCCGTGATAGCGGATTACAAACTCCTAATGGAGATAGTGTATGATCAAATATTCTCTAAGCACCAAGGTCTAACATCCTGGGGGTGGCCAGGCCACCTGATTATCAGCTTATTGGCAAATACCTCTTAGTGAGGGATGTGCCAAAACGAAAGTGTCTTCGTCATTGTGCTCCCTTCCCCACTCTTCCTTCAGACAGGTTTGGGAATGGCATCCTGTGGTCTGGGGACCATAGAATGCCCTGTGGCAATGATGTCCCCACTCTGTCATGGGGCTTGTCCCTGGTTTCTGGGTTTTCCTGTGAGAGATGCAGACTCAGAGGTCCCAGAGGAGTTTCAGGCTCCCAGTGCACAAAGCAAATGCCTTTCTTGGTCTCAACACTGGTGACACTCAGCCCTTTCCAGGACCAAAACACTGAATGTGATGCATAATTACCTGGTAATTAAATTTGGAGGGCTGAGGCAGCAACATTGTGAGGAGAGGAGAGGAGAGGAGAGGAGAGGAGAGGAGAGGAGAGGAGAGGAGAGGAGAGGAGAGGAGAGGAGAAGCAATTCCTGGGAAAAGTGGACAGTAGATCTGCTGTTTTCTGCTTTCAGGGAGGGGTTGGTTCTCTTGGTTCTCTCCCTGCCTCTCCTCACACACTCACAGGTAGGGACCCTGGTATTTATTCTTGTGTGGATGCTGGTAATGAGACCTGCAGATGCTTAGAAAATGCATCATCTAATCCAGTTTGGGAGCCCTGTGCCCTGGGAGGGTCTGGGATCAGGCTGGAGAGGGAGCAGAGGGCATGAGGGAGAAAGTAGGGCAGCTTATATAAAAAAATGGATTTTAAAAGTCCCCTTTGGACTGTAACCTTTCCAGAGGGGACTGTGTTTTGTATGTGTCCCTCACCCACTGACACCAGACCACAGCCTGCTGGGGCACGATTTAACTTCCATTTGGCTGAAATAAAGTCTTCAAGACTTGGAGCATTTTTGGCTTTCCTAAAGGAGGCTGTGAGGTCAGGATGTCAATGCCAAGCAGAACTTTCCTCCAGACTGGCTTTGCTTCACTTGTGACTTTTGGTAAGGCTTGGAACATGCCTTGAGTTTCCAAGCACCAGCCTTGGGATGCAGGGAAGGTGCCCACACTGGGCTGCCTTTCTCAACCCCGTCCTGCCAAAGTGGAGAGCAAAGCTGGGTCCTCCTGCATCCTCACTCCCTTTACAAGTGACAAATCACTTTTGCTTTGAGACAGACTCAAGCAGAGGTGAAGCTGATTTAGGTTCCAATGTTGCTGTTAAAAGCAAAGTGTCCCTCAGTCCTTGCAAGTTGGTTCCTCTCTGCCACAGTTGTGGAAAGGTAAGTAACAAGTGCCCTCTGTCTCACTGATTTTTGGAGACCCCATAGGCCACTGGGGCTCCTCTGTAGGATGTGGGGCTGCAGGTTTTATCCCTTGGGATAATCAGTCTCCTCTTCATTAAGAAAATATGTGGAGCCTGGAGGCCTGTCTGGGGAGTAACTGCAGGCAGATTCAGCTGAGGGTGTTTGCCCAGGGGCTGAAGAGCTGAAAATGAGGAATGCGGTGAGTTGTGAGGATGTTTGTTGGGTTGTGAGGGTGTTCATTGAATTGTGAGGTTGATTGTGGGGCTGTGGGGGTGTTTGTTGGGCTGTGAGGGTGTTTGTTGGGCTGTGAGGGTGTTCATTGGGTTGTGAGGTTGATTGTTGGGCTGTGAGGGTGTTCATTGGCTTGTGAGGGTGTTTATTGGCTTGTGAGGAGGTTCCTTCAGTGTTGGGCAGAGGAAGCACGAGCCCTGAGCCCCTCTGACAGCTTTGAGGTTGCAGGATCCGGGGTGATGGAATGCTGAGAAGGGTGATGGAGTCTGGTGGGAACCCAAACAGTGTCAGCCCTGAGTCAATGGGGGATAAGGGCTGGGGTGTTGCCCCTGAAACTCTGGAATCCACCCGAAATCGTGTGGGAGAGGAGACCTCTACTGAAATGGTGTTGTCCAGTCTCAAGACCTGTCTTTGGAAGTGACAGGGGAGGATTAGGCAGGGTTCAGGAAGAGCCAGGAAAGCAACTCCAGGAGGCATGAACCTGCTTGGTGAAGTACTTGGGGCATTCTGTCAGTATATGGGTTATCCAAGGGAAGGGTGAGATGGTGTGAGTATATTTGGTGAGGGCAGGATATTACCTGGAAGACAAAAGCATGTCCTTACCCATCTGGCAGGAGTATCCTGGTTGACAAGTTAAAATAAGATAAACCCGAACCAGCCACATGAGAAAAATAAAAATTAGAAGCTGAAACAAATTGCCTTAGGATGGGGAAGCTCTACATTTTTAAGTGTAAGAGTCAAACACCCATGCGCCTTCCTAAAAGTCATGCAGGAGGTACTTGCCCCTGTCCATAATTACTTAAAATACAACATTTCACATCACTTACGGTAACCATGCAGGTTACTCTGCTGTTTCAGGGCTTTGTGCAGGACTTTTTGGAGGATGGAGTACGCACCAGATGGTTCCTGGGGAAATTTGCATCTGGGTCATCTCTGGCCATGGAAAATCAAACGCAGGTGGTGTAGGAGAGGGCTGAGAGCGGGGCACCAGGGATCAGGGCACCAGTGGTGCAGGTGGCCTGTGCTGCTGGGATCTGTGTCATGGGAGGACCTCCAGGCTACTGCCTCATCCAGGTCAAGTGTTGGTGTCCGACCTTCCCCATCTGCAGTGGACCGAGGACACTCTCCCACCCCCATCACAATGCTGGCATCTCTAAGGTAACCCAGCACGGGGAAATACCTTGCAAGAATTTCCTGGAGCAGTGTGGATCAGCTCTGTGCTGCACCTCTGCTCTTTCTGACTTCCTTTGGCCTCTCTCCCTCTCTGTGTCCCTCCTTCCCTCTCTCTCTCTGCCCCCCTGCCAGAGGGAGTGATGACACAGTGCCAGCCTCTCCAGGTGTGCAAACTCTCTGCCTCCTTTGGCAGATCCTGCCAGGGGCAGCCCACACTGCTGAAGGCTGCCAAAGCTCCTTCCTGACTCGTGGTCTCTCATACCAACAGCAGAGAGGTGGCTGCAAACAGGGTCATGGCAGGGACAGCTGAGCCTCTTTCCCTGTGCTTTGGGGGCTGCTTTCAGCATTTTCCAGGGTGCTGGTTCTTGAATGGATCATCCAGGTCTCCTGCAAGACTGTGACATGGAAAGGGATGGTGGTGGACTGATTGAAAATGAGTAGCAGGGTGCTGGGGCTGTTTGGAATTTGTTGGGAACGGCTGTGCAGATGCAGAGGTCACCCTATGGCATCACACTGGTCCCTACAAAACTGAAACCAGAATTAGAACCTTGTATGTAACCATATCAAAATAGACCCTCTATGTCTAATTTCCCAGGGAAAGTCCCAGTCTCTGGCATTTCATTTTTTATTTTGACAGCATTGCTGGCCAGTGAGGGCCTGTTGAGACTCCACTCACCACCTACCATCGGGTCAGGCTGCAAGAATCAAACTCAGAAACAGCCCTGAGCAGCACCCTGGGATTCCAAGGGACATTCAGGTCCCTCTCTGCCAGGGTGGCTCTGCAGCACCCACTTCTCACACCCCTGTCATGTGGTCTGTACACGATTCAGGAGGGTCCTCGTGCCTCAGGAGCTGCTCTGTGGCTTTTATGCTTCTGTCTGCAGAGCCATAATTGCCTCAACCTTTGCACAGACACTGCAGCAAACAGTTGTTATTACTTGGCCACAGCCTTCAATATTTGCTGCAAGAAGGTGTCTGGTCCTTTGTAAGATTTCTGGGAGGTTGAGATTTCCTAAACCCAGGAGCTGAAGGTGTCCTTGGCCTTGCTGGGAAGGGGGTGAGCAGTGAGGTTGGTGGTCCTGTGCCAGACACAGCCCCTCGAGGGGGCACGGGGCAAATCACAGAATCCTGGAATGGTTTGGGGTGGAAGGGACCTTAAAGATCATCCAGCCCCAGCCCCCCTGCCATGGGCAGGGAACCAGCTGTGTCTGGCACTTGGGCACAGGGGATTCGAGGTGTTGCAAGGAGATGGGCTGAGCTGCATGGGGAGGGGGAGTGTGAGACAGAAATCAGCTGCGTGACGCCCCCGGCAGCACCGAAGGTCTCCAGATAACCACAGAATCCTGGGATGCTCCTGGGCTCATCCTGGGAATCTGTAACTGTCCCCATCAGAATTAGCAGCCAGGCTCATTAATAGGCAGTGATAAGACATTACAGAGTCAAATTACTCATGGACACCGGGCGTGATGTGCTCAGTTTTTATTTGCCTTCAGATCATGGAAATCCACAACGGGGTTAATTCTGGATCCAACCATACCAGCCTGTTCTGGGAGCTTTAAAATTAAAGCAGTCACAAGGCTGCCCTTCTCTTTCCAGTGACTTACGCAAGAATCCAAACGCATGAGAACAAAAGGACAAATGGAAAACTGAGGGTTCGGGCTGGAATTCAGACTTTTTTTTGGTGTGCACCCGGAGCAATGCGAGTCAACTTTCCTGTGTCAGGAGAGAGGGGAGGGAGCGGGGTGTCCTGATTAGATCTAATTTCCAACCTGTTTACTGTAGGCATTTGCATAATGATCACCCTGCGAAGAGTGGTTAGCATATGCTAACACCGATTCTTGCACCCATTAAAACACAAACCCCAGGCAGGCTGCTGCTGTTTACAGCACATCTCTTCCGCCTGATTGCATCCCAGGGGATGTGGCCAGTGGTGCCCCCACTACCTGGGGTGGCTGGAAGCTTCTTCCAGATGTCATCAGGACAGGATGCAGAGAGATAAACACAAACTGGTTTATTTTCACCCATAAAGAAAAATCAGAGGGCTGAAGAAGACGTCTAAAGATCTTCCAGGAGTTGAGTTTGATGATCCTTGTGGGTCCCTCCCAGCTCAGGATATTCTCTGATTCTGTGATCCATTTTCCATGTTACTTCATTGTTCAGTGTTGGAAGTAAGTGATTTCTCCAGTGCCCCTTATTTCCAGCCCAAGCACTACCTTGGCAAGAGCAGCTGATAGATTTTGAGTCAAGGACGGTGGTTCAGTTGTTTGAAGCCAGCAGGATACATCTTTCACCAGAACTTTCACCAAAACAAATCTTCATGCAGAGTGTGATGATTTACAGATCCCCACCCTGACCTGGCGGGATGTTGAGCTTATTTGTAAATCATTTGCTTTCAGTGAGGACAGGCACAAGTGTGCCATTGTTTTGGAAGAGTTTCTTGTCAGCTGAGTGACAAAAAAAAAGATAAAGGAGAGGGATGCAAGGCAGACAGGACTGTGCCATTGCCAAAGGGTGGCAGAGGATTGCAAGCTTTGAGGAGCCAAGCAGGGAGGTGTCAGCAAACAAACTCAAGCTGGTTCACCTTACAGTTCATTGCTTTGCTTTGACAAAGAGGGTGCTGACGTCCTTCCCCACCTCCCCCTTTTCAGTGTCTCCCAGATGTGTTTTCACAGGTTGGCAGCTGCCTGCAGCAGCCACACAGGCTCCTCATGATACAGAGTTGTGTCTCTTGCACATGCACATCTCTTAATGGAAGCATTTTAGCAGCCTGAGTGACTCCGATAGCGTAGAGACCAAATGTATGTGTAGCTGAGCCAGCAGATCTCTGAGGGAACAGGAATACCCAGGGAATAGGAAATCACCTCTCCTGTGGGATGGAGCAGCCCACCACATTGCAGTGGCTCCCTGCTCTGGGCAGATTTGTTCTTGACAAATTCACACTGGCTGCCTCTCGTCAGGCAATATTCTGCATAAACTGGATAGTCGTAGAATGAAAAAGTTAAAACAATTCAAGTTTGAAGGGGCCTTTGTGGGTCTCCAGTCCTAGATCCTGCTCAAAGTAGAGCAAACTTCAAAGTTAAATCACGTTGCTATCGTCAAATTTTGAGTCTCTCCAAGGATGGAGATTCCTCTCAGGTTCTCTGCTCCCTGTCTAGCGATTTAACTGCTCACACAGAGCAGAGTTTTTACCTGTCTGGGGTCTGTGATGGAGAGGGAGCCTGAGGAATGGCTGTCCCTTCCTGCACAAGCCCACAACTCCAGCTGAGTGAGGGATCCTCTGCCTCAGTTCCCTCAAGCACTGCTCTCTCCTGCTTTGTGCCAAACACAGAAATACTCCTTAGAATCACAGAATCCTAGAATGGCTTGTGTTGGAAGGAGCCTTAAAGATCACGTGGTTCCAACCCCCAGAAATGTGGATTCCCCAGCGCTGATCCCTGGCTGGATATGGGAATTAAGGGTTTATGACAGAGCCAGATGAGTGCAGAGGTAGGACCAAGTGGTCTTTGCTCTGTTCTGGTTTGTGAAGCCCCTTTGAGCAGTCCCACAGTGTGTCCCCTGGCAGGGACATCCACTCCAGCCAACTACTGCTTTGGCAGCTGCTGCTGGGCTTTGTCCTCTTGGACCCACCTCTCTTCCACACCAAACTTCCTAATGATCAAGGTGTCTGGAAGTTCTTTGGGACATCTGTAAGGGTGTTCCAGAGATTCCCATCACACTGATGTGGCCCAGGGACAGCAGAGATGATCTTGGAGTGTTATATCTTGGAGTGGCATCGTCTTCTCTGTGTCCTTGTTCCCAATTCCCAGTAGTGGCGGCATTGAGGTGTTAAGAGTCTGGTGGAGAATTTTTGCTTTCTGTTCTCTGTCATACACAGGCCCATGATGCCCTTCCTAGCTGGAGGCACTGTGGAGCTGTGGGATTGCTCCTGCCGCTCCACACCCCGTCCCAGCCCCGGGCCAGCCCTCACAAGTGACCCTGTCCCTGTGGGGTCTGCAAGGCAGAGTTCCCACCTCTGTAATGCAAACACCTCGTGCCTCCCCTCCTCTTGATTTTGTGTAACAAACAGTCTCTCATTCTGCTGGGGGTCCCACAGCTCCTCAAATACCTTTATCAGCTGCTCCAGGATCCCTGGCAGGATTCCTGGAGATGCTGTTTCACTCACACCTCTTCGTTTTCCCCATGAGCCTGTTAAGATTTCTGCTTTCTCATACTCTTCCCCGTGGTCAGCTGCCTATGCAGATGTTTCCATGCTCGTAGGAGGCTGTTTGTCCACAAATCCAGCATTTCCAGTTTGCTTTCTTCTCTAGTTGCTGGATGTTTTCCTGTCTGTCATTATCATGGAATCATGGAATCGCAACGTGGTTTGGGTTGGAATGGACATTAAAGACAATTTTTAAGGTTCCAACTCCCCTCTCATGGCAGGGACAGCTTCCACTAGCCCAGGGTGCTCCAAGCCCTGTCCAACCTGGCCTGGAACACTGCCAGAGATGGGGCAATCACAGCTTCTCTGGGCAACCTGTGCCAGGGCCTCCCCACCCTCACAGGAAAGAATTCCTTTCCAATATCCCATCCAACCCTGCCCTCTGTCAGGCTGAAGCCATTCCCCCTCGTCCTGTCCCTCCATCCCTTGTCCCCAGTCCCTCCCCAGCTCTCCTGGAGCCCCTTTAGGCCCTGGAAGGGGCTCTGAGCTCTCCCTGGAGCCTTCTCTTCTCCAGGTGAACACCCCCAGCTCTCCCAGCCTGGCTCTAGACCAGAGGGGCTCCAGCCCTCTGAATATCTCCATGGCCTCCTCTGGATTTGCTCCAGCATCTCCAAATCCTTCTCATGCTGGGGTCCCCAGAGCTGGATGCAGAAGTGCCAGAAGAGTTTTGTGCTCCTGGCAGAGATGGATGTCTTAGCATTCCTGATTTACCAACAAGGTAATGGAGACATTGTAGGTAGGATTGGGTCCCTGTGGGCTCGGTTTGGGATCATCCAGGTATCTCAGGCACATCTCAAGTCTCCAAAGGTGAGCTACTGCTGGTACCTCAAAACTTGGCATTTTCCCTGGCAGTCAGACCTGCTGGTTCAAATCCTACACCTGCAAAAACGGGGCAGCCCTTGGAAGCTGCTCTTTTCTGCCATCACTCCATAGCTACAGGGGCTGGTGTAAGAGCCGAGCCCTCATGCTGGAACCGCACGTTGTGTTCTCATTATGCAACCACTGTATTTTAATAGAAACCTCTTTTTCAGGCAGTCTCAGAAACAGTCAGATTTTTTTTTCCTCCTTCTGTCAAATGACCAACTTAATAATTCACTAGTTGTGCTGGGATTAGGCACTTTGGGCCACACTCTGGATTTCTTATCTTTAATGTAGTTCTCGACGACAACTTCTGCACTTAATCCCCTGACAAAACTCCCTTTGATTCCCGCGACAGTCGCTCGCAGAGATCAAACGCGGAACTCTGCTCTGTCAGGTAGAGCCGGGCGAATATTTTGTGACAAATAATTTACCCACAGCCTTTCTCCTCATTTTCCCTGCACAAATTGTCCATTCGGCTGAGGCTCGGGGCTGCTGATGGATTTGTTTCTGGCTGCACAAGCCGGAGTTCAATGAGTTGTTCATGAGAAAGAGCCTGAGAATGTTTAAAGAGCTTCGGTGTTCGTGGGCTTTGACCTCATTCAGGATCTGCTTTGGGCTGAGCCCACCTCACCCCACAAGTGACATCAGCACTCGTGAGTCATCCCCTCATGCTTCTGTTCCAGGCTGGAAGAGCAGTGACTCTCTGAGCCCAGACTTGCAGTGCAAATAATCTCTCACATCACCTTAAAATTTCCTGTGTCGTGGGTGTGCTGTAATGTATGCGCCTGATAGGGGTTTTATCACTTTCCCTTCCAAGAATAGTCTCCAAAACCCAAGCAGAGGCAAGACAGGGATGTGCAGAGATAAAGGGACCTGGTTTCCATGCGGGATCATGTCTGGCAGGGATAAGGGGCACTCATTGCCCAGGACTCTCTGCACCCCACTTTGCATGACCGGAGACTGAACACCCCCCCTCCATTTTTACCCTTGCATTGCTGTGGCACCCATACCAGATTAACCATTTAACTGAGCATTAATAGCATCTCTGTGTGTGTTATAATAACGCAATCTGGCTACTTAAGGTAGAAAAAAAATTTGGAGTTACTGTTACTTAGGAATTCGTTCTGATGTGGACTGATTCAAGCCGTATTTGTGACTGTAATTTCACAGGCAGGAATGCTTTATCTTGCAATTTCCATCAACTTTAGCTCTTTTTCTTCCTTTTTAAAAATAAATTAAATGCCCAAAAGTCTTAAAATTCACCAAGGTGGGAACTTTAAGGTCTCCATCTATTTTCCAAATAGCCCCGGTAACGCCTGCAGGGAGCAGAGAGCAATGCCGTCTTACCAGGGCCCACAGAGACGCTTCATTAACCCAATTAAGCAGGTGGATGGAGAGGGTCTCTCTGATAATTTACACCTTACTAATGAAGTGTGTGACTCTTAATCTCCTCCAAACAAGATACACTCATGAAACACTGGTGCAAGGAAAGGGGAAATTAATTAGGTGAAAAAACTATGAGATTATAGCAGAGGGATTCCAACGAGGCAACTGTAACATGGCTGGTGATTCATTTGTGCCTGTCTTAAATTAATGTCTGAGCTGTCAAGTAAATAAGACCCAGCATTATTTTGGCTTAAAAGACATTCTCACTAGGCCTAGCACAAGGCACCTTATTTTACTGCATGACACACCATTTTCCATGCCCCAGCTGCCTCAATGACCCTGGGGTGAAACAATCCCACTCCGAGCAGGGTTTGGCCTTTCCCTAAGGTGTCTGGTGGAGGGTTAGAAGAAGCTACTTATTTAATGCAACCATTTTCAATGTAGTGTCAGCTTTGTGCCACAGAAATATCTGCCTGGCTGCCAGGCCTAAATTTGGGTCAGGGAGTTGTGGCTGCCCCATCCCTGGAAGTGGCCAAGGCCAGGTTGGATGGGGCTTGGAGCAACCTGGTCTTTAAGGTCTCTTTCAACCCAAACCATTCTGTGATTCTATGAAATTGTGCTCAGCAGAGACCTTCAACAGCCTGAGAGCTGGATGCCCAAAACAACATGACTTCTCCTGGCCTCTGGTGGCACTGGAAGATCCTTACATGATTCCTTGTCCTGCTCAGGGGCTGGTGAGTGATCTCCCTAAAACTGGGGGTGAGCCTGACTCAGAAGATTACCCATTTTGTACCCTTTAGAAGACACTGCTCATTTTGTGGTCATGTACGACCCTTCTGCCTCCAGGGAGTGGGGCCTTCAGAATGCACAGAGTGAGAATGCCACCAAAATGCTTTTCATCCCTTAAATTGAACTGCTGGCCACTGAAAGATTCCCAGAGTAGCAGATCTGAGCAGATTTAGCACTGGAAATTGTATTCTGTCCTAAAAGGAACTCAATGAATCCAAGGATTTCAAAGCTTTTGGCAAACACAAATTAAATCAGCAATTAATTAAGCACTCCCCGTAAAATATGATCACTCAGTAATGCCAACTGCGGACATACACAAACTGTGAGTCCAGCTCCCCAAAATTATGAGATTGGCTTAAAAAATCACGAGATTAAAACCCCAAATTGTTGCATTTTCTTTATCCACCATCTGGCTTCTCAGCCTCTAGGGTAAACATGCCTCGTGTTTTCAACTGCAAGGGTGAGCCACTTGCTTAAAACCATGAAAACTGAGATCCTGGTGCTTCATAACGACTCCAACAGCTCAGGCTTTCGGAAAAATACTAAAAATCCTAAGACTGATTATAAAATCAGAAGAATTTGCAATACTGATCACTTGTAACTGAAATGTATTTGGCTCAGCAGCTATTTTCAAATGCAGGAATTCAGTGCAAGAGCTGCTGGAGAAGGAATAACAAAGGCTCTCCTTCCTGATCTAAACTGCGGGAGAATTTAGGTGGATGAGACACAATGACAGAGGCAGGATGTCATGCAGTCCTTGCTGGAATTTAGCCAAGGCATGGCAGATAAACACATCAGTTCTCCTGAAAACTCTTCTGGGATTGTTAATTATTACAAATAATTGTTCCTGTCTCTCTGGGAGGCGGTTGCAGGCAATACCACAGCACTGGGCACTGGCTGGGGGTGACAGCTTCATATCGAGCCACAGATGTGAATGCCACCCCCAGAAACCCCACTCCCCCAGTTCCTGACAGACAGTTTGTGTCAGGAAAATCCTGTCTCAGGCTGATCCGACTTAGCTTGTGAGACAGGGCCATTTTGGTGGCAGGGCTGGCAGTTACCGCATTACTGTCTGGGGAAGAATTTACGCTGCAGTGGGAATGGCAAATTATCTGGAGGGAAAAGTAGCTGCAGCAGGGCCATGGCTGGCCAGAACCAGGAAAACAGATTTCAAACTAATGTAAACAGCTTGGGTTTATCACCGGGTTTGCAGGTTCAAAAATAAATATCATCGTTTTCGTGGTCCGAAAGTTGGTTATTTTCTACTGACACTTCAAAAATGTAGTTTTCCGGTGACCTTGAAAACCACTTTAAATGTATTTTGCAGTAATTTAAAAACCTGAGGTTAATAAAAGAGATTCAGAGAAAGAAAGGAAGTCTCAATTCTTTAAGCAGGTCTATTTGTCAAGGAAGGGAAGATGAACTTGCAGCCACCTGAGCACCCAAGCACATGTATTTTAGAGAAAACCACTTCTAATGTCTTCATCACAGCAGGATCCTCTGGGCATCAAGAAGCTGTTTTCTCCAAGGAGGAACATTAGAGCAGTGCTTAGGGTAGGCTCTGATCTTTGCACCTAAACCTATTTAAAGTGACATTAAGGGTTTTGTGCTGCTATGAAATTACCTTGAGCCAGGGAGAGCCCTTGCTGGCTGCACGCTCTGTGCTCCACTGTGGGAATTGAGACACAAACAGGTTGAGCTACAGACAAATTCATGCAGTGAGCACCAGCCAGGGCTATTTGAGTGAAAAAGATACAGCCTCTGACTCAGAAGCTCAGTGCTGCAAGGAGTGGAGGCGATAAGGGGGAGGTCTGACCTCGTTTTTATGGTTTTCCTCTAAGCACCTCTGCTAGATGGACCTTCAGACCAAGCCATGCGTGGACACTTGTGTTCTTCCGTCCTGAGGATTCCACCCCAGCCCCAGCGCAGAGAACCAGCACCAGGCACAGCTCCCAGACACACAGAGCTGTGGGCAGGAGAAGCAGTGCAGGTGCAGAAGGTATTGGTTGACATGTGAGCCGTGCACCTCAGGATGCTCCGCTCCACTTGGACCCATCTCCCTGCTTTCCAAGGGGTGTTCTGCATGTTGGATAAAGCATTTCCAAGGGTTATGCTAAATGGGTGTCTGTAGCTTAATAACTAGTGTCAGCACCCATAAATGGTGTGTTTCTCACTTTGGTAGTACCCATGCCCCCACAATAGAACCAAGCACCTCATCAAGTTGCTTTCTTTCTCCAAAAGATGCACCAGCAGGTCATGTATAGGTTAAATATGGCAGCTCTCAGGAGCTGTTTTATCCTGTGTGCAAACCTGGTTATAAAGCTTATCAAGAAGAGAGGCTTGGTATCACAGTCTAGTACTCATAATTAATCCTGGAGACAGCTCGGATTTAGATTCATTGGGGCTGACTTCAAATTAAAAAGTCACTATTAGCATGTGAAACAGACACCATATGTTATGTATTAACTCTGCAGAGGTTACAGAATGTTGTGTATTTTTTGTTTCAAGTGAGATAGGTGTAGAGATGTCCTTTTCAATGTTTTCTCTTACATAAAGTAGTCTCCATTATGGGTGATGGAGGATGCCTTCACAGAGATTGCTGTGCCAGGATCTATTTGTATGCAGACACCCATATAGACAGGGTCCTTGTTTACAGAGCCATTTGGATTTGTACTTATAAAACTATACTGGGTTTATGCGTATTTTATATGATATTATTACAGCAAAATACAATACTGATCAGTACACACATCCATCAAACAGAAAATGAATGCACACATAAAAATAAGTGATATATTTACACATACAAATAACCCAAAATACAGAGGGAAATGCTGTCTAAGGATATATTTGGCACCATCCTGTAAAACCTCATTGTACGGGGAGTTAATACAATGTTCTCAGTGTCTCCAGTCATCTGAAATTTCAGTTTAAAGTTTTTGCACAATCACAGCCAACATAAAATGCAGCAGGAAATCGCCATTAGTCAAATGTGGTCGTCTAATCCCACTGCAAAATGGAGCTTTTTCATTTTTATCCTGCCACGGGTTAGTTTGTGATTTCATATGTCAGATACATCAATTCTGCCAAGGAGAGGAGATGGGGAAGAACAAATTAAAAATATAGCCTCCTTTGCTTCGGGGGAAGTAGGGAGAGCAGGTCTTTGTAGGGAACAGTAATAATGATCTCATTTGAGAGACTTTCTGGGTTTGATTCTTTGCTGCCCTTCCTCATAGTTAATTACACCCAGGCGAATTGAGGGCCTAAGCAGCAAATCCAGATGAACACATATTCCCTCTTTTCTGCAGGAATTGCACAGGGAGAGTGCACGTAGGGACCATGTCCTTGGACATGCCCATGCCAGGGATGAGAGCTCTGACTGGACACTGATGGGAAAACTTGCATTTTTATCTCTCCCTCTTTCTTTCCCTCATCTCATTTTGCTCCTCACTCTCTCCCACTTTCTAATTCTCTCCCTTCATTCGTGCGACCACTGGGATAAATACAGCAACAGCCCCTCTCTTCCCAGAGCCTCATGCTTGGGAGGATATTTGTGTGTGCCACACTCTGCTTGACGATTTGTCTTAAGATAATTATTTCTAATGGCTGTTGTTGTTTTTCCTGCAGAAAGTGTAATGTAGCCCCTTTTGTATCATTGGCTGGAGCCTGTTGTTTCTGTAAGGAAAAACAATAGGCCCTCAGATTAGGGCTGCATATTATGGCTCTACTAGCACAGCAGGCTTTTGGTATTGGTACCAATCCTATCAATTCCTGGCATCCTTCCCCCTTTACTCCTGGTAATTAATCTTTTCATGAATGCTGTCACATTTAGAGCCATTTCATTAAGTTTCTAGTTCCTACATTTTTATGTAACTCCCTGCATCCCTCATCTGCTCCATCAGCTGGACAGAGGCAGTGCCGGGTGCTGGGGTGGCTCATCCCTCTTCCCTCTGCATGGAACAGGCAGTCCCATCAATGAAGTCACACGCCGATGACAGACAGGCAGACTCATGCTTCAGACAGCCTGAAAGGGGCAAAATTGAGCCATCAAAAACTAGGAAAAGCCCCTAAGAAGGAAGCCCGTGGAATGTGATGCCCATTTCCCAGATGTGTGTGCATAGCAAGGGCCGGATAGGGCAGGACTTACACACCTTGTGCAAATATAAACATTTTTCATGTGAAACATTGCAGATTTCTCAAAGCAGGGACAGGATTTGGGGGCAATCGCTTCCTCCTGCTGTGCGCCGATGCTCTTCCTTCCTCCTCCTCAGTAAATAGCTCCCACAGAATGCACCAACTTTAGACCATTTCTATAAAGCAGGAGGTTTTCTGCATAAGGGAAGGAAGGAAAGAGGTTTAAAGCCCTTTTTGCTGCTGTCCCTTCAGACTGTCATTCCTGGCTGTGGAAGGGAGGTGGGTCGGGTGGTCTCAGACAGCCTGTGGCTGCAGTGCACATCTTCTTAGGGCATGGCAGCAGGGTGAGAGACAAAAGCTTGTATTCCCAGCCCTGCCTCAAGTGACCTTGTGCAACCTCTTAATTACTGCAATTACTTGCCTCCTGAGATGACATTATTAGGCCGTGCTCAGTAATAAGGGCTGTGAAGTTCACAGAATTATTCATGCCAGTTGGTGGAAGAGCAGGGAGTAAAACACCCGGACATCTTGTGGCTCCCAAACCAGCCCAGGGTCAAAAGGGGTTGGCTCCTGGCTCTTCTCTGAAATTTGGAGTTGGTGGTGTCCACCAATTTTAGGTTTGGAGCTGGGATTTTTGCAGTGTGGCATCTGCACTGAGGGTGACCAGAGGGCAATGCTGCGATGTGGCTGCACCTAAACCTGTTCTACCAGGGACAGAAAACAGCAACTGCCCCCCTCCAGTGCTGCCCATCTGCCAAATTCCATGTTTCTCCCCCAAATCAAACTCCTAAATGGTAAAATACCAATTGCAAAATATGAAAGGGTTAAACCCAAATGCTGCTGAAGCCAAATTTTAGCATTAGCCACACTAATTCAAAACTCCAAAAGGCTGGGGCATTTTGCTTTCCTTGGGAAAAAAAGAAGAAAAAAACACATCTGAAAACCCTAAAACAAACAACTAAAAGCAGAACTGCAGAATTCACCCTAAGGCAGGGAATAAACATCGAGGATCTCAAGTGAAGTGTTTAGTTATTGAGAAGCAACAGCAGCTGAAAAGAGGAGACTAAATGGAAAAAAACTGAACAGCCTTAAGTGCAGTCACTGGTACCTCCAGTGATAGCTGTGGCTGCTTTTGCTTTTGGCTGAGGCTGCTGGGATGGAGCAACAGCCCTCCCACCTTGAGGTTTGTTTGCACCAGGTGTGACAACGTGGCTGTCGCCGAACACCTGCTGCCACTGTCCTGGTCAGTTTTGACCTGGAGGCCCCGCCTTTGGCTGGAATGACCCACAAAGATGCCAACCCTCCTCAGTACCAGCTGCAATCCAAGCCCTGATTCCTCACTCCCAGGCTGCCTGGCTGCTCCCATGCCAGGGGACACAGGGAACCCCCGGGGCAGGTGCACTGCTCAGGTTCCCCCACCCACCACTGAATTAGCAACCGGCGCTGAATGGCCTGTTTGGGAAAGGGTGGAGGGCAGGGACTGGTCCAAAGGGCTGTGTGGAGGAGAATGATGCAACTGGCTTATCCCCATGGGCAGGAACGTCAATCTGCCCTGTGCACCCTGCTTGGATATGGAGGGGCCATGGAGAAACTCACCTCCGTGATTTTTGGGTGGAAGGAGGTGCTGTGCCAAGCCAGGCAAGCAGGAGGGGCAGAGCACAAGACACTTGCTGGGGGCTGCAGGGAGTGAGTTCCAGTACCCTTTATCCCTTGTGAATAATTCAGCTGCTCTCTCTGTGCATCTTCTCCTCCACTGGAGTCAGAGGGAGCAGCCCTGCCCTCCCTCCAACGTCTGCCTGGCAATTGCATTACGCTACATCCTCGGGGGTTTTTTTCTGTTTGGGCTTTTTTTTTTCCTTATTTTTTTTGTCCATTGACACCTCTATAATAGAGGAGGTAAAATATTTTTCATTATCCTCTCCCCAGAATGTGGGAATCTTCAAAGAGGAGGTAGGAGGGAGGTTAGCTCCTCCAGCCTCATTTCCCTACTGCTGCCATTCCTTGGCTGTTCATCACAAAATGAGCCCACACACCCATTGCATCGTGGCACCGAGCTCGTAGTATGTTTTGCCTTTTCTTTTTCTTTTTTTTCCCCCCCCTAAAATTATTTCATGTTGCAAACCTGGCCATTATTTCATGCTGTTTAAACTATATTTGTAGTCTTTGATCATACATAAGTAGACTGAAGTAAACTGCTGATAGTGAAGATATTGTTCTCTGTGTTTCTCCTCTCGCTTTGTTCATTTCATTATGCCCATAAGCTCGCACAAAATGTTCATTGTGGTGGTGCACCTTTGTTATTAATTCTTGTGGTGCCCCACGTATTTTTATGAAATGTGGTTCACTCACAAATGGAATGATTAGGGAGTCCATGCCAGTGTGCACGGGTGTATTTCACACACAACACAATTATTTGGACCCCATACATGTATTTATCCCTATAAACAGAGGGACCAAACCAACATGTCCTATTTATGTTCTGGAAACACTTTATAATCCAGCTGCCAGGGATCATTGTCAAACAAAAATCTTGTTGACTTATGGACATATATTGCTGCCTTGAGATGTGCTACAACAGCTCAGAGACACAACACCAGCCAGAAATAATCCACCCAGGATTTCAAGGCAGGTACAACAGCCCAGGACATCCCACCTGACACCTTGTCCTTGGAACCATTATTTACCAGGAGTCAGAGGAGTAAAATGGATAACTGCAGCAAGGAGGTGGGAAATGATTTGTGGTGTTGAACCCCAACCTGGCTCCCACTTCCTTCATTTTTAAGCCCCATGGCCATGCTGGAGGGTCAGGCTTCTTTTCAAAGAGGACAGGTACCTAATCCCAGTGACTGGCCTCGTTTAGTGGCAGACAGATGTCTCGTTCCCAGGTTGCTCTGCAAATCACAGCGAGTCACTCCATCAAGTAATTAAAAAGCTGCCCATGTGCAGGACGTGGATAAGCTTCTCTCCAGCCCTGACTCTGCTCCACAGCCGCGTGTTTGTCGTGTGCAGAGCATAAAGGTGTGATTTGAGCATGGTTTATCCAATATATCTTCAGCCTACTTTGATTTTCCCTTATAATCTATTATTTTAGTTACTAGGAAAGAGAGAGGTAAAAAAAATCTCCATTTATTTTTCCTGAACAACAGCAATCCTGCCCCTCCAGCTCAACTCCAGTTGTGCAGGGAAGGTGAAATAGGAAGGCGGGTGTGAAGGGTGATGAGAAGAAGCTGCTGAACTACATCCATAGAATCACAGAACCATAGAATATCCTGACCTAGAAGGGACCCACAAGGACCAACAAGTCCAACTCCTGGCCCTGCACAGGGCAACTCCCTGAGCAGGGTGACTGGAGGAGGCCTCAGAGTCATGTCTGAGCAGGGGATGAGGTGGTCCCGCGAAGGAAAGATTTGGGATTTGGCACTGGAAACATTGCCCAGAAAGGTTGTGGCTGTCCCATCCCTGGAAATGTTCAAGGACATGTTGGACAGCATTTGGAGCACCTGCTCTACTGGAAGGGGTCCCTGTTCATGGTGAGGGGGTTGGAACAAGGCGGTTTTTAAGGTATCATCCAACTCAAACCATTCTGTGATGGTTCTATGATGGTGATTTTCCTTCATGTGCTTCTCAGGTGAGATGGGCATATGCTGCTGCAGATGTTCCCAATAGCTGCTCCTCTGCCACTTGCAGAGGGGTTTTCCATCCCTAAATGGCTTCATTCTGATGTGTGGGGCTCTGTAATGGGTTCCAGTAACTCAGCTTGCACCCTGTGATTTGTGTTTTAAAGCCCCAAACTCTTCCTTGGAAGGCATCTTCTCTTTCTAGCCTTGGTAAATACAGTGTCCAATTGCAAAATGCTGATATTGTGCAGCATGGAAAAAGGCTTTTTTCCCCCTGAGTTTTATTACATACAATTGATTATACACCATTTTTCTCTCCTTCTGAAACCTGCACAATTGGACTCATGTTGCCAGAAGAACCTGCTGTTACCCAGCCCCAGGGAGAAGAAACAGAGAACAGGGAGAAAGCCATGTTTTAAAGCTCTTAAAAGTTTTAAAAAACCATTTCTCTATAAAACATCTTTCAGCTCTGTGTACCAGGAGCCTTTGATTGTCACACAGTACTGGGCCCACCACAGCAGTCTGAGTGCACTTCTGTGTGAGCATTTCCAGGCAGAGATGAGCTGGCTGCCATCCTTCACCCAGGCCTGTTTAATTCCATAGCCAGGGTACCAGTGTCTTTTTGCACCTCACAACCTCCCAAGTCAAGGGCCACAATGTCCCAGAAACAAGTGGGGGCCAAAAGAAACTCGAGAATGGAATGGGTTTGCTGAATGCAGGGTTTGCTGAATGCAGGGTTTGACTCCTGATCTGGAGGCTGTGGATGAACAGAGCCTGGATAAGAGCACAGACATGGCAGAAGAGAGAATATCAAGACACAGACACAGCCCAGAGGTGTCTTTTTGAAGTCTGAGTTGTGCTTCATTAGCAGACTGGTCTGGTTGCCCAGTGCCATGTGGTGCTGTTGGTCCAGGCTCAGACCAACAAGGAGCAGAGCAGCCAAGCAGCGATGACCACCCTGGGATTCACTGGTCCAGCATTGCTGATCCATCCTCCAGGGCCTGAGCAGCACAATGTCTGGGCTCTCTGCACCTCACTCCACTCACAGATGGACCATGAAGGAGCAGGAACACAGTGGGAGACCTGGCATTAACCTCTGGGGTGAGCAGGGAAGGAGCATGTGGGATATTTCCTGGGTTGCCAGAACCTCAGCAGAGGTCTAAAGCCTTTTCCCTGGAGGTGGTGGCCACCTGGATGCCGTTGTGAGCCCTCCCCACTGCCACCAACCCAGAGCAGCCACTGGCTGTGCCACAACCAATAGCTAGGCCCACCAGTGCCCTGGCTCTGCACAGGTGACACATAACATGTAGCATTTACACACAGAAAGGACCACCTGAAGCTCCACTCCCAGCTGGGCTGAGCTACAGCCACCTCACCATCTGGCTCCTCTCTGCGTCCTGCTGACATGGAACTGTCAGGTGAATCATCCTCACCAAGCATCAGGTGAGCTGAGTTGAACTCAGAGCATCACAGGTGGTGGGAATGGCTTGAGCCTCCAGATGCTTCTGGGAGCAAAGGGGAGGATGCTAAAAATATTCCATAGAATCTTAAACTCAGATTGGGTTGGGCTGGAAGGGACCTTTGAGGTCATCCAGTCCACCCCCCGCAATAAGCAGGGACATCTTCAACTAAAAAACCCCTCACTGATATGATTATCCTAAAAATCAGAGCATGCAGAACAAGAATTGTTCTTTTTAGTATGGGGGTTCAAAGGCTGAGTCACCATTTGGGTGGTTATCATGGATTATTCTTTGACATAAATGAAAAAGGAACCTAACACAGAGACAGCTTGTAAAGACCCAAACTAGCCTTCCTGTGGGCATTTCCACAGTCTCCAAATTATCCTCTAATCACAATGATATATAAATATAAATGCACACACACTATCCTTCCTATCTGGAAAAATTCCTATGGCTGGGAGTCCCCAAATCATCCTCTGGTTGTGATTAAATACACACATATACACACAAATAAATAAGTAAATAAATAATATAAATAAGTAAATAATGAAAATAAATGAATAAGTAAGTAAATAAAGAATAGATTTGCTGAGGGAAAAAAAACCCCAAGATTTTCTCCATTCACTTTTTTTTCTCTTTCACAGCTGATACATCATTATGATTCCCTGAACTATTGCAGTATAGGTCAGCATTGCAGCAGCTTTTGGACGCCACAGTTTTGCTACCCACGAGTGTAAAAACACTTTGGGTGGCTGAGCTGTTATTTGAGTGACTGAGAAACGCTGAGGCATTGGGAAGAAGCAGTAAATACACGCTGCTGCTGTGGAGAGTGGCCTTCCAAAAAGGATTTCGGGGTCGAATGCTGTCTGTGTTTACCCTGTGTAAATCAGGTGGAACTCCACTAAAGCTAATAGAGGTAGGCTGGTGTCAAGCCCACGCAGATAAAAGGATCAGGCCCTCTAAGCTTTAAAGTTATGAGTCTTTTCAAACTGCAGATCTACTGTCAACATTTCAGTGATTACTTCTCTCTCTTTTTTTTTTTCCCCAACACACAAACATAAAATAGTAACAAGATTATCAGATTAAAGAGCCAAAGAACAGCCAGTTTATTATACTCCTGTGTCTAAAAACACTCAAATCTTACAGGTTTCCTTCCCACTCTGCATCTTGAGGGGGGAGATCAGTATGTTTGTTTTTATTTGGTTTTATTTATTTTTTAATGGCAGCCTAGTATGGCTATGTAGGAAAATAAAACAACCACAATATTATGAATTGTACGGTGCACTCAGCAAGAAAGAAACACTCTCAGACCCCCAGAACAACCCTTCTGAACATTTCAACTTTAAAAAAAAAAAGTCCATGTTTTCTTTCTGGAGAAGAAATGAGAGGACAAACAGAATGAAAAGGACAGAGCTGTTTAAATCTAAAAATGTGCAAGTGCTGCATTCCTTCTGGGAGAGGGAAAAAACTCCACAACCCAGCACCTCCACACCAGTATAAATTATTTAAATCAGCGATGGTTTGCGTTAAGGGTCTCGAACAGATTGCATAACTGTTGCACAACTAATGTGTACAAGTGTGTCACTAATTTAATTTTAATTTTACTGTATGAGTTTGTATAAGATCCCCCAGCTGTCATGTGCTCATCATCTGTCACAGAACTATCACTAAGCCATGCTGGGCTAAGACAGGATTATAAACGATGAACTGCCATGTGCTCTAAATCTTCTTATTTGCCTAGCCTGGAAGGTATGCCCTGCAAAATTTGATTGGCAGCGCGCTCTATTCTGTCAATTGACTTTGAAGGCCCCTTTCTATTGGCGCTGGGAGCGGGTCTCAGTGGCCGTATTGACTGTCACCTGCTGACTCCAGCACGTGCCTGACCCCGGCCCTGCGCCGAGGCTCCTTCCCGGCATCCCGGGGCCGGCGCGCTCCGGTGGCACGTGCGGCACACCAGGGCATATGGCTGGGTGCAGAATGGAGCAACTGAAGCCAAGCAGCCCCGCGCTGTTATTACGGCAGATGGGGGAAGCGTGGCATTCAATATTAAGACAGATGCCACCTCCTTATTCCACCTGTCTGGAACTTGGACATGGGACAGAATGAACTGTCTGCCTAATAATTAAGGAAACAAAGAGTGCATTTATGCAGCTCAGCAGAGCTCCGGCTCTGCGGCGCATGCACGGGAATAATTGTCGGCGATAACAATAAGGAAACGTAGAGCGGGGCTCATCAGATGTTCGGCTACGTACGCACAATTACAGTAGGAAACTGTACTGTTCCCAGCTGCTTTTGTAGCCTTTTATTTAGGCTTGTTGTGTATTAAGTGAAACAAGTTGGCTGGCATTATTACTATTATAAATAACGCTTTAAAATTACAGTGAAGTTCCCGAAATAACAAAGCGCCTACCGTTCCCCCTAACAGCCCCCGCTGCTGTTGTGCTGTGCCCTTTCTTGCAAATTTGCTCTTTGCTTCTCAGTAGTCAACTGTTTTTGTAGCAGCCAGAGAGAAGAAAAACATTCCTTCCAGGACCACTATTATTTTCGCGTATTTTTACACAACAATTTGCCTCTTTCTTTGGCGTTGTTAAAAAAAAAGAAAGGATAACTGTGTAAAAAAAGAAGGCCTGGCTTCTCACCATTTGTGCCGTGTTACGTTTCTGTTATTTAGTCCCGCTTAATTTGGAACCAATTATGGTTGGACCCGCCGTGCTTTGTGATGGGAAGGGTTGTGCTGGCGAGGCTCAATCCTGCCTGGGTTAGAGCCTGGGCTCGGGGTGGCAGCTGGGCCAGGCTGGTGTCACTGGTGTCACTGGCCACGCTGTGCCATGGCCCTGCTGCAGCCCATGTGCCCCCAGGACCCTGCAGAGTTTGGGGTCTGGGATTATGGTGTGGGCTCAGTAGCACCTCTGTGCTGGCCAGGCTTGAGTCTGAGGCCTCCCAGCCGGCTGGCCCGAGGTATGGACCCCATTTTCAGGGTGAATTCCCCTCTCCTAAGGGAAACCCTGGAAAAATACAGTGCCGCTGCTGGCAGCACCAGTCTCCCCATTGTGTATCTGCAGAACCCCCCCAGCACGGTGGAATTAGGTGCTTACACACAAAACTGAGCAGGTGTGGGTGTGTTGGCTGGGCAGAGACATTTCTCTGTAGAAGCAATATGCAATTAATGCCTATGATTGAGGACCTAACGTAATCCAGGAGGTATTTTTAGTATCTACTTACCTACCTCCAACCCTCTTTTAAATGCCTTGTACTGATGTGATCACACCCATCCTTAAATCTTTCTAATTAATTTTGTTCTCTTTTGACTGAAAGAATTCAAAGGCAGCTTAAAAAATCATCTGTGTGTCTGTCCTGGGATTTATCTGTAGATGGCAATTGGAATAAAGATGAATAAGTTGCAGAGAATGAAAATGCGGGAGCAAGTGTTAAGGGCATGTTTACTGTGTATACATTATATACAAGATTAAGGACATGCAGAGTGCCTATTGTCTCAGCAAGCCATAAAAGTGAGCTTTTATGTTCATATAGATGCATTTGTATATACACACTGGCAGATATATATATAATCTCTATAAATAAAAACGAATAATTGAATTTTTTAAGGTAGAAATATCACATGCACACCACAAGCAAAGCTCGGTCCTCACACTTATATGCATATATAAATGTATACACTCATTTAGACACATATATATTTAAATATCTACAGTATAACGTGACTAATTAAACATCACAGATGCACGTGTGTATTTAAATATATACACAGACAGACATGCTGAGCCTGCTGTAGTTCTGTAATAATTCTGTAATTCTGTAATCATGGGCTGTTCTATATTTCTCTTTTGTAATTTATAATAGATGTATTTAAATCAGACAGCTCGTCCTCAGGAAAAAAACAACTACCAGATGTATCAGACTGTCCAAAGCACAGAAATCACATGCAACAAATTGCAAAAAGTAATCAAAGCCCAAACTTTTTTTTTTTTGGTGGTAGTAGAAAAGGCAGCATTAAAAAAGACACAGATACATATTACAAGATGAGGATCAATTTGAAAAGATCTCACAATATCTGTTACCAAGAGCTTTGTTAATCTTTAAAAACCTAGAATGATTATTTATACGGGAGCTGTGAATTAACCAGGCTCTAATAAATAGCTCACAGGCATGTGTGTCAAGATTGTGCTTTTTGTTTTTATATGTGTCTGCGTTTGAGGGGGGGAAAAAAAAAAGAAAAAAGGAAGCTATTATTTGTTGATTTTTTTCTGTAATAATTATTTCAAATTAAAAGCCCATCTGACGAAAGGCATATGGATGGAGAGGGGGTTCAGTCCTAATTGAACAAACCAGGACTCGTGAGGTTAATTACAGATATTAACGCTGTTGTTCTTCAGCTTCTTGCCCTCACGAAGGCTCCAGCTTCCAAATGACCTGGCTCCAACAATAAGACTCTCTTTAGCCCATTAACTAATTGATAAAAATGTGAGTGTTTAGAATGAGTCTAATTAAATCACCGAGCCTTACAATTACGAGTCCATTTGGTAGCTGTCGGGAGATGGGTAACCTCAGCTGGCATTGTAGGCGAATAAAAGATAAAAATAAAAGGGAGCTTAACCAAAGATCATTTTGAAAGCTGTTCATTTGAAGACAAAGTACACATTTGCCTGAAATGTATACATACACCACTTCAGACTAGCACAGTGTCTTGAAAAGAAAATGGAGCATTTAGCAATCATGATTTTTTTTTCCCAGTGCATGCATGAAATTCTCAACAGGCTGTGTGATGGAATGAGCTGCTTTTATAACCATTTCTGAGTTACAGGGAATGCCCAGATGCTTTGAGAGGGCCCAAACAGTTGATACCAGGTACCTCTATGTTCTTAACGATTTCTTCTCTCACTTTTTCATAGCTGCAAGCTCTCTGCAGGCTGACATCCCTCTGTTCCCATGCTGGTTGTGGCTGCTGCTGCAGGAACAGTCACCAGTTTTGAGGTGTCCCATTGGTGACAGTGAGGCAGATTCGCTCACACACAACACAGGTGCCCATGGTGAGGGAGCTGGAAAACACCTGGTGTGTGAAGGTTCCTGTTGAAGCTGTACCTAATGACCTAAGCATCACAGGCAATTTTCATCTCACTGTGTCAGGCAGAGATTTAGATCTAAAAAAAGGATGGAGAGGTGGGTGACAAGCTATGCTGAAGGAATGGCTTCCACAGAAGGAATCCTGAACTGACAAAGCCTTCACAGGTCAAAAAACAAAACTCGGAAGTTGGATATAACAAGAACCTGTAATATCGAAAGAGGGATGGAGAAGGTGACCAGGAATGAGGATGCACAGTCTCATGGCAATATCAACCGGAATGATCAATTGATAGATTCCAAAACAAATGAATGAGGTCACGTTTTTTGCTGTTAAGCTGCTGAACTCATTGCCAAAGGAAGTTTTGAGTGCCAAAAGTTTAAATCATAAAGCTCCTAAACCAATCAATGGAATAAAAATCCATCCCAGACTAATAAACGCAAAGACACTGTCTCTGTCTTGGGAAGTGTCTGAGCTGCAGGTGTCTGGAAAATGGAACAAAATGCATGGGAATTTTCACTGTCTGTCCTGCCCTTGTGGTTTGTAGCCATTACCAGTAACAAGATACTGGGATAAACTGGGATCTTTTTAGTTCACTCCAGGACTGCAGTTTGTAGGGTCTTAAGGTGCTCCAAAGTGAGTGGGCTGTAAAAAAGCAAGTCCTGGATGGTGTCACAGGCACTCAAAGGGGCTGGAAGGAGCTTTGCACAGCCCGTGCACAGCAGAGAGGGAAAGACAAAGCTCATCTTGTCAGTTAATGATGGGGATTGTGCTTTGGACAATCTGAAATACAGCCAGAGAGTGAACTGCACTTATGGCATGCTTTGGCTCCCTGCATCTCCCCAAGGCAGGTGGCTGGAATCCACCAAGGTTTGTCTCTGCCCAGTGATGAAATGGCCAGCACAATGATTTGGAGGTGGTCATGTGTGAACTGGGAGTTCCTTCCCTCAGGGGATGCCTTCCCATTATTTCCCAGGATGGAAATCTTAAAAAGCCAAATCACAGTAAGACAAGAAAATCCCAAACAAGTTTCTGTGTCAGTGCAAAGAAATCCCCCTGCTCATTGCCTGGCCTCTTCACTGACTGTCAAAATATAATTTTGAGGACATTCAGGTAACTTGGAGGATGAAATAGTGGAGGTGCATGGTTTGACCCCACAGAGTGCTTCACATCAGCATTAACACCAAATTCACTAAGTCACAGCTCTCGGGTGTCCTCAACTGCAAGTGCTTTCTGCACAAGTGGGGACGACATCTCCATGTTAAACAAACAGAGAAGAAGCCAACCCCTCATCTTCCATTCTCACAGCCTCTCAAACCTTTCCTCCTTTGATGAGGAAGTCTAGCTCAAAGACTGTAGAGTCACAGAATGGCTGGGGTTGGAAAGGACCTTAAGGAACATTCAGTTCCACCACCCTGCAGGGACACCTTACACTGTCCCAAGGTTGCTCCAGGCCCCATCCAACCTGGCCTTGGACACTGCCAGGGCTGTGGCAGCCACAGGTTCTCTGAGCAACCAAGATAAGCATTGATTCTTCTCTTTGTTTTGCTGCTCCTGCTTCCTCCTGTCTCCACATGATGTTCTTGTGGATGTCTCTCCCATTTTATTTGTGGGAAAACTCCCCTTATTTCCCAGGCTTTGGGTTCAGGCCCCACACAGCAATGGGCTTTAACAGAGATCCTTATCCAAGCAGGGCACCAGTGTGGCCACGGATCTGGGCTCAGATGGCATTTCAGGTGTTGTGAGGAGGCAAGGCAGAAAAGCAGACTTGGATCTAGTCAGAGCTTAGTTCATTTCCGGCTTTATCGATATTTAACCAGTCTTGGACGGGGCCCAGGAGTGAGTTGGCAGCCAGTTCAGAGCATGGAGCACAGGTGTGATCTGCTCCTGCCAGTTTGCCTTGCTCCCAAGATGGGCAGCTGTGCTCTGCTGTGCTGGATGAGGCTTCCAAGCAGCCTTCCAGGGTAGCCCAAGGTAGGGCCTGCATCCTTAGATTAGCCTTGGAATGGCAGGGACAAAGATAACCACGGGAAGGTCCCAGAGAAATGAGGTCTCCTGGGTGGACCAGAATGAAAGAGCAATTCCAGACATTGCTGCTGTTGGGGTATCCAGGAGAGGAGCTGCACCCGCTCACAAACGACTTGGAGAGAAAAGAATGGGAGTCTTTTAATAGAGGGAGCAGGAACTGTGTTCCAATCCTTCAAGACTCTCTCCCTCTGCCAAGCACCAGGGCTTCTGCCTGCTCTGGACTGACCCTCGGCCAAATGGCAGTGATCCACTGCTCTGCCTCAGCCAGGCTTTGGGAGAGGGGGGAAAGGCACAGCCAGGCAGGGGGAACTGAGGCACAGAGCTGGGGCAGCGTCTGGGGCTGTGGCACAGAGAGCTCCACCTCCCCTTTGCAGGGAATTCACACATCTTTATGTATGAATATAAATGGCAAGAGTGAGTCTGGTGGGGTGGGAGAAGCTGGGAAAGGAGGAGGTTCTGGTCCAGCTTCTGACAGAATGGAGGGGTTGAGTTGAGGCCCCTTGAGCTGCACTCCAGATGTCTGTGTGTGCACTGACACCAAGATAAAAATCTCCATGAAACTCCATTAATTAGTCAAGAGATTTTGGTAGTTAAAAAACCTAAGGATTAGGGCTGGATAAAATTTTCTGTGTTTTTCATATTTTTCACCTGCCCAAACTTTCCTGAAATTATTTCACAACAGAGATATAGCTTTTGATAAAAAGGAAAAATAGCATTTTTAGGAACAAGATTTTGTGCCTTGTTTTGAGGGCCAGCAGAGGGAGGAGAGGGTCTGTCAGCCCATGGGACACAGCCTGATATTTTCCAATTATTCACATTTTCTTCCAGTGGTGAAGGCTATTTTCAAGTGGGAAGACAGCTCTTATAAAATCCAACATGTTGCAAATGGGTTTTGTAAAAAGCCTTGCAAGAGAGTGAAAATAAAATAATCTGAAATAAAATTTTAAAAAAATCTAAAATAAAACAAAATAAAATGGTCTTGCAAGTGTGTTGGGTCAATCCTAAGGACAAATACAGACTGGTCAGAGAATGGACTGAGAGCAGCCCTGCTGACAAGGACTAGGGGGTGTTGGTGGATGAGGAGCTTGACACAACCTGGACATGTGGAGAAGGCAAGGCTCCAGGAAGACCTTAGAGCACCTTCCAGCACCCAAAGGGGCTCCAGGAGAGCTGGAGAGGGAATTTTCACCAGGGCCTGGAGGGATAGGACAAGGGGGAATGGCTTCCCACTGCCAGAGGGCAGGGTTAGATGGGATGTTGGGAAGAAATTCTTGGCTGTGAGGGTGGGGAGGCCCTGGCACAGGTTGCCCAGAGAAGCTGTGGCTGCCCCATCCCTGGAAGTGTTCCAGGCCATGTTGGACAGGGCCTGGAGCACCCTGGGCTAGTGGAAGGTGTCCCTGCTCATGGCAGTGGTTGGAACAAGGTGAGCTTTAAGGTCCCTTCCAACCCAAACCATTCTGTGATTCCATGAGAAGATAAAAAACAACCTGCTCTACGAGATTTTCTGAGTTAGGCAGCAGACAGCTGCAAGAATTGGTGCCTGGAACATCACCCTTTTCCTTTTTTCAGGAATAACCCCATCCTTAAATCTCTTGTATCCCTTCCTGCAGACCCTCCATGCAGTTCCTCCTCTACACAGCAGCAGCTCGCACCTGACTCCTACTCTGCCACGTCACTCCTGTCACCAGAGTCACTGCTCTGGTGGCTGAAATGACAGCACTGCAGAGCAGAGGGCTGGGATGAAGGCTGGGCACTCAGCAATCTACCTTGTCCGAGGGAACTCGAGGAGTTTCAGCTTGATTGGATTGCATCACCTAGGATCACACACAGGATTGTGTCACAGGTGTCAGCGGAAAAGCATTAAAACAGAGAAAGAAACATAATACAGCTCAACCACAGATTGAATGTCAGCCATGGAGCTGCTGAGAGAAGACACCTTCTGCACAGTAAAAGTCTCACTGTTTTCCAGGCAGAGAGGATGTAATACAGGAGGCTGAAGAATGGGTGTGTGCAGGGGGGAGTGAAATAATTTAGAAATGCCTGCAGCAATATCTGAATTGAAGCCCTACCCTGCAAGTCACTGTTTTAAAGATAAAGAAACTACTCACAAATACGAAGTTCCAGACCTGGGCACATCTGGCACAAGGGCAGGGTAATAAAGAAATGGCCCATTAAGGAATGAAATGCTTGTTTAGCATCCACCAGGCCTCCTGCTTTATCTCAGGACTTATCAAAGTAATTGCTTGGTAACATACTAAACAAATATTGTGTGTATTCCACCGTGGGTCCAGGGGAATGAAGAGAACAGGTTTCAATTTTAAGCATCACATCACATCCTCATCCTGTAGTCAACAGAGGTCGTGAGCCAGTAACATTGGTAGGTCTTCAAACTACAAGATTCAAGAGTACAGATCAGAGAGTTCCACATTATATTGTAGGGGTTCTTATACCCTATTATCCTCACAGAACTGACCAGGCTGAGAAAATACTGAATACAATGTCCAGATATGCTTAAAACTGTTTAAAACCAGTTTCCCTCTACCAGCCAAAACTGATTTGCTCCTGACTTAACTTTCAAAGATAATCAGCAAATTTCAAAATCTTGGGTGAGGTTGGCACAAAGACTTTTAGCAAGCCTTATTTTGAACCTATCAAAGGCAAGGAAGCATTGAGAAAATCCTTTTCAGAGGTAGATTTAAGTTGATTTAGCTATGGGGAACAAATGAGCATGTGCTGTGTGCACAGGCAAACACACACACAGATTTTGAGGTATAAAATATTCTCCCAGCAAGTCCAAAACACTTTCTCCCACCCTGTGCAAAAGAGGAGAAGATCCAACCAGCCATTCCCACCACACAGAAACTCTGCAGGCATCTGCTCAGGCTTTAAAAAAAATCACTCCCTTGGTTTTATCTTTTCCTCCTTATGCTGAAGCCCCATCCCACTGCTCTGCTGCAGTGGGTCCCTGCAGCAGCTCTGTTTGCCTGCAGGCCTGCCCATCTGCTGCTGAGAATCTAGACTTGAACACAAATGTATTTTTAATGCATTGGTGAAAGCATTTACTTAAAATTATCTCATTTCCCCTCGGGGAATTTTCAATTAAACAAACACATAATAATTATTTCCTTTAATTACTCATCTCTGCTTACCTGGAGCTAGGGCACCTTTGCCCTGTTACACATCTGAGAGCTGTCAGATTGATTCATTAGTATTTATTTGTTTCATATTTCCAGACCATAGAGATATACCATGGGCATTTAAGGAAATGCTGCCAGTGTCAAAGGGAATTTTTTCTCTTGATGTGGACAGCTCAGTTCCTGTGCAGTGTTTGGGAGCCTTTCCCAATGCTGGTTGCAGCAGTTGTGGTGAATCGTGAAGATTTAAAGGTGGGACTTTATCTTCAATCATAGTCCCACCCTTACCAAATTATCAATCCCTCCCTTTTACCGTGTGTCAGTGAAGCTTGCCCCAGTTGGGGGATATGGGAGATGGGATAAGGTGAATTTTTACAGTTTTACTCCCCAAAATAACCCATTAGCAATGCTTACTCACACATATCCTACTTGGTGTCCCTGCTGAGCCTACCTCTAGCAAAGGGATGGGAGAAGGAATTTCTCCTCCAGCCCTGCCCAAACATAACCAAAGTTCTGGGGTTTTTATCCATCTCCACATCCCCACAAAGCTCCCCACAGCTCCTGAAACCTGCTGATTTTCCTTGGGGAGCAGCACACAGACAGTCAGCTGGGATGCAAACAAGAAAGCCCTGGAAAATACCTCTTACACCAGCATTAATATGACCAATATACTAAATTATTTTTAACAAAATCATGGATTTCAAGCTGGATCTGCCACTCCCAGCCCTATCCACTGACCCTTCAAGCCTCACCAGCTCTCATCTTCCCCTTTCCAAACTCCCACCCAGACCCCATTATGCTCCTCTTGTAAAAATGCATATTGCTGTCCCAAGGAGGAGGGCAAATAAAATTTATCTCCCTTCCACTGCTGAGCAGCCTCCAGCACTGGTGAATCAGGGAAAGGCTCCCTGACTTTCACGTCCCACAGAATCCCCTCAGCAGGAAGGAACCCAGGTTGAGTTGCTTGTTCCTTAAAGCTGAGTTCAGAACCCAAGTGTGATGAAGCCATGGAGAGAGAGCTTTCTCATACCAAAAGAAGCAGAAAAAAATATAGATCTCCTAAATATTTCCAGCCCTTCAATCACATCCTAAAATACTCTTTATTTGCTCCCTGGCAAATGCAGCACTGAAACAAACTTTCTGAGGCACCAAAATTACCTGGTGAAGGAACCTTAATGTCACCATGGGGCTAAAAGAACTTTCCCACATCAATATATCTAGAGAAATTCTGTTAGAATTCAGTCTCAACTGAAGAAGTGTGAGTTTCTTTTACAATGATCACAAATAACCTTTTAAAAACAATCCCCTCACCAAAAAGGGTCAAAATGACTCTGCAGATAATTTGGTGAGGTGTGGGTTTGTTTTGTTTTTTGGGTGTTTTTGTAAAGTCATTTGACTGTCTTGTCTTTGAAACAACAACATCAGCCTTCATTAAAGCAAGGATCTCAAAACTGTTTTCCAGTTGAAGAAACGTCATGCAAATCTATGTGAACAGAAAATCCTCACAGGGAACAGAAAAGATGAGCATCATCTGCAA
This sequence comes from Corvus cornix cornix, assembly GCF_000738735.6. Classification (NCBI taxonomy): domain Eukaryota; kingdom Metazoa; phylum Chordata; class Aves; order Passeriformes; family Corvidae; genus Corvus; species Corvus cornix. The sequence goes on along the minus strand of NC_046335.1, from coordinate 3,766,415 downwards.
CAGCCAGCCATCCCATTGCAGGTGCTCTCCAGGAATAATGAAAGGTGCCATGAGCAGAGCATTCTGAAGGTTTTACAAATAAACTTTCAGTAAACATGACTGAAGGGCTCACATGTGTGAGGCCACTCATGTCATAGGCATTTGCAGGATCAGGGCTTACAGAACCAGGACACAAGGGGAGTTAGAAGATAATTATCCAAAGAGACCTACAATAAATATCTGTGGGCCAAACAGCACCATATGCACTGTATATTGATTTGGTAGTAAAGGGATTACTTGAGTGGTAGTGTCTGTCCTGTATATTATTCAAATACAACAGATGGGAAATTGGCATGCCATGTAAAATACAAAATTCAATATTCACCCAAGTGGGCTGATAAATTATCATAAACCATTTATGAATATCCCTCAACCATGAAGCCTAATAATAAAATAAAATTTAAAAATGCAACTCTCAGCCCAGCTCTATCAAACGGTAGAGACGGAGGCGTGTGCTGGAATAAGGGCCCTGTGTTGACATCCAGACTGAGCCAAGGCTGGGTCTTCTTCTGCACAGGGTCCCACCAGGCCCAGGAGAAGATCCATCACTACCAGTGATAAAAGGAGGAGTCCTTGATCCCATCCTGAAGAGGAATGTCATCATGAGAGAGGCTGGTATGAGCTGGGAGGTTTAAAAGAAATTAAAAAAATAAAAGTAAAGAGGAGCATATTTTCACCCATTGCTTTTTCAAACCAGGCAAACCAGAGCTGTTGGATTGAATGGAAATGAGAAGAAGATTCAGTAGTCCTGGACAAAGACATCAGCATAATGAAAGCACCATGACTACAGGATTCACGCAGAATATTTCCCCTAAGGCAGCCAATACAGCACAGTGCTCGCTGATCACCCCTCAGCCTGCTGAAAAGGCTGCTGAACAGAGACTTTCAAAAAACAAATCTCTAGTAGGGGATAGCATCATCTTCAGCCTTCTTTCCAAGCAGACTCTGTTTGACAGTGGTCATCAGCTGGGCAATGACAGACACTGGAGTGTTTGGACACTGGGAATATTTTGAATATCAAAACCAACAGCCAGGTGAAAAACAAGCCTCCAGTCCCCAGTGACCTACTGGGCTCTTCACATTCCTACAGAGAAGGAGCATGGAAACCAGTTGTGGCCTACTTTGAACCCCACGAGCATGGATCATACAGAAATTAAAAATTCAGGGCAAGAAAAAATATTTGGAAGCCCAAAGGAGGTTTTCTTCTGATCAAAGGCAAGTTTTATCCTGGCTGTGTGGGGATAAAATTCATGAGGACAAACTTGAAACTGGGGACAGTGATGGGGAGAGAAGGGAGGCTTGAGCACTGCAGCTTCAAGAATCAACCTCAGCAATTCTGTCTGGAAAACGGGGGGAAACAGTCTCTACCCAGAGGGCAGAATTCAGTGCAGTGTCCTAATGACCAATTTCTGTCTCACAGAGGACAGCTCACACCAGGTCTTAAGTGGGCAGCCCAACTGATACATGAAAATTAGGAATATCCTCTGTCTTCCTTCTGTTAGTTTAGATGCCTGATAGACTCTTTTGTCTAGACTGAGTTATTGCCCGTTCCTGATAAACCTATCTGTAAGCTGTTAAGAGTATTGACAGGAAGTTAGCCAACATGGCACCATCTGGACCAGTCTAGCCAGTCCTCATGACCATGGCGAAAGATGACCATGCCTCAGGGTTATTAATCAGAAAAGGAAAAATTACCCCCCCCTCCAGACACATTTCTATGAGTGAATCATTCTAGAAATAATAATAATAAAACTGAAGATCTCTAAAGTTCTCATTGTCCAGAAAACAAGTCCTTTGGCAATGCTGCCTGTTTGTTCTGCAATATGTGTAGTTGTATCCAAAAAAGGTATCTAGAAAATCAAACAAACAAACAAAAACATCTTATTGTGAGTAGTTCTGGACTAGAAAAAAATTAAAGGCTTGCTTTCACCCATAGACAAGATTTTCAGAATGAAGCGGAAATAATTCTGGAGGAATTTATAGTAAGGGGATTAATCCTCGAACGACACACAAAAATAAATTACCTGGTTTTTTTTAGTATTTCTTATCATCCAGCAGCCTCGTTCTGCTCGCTCTGCTTTCTCCTTGAAAGAAATGCCACTTGTTAGATAACCAAAATATGGATTTATCTCTCAGTCTTTGGAAAAAACAAACCCACTTGGTTTTGCTCTTCAGAGATCAATTCAGTGTTGTGTCTTTGCACTTAACTCTGCTCAGTCTGTAAACTGCCACATCTAAAAAGTGTCACACTTACATGAATAAGATTCCTCTGCTGAAATCACTGCAATCCTATGGTATAAATGCTTCTGCTATTAAATTCCAAGAGTTTAGGGCTTGACTAGGCTGGGAGGCTGGAATTGCCTCCCTGGTTTTATCACTGACCTGCCCTGTTAGCCAGGACACTTCTCTCAGGTTTTATGTCTAATTCTCTACATTTTGCCTGTTTTGCCTACAGGGATCACACAGACCTTGAGGACCTCTATGCCCCAGGCTCCACTGGGGCCAAAAATCCCTGTCTATAAGATAATCAGCAACTGCACATCTCATTATAGGTGTGTGTGCTCGCTCCATCAGCGGAGAGACAAGGGAAAGGAAAGGTGCAGGTGCCCTTCCTGGTTGTGCAAGAGGAAACAGGCAAAGAGACATCCAGAGTCACCTCTTGAATCCATCCCCCGTGATGACAGTGCTGGGCAGGGCTGTGATTCAGAGCGTTTCACTCCAATACTTAACAGACACAAAGAGACATCACAGCAACTTCTCACGATGATCAGCCTTGGGGGGCGAAATCTGATTCGCGCCAACAAAACATCTTCTCTAGCAATCACATAAAGCAATTATTTGGGATTTCATCCTTTTCAAGCCATCTCTTTCCTCCTTCCACTTTTCTTCTCTGCCCAGCACACGAGAATCACCAGATTATCAACAGAGAACACCACCAGAGACCCTCTTAAATCCGTGGTAAATGAGCGTCCTGACTTTCAAGACCCTGCAGCTGTCCCTGCTGATCCTGCTTAGTCTAAGGCAAAGACCTCCGTGAAGCTGCTCTGCTCCCCTTTTAAACACTGGCTTGAACTTTGGGACCTTTGGGCCATGGGCTGGATATTTGTCTTTGTTCTTGGCACTGGGGGTGCAGAGCAGAGTAGCTGCTGGCACACTGCTGACCTCAGTTTTGCATCCTGTGCCCATGAGAACAGGAACCTGGTCCATTCTCCATCCTTTCTGAGGTAATGCCATCCCAAATCCATGCTTTGGCCACGGGTTTCCCTACCATCTTTTTTTTTTTTTTACAATAAGGATTTGGGGCTATGAACTTCCACTATCTCAGTTGCCATGCAAACTGGGTCCTTCTCATCCTCCCAAAAATAGAAACTTCTACCTGTAGCATTCAATTAGCTTTCAGATGCCTGATCACATCAACAAAAGCTTTTCTCACACCCCCATTACTTTTACATTTGCTTTACAAGCGACAAGACACGCCACTTCTGTAGCTGTGTAGGCTCCTGCACCCTGAAGTAGCAGGGCACTGATGTGCCATTACTGTAATTAAGAAATACAGGGTGATTCAGTGCAAAAAGAGAAAAAAAAACCAGAAAGACAGAGAAGCCCCCTGCAACATAATTGGTCACTGCTATGACTCTTTACTCAGGGGACAGATAGCACGACCAGAGGTAATAGCTTACACACGTATTCTTGAGCTGTGCAATAGATGGAAAAGTGTCCCAGATGGATTGGGCAGGGGCTTAGTTCCGGGATTATGATGAGACAGTGGGTAATTATTGAGTGGCATTGCCTCAGCGCTGATTATATCTGCAAGCTTGTTCCTTTCCTTCAGAGGAAAGCATTGATAAAGATAAACCATGCTGCTCTATGTCCTTCATGTAGCACAAAACAACACATTTCAATCTAACAGGATCAGGTCTCCACTTTGATCACAATCTGTTACCTAGATGTCTTTGCAAATTAATCAGCCCTGCTTGTTTAGCTCCAGTCAGTTTGTACTGCTAAATTAATAAATGTACTAGGAGCAACAGAATACATAATTAAATTCTACAGTTTAATCTCCACATAATAATTTTGACCTTAGTCTGGGGCCTCTGTTATAGCCAGCAACACATTGAATAGAGGCAGACCTTGCAATGCAGCTTACACTAACAATCTACCTTGAATGATTACGCAGGGGCACCGCAATCAAGAGCTACTAAAATCAGAGGAAATTAGGAAAACAAAATTGTGGCCACAGCTTCTGCCTATAGAAAATAAGAGGGAGCTAATGCAGCACAAGGGCACACCTACCTCAAAAATTAGAGAAAAATGCTCTTCCTTGGTTCAGTTAACCAGAAACAGTCGTTTTGTATTTCCAGTATCTGCATCAAATTCAGCCCAGATGAGCAGAGGATGGCTTATGTTCTTCCCAGGAACACTTCCAAACTTTTGGGAGAAGAACAGGTCATGCCATGGAAGGGTTTTTGGTGCTGGCCTTATCAAAGGCAACACCATTGATTTATCATAGCTGTTCAATATATCTGTATTTAGGGAACACCTCTCTCCCGTATTATATACAATTTATATTTAAATCTGTTCTCTCCCCACTAGTGGGAATTCAGGAACTGTTCCATGCATTTTCCACATCTGCATCAGCTGCAAAATACCCAAAAAAAGATCAGAGATGTCAGAGATTGTTTCAGTAAGAGAGATATCTGCTGCACACTCTGCTCACAGAACTCCATGAGGAAGAGGCAGGGGGGACAAGGGAGCTTTACCTTTAACTTGCAGTCTGCAAAGGTTGTGCTCTAAGGGGCTCACAAAACAACCCCCTGAAAAGGGAGTTGTAGGCTAAATGCCAGTGTTGAAGGCTCTGCATCCCCACTACACCTTCATGGGCATCCACAGTCACTGACTGAGCAGATCCATCCACCTCTGCCTTCCCTACGGGCACGGCAGTTCATGGGTACGTGTTCAGCCACACCACTGACAACCAGCACAGCCACACAGACATCCTCCTACTTGGCTCATCTGCAAGCTCAGGACCTTTCCATGAGGTTTCTGACCTGACCAAGAATTGTGTCTTGATCATGTACAAGGAAGTACAGACCTACATAGAAAATGTGGATCAGAGTTCCCACTGTGTGGCACAAATGTTGTTTTAAATCTTTACATTCTCATGCTTTGCTGTGAGTGTTGTTTTCTGGCTGCCACACATTCAACATGGGAGGCTCTAACATAAACAGACAGAGGTGAAGAATAAGAAAATGCTAAAGCTTGGTTCAAAACCAGCCTAAATCACTGAGATTCATTGGTTTTGACTGGTTGTTTTGGGGCCAGCAGACTGGAGGCACCAATGACCTAATGGATCATTAGAACTTGTTCCTGCGTCACAGAGCCCTGTTGAGAATAAGAAACTGAAACATTTGTTTTAAAAACCAGCACACCGAAGAAATAAAATCAGAACAACAAGGAAAATATCTGGTAGTAATGGTTATTACACATTTCCTTTAAAATATTTAGATTAAAACCCAGCTAGCTGCCTTAATGCTTTATGATTCAAGATAGCATCAGGAGCTTAAAAACAGTTTGGCAGACAACATTTAGCAGACCACATGAGCAGTAAAACATCTGATGGAGCTTGGACTCTGTCTAAGACCTTGACAGTGCTAGCTGGCACTAGAATCCTCCAAAGAACTGAAGGTAAACTGTGCTATTATTTATACGACTGTAAAAAAATTCAGTGCTGTAGGTCCAAGTGTGAGCAATATTCAGAGAATTGAAAATAATTTGACTTTGGTGGTCAAATTCTCAAACTGTGTGCAATAATGGCATGGGACAGCACAGAATTACAGCTGGCAGTGGATGCTCCTCTTGGACATGCAAGTTCTCTCCTGTAAGCTCTGTGAAGTCTCCATGCACTCACAGTAACACAACTGTGGCCAAAGGTGATGCATTACAGGAACATATTTTGACTCAAAATTTATGGTGCATGTCTGTTTACCATTCAGCTCACTGTCCTTCTCCAGCAGGTACCAAGGTTTAGAAGTAACTCACTTCACAGAATGGGGTAAAGGGGTGAACTGGAAACTGGTTGGGTCAGACAAAGGTTCTAGGAGTTCCCAGCCTGTAAGAATGTCTTGGTCTAATGGGAAGCAGCAGCAAGGGGTAAACTCGTAAAATGTATCGTAAAATCATAGAATCCTTTAGGTTGGAGAAGGCCTCTAAGATCACTAAGTCCAACTACTCCCCCAGCACTGCCAAGGCTACCACTAACCCATGTCCCTAAGTGCCACATTCACATCTTTTAAGTCCTCCCAGAAATGATGGCTCCCCCACAGCCCTGGGCAGTCTGCACTAGTGCTTGGCAACCCTTTTGGTAAAGAAATATTTCCTAATCTCCAGTCTAAACTTGCCCTGGCACAACTTGAGGTTGTTCCTTCTTGCAAAAAAAAAGAATCACAATGCATAAGAAATGGCAACAAAACCCGCTGAAAGATGACAGAAAACCAGACAAAACCACTGTCACTGAGCACCTAGGACAAAGCTTGTCCCTCCTGCATGGGACTAAGGGAACAATCCTCCACAATCCCTGCAGTTCTTATGAAGAATTTGGATAGATGGATGCATGGAGTGAGATATGGCCTAGCACAGAGGGCCTCATGAGCAAACACAGATGTCCAAAACGGAGATGTCTCTCTCCAAGCTATTTATCATTTATAAATGGAGTGAGACAGGAAATTCTAGAATCTGATTCTTCTGATGCCCACCTTAGTCACCAAAGCTTAGATGACCCCTGTGTCTGGGCTGAGCTGGCAAATGACTCTGTGTCTCAATCCTGGTTTCTTGCCTGTCAAATCCACACTGTTCCTTGTGGCAGCTCCCACAGACCACGGTCCGCAGGTGCTGCATGCCAGGGAGATAACAGAGAATCACAGAACCACAGAGAATCACAGAATCACACAGAATCAATTGGGTTGGAAAAATAGCTCTGAGATCATCGAGTCCAACCTATGACTGAGCACCAACTTTGTCACCCAGATCATGGCACTGAGGGCCACGTCCAGCCTTTCCTTAAACACCTCCAGGGATGGAGATTTCACCACCTCCCTGGGAAGTCCATTCCAATGTCTAATCACCCTTTCTGTGAAGAAATTCTTTCTAATATTTGACCTAATCATCCCCTGGCACATCTTAGGACTGTGTCCTCTTGTCCTGCCCCTTGTTCCCTGCGAGAGGAGCCCAATCACCCCTGGCTGGACCCAGGGAGTTGTGGAGAGCCAGAAGATCCCCCCTGAGCCTCCTTTTCTCCAGGCTGAGCCATTCCTGGTGCTCCAGACCCTTCCCCAGCTCCACTCCCTTCTCTGGACATGCTCCAGCCCCTCGATGTCCTTCCTGAACTGAGGGGCCCAGAAGTGGACACAGTACCCAAGGTATGGCCACATCAGTGCCCAGCACAGGGGAAGAATCACTTCCCTAGTCCTGCTGCCACACTACTCCTGATTTGAGGAAGGAGAAGGACTGATCTGACAACTCCATACCTGGAGCACTGAACTGCTCCTCTGCACAGAGACCTATAGATGGTAAATTTGTGTGGTGGCTCCTGCATCCCTGACCTCACAGCCTGATCACCACACAGCAGTCAAAACATTCCCCCCTGCACTCAGCGTTTCTCCTGTGTTCATCAAGGCGGGATATTGGCCTGATAAATGAGGCAAAAAGGAATACTGTACTAGATTAATATGTTTTACAGCCCTTCATACCACAGAAAAGCATAAATCACCCTACAGTAGCCATGTCTCAGGTCTTGTAGCATAATCAAATACAGTATTTAACACAACTGTGTTATTTTTCATGTGTGCTCTGTGTAAAGTGACACAAACCACCTTCCTCCTTACACTGTGTACATGCAATAGTCACAGAGATAGGAAATAATCAGAGAATATGCTGAGTTGGAAGAGACCCACAAAGATCATCATTTATCTCACTTATTAAAACAACATTATGCATTATAGAAGGGTGACCAGACAAGCTTTGTTTTAAACATCTATAAAAACAGCACCCACGCAACTATTCATAGCTTACAGTTTATATTAGCAATTATTACTAAGCAGAAGCAAAGCACATTCAATTTAAATCTTCACATTTTTCAAAAAAGGAAGAAGAAATGCATAAACAGAATAAGGAAGAAAATTTACAGTTCTTAAAGAATAAATAGACAGACTTTTTACATTGAAAGGACAATTCAAGCAATCAGCCCTGCTCACCATTTATATCAATTATAAACTTAAAGATCGACTGGAATATGGAAATCTCTGGAGGCCAGGGGTATTAAAAATATTATGCAGAATTGTCATGCACTATTCTTAAAAAATAAACTCCAAACCTGTGAGTAATGTGGGAGCAGATAAGCATTTGCAGTCAGGTTGTTGATCCAAAGAGAGTAATTAAAGAAGGTGAGGTCTAAACTTGTCAAAGTCATTTTGCCCTACTTTCCTATTTATAGGTTTCAAAATGGAAAAAGCCTTCAAAAGGATTTGCATCCTAGCTTCCCTCTGTAAGATCCTTCTGCAAGAGATTTGAGAATTAGCTGCTGTGCCTGCAGTATATTAAAATCTTTGACAGCCATCCACTTGGGGAATCCCTGGGAAAAAAAGGAACAACACACAAAAAAATAACCACCTCACTTTGCTTCAAAAGGTTCACAGTATCACTTGAAAGTGGAGAATAAATCACTGTTCTTCAGAATTGTTCCTGAGCCTTTTCCATTCCAGGAGGCCCTGCAGTGGGAAGAGTGTGTGGAAGTGCAGCCTCCCACACCTTGTCCTGCTGCCTACCTGCTCTAAAGGTGTCTCCCTTCCCCTGGGCCAGAGCAGGGAGGGAGAGAGAAGGGCCACTTCCTTCTCTCCCAGGGTGGTTTGGTTGGATAAGGAACAGATCCAGTCATCTTTCCAGTCTCAGCATCACAGAATCCCAGAATGGTTTGGGTTGGAAGGGACCCATCTCATTCCACCCCCTGCCATGGGCAGGGACACCTTCCACGATCCCATTGCTCCAAGCCCTGAACACAGAAGTGCTGTATAAAAACTAAAAAATACAAAAAAAAAAAATCTCTCACAGAAATGCACTTGAAAAGACCAGACAGTATTGGGGTTCTGCTCTATTATAGACAAAATATTGTTTGGGTGAAATCTTCTCGACTTTTTCTTGCACCAGTAAATTTTAAACCCTCTTTAAATTCAAGGCTCTGCAAGACAATCTGGTAACATACCAGCGGTAATGTGTTGAAATGTGCTGCCAGAAATGTTTTACATGAAAAAGAAAACAAGTTTTTAACCTCAAAAGCTGAAAGAAATTGACATTTTTGTCATTCAATATTTTGGACAAAACCAAGGAAAGTCCATCTTGAAAAAATTTAAAATTGCAATCCTGATTAAAAAAAAAAAAGATAAACTACTTCACTGCAAGTTGTTCAACTGCTACCTTCTCAACTATGAAAAACTTGCTTTAAATGGACACTTTAAACATCAAATTTTCCACTTATCACAGAAAAAGAAGTTTTCTTTGAGCAGGTCTCAAATAGATGAGGTCTGTGCTTTTTAAAATTGACAAATGAGCCTTGCTTTGCCCTGTGACTTTTCAACTAAAGGCAACCTCTGGCTCCAAATATATTCTTATGTCCTGTAGGCAAATGAGGAAATATTCAGTGGGCAGACAGGTATGTGCTGTGGGGGACACCACGTTATCACAAAACATAACTTTTCCCTTCCACTTATCTCAGCTTCTTTGTGCCAGGCCATGAAAAGGAAGGGAGTTATCAAACTCCAACATCTCAGCTCTGCAAGCAGATAAAGAAGACAGCTAAAGTGATGAAAATTAAAATATTTTGGGCAAGTCAAGGGAAAAAAAAAAAAAAAGCTGTCTCATTTTCTAAACTGTTCCAGTTATTTGGAAAAATAAGCTAGTGAATGGTTTTGTTTCTCTCTTGTTCATTCACTCAGATTTCCCAGTCATCATTACAAAGTTTGTGTGTTTCTCATCACAAGGATTAAAGGTGAGCTGACATGGGCATATGTCATAAAAGAAACTGCTTCTTCTGTGCCTTGGCACTTTACAATCCTGAGAGACAAGCAGTGCTTAAGGAAATGTGCTTTTTATGCCCACAGTGATCCTGCTGAAGAAAACATCAGTGGAAAGTGTCATTTAGATAATTAAAAGTGAGAACTAGCAGAAACAGCATCCAGAAACATACAAAAAATATAAAATTTGTCCAGGGGCCTCTTCTGTTATTCTGTTTGTGATTTTGTGGACCAGATTTTAGCTGAGTAACACGATGCAAGTCCACCCACAGCCAAGAGTAAGCTGGTTTGCAACAGCTGAACATTTAGTCCACCAGCTTTACGGCACTTTAGACTCCTCTTTTGAATTCTCCCATTTTTTCCACTGCTATCACCCTTCCAAGAGAGCATTCATCCCACAACACCTTATCTACAAAGGGCTCTGCAGAAGATATGACCCTTGAATGCTGACTGGGATGGATTGGGAGGAAAGGCTGGCTGGCTTGCTACCCTTAAACTGGTTTAGCTATTTTTTTTTCCCTCTCTTAAATCATAGCCTGAGTTATCTGAGAGGGAAAACCAATGTTTTAGGAATGGAAAACACACTCTCCACTATGTATTGATGCCTCTAACAGGAGATATGTCCCCAAACCCAGTCTCTCCCAGTTGAGGTTTAAATGAGCCTTCAAATGACATCTCATTTGCTGCTTCTGCATGGCTCCCACCACCTCCTCACCTGTTTGCAGAGGTGCAGAACCACCGACTTTGCAAGTGCACCACATCCCCAAGATCTGGCCAATAAACACAGTACTTTTTACCCCAAAATACCGCAGGTACCCTGACTCAGGAGCCCAAGGCTCTGCAAGACAATCTAGTGACATACCAGTGGTAATTGTTCTGACAAGGACCCTCTGAGCAGTGTCACTGGAGGTGACAGTCACTGGCAGTCTCCAGCTTAGCATCAAGGTCACCAGGGGAAAGGCAGTTTCCACTAATGCTGTCAGGCAGAGCAATTGTAGGCAAATCTTTCTGTTCCCGAGTGACCACCAGCCTGGAGGGCAAGAGATGGCAGGAGGAATGGCAGATAAAGCGCGGCACTTAAAAACGTCTGGTTTTCCTTCTAAAATGAAAAAAATTGAGGAAAAAAAAAAAAAAGGCACAAAATAAGGAGAAAGGGGTTGTTTCTTTAGCATCTTTGCTAAACTGGCAAATGCCTGGGCCTGGAGGGCCTCTGTGGAAGAAAGTGAGAGCTGGATGGAGACCCCCCTCCATCCCCATGCTCTGCCCTTGCCCCCCCCCCGAAGCCAAGGTCATCACTCCTGACCCCTTGCAAGTGAATAGGTGAGGGAAATGGCCGGTTCTCTGCTCAGGGAACTCAGCACAACTCCCTGCCCAGGGCAGAGCATTTCCCTTCTCTGCACACGCAGGAATTCGGGTCTGCCTCCCATTGCAGCAGCTGTATGGGTGCCAATGTTAAAGAGACATTCATTTGGAAAGAGGATACTCTGCAAACTGATATGCAAATAAAAGCCATCAGCAAAGAGATGCAGCAGCCAGGAATGGGGGCTCACACTCACATTGTGTGCTCTCCAAGTTCAGCATTTCCCTGACCTGACCTTCCCTGGAGGTACCACTTTGCCCAACAGGTGATGTTTGACTCGGGTGGTCGGGAGGTGACAATGTGCCAGGAATGGGAAATTCATATCATTTGTATTCCTTTTCCTCTGCTATTCTGAGGGTTGAAAGGGCCACCATTTTAAATTTAATTTACAGGGTATACCGTCTATCTGTTGGAAACACGAGGAAGCAGACCTTGTCCTAGTATTTATCAGACACATGCCGCCCATCTGCTTGAGCTGGGTCGAGGAGGATTTGCTGTTAATCCTTCAGACCCATCTGCAGGGGGTTCAAAATGCTGACCAGAAAGCTAGACAAGATGAGGTTTATTTAATTAAAAAAACTGCTCCGGAGGTTACTGGAAATCACTCTGAAGAAGAAATAGCTTTTGATCATGTCACTTCTAGGGAAGGCAGGAGGGGAAGGGGGGATGGGGGAGGCAGGCAGAGTTTTGCATCAAAATAACGCCGCGGCTATCGGTAAATAAAAAAAACGACAGGGCTGCACCAAATATACCTGTCCCCATGAGGGGACACTTCTATCTACCTGTTACATCAAATGCAGGAAAAACTAAGCCCCCATTCCAGCTTGGATGTTTCGCCACCACATTGCAGGGTTTGGCCTCTAATCTGGGCAAAGTATGAAAGGCAGAAATTGGGTTACTCGCGCACGCACACACGCGGGCACACACACACACACTCACTAATCTGCAGGTTTGTTTGCATGGAGCCGAAAAGGAGGCACACACAACCTCAAAAACAACTCCAAAACCTGCAGCACTTTAAAATCTGACATTTCTTATTTGCCTGCTTTTGGGGAGAAGCGCAAGTTTCAGAGGAAGATGGTTAAACCTGAGCTTTATTGCTTTAACGTTTAATTGCTGCTTTTCGTAATCACTGTTCAAGATCCATTTATGTGGAAGTGAGAAACAATGAAATCCCATCTCCATTTGCTCTGCTGAAAATGGACATCTGTTAGTAACAATATTAATTCTAATGAAATATTATGTACACAACTGGTTTCATGCAGTGCTGCTGCTTGGGAGAAGTGGCTTTTCATGGGAATAATCCTTATTCTTCCAACTCCTGATTGTTATTTTATGGCAATAGAACGCATGACAATTCTCGAAGCTCGGACAGAGAATTTGCCCCTGCCTCTCCCAGAGCTCTATTCCTAATCAGATTCCTGTACTGGGGGTTACACAATAATTTTCTTTTTGTTTTGTGTTGTTTGGGTTTTTTTCTTCCTAAGCACAAACATCCTCAGGGGAAAAAAAAAAAAAAAAAAAAGCAGAGGCAGAACTGAGCACCAAGGAGAACAACAGGCAGCAAATTCAATATTCCTGACAATAAACTGTGAAACGGGGTCTGGCATTGCTGGTCCTGTACCCAGGACACCGGTGAAATACAGCTCCACCTAGGGACAAGGTACATCCATCCTGCAGAAAAGATGGATTTTGGAAACCAGGACCGGGAACAACGGGGAGATCTCATTCTCCTGCAGAGTGGCAGGTAAAGATTCATGCTGCTTGGGATCAGATAGCAAGAATTGTGCTTTGTGGCTGAAGATAACCTCTGAGCAAAGTAACTTTATCTACAGCAAATTATTCCTTAGCTTCCCATTGCAGGATTTGCTTCACCTTAGTCTGAAGCAAGTGGTGCTGGCTACTATCAGATAGAGGGGTAGAGGGATGTCTGCTTTGATTTAATAGAGAAGTTCCCATGGAAAGTGCTTGGGCAAAGTAAGAAAATCTCATCCGAGGATTGTGGAGAGCGAAATTCACTGAATTTCTTTTATTATGACCGGGTTAACCAACTATGCAGAGATTTGACGACACAGATATAAGGTCTCTGATGCTTAGCAGGCCACTGAAATAGATGTTCTCTCTCCTGGATATACTGCTTCAAGTTATTTGTGAGTCTTGTTCCCCTGAACCTCCCAATCCACATCTTTTTTATTGTAAACCGGGCATTTCCCGTAGTTGTTTTCTCTCAGTCATGTAAATGAGACATTAACCCTTCCCAACTGTCCATTCCTGAGCTCACAGCCCAGGGCTGTGTGCGATCCGACACCCAGCCCTGCCTGTCCTTGCTGCACAGACGACACATCACTGCTGCCTTGATTCAATTTAATATTTTTTCCTGCCCGTTGCTTCATCCGAGGCAGCGCTGACAGAAAGAATCATAGAACTGGGCTGGAAAAGACCTCCAAGATCTTCAGTCCAACCTTTGACCAAAACCTAAACCCACTAAAACACATTGCAAAGTGCCAAGTCTGCTTGCTTTTTGAGCACTTCCAGGGATGGTGACTCCACCGCTTCCCTGGGGAGTCTGTTCCAAGGCTTAACCACTCTTTCAGTGAAGAAATTTTTCCTAATACCCAACCTGAACCTCCCCTTGGTGCAACTTGATGCCATTTCCCCTTGTCCTATCGAACCCACGTACAAACCCTTAATGACTGCATTTAAAAGGTAGCAAAGCCCAATTTCCCAGTGCAGGGACTTAAACCACGCACAGATCCTGTGTTTACACATGCAAAGTGGAATTTGCACATGCAATTAAGTTGATTGACATTTTCTCACTGTGTAGATACCTCCATCAGCAAACATTTGGGCAAGCAATCAAGTGAGTTATATTTTTAAATGCCCACCCTGGCACACGAAGAAAGAAATGTCCCAGCCAGGCAGGGAAACAGCAAGGACACAACTTGGATGAGTTCATCTGAGCACTAAAAATCACAGAAGCCTTTAGGTTGGGAAAGCCCTCTGAGATCATCGAGTCATTAGCCCAGCACTGCCAAGGCCACCATTAACCAAGTCCCCACGTGCCACATCTACATGCTCTTTAAATCCCTCCAGAGATGGTGTCTCCACCACTTCCCTGAACAGCCTGTTCCAATGCTTGACCACCTTTCAGTGAAGAATTTTTTCCCTAATACCCACCCTAAACCACCCCTGGCACAACCTGAGGCCGTGTCCTCATGTCCAGTCACCGGTCACCTGGAAAAGCAGACTGACCCCCACCTGGCTGCACCCTCCTGTCAGGGAGTTGTAGAGAGAGAGAAGGTCCCCCTTGACCCTCCTTTTCTCCACTTGTCAACAAATGTAATGAACAGAAAACCAGAGCAGCAGATGACAAAAGCCATTGGTTCTGAGAAAAGTGCCTACGAGGTGGTGTTAAAAGTGTCTCAGGAACAAGCAAAGATCACCTGTGATGCCACTTTGGTCATAATTAGTTGGCAAAGAAAACAGCAAAGTCAAAGTCACAGTGGTGCACCACAGCCCTCCTGTTAACAGAGTGAGGCTATCGATCCCATCACTCATTTATTTAGGAGACAGAATTTTAAACAGGGGTAAGAACAGAGTTACCAGCAAATCAGCTGTCAGCTGGATGTCACCCTAGGCAATTAGCATGCTCCTAATGTGCTACAAATTTTAAGCCCAAATTATGTCCTCAGATGCCTGCGTTCAGCTCACACTGACTTTGCAGAACACAGGGTTTAGAGCACGGAAAGAACAGAAGATCTGCAGGTGGATATTGCAGAGGCTTTGGAAAAACAGCCCTGGCTGGGAGAAGAGGAATGGGAGAGGAGATCCACCGTGGCTGCTGCCAACAGAGCAGAAAGTGTGAAAACCCCTTCCTGCCAGACCGAGTAAGCAAGCCTGCAAATGTGCTGTCTTCTGCACAAAGCAGCCCTGGGAATGGACTGTAAATACATTTGTAAGCACTACAGGTAGTTAGTTATTAATATTTCTGGGGCTGAACCTCGGCAGGTATAAGTCATCCAAATTCCACTGATTTCCTTGGTTCATACCAGCTGCGGCTCCATCTCTGTGTTATTACAAAAGACAATAAATCTCTTCCTTGGGCCAAATTTAGTCCCAGCTATGTCTCCGTGACTGGATTAATTCCACTGAAACTAACAGGGAAAAGTCTGAGCTTGTGTGTGGGAAATGAGAACAGAACGTGGCTGCAGCATTTGTTAAAGCAGAAAAGAAGCACCTTCACACATATATGTGAACATATTCATTGCATGATGGAACATTTTCCTTAAGATAAACAGGGAAACAAACTGCTTTCCCTTCAGAAATGAGATTTCAGTCAAACCAAGATTCTCCACACAGGGAAAAAGTGTTTTCAAAAAATGAGGTTTTCAAAAAAGTGATGGTTCTTGTTTTGTTCTCCATCTGCTCAAGCCAGCACGGTGCAGGCTGGAAGACTTGTAATTCCCCCGAGTAATCAGCTGCTGGAAGAAATAAGGGCAGGTTATGGTAGAGACAGTTTAACCAGTCGTGGGCTTTCCTGGGATCACAGGAAATAGAGCTACAGCTCCTGCAAGCAAGAGGCTGTTCAGGCAGAGGCAAGTGATGACCTGATTCAAACAAAAATATCTCATTTTAGCTCAAAATGTCAACACGAAACACTCTGACATTTGCAAATCAATTCTTTTCAGGAATTATCTGTTCCAATTTGAGATGAAAACAAATATGAAAATACCAGAATTTCCCATGGGACAGAAATTCTATTTTTCAATGAGCAGTAGGAAGTATATCCATTGAGAGGTCATTTCTCTATTACAAAGCCATTGCTTTCTATGGCTGTGCCTAAATGCAAATAAAAAGTCAGTCAGGACTTGTTTCAAAGCTAGATGGCCACCTGGCCTCCTGAACGTACATGGAGATGCCACAAGGTCCCGACCCCTGTTCCAGAGTACCCTTGTGTGGATAAGTTATTTGTAATGCTGAAGTGGAATTTTCCATGATGTGATTTGTAGTTGCTGCCTCTTGTCCTTCTGCAATGTGCCTCCAAGAACAGTCTGGCTCTGTCCCCCCAGTGACCACACTGAGGCCAGGTTGTGGATCCCCTCTCACCCTCCTCTGGCCTATCAAACCCAGGGCTCTCAGGCTCTGTGTGCCCACCCTGCAGGCTCTTGATCACCTCTGCTGTTGGATCAAGGCACCCCAAACTCTACACAGATCTTCACATTTACTCAGTGACTGGCATAGGTGACAAGGGGTCTGGTGTTTGAATGTGCTCCCTGCACTTCTTTTCCTTGGCAGCACAGTCTGGGTTGTGATGGGTTTGATGGCATTTTCTTGCTCTTACCAGCACGTCTAGGATAACCCCTTTCAACTCTGTGGCCTTCAAAATGGAGCAGACAAAATGATTTACCCCTGGTCTGGGTGAGTCTGGCTGAGTGCTGGGCAACTCCGTCACCATTCCCATCCAAACCCCTGAAGTGGTGATTGCAAATCACCCACCCACCTACTCCAAGCAGCAAAATAACCAATGACACAGCCAGTGTTCCTGGGGAGAAAAATCCAGTTATGGAATTCATAAGTGGACAACAGTGTGTAGAGCAGGAGACTGTGTGTGTTTGGCAGGGGGGTGGCAGATCCCAGCACAGGAGTGGAGAGAAATGGAAAAGCAAATAGTCAAGGAGAGCAATATATAATTCCTTGCACCAAAGCACACGGCAGTCATGCTACAAAGCTGACTGCAAGGGAAATGCTAAATGCATTTTCAAGCAGCTTTTCATCATCTTTTAATGCAAAGTAAGAGCTGGAAACAAAAGAGGGAGGCCAGCTCTCTGCACACCTCCAGCCAGGGCTCCGTGGAGAAACAGTGGCATCGGGAAAAACAATCTCAAAGGCCAGGCCAGCAGAAAGTGCCCCACAGATCCAGTGTGAATAACAAGAACTACACATGACTGCCTTCTCTTGAGACCCTTATCACGAGTCTAGGCACCTTTTCCCTCTCAAACAAACCAGCCCTCACAAAACAGATGTGGTACACTGGGATACTTGCTCTTTTGGTTGCCTTTAACACTGTGTTTCCATGGGAAGCTGCACCTTTCTTGCCAGAGAATGAAGTCCCTGGTATCTTTGGTAGTCCCCTGCTTTCTCTGTCTTGCTGCCAGGGGATTGCATCTGGCCAAGGGAGGGCTTTTCTCCCCAGATAACCATGGAAAGGCTTTCCCCAATTTAGCTTTGGAAGAGGCCTGAAAATTCTCAGAGCAAGGAACTCTTTCCCAGTTATTCATCCTATAGTCTCATCTTCTGCTCTCTTTCTGTTCCAAGATATTCAGCCTTTACCTTCCAGCCACACAAACCAGACACCTCTGGCTACACCTTATTATCACAGCAATTACACATCTCGTGTCTCCAACTTCTTTAAATAGAGCTGATTAATATTCAGACTTGGCAATCCCTTGATTAAACAAGACACCCACAAGGAAGCCACTACTAGTTACCAGTTGCCAAACTGGAAATTCCCTGTGAAAAAAAAAAAAAAAAAAAGAGAAGAAAAAGGAAAAAAATAGCAACCCAGCTCTTTCATCTGCTTCCTATGAAGTCTCAGCTGCGTCTGTGTCACTGTGCAGAAGGCAATAAGGGACGATGTCGACAGATGGGGAGCTGAGGACACAATTCACCCAGCCTTCAAGAAAGCTTACAGTCCCATACTATACATTAATCCACAAGGTCAGTAATGGGGAGGGGGGGAGACACTAACCCGTAAGCAGATAAGGAATTAAGATGGAGGTAGCAGACAAAGAGGGCACGTCTGCAGCATTTAGCACCGAGCACGGGGGATCTGCTGGAATGTCACGGGGGGCACTTCAGCCAACAGGGTCCCTGGCCAAAGGCACAAGGGGAAGAAAAGAGCAGAAGGGAAGAAAAGGTGCAGGAGACACTCATCCAAGTGACAGTCAGTGCTGAAGAGGGAGTAAATTAATCCAGGATGACACTGACAGACTAGGATTAAGTAGCTCACCGATGTCATTAGGTTGCATGCACATATAGATGAGCTAACGAAGATAGGGACATTGCTTACCCCAAATAATTGAGGACACGGGGAAAAAAGGGTCAGGGGAAGGTTATAAAAATAGATTAGGAAACTTCCAGAGGAGGCTTTCAAGCCAACCCTTTTCTCAATTGCTCCCTTGCTAAAACATCTATTTCTATTCTGCTGTCACCTTTCTGTGTTGCTTGTCTTTCTAGCTCCTCTCCTTCTCCTCCAGCCTGTCCAAAACACCAACTCCTTTCCTTGTTTTACCATGTGTTGGCCTGGTCTCCAAGCACCACGTTACCTCCCAGCCCTCCATGCACTCTTTGGAGCTTCATTTCTCTCACAGCAGCCATCACCAGGGTTCAGCTGATGAGGGGTCCTTGCTAAGAGATGTTAACTCAATCATCATACAATATCATGGGTCCAGAGCAGACACAACCAATGTGCATCACTTTTTAAAATGGTTAAAAATTTTAGGATAGTCACTGAGCTGAGCCTGCTAAGTACTGAGCTCTGGTTCTCTCTTGCCTGCACCACTGACTCTTAGTGTGACCAGATGCATCACCTCAATTCTGCTGTTCAATTCCGCTATTCAATTCCTCCTGCCCTCCCCAAGCCTCCTAACTGCTTCACCTAAAATTTCCCCAGGGAGTTCCTCTTGTTTTGGTGGTGTGACAGGCACAGCACAGCCTCCCAGGTGTAGTTTCAGAACCAATGTCCAACAGCACATCTGCCAACAAAGGGCAGGGATGCATTTTTCATCTTCGCCCTTCATGCTGGTTGATATTCTCAAATTTTAATTATTTTCAGGATCAAGGTACAGTTCACTGCAGAGCTACAGAAACTCTGGAGTGGACACAGGGGTGGAGGTGGATGTGCACATTTGGAGATGGGAGCAGCAAGTGGCTTCAGATTCCTCCTCTGAGCTCTCCAGGAGTAAGGATAGTACTGACAATAAAAGAACACGGCCTTTTTATTGTGTTGCTCCATCCATAGGCTTTCCCAACACTGTATTTTCAGCTTCTTCCAGTGCTTGCCCATTCAGGGTACTCAGGGCTCCCTGCCAGCAAAGTTTCATTCTCCCACACTGGAATAATGAAAGCTGAAGGCTGGTAATATTTACATCAACGAGAAACTGGGTTATATCATGTTTGGTAAATGAAAAAATGATCAGTCTCAGAGCTGGCAGTGAGATAAAGCTTAACCATATATGACCCAAGCTGGAAAAATAAAAGAGCCATTTCCCATCTAAGGCCTCTGGTTATGGCATCTCTGCCCAGAGCAGGGACATTCAACAAAAATGTGTGGCTTCTTTTGTTTCGGTTTTCCTTCCTCATGACTTGCAATTAGCATGTCTTAATGCAGCTCAGCTGAAGCCACCCCTAAGACAATCCAAAGTTGCTAACTACAATGTCATCATGCACCATAACAAATGTTTGCTTAAAGATCAATAGGTGAGGCCAGTGTTAATTGTTAAATTAAACATAAACATTGTCAAAACACATCCCTCATTATTCTTCCACCTGATGACATGAACCTGGAGATCCCTTGGTGACCTTACATTCAGGCTCTGTGACCTTCAGGTGGTTTGCATCAGATTGTCTTTACCTTATGCAAACTTGGTGTTTTAATTGATCATTTTAGAATACAGCAGATTGCAGAAC
The DNA here is from genome assembly GCF_000738735.6 of Corvus cornix cornix. Lineage (NCBI taxonomy): Eukaryota > Metazoa > Chordata > Aves > Passeriformes > Corvidae > Corvus > Corvus cornix. The sequence goes on along the minus strand of NC_046335.1, from coordinate 3,746,267 downwards.
TCCTGCTGTCTCAGAAGGAAAATAATGAAATTAAGAAACACCCTCTGAGGAGGGTAAAAACACCTACAGGATACTTGGGAATATTTGTAGTGTACAGGGTAGCCTGGAGTTAAATATGTTACAGTTCAGCTGCAGCCTGTCATGGTAACACCCATCCCTAACCTGCCTCAATTATCCACTGGACTCACCCCAGACAGGAAAGTGCTGCAGAACAGAGCGTTTCAGGTGACAGTTACCAGATGCTTTGCTGGCTGGTGGGATTCTGCTCCTGCTGAAGTCACAAGAGGAGTCACAGTTCTGAGGAAAGGCACCATGGATGATGCAGGAAGCCTTTACTGGTGAACTTAAAAATTTCTGTGCTCCAGCATAGGACAAGCACACTGCTCTCAGTGACTAAGTGTAGTTACATTCCGTGCAGCAGTGAACAGGAGCTGATTCCTTCCTGCCCTGATCCACCTTCCTACTGTGCTGCTGCTTTCAGGTAATTAGAGCTTGCCAGAGGCTGCACAGAGCCTAAAATAATTACTCTGACATGCGTTATCTGTCATGTGCATCTTAAGGCGTTAAATTTTCTGTAGAATTTGGAGGGCTGTTCTAAGTCTGGACAGTCTGGCTCTTTACACCACAGGGAGAAAAAATGCACAGGTTCCATGAGTTTATAAAACACCATCTTAAAACTACTGAACTATTTTTGTCCCACTCACACTGGCGGGGTCTGTTGTGGATCCCCTTCCCTCTGTCAGTTAAAAGCTTCCATCCAACTTCCAGCCTTGATTTATTCAGAGCCAGTTCCTGCCTATTTGTTCTTGTGCCAGCATTTCAGCTTATATAGCTCTTATCCCTCCCTAGTGTTTACCCCCCCCTCAGAGCATTTCTGGAGAACAGGCCTATCTCTTCCCAGCCTTCATGTTATTAGACTGAACAAGCCCTGCTCTTTCAGCCTTCTTTCATAGAATAGGTTCTCCATTTCCCCAGTCACCCCAGTAACCCTGCCAGTCTGAATCTTAAACATGGGCAACCACAACTGTCCCGCTTGTGTTTTCCTCCGTGCCTCCTGCAGCAGCATTAACTCTGCCACAGCCCTGCAATAAAATGGAAATATTCGAGGGCTGGGCTCGTTCTTCTCACAGCCAGGTTGCACAGTGGCCCATCTCCATTCCCTAAGCATTTAACACAGTCCTCCTCTACGTCTGTCTTTCAAGCTGAAGAGCCCACGGTTTAAGGCAGAGCTTCTATTATTGGTCCCAACGTGCATTGCCTTTGTGCTTGACAATACCCAAATTCTGTGTGTTGATCTGAATCAACAGCGTTTCCAAATTTTCTATCAGCTCTGTGTTTCATTAGCTCAAGCAACTCCATAACCACTTTCCACCTCCTCATTTCTTCTTCCCAAGTCACCTTCCACCCTTGCCCCTTTGAACACACTTTGACCCATGACAGAACACTGCTTTTAATCCTCACATTAATCATCATCTCATATTTCCTGCACAGCACAATATATTCAATTCTTCAGAGGAGCCCAGCTAGACTGGGGCATACTGTTCTTAACTTCTCAGGGAAAGCTCTCCAAGGAGCCCAGCACTATGTCTCTCACAAACCCAACTTGCATTTATCCCATTGTCATGTGCCTTCACATGTTCAGTTTTTTAAAAAGATGCTCTAAAGCACTGCATAGTCTTGAGGTACAGCCAGGAGTTTCCCTAATCAATTTTCAACAGCTGCTCCATCCTTTATTACAGGTGCCGTGTTTGCTACTTTCCAGTCAAATGCTCAGGGCACATTACTCAGGCTTTGAACAGTTTATTGAGAGTCTTTGCCACAGGAGTGGTGATTTCATATGGCAGTTCCTTCTCTCTCCTGGGGCTGATCTGATCCTCACAGACTTGAACACATGAAGTACTTGGAGTTCTGCATGTTGCACGTGGCCCTCTCCAGTTCTATCCACTCATTCCCATTATCCATCTTCATCCCTGGGGAAAGCCCAGGTAGTGTCTCTTCAATGCCTGGATGACACACACTAATCCCTAACCCATGCTTCATGGTAGATCCATCCACTCCTTTTCTTTTCATTAGAGGGCTAGTTTTGCTTTTATTGTTTCTTTTCCTTATTATGCAAGACCCTTTCAGTTCCATACCCAAACTTCAGACCTTCATCTCCTAACCTTCAAGACAGGGCTTCTTTCCCTGATCTACCCCTTCTCCTATTCCTAGCACCGTCCACTTCACTCCATATACCCATTTCAAACCCACTTCTTTTTTAAAGCTCAGGTCTAAATCCCTTCCTGACAGGTTTTGTTTTTCTCGTTGGTCAACAGTGCCAATTGTAGATAACTCCTACACCTTCTTTTGAAGAAATCCCATGCATTTTATACGTCCAAACCGTTGAGTTGTCCTATACCCTGGAGGTGTTGAGCACTCTGGAAGTATCCAAAACCAGGGTGGATGTGGCTCTGAGTAACCTGGTCTAGTAGAAGGTGCTTTTGCCCATGGCAGGGGTGTTACAACCAGATAATCTTGAAGGTCCCTTCTGCCCCAAGACATGCTGTGATTCTATGATACGATTCTATGATACCCTAATTTCACCTGCTTTAGACAGTATGGGGACTCTTTCTTTGCCTTTCTTAACAGGTACCAACCCTTCTGCACCAGGATCATCCCACAGATTCAATTCTCTGTATGGTCGAGGCCACACACGTCTCTCCTCAAATCCACGCTGGCATGACTGAGGTGTTATCGGTGCTCCACAGAAATAAGTTGCCTTTTGATGGATTCTCAAGCGGAGCCCTGTGTAAAACCTGCTGGAAGGAAGAAGAGCACTTTGATATCTACCCTCCCCTTCTGTCACACAAGATATGTGCTCTGATCTGCCATGACAGCAATTTCATAACTTCATGAGTGCCACACAGCAGCGAGGATACAGTTTTTGCTAAAGTCAACAAACCCAACATGGTTCAGTTTAAGGTTTCCTGGTATTTGTCCCCTGTATTGTTAAGACCATTTAGTTCTCACCTAACAAACACATTTATTCATTTTACACCAATGTGAGAGTTGCTAATTACATAATAGCATGTGAGTCTCAAGTGTAGCAGGACCCACAATAAAACACTGACAATCAGCACAGAAACTCCATCTAGATAAGAAGGACGTGAAGAACTAGATTTAGGAGGACTGCAAAAAAATCTAAAACAGACTCCTTACCTTCCCTTCTTAATGAAGAACCTGGGCAAATAACAACAAAGCAAAGGACGGAAAGAGATCAGAATCTCCAAAATTCGACTTCTCCACACCATTAATTGTGGCAGTTAGAAGAATCAAGCGCTTTGGACAGATTTTGCCCGGATTCTGGAAAGCGCTTTAACATGGCTTTAAGTTTACCCTCTGTTTGGAAAGTACTTAAGTATAGGCTTAACTTCGAGCAGACGTTTAAGTCCCCTTGACTTTAACATGTGCTCAAGTGCTACCTACAAAGGAAGCATTTTCCTGAAGCAGGAGACCATCTTGGCTTAGGCACTGGATTAGCTGTCAAGAGACAGGGATTTGTTCCTGGCTCCAGCCCTGGCCATTGGCAGGGTGAGCCCAGGCAAATAACATCCCCACTCCAGGCTTCAGTTTCACCACCTGGAAAACTGAGTGAACTCCGCTGCCCTTTGCAAAATGCTCCAGTGTTGACGCATGGAAAGCATTTATTTAAGAAGTACACATTCTTGTAATTATTTTCAGGGCTTTCTCGCAGTGTCCTTTCAAACTGGCTGCTGGATAATGAAGGATCTTGGTTGCACACCCATTCCTGTTAATTCAGAATAAGGACTGACTTGTTTTGGCTGATTTCCACTCTTTATACATCTCTTCGAAACACCTTATTTTTTATTTTAGCATTAAAAATTCCACTGAAGTTAATGGGTTATTAAGTTGTTGGATGCATTTTACACCTTCATATGTGAAGTGAGTTTGGATTTTCATTAGTTAGAGCTAACACCAATTTTCAATAAAATATTAACCAAACACACAGAGAAATAGTTCATGTGGATCTATCCACTACTTCAATAAAATTAACAGACTTAGATATTTACTCTTGCCCCAGCAGTAATATTTTCCCACATTACATTTCAAACAATGAAATGACACTAAATTCATTTAAAACAAATTTATATTATTGTTATTTTAAACAATACTTAATTCAATTTCAGTGTTTGGCATGCAAAGTTTGAAAATATCCATTTTATTGTTTAATGTAAAAAAACAATAATAATTCAGCTACAAAACATTAGCATATGCAAGCTTCCCAAATGAGTTCCAGGGCTGGTATTTACATTAAACTGAAAATGAGCAAAACCAGCCAGATGTAACTGTCATTCAGAGAAGGGGATGCTAAGATTTAAAAACCAGGGCATTCAGCCCCAGTTTCAGCCCTCTCACCTGCACTCACTGGTAGCTCATACAGGGAAGTGCCACCACGGCTTTGCTGTGAATTAGAAACAGAGGGGCATGACGATGAAAGATGGGGAAGCAACTCACCCACAGCTCACTGGGGAGATCCATGGGCTTTATTTGTCACCAGCAAACCTCAAAATATGTGACAAGTATATTGGGGTGTTAGGGCTGCAGAAGAGAAGGTTCTGGGGAGACTTTAAATTCCCTTTTCGTGGTTGAAGGGGCTCCAAGAGAGCTGGAGAGGGATTTGGACACGGGTCTGCAGTGACAGGACAAGAGGGAATGGCTCTACACTGCCAGAGGACAGGGTTATATTAGAGATTAGGAAGAATTTCTTCCCTGTGAGGGGCATGAGGCCCCGGCACAGGTTGCCCAGAGAAGCTGTGGCTGCCCCATCCCTGGAAATGTCCAAGATTGGATAGGGTTTGGAGCAACCTGGTCTAGAGGAAAGTATCCCTGCCCATGGCAGGGAATGGGACTGGATGAACTTTAATGTCCCTTCCAACCCAAACCAATCTGTGATTCTCTGTATGACCAGAGGAGTGGCCAGCCAGGATCACCCCAAAACATCAGCACTGCTGAGCTGTGGCAGTCCCACAGCCAGAGCAATCCATGGGATCAAATTCTTCTGCACATGGGATCTAAGACCAGCTCACGGGGAAGCAGTGTCAGCACAGTGCAGGAAATTCCACTTGGGGCAAATGTTATGTGAAAACAACAAACATTTCAAAGTTTGCAAACCACGTGGAGAGTCAAGGTGAGTAACGTGCCCACGTGTCCCTGAATGCTCCACCAACAGGGAGGAGATGCTCCACCACCTGGAAACAGGCTGCTCCCTGAAAATTGCCAGGACAGCTCTTGCTGAGCTCTTCGGTTAATGACAACACATCAGTGGAGCCTGGGAGAGCCTGCAACAAACCTGTGATTCACAGCAAGCTTTGAAGAAATCACAAAGTATATTTAGATTTGATCTTTACCTGCTAACAGCCCTTTAAAACCTTTCTAACAGCAAAGCAGTTGCCCTTTGAGGTTGCCTTCCCCACTTCGGCGCTCAGAGGAGCTCTGATTCAGAATAAAACAAGTGGCTAGAAGAGTATGTGGGTATTTAGCTAATTATATGTCTGGTAAATTTGTGTTTTAAAACAATGCCGCTTGTCTCCTCCCTTTACAGAGTGCCAGTTCACTGGAGTGTTTCCCATGGATTGGCAATTAGCTGTAATTAGGTCTTGTGATTTCCCCATTTGTCCTCATGTCGCAAAGTTTACTACTGGAAAGGCTCATTTGGATGGTAGGTGGTTGCTAATTGCAGCAGTAACAAAAACCATTGGCAGCTGCAGCACCTGAGGTTGCTGTTGGATCAAGCCATTGCTTCCTGCCCCCAACTTTGCAGGAGGGTTTTGCAGCTTTTTGGCTGGGTGAAGCTGCACTGAAGTCAGGGACAGGGGACTTATCCCTGCCTGCTGGCTGACAGCTCAGATCACCTCATAATTTGGGAGCTGGGTGGGAAGTTAGAGCCCAAACTGAATAGCTGCAAAAAACTTAGAGAGGAAGAACTGAGCTCTTTTTATCTTTTTTTTTGCAGAAAAAGACCTGTCAGTATTAAAGTGATAATTTACTTCTGAAATTCAGGTCTGCCTGTGACTGACATTACCTCAGTCCCATGCAAGGTGTTTTTGTGTAGTTTGCAGCAGGGACCAGACTGCTTTGCTCTTCCGAGGAAGATGGAACCAGAGGCAACAGGATCAAGATGCAAAGGAAAATACGAACAACCTGTCTAGTGGAAGGTGTCCCTGCCCGTGGCAGGGAGTTGTAATGGGATGATCTTTAGGGTCCCTTCCAAACTAAACCGTTCTGTGATTCTAGGATTCTAAAAATTAGGAAAATCTCTGTAGACTGAGAATTGGGAAGTGGTGAACTAGACTGGTGGTGGCACAGTTTCTTCTATAATTTAGATCTTTAAGAATAGGTTAAGGAAAGAGCAAGATTTTGGTTTTGTTAGGTGCTGGAACTGGGAGACAGATTGAACAGCTTCCTAAAGGCCTTTTGAGCTGCATTCTTTGGTTTTAGGAGTAGTCCCACTATTGTAGATGTTGTTTCACTGTGTGTGTGTTTGTCACGTTAACTCACATGGGCACCAGTCCCCTCTCCTGGCTGGGCCTTCTAAGCTCTTAAATGCATTCCCCTGAAGAGCACACAGCAGAAGGGTGTATTTGACAAGCACAATTGGAGATAAGCAGCCCTGAGGAGTTTCAGGACATTGAAGAAAGAAAATAATCTTCTGGTTTCTTCTTTGCACAAAAAAGATTTAAAATAACTCCATCCCCTCTGGACTGGAGAAAGAGACACTCTAAACCAGATAATCTCCAGCTCTTAGACAGAACATTTTCTCAGTTGATCTCCAAGATCTTTGCTAAGGAGGTCAGCAGCATGATCCTGTTTTGCTGATGCACACAGGTGTGCAGGTCTGGGTTGTGGCCGCGGCACCAGGTGAGGAAAGGGTGGGAGCTGTTTTCCCCTGCTGGGAGGCAGATGCAGGCTGTGCTCAGGGCTTCTTGCAGATGGAGAGCCCAGCACCTCCAGCCTGTGCATCTGTGTGGGCAGATCAGTTGGGGCCCAGCAGAGCTAAGCTGGCCATGTCTAAGTCCATCAGCAGACAACATAAGACCAGCTCTTTCTTAGCACTCTGCGGATGCTTTGTGCCTCCCTGGCTGCCTGGCAGCGTGTGTGGGTCGCAGAGCACGGGAACTGCTCTCATTCCTCTTCCTCACCACTCTGCATGGACACAGCCCCAGCAACTGGCTTCTGTTCACCCCACAGGTCATGGGGTGGAGGAGAAGTAGAGCTGAAGGCACCATCCTGTTGTCCTGATGCTTTCCAAGGGTGTCTTTGCCAGGAGCAAGCACACTCATGGATAACACATGTGGCTGTGGACATTCCACCTGCAGAGATGGCAGCTCTTTGTCTGGTAAATGCTGCTGTGACAAAGCTGTTCCCTATCACTCCCTTTTATTAAATATTTGCAGCAGCACTGGCTCGGTGCTTCCCTCAAACCCCACAATCTTGAATTCAGGGCTGGCGACAGAGAGGAAGCACAGAAGCAATGTATGTGCACAGGAACAACACCTAAAAATTCAAAGTCTGGTGGTCCTGATATCACGTGAGACTTTATTTATTTCTTCAGTCAAGCTTTGGGGGGAAGAAAAAGCCCAGAACTAAAAACTATCTCGTTTATTTTTGTCTGGAACTGCAGGGCAGATGAATTTTCCAGAAGGAATAGAAGGCTGCCATCGATTTTATTATTGAGTCAGTTTTAATGAGTCACAGTATTTTTGGAAGGCTTTTAAGATTACTGTAAAGTGCTTAGTTACAGTGGCTACAGGTGCCAAGGCAGGAAAGGAAACAACAAAGAAATGCACAGCAGCTGTATTGCTACGCTTCCCCTCAGAACTGGGATCAGCAGAACAACACACATGGCAAATGCAAAAGAAAATAGGAGAAGATGTAAGAGATGACAGAAGTCAGCATGGTCAGCTCCTATGCTAAAGCAAAACTCATTTTATTTAAGGAACTGTCCAGTGCTCCTTAGCTGCAAGTTGGAAAGGGTCACTGACAGGCTCTGGATTGCCAGACGTTCAGTGAATCGTGTGTTTGCCTTTCAAGCTGTCCTTTGGTTGTAAGTCATTTGCTCCCAGAGCTGCCAAGCTCTGCCACTGCCATCCTGTGTTGAATGAAACTGTGGAAACATCTCATTTAGCAGATGAGAGAAGGGAAAGCAGAGAAGGGAGAGAAGAGGTGGTGTGAAGAGAAAAAAATTTATTTTTTCTTTGTGACTTGAACAGACTTGCCTTTTTTTTTTGCCTGTACCATTCTGAATGTATAGGGCACGACTTTCAGAGCTCTTAAGGATGATCTGTGCTATCTGGCAAAAAACTATTCAGTGTTTTCCACTAAAGAGAAGGCACTAGAAACTACATTCTTATTATCTGGAGATGTAAAACGTACAGCCTCGGAAATACAGGGCTGAAGAAAAAGCTTCCAGTTACCATGCGATGTGTCACCTGGATTTTCAGACCCTTCCCATGATGTTTGGACTCAGAGTCAGGCAGAAGCAACAACCATGAGCTGGAGCTGGACTGATTAAACATGCACAGGGCTGCCTTCACTCGTGCACAGCGAGTGTCGGGATGCACAGCGAGTGTCGGGATGCACAGCTGGACACTTGCATATGCAAATTCCAGCCTGGACGTGCTGCACGCAGCCCAGAAATCACCTCAGACTCTGGAGGCCCGTTTTCACTCCCCTCCTGCCTCCCCCACCCCCGTCACCAGTGGGAGACAAGCAGAATATTCTCCAGGCACCGCGCAGGGTCACCGCCGGCGCCACGGCATCCTCCAGCATCCTCATTGCTAGCCCTGGAGATGCCACATAGCAACCTGGGCACCAGCCACGCACAAACCCGGGCTGAGAGAGGCGGGGAGAGCAAAGGAAACCACTCATTGTCTCCGGTGGGCCCAGCCTTGTGTCTGCTCTTCATGCGTGACTGGCACCGGGCCCAGCGCTCGGGCCTTGGCGGGCGGCCAGGCGCGGAGTGGCAGGCACCTGTCCCTGCTGGGAGACCTGGCGACCCCGGCGTGCCCTAACGGTTAGTTCTGTTCTAACATCACGTCTACTCGAATTTACCTCAGGATTTCCCCCCTCCGGCTGCCAGGGAGCTCGGCCGATGCCAACTGCTTCACCATGGATAAGGCGAGGCGCGTTCCCAAGCTGCACGCGGGGCACCCCCCAAGCATTCAGCTGTACTCGCCTCGCTGGAACAGATGGGGCCCATCAAGGTGTTCGTGTCCTCCACCACATCAGCAAAATGCCCCAGCACTGGGACAAAGTCAGGAGAGAAAAACAAAGCCGGGTAGGGATCCCTCTCGGCTGTCCTTAAAATGAAGTTTGGGACATGTGCTGAGTGCTTCCACCTTGGAGCACTCAGTAAAATCCCCCCACTAAAGTCCTTCACACAAGGACAAGGTCTCTGTCCCCACAGAATCACAACACACAGAGCTCTGGGCTGCGTTTTGGTTCCCTTTCTTTGGGAAGCCTCTTCAAGCTTTCCCCTGATCTTTTCCAGCACCTTGAACATGCAGATCAAAATCTTTCACAGCTGGCTCTGATGGAAGAAAGGACAAGGAATTTCAGTTCGCAGGAGAGGAGACAAAGACCAGCCTGGAAGGAGGTTTTTTTCAGGAAGTTTAGGGCAAAGATAGGAATGTCTTTATTCCGCAGCCTGTTTCTTACATAGAACTCCACTTTCTTCAGCGTTACAAATGTGAGTGGAAATATTTCCAAAGCGTGGAGAATTTTTGAGTGATCTCCCATTATTTCAGCTTTATTTATGGTCTCTTGTCCCAGTATAGGCACAGTTCACTTATCCTTCTGAAGAAAAAGAACAGAAGCTTTTGCTTTCTGACAAATGATCTGCCTTGGAAATTGGGAAGTCCTGTGCACCTCGTCCTCGATTTTAATGGCATGAAGTTCATCAGAGAGAAATAATGACAAATTGTTTGTCTTTGACAATGAAAGTGGACCTGTACTGTGTGCAGCAGAAGCTGCCTGCTCTGTGATGAGGAAGAGAAGGTAGCTGAAGGCAGAGCATCCCAGCTCTACTGTCTCATGTGCACTCAGTGCACTGTGCACTCAGTGACTCTGCAGCCTCCTTTCTCCTCATGGAACCATGGTCCAGAAGTTTCTTCTGTCTATCCTGTCTCCCCTGACCACAGATCTTTGCGGTCCAAACTCTCCCCTGAAAGAAGGATGCAGTCCTGACAACCTGGAAGGTTTATCTCAGCAGGCTCCACTACAAAAGGAACAAAACGAGGAAAACCAAAGATTCAAACCCTCTCTCTTAGAAATCAATCTTCATTTTGTGTTTGGGTTCAAAGAGGCTCAGCAACACCGAGGCTGGGAAATAGAAAGGACTGAGCAGGAAGTGCATAGTGCTTGAACCACAGCCCAAGACTGGAGCCAGTAATATTCTGGGGCCTGCTCATCTGTAAAAACAGGCTAAAAGAAGCCTCGCAGCAGTGAGATGAAGGAAAAGCCATCATTTAGGGCAGTGGCAATTCATTAACCCAAATGACCTGCAGCTCTGGCGAGCGCTGACCCAAGGACTTGCGAATTTACCTCCACTGCCCAATAAACTGTCGCTGCCTGGCTTCTCTAATTAAAATAGTCCTGGATTTGCAGGACCTACCCAGAGAATAAACTGGAATTTATCAGATTAGCTAAGCCAGATCATACGCAGAGCATATAGGCTGGCCAACAGCCTACTTTGGACCAGATTAACCAGCTAAAATAATTGGGGATTTTTGCAAAGTCTGCCCCTAAAGACTGGCATTAAAGAAATGTACCAAAGACTGAGCATACATTGCAGCCCATTTCTTTTTACCCTGTTTAGTTCTTAGCTTGATGTTCTTTGGCAATTGCTGGAAATCAGCTTTTTATCTTTCACTAACCAGTGAAAAAAATCCTCTCGCTGCAGCTCCTTCAGGTGAGCTGTGCCAGTGGGAATTGGTGGATATGTGAAAAGGTAGGGAGGCTGTATTTAGTGTATTCCTACTTCACAACTCTGTTCCCCTTATTCCTACACTCTGCTCCCTGTATTGCCAGCCTTGGGTAATGAGGAATGATTACTGGAGAGGTTGTGGACTGATGTTTGAGTGGGAGCAGAGCTGGTCTTCTCCTGATCCAGTCAGATGTCTTTTGCTGTGGAAAAATATGAGGTAAGGAATTCTTGCAGCCTGAAAAGGACAGAAGCCAGGTGGCTGCAGAATGCCTTGGGGGCTGTGTGTAAAGCAGGGGGTTTCCACCTGGCCCCCTCAAGGGAACTGTGGTGCAGTGGCACATCCCTCCACCTGCCCTGCCTGAGCTCCAGGCGCAGGAGCCGGCAGTGACGTTCTGGCAGATGTGCCTCGGTGCAATACAAGCTTTGCTGCCTCACAGGCAAAACAGGTTTTGCTACCAGAGCCAAAGGACTGCAGCCATGGGGAGGAGCAGGAGGAGGAGCAGAACCAGGAGACACCTGGGAGCTGCATTTCCTGCTCCTGTTTGCTGTTCTCACCCTCCCTCAGCAGCCCCTGCCCACGCCAGCCACAGCAGAGCCATGGGCATCTTGTTCCCCTCTGCGGGTGCAACACCCCCTTGGCTTGTGCCTGGGGCAGGCTTTGGGCATCCTCAGCACTGCTTTGAACCAGCCACTTCAGAAGGGAATCAAGCCTGAAATCTTCTGGGACATTTTTACGAGGCTCAACTTCAGCATCACTGGTTTCAGGTTTTTCCTTCCCTTTTCCTTCAACATTTGCTGCGTGTTTTTTGCTACACAGAAGCCGTATTTAACAAAATGTGTGAAACATCCTAAAACCAGGAACATTGTATTCTCCTGACTTCAGTTGTGGGATGCATTCACTCATTTCCCTTCTCCTTATCAAGGATCTGTCCAAACATTGGGGAACAGAAAACAGCAGGTGACAAGTGGGGAAATAAGATGCTGCTGTCCTGAGCCAGTGCTGGTCTGGAGCCGGTGTCCCTGAACAGTGAGGCAATAGAGAGAAGGATAAGTCATTAAAAGACAGAGAAAGATATTCTTCCCCCTAGTTTTGGCTTTGTCAAGGACATCAGGAGGTTTCTGGTTGGCTATAAAATAAGAAGAGAGAAAACCCAGCAGCCTGTCCTTTGATACTGGGTAACCACAGCTGCAGGAGAGCTGTGACTGGTTCAGTGTCTCCCATCACCACATCTCTGCCTGTCCTGGAACTCACTCCTTCCCTCATCCCCTCTGGACAGTGCTGGTATGAGCCCCAGAGAAAAACATGAAAAACCTCACACCTCTCACCATGTGAAAGCAAATTTCATCTCCCAGGAGTACCCACATCCACCTGAGCTCAAAGCAGCGGGCTTAGTTCAGCCACGGCATTTGCACCCCTGTTAGCCACTCAAAACAGTTCAGCACTTCCAGGCTAAAGTAAGGGAATCTCTTTCTTGGTTAGAGGATCTGACCCCAGGACTGCCACGAGGCAAAGCAAACCAAATGCTAACTGGGCTGCAAATGAATCTTTACATACCCCAACCTGGGCAGGCATCTGCTTTTTGGGCAGAGGGACAGCTGCCACAGCAGGAGAGAACAGCTCGGACCCAGCGCTCAGTCTTGGCTGCAGTGACCTGGCTCCTCAATTCCCACATGTGAAATTTCTTCTGATGTAAATGGGGGAGCTCCAGGTTCTGAACAACTGCAAAAAAATGCAGATCTGAGCAGCAAGGTGGTTCTCCAGGGTGCTCAGGGAGCTCACCCAGCTCTAGCTGTGCTCTTACCAAGCAGTACTCAGAGGAATTGCTGCAGGATTCAGGGCTGAACCCTGAATTTTTCACCAAAGCTGGCATTTCACCCTCTTTTCCAGAAGCAATTCCAGAAGCTGACCTAAGACACCCGCGTGGGGGATATTATATAACAATGGAGATTGTGTGTGTGTGGTTTATGTAAAAACACTTAATCTCACAGCTGCTTCCCTTCCCTACACCCTGGGAAAAATTTTTCCTTCCATCTCCCGTTTAAATACCTGGTATTTGATCATTTCACGGGGCTGGCAAAACAAGCACAATGGAGGCAATGTTTGCTCAGATCTATTTTTGTGTGTATATGTGCATGCGAATTTTTGGCAGAATCAGTGTTTGCAAGAAGCAGATAAAACTTTTCTGTTGAAGAGCCACGGACAGGCAGGAATTGCTGCCTGCCAGCAAATCTCTGCTTACTGAGGGAGATCATGTCATTGTTAGCCAGGTAGAGGGGCTGCATTTGGGAATCTAGAGAGCTTCCTTGTTAGGTTATAAACGAAGGAGTTGTTTAGCAATTACTTTAAGACAGTAAATCTCCATGTATGAACCCACTTCGAGATAAAATCCAAACTTGGTTTTCCCTGCTTGTACAGCACAGATGCATATGCATCCTGGAAGCCACATAACCCAGTCATATTTTATTCACATCACACTCCAAGGAGCTCACTGACTGGAATTCAATAGAAACTGTTCTCTGTGTGAAAGTAATTTCAGAAAGTAATCTAGTTTATGGAAATGAAAGGCATCAAAACACAAAAAACACTGTTTCTGTACAAGTGCTTTGCTTCAAATATTTGACATGGAAATTTATATAATCCCTCTGGGGCACATGGGTTTCACGAGTGTTAACATCTTTTGAAATGAATTTCACAAATGTTTATTTGGAATACCAGGCATACAAATAATTTAGAATATCAAGGCATCTTGTTGAATCAGTCTTAATGATACAGATCTCAGATGGCTGTGGAGGTTAAAAGGTATGAATTTTAATTGGGTGTGTGGAAGATGTCATTTTCAATCATTGCACTGCATTGCCAAAGCTATCACTTTCCAATTCTAAGCTTCCTGCTACCTCCTCCTCAGCTCCTTCTCTTGCTTAAAGACCAAAATGAAACATTTTTCACGTTTTATTTGTGTGCTGGGCATGTATTAAATATGGAGTTTTGCTGCCTATCTTGGTTTATACAGGACCCCATCACCGTTGTATTGCAACACTTCTCAAGCAATAAAGAGGTTGACTTTTCCCAGACAGATAGTGCTGTATTGTCATTCCATTTTTATAAAAAGTTAAATTATTGAAGGCAAACAGCATCGAGGAGGTAAAAATGATTGTTAAGACTGGTCAAAGTCAGATTTTACAGGTGCCTCCTCTCTTCCCTGCTTCCATGATGGGCCATGTTTACATTATGGAATAAATCAGAAGTAAAATTGTTATGCCATTTAAAATCTGTGTGGTTTTTATTAGTAGATCCATATTTAGATCTGGCTTTGGACAATATGATGGATAAGCATGAAAAGAAAAGCCAACTGGGTACCTGTGAAGAGATCTTTGTCCATCCTGTGTGGCAAAAGAGCAAGGATCCTGTGGGAAAAGATATTGTGTGATTGGGTAATTAAAAATTATCATAAGCCATAGGCAGTAGGAAGGCAAATTAAGCCTGCAGAGGTAGCGTGAGTTCTGAGAGCTCCTCAGCCACTGAGTAGTGCAACTTTATCACTCATTTTAATTTTGTTCATAACCCAGATTTGTAATCAGTGAGATTTTATCCAAGATACCAGGGTTTTGTATGGTGCCAAAGAACCGATGCCTGAAGAGGCCTCCTGGAAACAGAGACTGGACAGGAGTAAGGGAATAAGGCAGGGATTTATCTGAAAGGCCTTCAAAGGTACCCCTGGGGAGCCAGAGGCCACTGCCAAGATGGACCCCAAGAGGGACCCCAGGTCATGAGTTCTTCACCCTTTTATAGGTTTGGTTCATTTGCACAGCAGGGTTAATTCTCCAATTAAAGTTTCAGTTTAATGATGTCATTCCCCTCAGCTTACGCCCCTTAGAGGCTCTTTGGTTTATACTTTTTGGGCCTAGGACAGTCTGGGTGTCCTTGGAGAGCAGGCCTGGAGAGGCTTTGTTATGTCTGCCTGGCATGAGAGGGCAGAATTTAACGGGCTACAAGAAACTTCAGAGTTACACACCAGGCAGTGCAGGATTTGAAAAATATAGAAGTTAAAACCTGAGGCATCATTTATATCACAAAAAATAAAAAAAAAAATGGAGTGTTTCATTCACATGGAACAAAGTGTTGGGCTCTTGCTGGCTCACATACTGGCTCCCCTTAGATGTGCTCAATCAACACAGGGAGTTAAGTCAGGCACGTTTTGGGGAAAAAAGTCCCTCTCCCATTCAACAGCCTTGGGCAGACCGTGTCTTCAGAGAAATGAAGCAGCCAAATTTCAACAAACTTCTAAAGAACATGCATTCGACTGATAACTTGGCCAAACATGGGTGGATTTCAAGGAGGGCGTGAAAAGCACTTTGTTCACAGGCAGCACACGGCCAATTTCCTTTCTGCTCCCAAGAGCAATGATAAAAGCTCAGCAAATGGCTCTGATATTTTTTTTCTCTTTACAAGCACATTTTATTCCAAGGAATCATCATTGTTTTCTTTGAAATGTCCATTGTCAGCAGCAGGAGCAAAATGAGCAAGGCAAACATCCAACCCACACAAGTCTGAAGCACTGGCAGGGAAAAAAACCCCATGCTGGTCTTCTGGTAGGACACATTAAAGATGCCCTGGTATAGAATTGTCAACTCTACCTGCACCCAGCGTGATTCTGCTTTCAAACAATTTATTTGCTAAGACTGCTGGCCTGAAATATTTCATAGCAACCATTCTGGATCAGGCAATGGATGGCCAGACCTATGACTTTGGCCACTATTTACAGAATCATAGAACCAAACAGAATCCTAGAACGGTTTGGGTTGGAAGGGGCCTTAAGGATCATCTCCTTCCAACCCCCCACCATGGACAGGGATGCCAAGGAAAAGAAGAGAATAAATATGTATTTGTGCTTCCTGCATCTGGCAATCTGTGCCTTTAGGATTTATGGACATGCTGGCCATAAATTGGTAGGATTGAAGGGGACTGACCCCCTGTGAGGCACAAATGTGTCCAGAGCATCCCTGGGAGATGCTGCACAGACTCTCTGATGAAAGAGGAACCCATGAGCATTTGAGCTGGCTCAGGGTATCCACACCTCCACAAGCAGAAAGTATTTCCCAAAAACATCTTTAAGAAACTCCCATTTCAGAAGGTGCGGATTGGCCATAAAATTCCCCCTTTTTTTTTTATCCCTCAGTTTTCTGCTTGTCCCCACTCTGGTGGGAGGCTGGGCCCTGCTGCTGCAGCCTGGTGGGGCAGGTCCCCTCTCCATGGTGTGTGAGCACACAGTCCCCAGTGGCAGCCCCGAAACTCCCCCCTCATTAGGGCACGGAGGAGGAACACAAAGCCCCGTGTTTTGCTTGAGTCCCTCCCGTGAATAGGCGGAACAAATGATAAGCACAGAAAGAAAGAAGGAAAGTTGTCCAAAGGAGGCATCAGTTTTCCTCGTGGGAAAGGTTTTCCAAGCCCTCCGCTTCCCCTCTGCCCTGCTCTGATGGGAATGAGCCTTCTGCTGAGCAGCCTGGACATCAGTTCCCTCCATCCCATTTTTTTCCCCTTCCTTTGCACATGTCCTTCATCTCAGCCTTGCAACACACTTGTCATGAGCAATGACAAGGTGGCTAGGCTGACTTCCAAAACTCCTCCCTTAGCAGAGCAGTGGCAGAAGCGTACCTTGGAAGAAAAACACTGGCAGGAGATCCTCAATGATTTCCTGAGAAATGCTTGTGAGTTGTGATGTCCTTTCTGTGCTACAAACCACCCTTCACAGGCAGCAGAGCAGGGAGGAGGAGAAGGGCAATACCTGCCACAAAGCTGCTGGCTGGGCTGGGGAACGAGTTCCAGGAGCAGGCTGGAGTGAATAAAAGAATTCCTTTTCTGGAAAGGAGGTGGTAAAATGGATCTCCTGCAATGAAATGACTTTGCTGTCCTCCCACAGTGAGGCACATCACCTGCTGGTGCTGCTGCTTTTCAGTGGTTTCGCTGCATCTGCCATCAGTAACACGTGGAAGATCTGTCCCAAGGACACTCAAAGTTTTGGGGTGCAAGGGGGTCCCTGACATGGGGAAAAGCTGATAATAGATGATCTGATCCTGTCTGATCCTGCAGTGCCTGCCAACAGCGCGTCCCTCGGCAAAGCACCACTTTTCTTTCCAAGAGTGTCCTTATTTGTTAATATCCAAGGGAAAAATAACTTTGTACAGGTTCTTGGAAAAGGTTTCACCATTTCAGAGATGAGTTTAGCCCCAAATTTTCATTGCACACCGACAGCAGCCCCATTTCACAGGGTCAGTCCCACTTTGTTCAAGTCTTCAGTGCAATTTATCTACTTGCCTGGTGTTGATTGATGCATTATTTCTTCCCATGGCACTGATTTTACAGATGTCTAAAGAAGAGGGAAACAACTTCAGAAAGAAATATTTCTTGCTTAGAGCATCTATGTGTCTGTATATAGTAAACTGTAGGATACAAGCCTCTGAGAGAACCCAGAGTCTTTAGGAAACAAAAGGTCTGTAAGATCCCAGGAGTGAGTGGCTGGGGAGCAGCTGAGAGGAAAAAGGAATGAGTTTCTTCCTACAAGGCTGCAGCAGAAAATGAGTACCAAGCAGTTTGAGTTATCGAATCCAGACTCCTGATCCAGACTTGTGTCATGTGCTCCCTTCCTCCAACCAAGTGCCAAGTTTGTATTGTAGAAAGCAGAATAGGCAGCCATTGGACTGGCTGCTTCAAATACAACATTTAAAATGCTGAAAGTGCTAAAGTGCAGTGCATGTGATGTTACATTAGAGACCCCAGTTCAAGGGAAGGTCTCAAAGGAGTTTCGTGTCTGTTGAGGATATGAAAGCAGCAGAGACCACTGAGAAGTCAAGATGGAATTTTTAATTTTACCAAAACCACAGCCCTTCATTCTACAAGCAGAGTGTGCCAACCCTTAAAAGGCAGGTATTTCTTCAGCCAGGGCACACACACTTCAGCCAGGGCACACTCACTTCAGCCACGACTGTCAGAATGTGCCAAAAGCCTGAAAAGCAGTGTCAATTGCCATGGTCATCAAAACATGACAGCAGCTCCAGGACTTTCTGGGAAGCACCTCCAGCACCAAAGAGGAAACTAAAACATCCTAAAACCCATTTGAGGACAAGAAGGGCCCCCTTTAATCACCAAGTCCTTCCCGTCACATTCCCCGGCAACCAAGTCATACAATCCCATTTCACAGGCTGAACAAGCCTCAGCTTCAAATGAACTGGAGCGTTTGCCCCAAGGCCATTCCCAAATCTCTCTTGTCTGAGAGTCTCAAACTCCCTTCTGATATCCAGCCTGAATATATTCTCCATCAGTTCCCGTCTCTCTGTATTTGCAGCAGCACGGTCCAATAAAGCTCGGCAGCCTCAGCCCTCCCACAGTCAGTCTCTGCACAGCCAGCAGCCTTCAGCACACATCAAGCCAGGATAAATCATCCTGGCTGTGCCCATCTCCTCCCTTCTTTCCTGTCTGAATTTAAACCAGTCCCCTATTCTGTTCCCATCAGATGTCCCCAGTCACAAACACAAACGTTGCCCCGAAGGAGCTCATGCAGATTTATCCCAAAAAGCAGAGAGTGATGCAAGAATGAGATCATGTCCTTCACTGCAGAGATGAAGTTGGGGTGGACAGATGTCCACAAAACCTCCAGATGCTGGGACAGTTACACCAGCCCAATGCAACCTTGAAGATGTTCATCCTTTGCAGAATGTTTCCTCTGCATACAGTGCTGGTAATTTTGGGAACCTCTCCTAAGCTGGGCCAGGTGATCGCTGCTCTCACTGCACATGTTTTGGAAATGAGTTTCACAAGCAGTCTGGATCTGGGTTGCTCACCTGGTAATTGGGGCACGCTGTTTTTTTCCCCCACTGGATATAAAGCCCCAAATAAGCCAGCTGTGCAGGTCAGCAGGAACTGGAGTTTCTTCTATTTTTTTTTCTTCTTCTTTTCCTCTTCATTTGTTGTTGAGTTGGAGGCACTGGTTAAAAATAGCTATGTAAACCCACTGCAGGGGTGAATGTGCTTCCCTCAGCACTTCCAGGCAAGTTCAAAACTGTTCACCAAGGCTGTGTGTGCCCGTGTCTCTCCCACCGACCAATCCCATTCCTCACCTTGGAGTAACAGCGTAATAATTCCTCTTTTGGCTAAAAGCAGCCAGAGGATACTTAGTCTCCTTTGGTAGACAATGCTCTCAGGTATGTGGTGGGATTGTTGGGGTGTTCTGTGCAGGGTCAGGAGTTGCAATCGATGATCCTCGTGGGTCCTTTCCAGTTTGGGATTGTCCACAAATTCCACATTCTATGGTTGTGTCTGCAGGGAGCTGGTCCTCAGGGCTGCGTCCTTGGGACAAATCACACAGGAGAAAAACAGGACTCCCCTAGAAATGAAGGGCTTCAAATTAAGAAGGTGACCAAGCATCAAAATTCCTTCCCAGCCATTGGTTTTATTTCACTGCTGCTTGAAGAGTCTTTTGGTAGAATTCCAAACCCATGGCAGTATTTGTGTCAGTTTGCTCACGCTCATTGCAATCAGTATTTATTTGAATTTGGACAAAATTGTTGAGAATGGTGGTAAGGGAAGATCACATCTACAGGTTGTCATCTTGCTGGCAGAAAAATAAGCTTAAAAAAACCTCCAATCAGCGTCAAGTGGATTGCTTGGGAAATAATTTTCATTCCTAAATGCAATCATCTATATTGGATACAATGTTTACTTGTTAAAAAGAAAATAAAAATGGAGTTGGGGAGCTCTCATGTCTATAAAAAGACTACTTTTCCTGGCATTTATAAATATTAATTTGGAATGTTAGAGAAGAACAATACATAACAATAATGAAAATCACCAAATCCCATCATTTTTGACATTGTCGTATCAACAGCTTAAGGATTAGGAGGTGAACTTTAAACATATTGCTTCCAAATAATAATAATAATAATAATAATAGTAATAATAATAACAATAATAATATTATCAGAATGTAAAAAATAAACCCCCCTTACTGCATTATATATTCCTGATGGCTTTCTTCTTCTAATAGCATTTACAGGATCACTGCTTTGAACATTTGGATGACATGCTTAAAAAAATTAACCTGGAGAAGAGGGAGGTCTTCTTATCTCTCTCCATTCTTGCAAAGCTTTGCTTAGCTCTGTCTTTGTTTCCCACTAACCCCTGACATTGACAGAGTCAAAGGCCTATCAACTAATACCCTAATTTCAGGAGGATTTTATACACATATCTATCTATGCGCATCTGCAAATGTTTTGTGCACGTGGGGACGTCTGTGCATAAAACGAGGCAGTGTTTGCAAAGATAAAGTTGCACCAGGTGTCAATTTTCACACTTCCCGCTAAATACGCGTGGCAAAAAAAACGATGCCACAATTTCATTGAAAATCCAAGCTATTGAGATCTAATCGCTGCTTAAGCTGTGGCTTTATTCAAATCTGGATCACCAATAGGGCTCAGGATGTAAATGAAGTGCAAAGAGAAATAAAGCAAAGGAAAGGGGGGAAAAAAAGAAATCTATGATAGCCCTTTCCTTCAGCCATTTGATTCCCAAGTCCTTATCAGTCAATTAATGCATACTAAAACTTTAGTGGCAGCCTCAGTTTAACAGACCTAATAGCTCCAGCGAGTCCCCAGCATTAGCCAAACAAAACACACTTTCAGCTGCCTTAATATGAGACTGAAAAAAGGTCAAAATAGACAGGCTTTACAGAATAAATCCTGAAGATCCATTCTAATTTCCACTCAAGGATCTTTTAAGCAGTTCTTGGATGCTCTTTATGGTACTTTGATCCAAGCATAGTTTCATTAAAACTTTGTGGCTTGGTATTTTTAAACCTGATAGCTTCACTAAACTAGTTCTCAAAATGTTAGCTAAGCCGCTATGCATAAAACTACTTTACTGTCATGGTGTCTTCTAATATCACCTAAGTACAGGCTGTTGCAATTTTGAAAATGAACCTTTTCTACATTCACCAGATCTCAGCTTGGGAATTTCTGCGTTCGCACTTGAAGGCTGTCTCACAGCATAAAGGGAAGGTGCTGCCTTACCCCCTTCCTCTCCCCCTCCTTGAAACCTGAAACTAAAATTAGCTGCTGTACCTTATTTGTTCTGGAAGCAAGTTACACAGTACTTCCATCCACTGTGGTTTCCAATTGCAGGATTAACACTGGATGAAAAAAAAATTAAAAAACAAAACAAAACAAAAAACCAACCACCTGAGAAAAATAACAAAACATTAAATGGTGGTCTAAAATCCAGTTTAATGATGGCAGGATAAATTCCCTAAAGACCCAGGAAAACAAATGTTACTTCCCACCTTCATAATGTGGCATGTTAATAAATCTGATTTAACCACCACAGGTAAAAAAAAACCCAGCTATGTCTCCAGAGATTGTCCTTTGCTCCCCTGAAAATGAGGATGGCTGAAAGGTTAGGTGACAATTTTCTTCCTCATGCCTGGTGTTCACAAAAGCCTTGATTTCTCGAGGAGCTTTGTGGTGAGTTTGCATTACAGTAGTTAAGGGAATTACAGAAGGATGGCTTCAGAAGGGGCTGGGCTGAGTTTTTGAGAGAAAATACAAGCAAAGGATTATTTAAAAAAAAAAAATAATAAAACTGAAGAGACTGGATTTAAAAAGGCACCCTCCACCCATCTGAGCTGAGTGCCAAACTCCCACTAATTTTCATGGGAGCAATGGTCATTGTTGGGAAACAAACAACACAAAACTTGCAAGAGAGCCCCAAAAACATCTCTGGCTGGGATATCACTTTCATGCATGGTGGACATTTAAGACCAAGCTGGACAATTAAGGCCAAAACAGGATCTTTCCTGTGTAATCATACATGGAAATACAACTTTTGTTATCTGCAGTCACCCCCTGTCCTGGATGGGTACAAATATCACCCTGAAATGAGCCTGAGGCTGGTTTTACCCACAAACCAGTGACTCTCTAGGGTCTGAAGCCCAGGATCCCACCCTCTAACCTCAGCTCTGGCCCCAAGAAGTGCTCAATGGGACAGTTTTTGCTCCAGACCCATGAATATGAGTTTTTATATGCCCGAGGGTTTCATGCTCACTTCTTGAGCCACGGTTGCTATTGACTATGTTACAGGAAAGGCCACCAACTCTTGGCTCTTTAATTCTCTCAGATGCTCTCTCCAAAAAAAAATGGAATTACCAATTTTTCCAAGCACTGCTGCCAGTGGGTTGGGATAAGACTGTCCCACTTCTTCCTGAGTCCTCATCACCTGGCAGAAATGGTTTGGTTGTTTTTACTGCTTCACACACCTTCGAGGGGTCAGCAGAGAATCCTGTCAGCTGAAGGGCTGACAAAAGCTCCTGATGTCAGGTATAAAGAATGCCACCTACAGCTTAATGCCTGCACAAACCCCTCCGACTTCGGGCAAACAATGAACGTTTTTGTCTCCTTAATGTCCAGTATGCAATCGAGTGGAAATGCTACTTCCATCCTTAATCTACAAATGAAATTAAAGTTGTTGAAAGACACACGATAAACCGGGATCCTTTGTTTCTTACAGAAGAGGGGAAAAAATTGAAACCACTAAATATTTTAGCAGATTTACTAAATTTCCAATTAAACCTGGAATTATGGCAGAGCCTGTATCTCCCTCTCACTCCACCACACACATTTGCTATTTGAATAAAGTAGGTTAGACACAGCGCTCCCTCCACCCGCCCATCCGAGCAGGAATATTAATGAAGCAGATCCGTCGCCGGAGCGCTGCGCCAGCGGGGATGCTCGGGCATCCCTGGGCCCGAGCGTCTGGGAAGGGCTGGTTTATAGGGGAACAGCCTCGGCTATCCGGAGGGAGCGGGATATGCAAGGCAAGAGCACCCTCTGCCCGCTGGCAGGAGGGTCTGGCTCTGTTAACATGCCCCCCATCCCTCCCCCTCCTTCCCTTCGCTGAGGAAAGGTCACGGGAAGCAGCTTACACAAGCCAGATGAGGTGGAGACCAAATCAGGACCAAGATTATGTGTCAGGGACTTAGAGACGGGAGCAGAAGGAATGCGTGCAGTGCCAGTGCGTGCTTTCTGCCCGGCTCCAGCCCTTCGTCTCACCCCACAGAGCACTGACCGTGTCAAAGGAAGGATAGCAGGCATCCCCTCGCTCAAGGGGTTCCAGTGCATGTGGCCAAGCTGGCCAGGACTTGGCCAAAAAGGTTTGAGAGAGATGGATGAGTTTATGGCTCTTCCAATCTGGTCCAGTCCCGTTTGGAATTGAAGGTGTTTGCCCTCACGGGAGGCACAGCTTCGCTATCCCCTCGTCTGCTTGGGGAAAGGTGGGAGTTGTCCCCTGCCACAGGTCAAAGCACAAGGGACAGGCAGACCCATAGGGAAGTCTGAGCCTGGAGCCTGGACCAAAGAAAGGTGACATCGGTGGTAAGGACAGGCTGACATCTCTGCTGGGCCAGTTCTGGGTCCAGTAGGTGTACTCTTCCATCTCCAGCACCAGCCACACTCTGGAAATGAGCTAAGGGAAGAAGCACAGAGCAGCCTTCCCCACCACATCCCTCTGCATCCAGCAATCAGGGCTTTAGGGATGCCTTGATCCAGGATGCTGCATTTGGGACCATCCCCTCTATATTTTGGCTCCATGACATTTCTGACATGTGTGGCGATGTCACCTCAGAGACACTCAAACCCTGGAGAGCCCAGGGAGACTGTCACCATGCAGCCACAGGAACATGCCAGACAGGCAGCTGAGTGAGGAATGCCTGGGAACGATGCACAAAGGTGTGGAGAGACGTTCCAGAGTGGATTTTGGTGTAGCTTATCCTTACACACCTTCTGCCACCTGGAGGTGGCACCCACCTCATGAGCACCGCTCACAGGCAAAGCTCTGCTCCATCCTTGAATCTTTGGACATCCTCTGCACCTGCAGGGAGAGCTGAGGAACTTCCTCCAGGATAATGCTGTGGCACCACACCTCAATGGAAAGCAACGTGCCATGGTGGAAAATGCTCCTTGTCCAATGGTAAAGCCTGAGCTCCAGAAGAGACCACCTGAGCATTTACACATTTACACACCCAGCCCGGAGCTTCTCCTCATCAGCCACTGTGACGCATGCAGACACACCCCTCACTTCTCCCAGGGACCCTGAGCTGAGTGACCCTGGACAGCTCTCAACACACCAAGCCTTCCTCAGGGGGACCAGGATCAGGGGTGTGTGACAGGAGGGACTCACAGAAGTTGCTTTTGCCTCACCACTGACCACATATCACTTTTCCTGTGCATTAGACAAGGCTTTCCCTCCCTGGGTTCTGCATCCCTCCCATCCCACTCACTCCCTGCTCTGGCTGCTCGTAGCAGTGCTCAGGGACATCACTCTCCTCTTTCTTCTATCCTTTAGCACCATCTTGCACAGGAGAGGTGGATTTTTCCTGCCAATAAAACAAAATAAAACAGTGGAAGATCCATTTCTTTTCCTTACATAACAGCTAAGCCCATGCAAATTCATCGCAAGTCTTCGCTGTGGCACAGAGCACTTGAGAGCAAGGCCAAAGAAATCAGCAATTGCCCTTATTTTCTCCTCTTAAAAACAGCTCAATTGGCCCATTGCAACTTATTCCTGCAGTCTCTATTCATATCTTTTCTTCCAGGCAGCTGCCAGTTGGTGCTGCACGTTTGCTTGGAGTGGAATATACCGGTGGGCCTGAGCTCTAAAACGTTGTTTCAGCCATATTTCAATATTTAGCTTTTACACATCTGTATAAATCCTGGTTTTTTCAAAACCTTGTACACCAAGAGAGCTAAAAGGAGTTATTTCCTTGTTTGCAGTCAGAAAATGCAAATTCCAGCTGCAGAAGGTTTTGCCACCTCATGTGGGCTTTCCCACACTGTGGATGCCAATGCCTGAGCTGCCAACCTGGGCTTCCTCCAGCATGGACTGACAGAAGGGGAACCCCAACCACTCACCCCATCCCCTTGATTCCTCCAGGATTGCTGCCTTAGGATGGGATGGATCACCTGGTGCTGCGCTGGCTGGGATGCAGCCCTTCCAGGAGAGTCTTCCCTGGGAAAGGCTGAGATGCAAAGGGGATCATGCAAGGGGGAATTGGAGGGCAGGATATGTCCTGTTTTCCAGGAGACATCAGTGAAGCAGAGGAAACAGAGGGAACTGTAGGAAGTTCCAGTGGAACCTGCAGAGATGTGATTTTTTTTTTCTACCAAGCATATGTTTATCATGATTTTATGTTTTCAGACTTTAGGACTGAAAATTCAGGGGTTAAGTTTTTGGTTTTTTTTAAAAAACAAAACGTACTACTTCTCATTTTGAACACAGACAGTTTCCATTTTGAAATGGTTCTAGGAAGAAGAAGCCTTTGAAACCAAAAGGTTTAAATAATGCTCCAAACAGGGCAAATTATTCCACTTCTGGCGAGTGGAGCATGGCAAAGAAATGCTTCAATAGCAGAAAAAAAGTGACTTAGTCTAATCTAAACTGACTTCTAATAATTTTCATAATTCCCCGTGGGAATTCCTGCTTACCATTGCCTTGTGAGTCGTAGAAATATCCACTACCATCAACCTGCCATGAGCTTGTGGAAAGCAGCCACCCTGTTCCTCCAAAGGAAGCAGACACCAAACCTCCCTCAATGGGTTCAGCCAATCCCCGTGGCTTTTACTCCCTCTAAAGGGAAAAGGAATTACCTGCCAGGGCTGCTGCACATTTCCAACATACTGGGTGAAACCCAGGGGAAGAGCAGCCTTCCCTCCTCCTCAGATCCTGCACATCCAGTTCCCAGGGGTGTTTTGGTTCAGTCCCACCAGAACAGCAGCATCCTTTGCTTTCCTGCCTCGTTGGAGCTGGGGGTTTCCACTTCTCACCAGCCCCAAGCTTGGCAGAGGTGTGGGAGGCATTTGGGACAGCTCAGTTGGTTGCACAATGGCTTTGGATTGCACGAGTTGGAATCATGGATTGTTTAGGTTGGAAAAGCCCTCTCAGATCATTGAGTTCAACCATCACTGAGCACTGCCAAACCCACCACTAACCCATGTCCCCAAGTGCCACATCCACACAGCTTTTAAATCCCTCCAGGGATGGGGACTCCACCACTTCCCAGCTTCACAAATTTGTGGATGCTTTTTTCTTGTAGAGATCTAGAAATGGATCCCGGACCCTCCTAGCCTGAACTGGGGACTCAGTGATCTCTGTCCCTAAAAACAGAGCCAACAGAGGTCTGGGACAACTTGCCCCTGCAGGTCTTGTAGGCACTACCCCGGGTTACGTGATTAAACAGCAACACTGAGTTTGCAGAGCTGTCAATCCCATACCTTTCATCAGCACTTAATTCACATTAAAAAAAAACCAACTCACACCAGCCCTTAAAAGCTCTGGAGCTGCATTTCTCATGGCTGCAATAATACTTACTTACAATATGGACTCTAGCTGCTTTTTATGTAACTGCTGCTCTTAATCAGCTCAGTATTAGCAGCTCTAACCTGCTCTTGCTTGATTTATTTTATTTTATTTCTAAAACAAACATAGCTTTACAATCTCTCTGATTTCCCAGCTTTTATGCCACTCCACTGAGGCGCTTTAAACATCTCATTTATCTCCCATACGTTGGGAAATTACAACCCCCCTCCTCTCCAAAACAAACAAGCAAGAGAAAAACCTCCAGCTAAAATCTACACAGTTGGAAAGTGTTGATTTAAACAAAAACCCTGAAACAAGATAGGGAGAGACTAGAACATGAAAACAGACTCCTTTTTTTTCTTGCACAGATTGAGCTCTGAGGTTGTTTGCATCAAATGTTGACTTGTTCCAAGGCAGCATCTATTTAGATGTTGTGAAACTGGAAGGAACCAGCGTGAAATACATTTTTCTGTTGTTTGAGAAAGACTGTGCTGTTGTATTTCTCCTCACACACGTTTCCCTCTCTTCCTTCCTTCCCACTTCATCCCACTAGTGCAAAGGGGGCTGGAAGCAGTGGGAATAATTTGAAGAATCAGGCTTTCCAAACGAGGATGGGTGGGAAGAACATGTTAACTGGGGTTTTTTTCTGATCTGTATTATTTATGAAAAAAATTCTCCCCTAAACAAAGAGGCTGATTTAAGGGTTGTGCTTGTTCCTGGGGGATGTGTTTCTGAATACTGGCTGTACTTAGGAATATCTCTCCTCTCTGCACTAGTGAAAGCACTGTTGTGGTCCACTTTTCTAATTGCATAATTCACTGAAGGCAAATAATAGCAAATTTCTTTAAAAATCTGTTGGTTTAGGCTTCTCTCACATCTTCTCCCCACCTATCTCCTGCTTAGTGCAATCACAGAATTTATTGTATGGTGTGTGAAACTAATGGGAAACTTTCTCTTCTTGTTATATATAATCCAGTGACTCACGTTTTTCCATAAATAAAAGGGACAATATTCCCCTCCTTATAATTGTCTTCAACCCGTTTTGCTTTGGGGTTTGTTTTTTTTTCACTCTGTAACATTTTTATTTACCCACAGAAACCCACATAAAAATACTGCTGGAAGAACATGCCACCACAAGATGCATCCTCTCCCTATCAGCAGCCAAAATCTGAATTTTTAATTGAAGTTATCACCCAAAGACCAAACCAGCTCCCCCACACTTCAACAAACCAACCCCAGCGCTTTAACGAAACATAAAATGGGCAAAACACTGGAGTCTCCTACGTATGGATGGGGATGGGGAGAGAGGAAGAGTTATAAATCTAAACCCTCCATTCCAGACCACATCCCCGAATGGAAATAGGCACCAAAGCATGTTGCTATATATTTTTTGCAGAAAAAAATTCCGAACAGCCTTATCAGCGGTGGCGGATCCGGCGTCGCACCCATCACTTATCCGTTGTGCCCTCTGCTGGATGCAGCACACAAAGGCAAGGAATATTATTTCCAATTAATTTTTGGCATCATCCCTTGGCATCTGCGTTAGGAATGCAAAGCGTGAAATTTGTAGTAGCAGGTTTAATATTTGATCCAGCCAAAAAAATGGTTTTTTGCTACAAGGACTTACCTTTGGTAGTGTTTTCCTGCCCGCTCACCCCCCTTCCTCCGGCTCCACGTTGTGTCACTGCCACCGAGCCTTGTTTATGGTCCAAACGGAGAAATCTGCCACTGAACGCCATCCATGGCAGGAATAATTTCATGCTGTGCAAAATTTGTTTCATTTCACATCCTGTAAGAATAATTACTTAGCATAATGCCACTTAAGCTGTATTTCTAGCTGCAAACATTAAGGAAATGGTAAAAAGCTAGATCCCAGTTGGGAGAGGGAAAAAAAGGGGGTATTTAGGGGTCCCCGGGGTTTCTTCAAACTGGTTGCTTTTAGCACCAGGGACAACTGGAAGAATTAAAGTGTTATGAATGATGTCACTGAATTTAGAAGCACAATGAACCCAAACATTTTCAATGATATTTGAGGTCACTCATGTGCCAGGGACCTCGATAGGACACTGCCTTCAGAAATTGAGGACAAAACATGTAGCCCATACTGACCACATTTCTCATGTTTTCTGCAAATAAGTTTATTTGAAGGTGACCGTTGCCCAAACGGTCCTAAAAAACAGCAAGTGAAGAAGCTGAATCCTCTTCATGTCATGTCACAGATTCCAATTTTTATGTGACAGAAAACAGGTCTCAGTAGGTCTGGAGGAGAGTCAATGTGATGGGTGAGCAGGGTGTATTGATCAAATATCAGCATAAGCTGATAGACTGAGCCAAAGGAGGCTCCGACCTCCCTCCTGGGCCCCCACAAGAGAGAAAAATCCTCTTTCATATCTAGTCAGAATTATCCATGGTTCACTCTTACCTTCTAGCAAAACCAAGCTGCAGTCTTCAATCAAATGCAAGACTGGCATGGTCTAATTGAATTAGTTCAATTAAGTTTAAAGATCAAAATTATGATTGTGGATTTCTAAAAGAATCTCATTTTATCAATGCCAAACCACAGCTTGTAACTGAGTAGTAAATTCTGACTTGTTCTCTCCCAGATGCTGGAAATAATCACTTGCAAAGAACTTCACTTTCTCCAATAATGGCAACCCTCGTGTACACCAGGTATCTGGGCTGACCTTCATCTTCCTCAAGGCCACTGTGTCTCTTCTTCACTCACCAGCAAAGCCCAGTTTTGAATGGCACCATCAAGGATTTACTGATAAAACTCACTGGGAACGAGTATGTTTGCCTTGGGTTTGTTCAACCCCACAAAAGGCAAAATCTCCGGTTTGTTAGAAGCAGGCTGTGAAGGATGGATGGATGGATGGATGGATGGATGGATGGATGGATGGATGGATGGATGGATGGATGCTGTCCATCACAGCACCCTCTCCAACCAGCACTCCACCAGCACAAATTCCCCCAGCTCCACTCATGTGAATGAAGGGATTCCAATTTATACTCATTCTTTGTTTTCACTCTGTTTCAAAAAAAACCTTTATCGAGAAGTTCAACTTTGACTATAACAGGAATGTCAAGAGGCAGCAGGGAAAAATAATAAATTTTAGGAAAAAATTTGGGCAGGCAAATGAAGCAGGTCAGCAGATCCTCCTTGGACTTCATGAGCAGAGGAGTCCTTCAGATTTTTTTTTTAAGTGGCTTTACTACTAAATCAAAGAACATGACAGGAAAGACCCCCAAAACCACCCAAACTCACTCAAGCTCCTCTTACATGCTTTTCCCCCAAATTTCAGCTAGCTGCCACTCTATCTGACCAGCAGTGATGTGTTACAACTCTAGAACACCCAAGAACACTCAAATGCTCCTGTAGAAGGGACAATGTGATGCCACCAGCACTCTCCAACCTCTCTGTGGGGCCCTTGGTGGCTGTGGAGCAGGGCAGTGTCCCACAGCCACCTGGCAGGGGCAACGCTCCAGCTCCATGTGGCAGATCCAAACCAAACAGCCTTTCCAAGGGTACTGACAATGATGTCTTCATTCCCCGCTGTGTGATGGGAGAACTTCAGCTGCCTGTTTGCTTCGGTAGCGCCACACCAAGCTCCCAGTCCTGGAAGTCCCTGGAAAAATGGTGAGGGTTTGGCAGGGTTCAAGCATTAGCATCCCAGTGGGAGATGCCGTCTTTAGTGTGGGCACCTTGGTTCATGAGTCCCCCAAATGCAGAGGTTGGGGGACACATCAGGGGGATTTTGTTCTCTAAAACCCCCAACTCAATGTCTTCCAGGTGGAGGTTGCCTGTGACATTGTCACTTTTCATGTACAAGATGCTTTCACAACTTTGCAAAAGTTTTCGTCTTCATTTAAAATACGCAATGGAGGGACACAGGGAGAGAGGGCAATAAGTACCTTCAAATTCATGCAGCACTTACCAAAATCAACATTAAAAACCAATTCACATGAGAACACCCACTGAAATACTTCCCATCTATAAATCCCACCAATAAACCCAGGGGTGACTGTAGGGCAGCCAGAATTCTCTCCTGGAAACCTCAGCACTGCTCTGTCTGACCCTGGAGTGGTTGCAAACTGCTCAGAACAGTGCTGCCCCCTCACAAACCATCTCCCACTGCTTTTGGGGAGCCTGTCCCATGAGTAGGTTTGGGTAATGCACGTGAACACACATAAGACACATGAATTCCAGCTGCATTTCAGGGTAGATCTGCCTGTGCCACATCTGCCTCCATCACTCTCTTTTAAAGAGCAAACACAAGTTGCCAACATCCTCATGAAGGATAAGCCCAACAATTTAGCAGTTCCCTCTTTTTTTTATTTTTCTAATTTTTTTTAAAACACCACATCGAATCCCAACGGGATTTTGGGGGTTTTGTTTTAATGGCGAGGCAAAAATTTGCTGATCCTCCCCGTGGCGAAGTTACTTTCAAGTCAGTGAAAGTTCTTGGCCCGCAATGAAAAGTCTTTGCCAATTAGCGCTCAACAACTTCAATTCATCCCTCCTGGTTCAAGATGAGTAGGAACCTAATAAGGCTGCGATAAAAGGGCAAAAGGCACCGAGTACCCAAAGGGGATTAATGGGCTCTTCCATTTATTTGTCTTCCTAACAGCTGAACTGTTACAAGTATTGACGGTCTTCAAACGCCGGGCGCCGGGGTCTCCAATGGCCAACTCCAGCTCCCGGCCCCGAGGGGCGAGGGCTTCCCCCTGGGCGATGCCAAAACCAACAAAGCCCCGGGGATCAGGTAATGAAACTTCAGCTTTTCCCCCCTCCTCCTTCTTCTTTGAGATTTATTTACTGGCAGCTGACAAGGGGCAAATTCAGCTGGAATTGTGTAGTCAAGGCCCTGTCAAGCCTTCAGAGGCACCCTTATGTCGAATCACCTTCCTGACTGGCATGTCGCTGAAAAGCCCTCGGCGCTGGTCCTTAACAGCTCCCGACAGCACAAAGGACACTCCAGACAGATGCCTACATGGCATCCTGCAGCATTTTAAAAGAGAATTAGTGGTTTTAATTATGGTCGTCGTATGAAAGGAAACCATGCAAGCTCGGCAGGAGACCTTTGATCAAACCCTTTTGCTAGCACAATGCCGCGGAACTGTGACTATTCCTAGCAAGGGGCCTTTTCTCGCTGAATGACTCACCAGTGATCTTTGAATGCAGACAAGTTCCTCACCCTCCCTCTTCATTAGCGAGCATTTCTATACAGCCCCTATATAGTGCGCCGAGTCTTGGAGCTATACAATGGGGGGGAAAAAAGAATCCCTACAGATTCTGGCCTCTACTTAGGAAGTGCTGAAGGACTCTGAGTGACTTTATTCATTAAAACAGGTTGCTATTAATTAACTGTCATAATAAAATAAAGAACTATTATTTGCATTTCTTAGTGTGCTCCCTTTAGTAATATGTATAAAAGATGCTTGTAACAAAAATGAATTTATAAGGGAGAAAAAACCCTCAGAAGTCTTTTTTTCCCTTTCCCCCCCACCCTTTTTTTTTTTTTTTTAAAAAAAAAAAAAGGCAGCAGGAGCCTGACTAATTATTAGGACCCGTTTTGCAAGAGAACAAATAGAGGTAAAACACAAATATGAAAGTAATTAGGAAAATGCAAAATCCTGTTTACTTGGCAACCGATTCATGCAACTGAGACTAACGAAGAGCAAATCAGCTTTGCTTGTTTGATAAACTTCAGGGTGCCACCTAAGAGGAGCTGATAAAAATTAAACTCTGCCAGCATCCCTCCACACCGCCTTTTAGCCAACAGGCTCAGCAACATCCACGCAGCGGCTCCGTCTGTGAGTACCAGCAAATCTCATTTGAACAGGTTCAGGGGGAGGAATTTTGGAAGTTCCATCAGTGCTAGGTATTTCCCCCTCCGTGGTATATCTTCTGCTGAACACCCAGCACAGAGCCCTGCATTCTCATGTGCACAGGATTTATATGGACATGGAGTACATCAACATGGTTCTGATTTTCTCCCTAAGAAAGCATCACCTTCCCACTGCTCTTCACACCTGGGAAGGCTTTAGCCACTGGGAAAGTTCTTTTTGTAGCCACTGTTTATTACAATATAGGATGATACTTTACTCAGCACGGCCCCTCTTTTCTCCCAAGCAGATAGTGGGATCCACAAAAGCTTCCAATTATTTCAAGACTATGCAGCTAAGGAGGGGCATCTAATCAAGATAAAGAATACCCTCGGCTCAGTATATTTGGTTGAATGGATTTGCAATAATGCAGGTAACAAAAGCATTCAAAAATTGGATTCCTAATGCTTTTCTGCTGGGGCTGGAGGACTGGTTTGGAGAAGGGAAGGAGAAAGCCAGCCCTGAGAAAGCTGCACGGAGGAATGTGTGATATTCCCTCTCTCTGTACAAACACTTCTGCAGGGATTGAGAGGAAGGAAGAGATTTAAGTGAGGCACGGCTGACCTGAAATGTAGTCAATTACAACACAAAGAGCTAAAATGACACCCCTGAACTGCTCCTCTTCCCTCTCACCCTTCTGCTTTGTGGCTTTGCAAGCCAGAAGCCGCAGTTTTCCATCTTTTTATTGCTCATTCCTCATCTGCCATTCATACAGGAATGGCTCATAGGAATTAATGGGGAACTGCCATGGAAATCATATACTACAAAAAAAAATCAGGAGTGAGAGGGTGAAAAGTAAAGGGTGTTATTTTGCAGCTGGAGTTAGAGATTCCTAGACAGCAGCTTGATTTTTATATGGGAAACATTCCGTGGAAGTTGGGAAAATCAGCATTTGGAGAGAAAGAGAGAAGTGGTCTGCTGTTAAAAGGATCTATCAGGAATAGTGGCCACGTGTTCCTACACACACCTCCAACTCCAGAGCAGCAGAGCATCCACCTGCAACAGCCCTCGCTCCTGCCCACATCCCAGTCTGCTCCAGAGATGCTGTTTGATAATGTGAACTTTACTTCTTCCTTCTCTGATAATTTTACCAATCCAAAAGAAATCCTGGCCTGGCAGCAATTTGTCTCCTGCAAAACACCGGGCTGAGATACCACAGACCATAGAATAAAGTATGAAGCTTTAGATGAACAGAGCTTTACAGGAACACCACCAGAGTTTTGGGACTGTTTTAAGCACTTGAAGTGCTTTTAACTGACAACATGTTGAAAAACATGACATTTTATGTCTTTTTATTCTTTTTTTTAAACAAGCAGCTGAATTCTTGTTAATGAAGTCGCTTTGCTGTTGCAGCAGATTGAAAAGCAGGCTGAATTCACACCCTGTTCTTTTGGTTAAAGGCCCTGACATCTCTGAAACTGCAGTTCTGGCATCCCCAGGAGCCATGAGGATGTGGCAAAGCAGATGAGGATTCTGGGCTCTCATGGAAAAAGGCCATGATGCCATGAAGATTTTTGCCTTTTCTTTTATACCCCTGTTATACCTTTTTACAACTTCTGTATTCCTGGTGCTTTTCCCCTACATTCTTGGACTTGTTTGTTCAGCTAAGAGACTAAACATTTTAGAAGCTTCGTAGCTAGGGATCAGTGTGCCCCAGACCCCAAGGTCCTCTCCAGAACACATTTTGTAAACTAAGATAGAACCATCCAGGGGGAGGCTCCTTGGGGAGGGGGAGCTCACTTGAGCCTCTCATTGGGGAATTTTTGATAGATGTGCTAATTAGTAAAACCTATAATGTTATACCCAATCTTTGGGGGCATACTTGGCGGGGTGCATTTCAATGCATACAACCTGGATGTGTGCACCTAAGGATCCTTAAAATAAATACCAAGGTAAAACCCCTTTTTCCCTTCTAACAGTGTTTGACTCTTGATTTTAAGACCAGGAAAAGGCATCAGCCACAGCACGGATGCCACGAGCCCTGGGGAGAGCAGCATCCCAGGGGAGCTGGATGTGGGGTCTCAGGACCACGGTCCCTCCACCCCAGTGCAGGACATGCTCACTGCTGCCAGCAGAGTCCCTCTGCAAGGGAAAATACCTGAGTTGCTTGCTCACTGTTGGAACACTAAGCAATAAAGACCATCCCATCATAAAATCCCAGTGGAATGAAAGCAGCCATCCCTGCAAAGCAAGGGAGGCAGAAAAAATGGGTTGGTCTCTATCCATTCCATTCCAGCAGGACATCCTCTTCTTCCAGTACCTAAATGGGCTCCAGAGAGCTGGAGAGAGACTGTTTACACAGGCATGGAGTGGCAGGACAAGGGGGGAAGGCTTCAAAGTGAAGGAGGGCAGGGCTAGATGGGATATTAGGAAGAAATTCTTCCCTGTGTGGGTGGGGAGGCCCTGGCACAGGGTGCCCAGAGAAGCTGTGGCTGCCCCTGGATCCCTGGAAGTGTCCAAGGCCAGGTTGGATGGGGCTTGGAGCAACCTGGGACAGTGGAAGTTGTCCCTGCCCATGCCCAGGGGGTGGAATGAGATTGGATTTAAGGTCCCTTCCAAACCAAACCATTCTGGGATTGTGTGATTATGATTCTGCAGTGCCCTTGGGCACAGGCACAGCCAGGTCCCAGAGCACATCCAAAACAGTGAAGGACCAGGCTCCTGGGAGGGCACCCTCCCATAGCTTGTCCTGCTGGAAACCCACCACAAAAAACACACAGACACAGCACAGCTAATGAAAAATGGCCTTAGGAAACCTCTTGGCTCAGCAACAGAGGAAACAACTAAATGCTAAAGACATTTTAACATCTAGAATGGATGCTACATTCATATAAAAAAAAAAAGATATTCACAGTACAACAAGCTCATAGTTTTCTTGCAAAAGAAAACTCTTTTTTGAAACCCACTATTTTATTTAGTGATGAGCTTCTCCCCCCAAAAAAGTTCATTTGACAACAGCAATCAAAGACCAAACACCACTACGTCCCTACAGAGACAATCACACTTGATTTCCTCTCTGCTGCCATTTCTGTCACCTTTTAAAACCATTCTCACATTGCCAAGGACTAACTCAGATTTTAAGCCTCCACTTCAACATTTCAGCAGCACCGGGTGCTACCCAGCTCCCCGCCTCAGCTCCGCCTTCCTTCTCCTCAGCCCCTGCAGCTCTTCCCTGAGGTGCTGCACAGCCTGCAGGATGTCCTGGCGCTGGGGATCATCCTCTGCTTTCTCTGTGTAGAGCAGGAAATGTTTCACGGTTTCGGAGAGCAGCGTTTCGGGATCCACGTCCCCCCGGCGCAGGCGCAGCATCCTCTCGCAGGCGATGGCGTAGTTTTTGTGCCAGTTCACCGGGTGATTGGGATGGGAGTTGACAATTTCTTTGTATGACTGTTAAAGGAACAAAAAGAAAAGGAAAAAAAAAAGAAGGAGGGGGCAGCAAATTAATTGAACGAAGGGGGAGCAACAGCTTTAACCAGTGCTTCAAAACTGCCTGGAAAGAAACAGATGCTATTTAGATGTCCAAGTCCAGAGCTGGAGTATTTCTGTAATTCACTCTGTGTTTGCCATTCAGCAGCATGAATCAGAAATCCAAGGGGGGTTGAAACGTTTCCCTTCCAACAGCAGCTGTTTGTTTAGAAACATTACAGATGATGGTGATAACCCCACGGCACATTTTGTGCTTCCCCCAGAGAGGTGTTACACCAAGCTGGGGGAAAAAAGAGATTTAACTGTTGTGCCTGCTAGACATTTACTCAATATTTCAGGAGATCAGGACGTCTTCCACAGGACTTAAGCAGTGTGTTGACTTGAGTGGGAATATTCATAAGCTCAACAGCAAGCATCTGCCTGGGAACTTTGCAGAATAGCAAAAATCCCAGCAAAACGGGCAAGAATGAAGGAAACTATTTGTTGATTCTCTGCTGGAGTATGAAATACTGCTCCTCTCTGCTGACACACGCTGATCACTTTGTGCATCTGTTGGCATCTCAGGCAGTCCAGTATTTCCAGAGATACCTACACCAGCTTATGGGTGTTATTCTTTGGTGTGAAATGCAGCAGAATTAATTTGCAGTGAGAAGACTGTCGGATTTTACACTTGCTGGCTCAGACGCACGACTGTGTAATGACAGAGGGGACAAGTGCATAGAGGGGACTTCAGGACAAGCAATCTCTTGGCATGGGTTTGGAGCCCAGCACAGACAACATAATTATAGCAAAAGCAGGGTGTTGACTGGTTTGCTTTTGGCATCCTCCGTGACCGAGGGGGCAAGTAGGAATGGATAAAATCCCTGAACAAATCTCTTTGAATCGGCTACGCTCCCAGTTTGGATAAACAAGGGGAATGCAGATTACAGGGCCTGTATGGAAACACTGTATTTCCATGGACTCCAGAAATTTAAAAGAAAAGGGGGAAAAAAAAAATCCACGATGGAGGCTGCAGGGAGCATTCCTAACCCAAATCCAGGACTTACAGTGTATGCAAATGTGTAAAGTTGTGATTTCATTTCTGCAGTCACACTGGCTGTTTCTGCAAGGTCAAAGATGAAGAAAGCTGTTTTCATCCTAGGAAAACAAGAAAAACTTCCATGTGGTAACTGCGTAATGCAACCAGCTCACATCAATAGATCCACATGTGGGACAACACACAGGATCTCCATTTCAGTCACCAGTGAGATGAATTTCTCCCTGTAATACATTTCCTCACCTTACAACCCAACTACCTTTGAGAGACTTTGAGCAGGACCTTTTGGGGAACAAAACAGCCACTTTCCTGAAGGCTTTGCTGGAGGCCTTGCACGCTTCATCTCATCCTGCCAGCCTTTTCCTTCTAAAGGTTGGCACATGTAGACCCAATAAGGCCATGGCCCATCAAGCTGCCTGCTTTGGTGTGTGTTTCCACACCAGTGAGCTGGCAGTGCCCACTGGCTGTTGGAAGAGAGCAAAGGAAAATTACCTGGCTTGCCACATCTCCTCGTTGGCGACAGCTTCCCAGGAAGAGGGACTGAAACTAAATGGGAATGGAAATAAAATTCAGCCATCAGATCCACCTTGCTGGGTTTCACCCACCACAACCCTTCCAACCCAGGCAGTTACAGACCTCCCAGGCAGAAGAAAACCTGGCATGAAGCCTGTGCCTCTGACAGCAGGGAATTCAGCTGATTCTCTGTCATTTAAAAAACTTTATTCCTCCCTCTCCATAGAAGGAGCCTCTGGTATATCAGATGTTTCACAGCATCCCAGTTCTCAAAGCCAGAGATGTTTTTTGCCATTGCAGGTCAATCTATGACATTTAGACCTATGGATATCTCAATAATTTCAGCTCCTGATCAAGTTTTAAGGTCAGAATTGGACCTAATACTTGACTAGAGATGCCCTTGCTATTTTTTACACTATTAAAAATCATGGATCATGGAATGGTTTGGGTTGAAAGGGAGCTTAAAGACCATCTAATTTTAACTCCCTGCCATGGGCAGGGACACCTTCCACTCCCCCAGGTTGCTCCAAGCCCCATCCAGCCTGGCCTGGAAGACTGCCAGGGATGGGGCAGCCACAGCACCTCTGGGCCGTGCCTGTGTCTCACCACCCTCACAGGGAAGAATTTCTTCCTGCTGTCTATCCAGAACACAAAACATTGAGATTATGGCTCTTGTTTAATTCCTCTAATCCTGCAGCAGGTGTGGCAATGCTGCTGGCAGGAAATGATGAGCAGGAAGGAGCAGAGGCTCCTCTGCCTCGTACCTGCCATAGTCTTCAGTCCAGTTATAGAGGTTCCTTGTGAGATGAATCCACTCTCCTGGGTCAAACACAGCTCCAGAAGGAACCAACTTTTCACATGTACCCCAGGGCCAGAGTGAGTGGCTCCTTCTCCAGGTCGAGTCCCCTTCATGAAGACCTATGCAGACAAACACTTCCTTACTGCCAAAAAAACCAACAGAGAGAGCAATGGTGAAGCCACCCCAGAGACCATGGGCTACCCCGTGTCCCTGAGCAAACCAAACCACACACAGCACACTGTGCAGCAAACACGCCCATCCAGCAATCTCCCATCAGCACGGGCACGTTTTGGGGCAGTCTGGAAAACAGATGAATTCCCCATCTGGCATTGCCCATCTGTCCTGCCAGCACAGGTGGCACATCCTGTCCCCCTTCCTGGACCTCCCAAACAGGCCAGAAGCTGCAGGAGAAGGCCATTTCTCCCCACTGGCACCTGGCTCTGCTCCTGTGCCTCCCCATCCTCGCAGGGCTCACCCCAGCTAGTCTAAATGCAGATGCTATTCTTATTCATGTGAGTATCTAATCCTTTCTCCACTCTTACTAAGCTATTTTTATATGATGATTATTCCTGGAATACATTCATTCTATGCTAATCAGTTGGCCACAATGTTCACAAAGGAGAAGCAGCAGCAATTTGCTCTCCAACCATCGTCGTTCTGAGTACACGGGAACGTTCCTTTTCTCTGTGATGAATTGTACCATCAACAACAAAAAATCATCAGTAAAAAACTCTGCAGATCACCTTTTTTCCCCCTCCTTCCTGAAAAACCAAACCAACCTCAAAACAAGAGGCAATATTATATCCAGATGGAGTTACTTCTGCAGAGGTATTTTGCTTTAATTGCAAAAATAATCTCGCCACCGGGGAGGAAGTCAGTGGAGAAAATTGGTCTTTTGGATGCACTACCAAGCTGATCCATAAAAAATTTCAGGAGTAAAAAAAGGGTCGGAGATTTTAGGAAAGCTGTTACATATGAAAGGAATGCTTACTGTTTATTTACTTTGAGGAAACGATGGAGATTAAAGGCAAGTGTCCCGTCGGGTAATACTCCTTCCACAGGATTCCACCGGTTCCCGGGAAAATAAACGCCAGGTAAATGCTTGGCCAGCTTGGGTAAATACCATTCATAAGTCATCATCTAGAATAAAAGATATTATCACCATGAAGACAAGAATCAGAAGATTTACATCCAGAAGAAATGGTTTCTGCAGGAGTAATAACCATTTGCTCCAGGAAGTCACCCCCCAAGTCAGCAGTGACACGAGGCCACAGCACCAGACTGGGTCACTGTGGTCAGCCCATGCCACCAGACTGGGTCACCACAGTCACACCACACCACACCACCAGACCAGGTCACTGTGGTCAGCCCACACCACCAGACTGGGTCACTGTGGTCAGATCACAGCACCAGACTGGGTCACCAGTGCCTTCTGATCAGAGGCACGTGGTTCTCACTCCAACAACAAAACAGCCACTGCTGGTAAGACCCACAACAGGGATCTGGTTTGGTTAAACACAAGGAATTGGGTTTGGGGTTTGCCAACAAGTCACAGACTGACACTGTACCGTGACGTAAATCAAGTGCCTCTGGATGGGAGAGAATTTGCTGAAAGTCCTTGCAAGGAGTTTCAAAGATAAACCAAGACTTTTCCTTGAGTTTCAGTGCTTCCAGATAGTTGTTTATTAAGTCTTATCAGAGGAACAGAGCCACTAGCGTGACCCAGGTACAGCATAGAGCACAGAAAAGCAGGAGTGAGGCCTCTCTATCAAGATTTACACAACCTTTTAAAGATATTTTAACCAATAGTTACTAAAAACGTACATTATTTTTACTTTCCTACCAATTACTCAGTCACACGACCAGGAACTGCGGAATTTTCTATCCAATCATTCCAAACTACTTTTACTGCAGAACATGGAGTAGTAGAAGAAGGAGAAGAAGGTTTAGAGAACAACAACAATCCTCCATTTTGATATTTTTTACTCTTATCTATTTACTACAAAGAGAAGCCCAAAACCTCTAAATTTTTCACCCTGTGGCAATATTACATAGTAGTCTATCACCTAATTCACACCACTGTATTTTCTAGTTCTTGTCTGACCATTGGTAATTTTTTCCAAGGTTTGAGGCTAAAACAGTGTTGTTCAGGGGGGTAAGAACCCTTAAAAACAGGCAGAGAAATATTCTCAGCACTCTGGGCTCCTACAACAGACTCTTGTTGCAAAGCCAAGTGTGGCAGTGGAAGTGTGGGTGACCCATCCTGTAACTTTTTTTTTTCTCTTTTCCCATTTCTCAGTGAAAAAGGAACATGCACACCACACTCCATCCCAGGGCTACCCACAAGTCTTAAAAAAAAAAAAAATCAGTTTTATTTATTTCCACATCATGAGTTTTATTGGACAGAGAGACCCTATCAAGGAGATCAAGGAACAACTGAACTTTTGCTGCCCATGTTTAAATCTGCCTTTCTAAATAGCACTTTCTGAACGTACCTCCTGGTCCACTAAGGTGATATCTGGCCTCATCCCCTCACAATAATGAAGGTAACGAAGAGCATTCCCAGGCAAGTCTCCTCTCAGCAGGATCACTGCCCCCGTTGGCATAGAGGACAGCAGGTTCCTTGCAAACTTATCAACAACGTAGTTGTTGCTCTGATCACAGGTGCTGAAGCGAACAG
The DNA here is from genome assembly GCF_000738735.6 of Corvus cornix cornix. Lineage (NCBI taxonomy): Eukaryota > Metazoa > Chordata > Aves > Passeriformes > Corvidae > Corvus > Corvus cornix. The sequence continues at coordinate 3,705,549 of NC_046335.1, read as the reverse complement.
ATGAAAAACAGAATCTTAAAACCAGGTATTTGCATGGCTTTGTAGAATTTCAGACCAATTTTATGCTCTGGGGATCCACAGGGGAAATCCACGCTGGTCAGGTTGAAAACATCACAGAATCCCAGAAAGGTTTGGGTTGGAAGGGACTTTAAAGAACATCTCATTCCAACCCCCCTGCCATGGCAGGGATACCTTCCACCATCCCAGGTTGCTCCAAGCCTCGTCCAACCTGGCCTGGAACTTCCAGTGATGGAGAGTGTCAACAATTTAATCACTACAACAACTTAGTATCCCCATTTCCAGAGAAAGTGAGATACAGAAACAAAGCATTTAGAGCACAGGCCCTCAGAAAGCAGCACCAGATCCATAAACCACAACAGTTTTGCCAAAACACACTCACTGCACACCTTCACCTTAATTCTGGTTTCTTCTTGGGCTAAATCTACATACTTACTGGTTGGTGCTGGAAGTGCCAGTACATTGATGGCTCTGTAGAGCATTTGAAATCCTCCTCATCCTTTAATGTTTCAATTAAGATTGAAAAAGCCAAGTTTTTGTAGTATCAGGCAGAAGCAGATTTACATGAACTGAGACTGGATCCTTTTCATTACAGTTACATGCACGTACTCCAGGTATGGACTCAGGTGACACTCCAGGACAGGAGCTATGAGTGGCTCACCTGTGGACAAGCCTTTGGAAAAGGTGTGCCAAGAAAAGGATTCCTGAGGATGAAATTTACACTTCCTTGGTCAACCTCTACCTGAGCATCCCTACGAGTGCACTGATTCCTATCCAAGTGACTGCACGTGGTTATGGGATAGGGAAGCCCCAAACTACAGATTTAAGTTTTCAAAAAAAAAATAGAAAAAAACCTCAGGGCCCAAGGTAACCTGAAGGAAAGCAAAGGCCAAATGAATTCTGCAAATCTCCTTAGGAGATAAAGCACAGATTTACAAGGGTTTTGTATTAGAAGTTTATGCATCTACAGAGTTTTTTTCCTTCAACCTACATGACACCCCCTGGAGTTACAGCCTGGAGCTGGTGACTCTGAGGGACATCAAACCAGGGAGTCCTGCAGGCTGTGACCAGGCAAGCTTAGGTGGGGTGTGGAAAGTGCCTTTCCCACTCCCAGACAAAGACAGAAACCCCAGGAGCACCCCAACCCACCCTGTGAGGCAGCACCAAGGGAATTCCTCACCTGTAATTTGCCCAAAGTTGAGAAGCAACGAGGGCAAGAGCAGGAAGCCACTCCAGCCAGGGCAGCAGCCGGGTGCCTTCCAGCACAGTGCTCCTTCCAAAGTTGGCCAGTGTGGCCAGCCCCAGCCCTGCCAGCACGGCCACCACAGCACTGCTCTGCAGCCAGAACCGCTCCACCTAGGAGAGAATCCCAGAACTGGGGTTGGGTTGGAAGGGACCCTAAAGATCATCCCATTCCACCCCATATTTCACACCTTCCACCATCCCAGTTGCTCCAAGCTCCATCCAAACTGGCCTTGGAGCTGTATTTTGGCACCTTCTGCAGCTTCAAGACAAGTGCCTGCTCCTGGTCAGATGGTTTTAAGGTTTTGAATGTTTCTCTCAAAAATTAACATGCCAGAGCAACTTTCGGAGTGCAACTTACCACGCCTAGAAACAAAGGCTTTGTAACATCCAAATTTGCTCTCCAAGCAAAGAAAAGGGAATAAAGGCAGAGCATTCCAGTGAAGAGCCAGATCACAGCTGATTTCTGCTGCTTTGACCTATAAAAAAAAAGATGTATCACTCCTGGGACATGATGAAAAATGAAGCAAAAATTTTATGTGCTTGAACTCCTTGCATACCTAAATGCATTTAACACAGGGAGCTGATGAGCCTTTCTTTACCCTCACCATTTATGAAACTTCTGTTTTAAAAGCACAAAACCATCAGGATTTCAGGAGTTTTAAGCTTGCCATCTACCAAGCCACGGGGTTAACCAGGACTAAGGGATATTTTGCTCTTAATAATAGATGACCACAGCCAATTGCTGCAATTTCTGCAGCAGCAAGCAGAAGGCAAAGCAAGCTGCCCATGCAGGCAGTAAGAGAAATGTGCAAAAAATGCACATTGAAGCAAATATTGTCCAACTTACGGCAGTGCTGTGCTCACACAGGCCACGAGTGCCAGGGCAAGGACAGGAAGGGAGAGCTCTGACTTCATCTGTGCCAGCTGGAAACTGTGGAGAAATTAAAGTGTGGATGTGTTACCCCCAAATCACCCCCTGCACTCAATTAAACTATCAGGAGTAACAGGGAACATGCACAACAGAACATATTCCCATTCTGCTGGGATTAAGTCTACCAGAAATGGGGATGAGGGTGGGTTACACAGCAGGATTTTGAAGGAAAGATCACTGGGGAGGGGGATCCAGAGTTTTTCCATCAGTGAGGAAGACAGAGGGTATGAATGCTGTCCCTGTGCTGGACACACAGGGCCCCAGCTCTGGACAGGATGAGGAAAGGCAGGACAGGAGCTCAAAGGACAGCAGCAGCAACAGGTTTCTCTCCATGAAAGGCAGAGCCCAGGTGTTACTCACAGCAGCATCTCTCTCATACTGGATCCTGTCTCAGACTTGGCCTGAAATAAAAACAAAGGACACCCATGAGAAACCCACACACTGATTGGGTATCACTGGGGCAAGGGAAGTCTTCTCATTTTCTGTCTGCAAGCAAGGCAGCAACCTCTACTCAAACCTTCACTGCAGGATGTTCTCCCACATTCCTGTTTCATGTGAAGCCACTGAAGGATTTACCCCCTGCATAAATATTTTTCTAAGGTGCTGACAACTCATTACCCTGTGATTAGAGCATGTCATCTGGTTTAATAATGATCTCTGCTATATCATGGAATCATTAGGGTTGGAAAATCCCTCTGAGATCATCAAGTCCAACCATTAACCCATCACTAACCCACGTCCCCAAGTGCCACATCCACACATCTTCTAAATCCCTCCAGGGATGGTGATTCCACCACTGTCCTGGACAGCCTATTCCAATGCCTGACCATTCTTTCTGTGATTTTTTTTTTCCTAATATGCAGTGTAAACCTCTCCTGGCACAACCTGAGGCCATGTCCTCTATCTTCATGGCAGAATTATTTTCTGGGACATCTCCCCAGAGCCTAAGATGAGCTCAATTCCTCCTTGATTACCAGACTTGCCCCTGTCTCCTCTGCCCTGCCAAATGCAGAGCTATGAGATTTACATAAGATACATGAGAATTCTTATTACAGTGTCTGGAAAAAAAAGACATGCTGTGTGGAGGTGAGGAATTACCTTCACTGCTGCTTGTTGGAAAAGTGGTGGCTACCAGAGAAAAGGTAAGGTAAATGGGTTCAGGAGGTCTGGAAGGAGTATTTAATCTCAATAAAAATGGAATAGTTCATTGCATTCAGGATTTGATTAAAAAAATAAGTGTCAGAGGATGCAGAGCCAGCTCAGAGCTCCTGAAGCCCCACCTTGCTGGCAGCTGATGGCCCCAGACACATCCTTTGCAGAAATGACATTTCTGGTCTATGGCTTACAGGTAGAACCCTCTCCAAAATATTTCCTGGGCTTTTTTTTGACCCTGCCTGCCCTTAAAACAGAGCTATGATCCGGATGCAAGGGCTGTCTGTCCATCCAGCAGTGCTCTGGCATTATCCCAACTGGCACCAGGACCAAATGTTTGGATTTTGCTGTATTTATTGCTCCTGCTTCAGACAAGTTCATCCTAAATGTGATTTGTGGTGTAGGATTACACACAGTCCATCCCTAAGCCTCCTGAACATCAACTTGAATTCATCACATTTGATGGAGAGAGGAGTTAAGGGATTTGTATGCCTTGGTATTGCTCTGCCCAGTGGAGGCTGATTCTCAGGAGACAGCTGGGAACAGGATAACAGGGGAAGTCACACAAGTCCTTCAGAGGGTGGACCTGATCTCTGTAGGAATTTTTGGACAGATTCAGTGGCAGCAGCAGGAATTATCATGTCTTTTGACACACATCCTAAAGCCACACAACTCTCGGAGAAGGGTGGAATGGCACAGTGACAGTGATGCTGTGTCACACTGGCTGCATGTGAGGGGTAATTTCTGAGGATGTGGGGCTCCAGGACCCCAAGGAGTGACAGAACATGTACACCACACCTTTTTATCGTTTTCCTCCCAGTGGTGTGATTTCCCAGCCCTCTGCCCTGAAATCTTTGAAGCAGGACAGAAATTGGGTTGATGGGCTGGTGATTTCCTTGGGTGGCCAGAGCCCAACATCCAAGTCAGGGCTGGAGGAGGCAGCAAGTTCAGCAAGCAACCATGGATACTTCCCTCCCTTGGCAAGAGCAGAGACCTCAATCACTCAGATCAGAGGCTCCTGAGAACCTTCAAACCAACCATTCACTTAAATTCAACATTAATAAGTTAGGAGGAATAATTTAGAACCCTCAAACCAACCAGTCAATCAACATTAGTAAGTTAAAGAGGAATAGCTTTTAAATGAAAACTGCTTGTGATCTCTTTAAATGTCTGAGTTAAAAATAGAAAAATAAGACAATATTAATCTCAAAAACACCACAAAATTGATGTCACCAACTTCCTCTAGCACAGTTTGCTATTTGGGCTCCTACACACATAAGACACCCACACAGCTTCCAGGAAATAATAGGGCTCATCCCATAAAGAAAAGAGAATTATCTCTTTGCTTTCCCAGCCACATGATCCACTCCCAGAAAACCTGACAGGTCAGGAGGTCAAAATCAGAAATAAATGCTTAAAAAAATGAAACATTTTCAATTTCCTTCCCCGCAAGCCCTTAATCGTCACAAACAGAACAGTTCTGCTGTTGCATAAGTGGAAAGAAAGTAATTTAGGCAATGACCCTTGTTTACCAGATTGAATGTCCCATATTCTTCCCTCAGAAAGTGGGTCAAAAATCCTTGAAAAGTCGTCTGGTCTCCCCATGTCCAGCGGGCTCGATTGAGGTAGGACGAAGCCGGCAGATAGAGATAAGGCAGCAAACCAGCCAAGAAGCATAAACCCAACTTCAGCAAATGGCCTGGGGACAATTCCTGCACCAAAATATGTCATATTGCATAACAATGTTTATTTTAGTTTAATCACGCTGGAACTTCAAGAACAGATAAAGAAAAAACATCAAATATATTTACACAGAGCTGATCTCTCAATTTATAGTAAGTCCCTACAAAATGCTATGTTAAACCTTACGATTTTGTGGATTACTAGGAAACTGCATCAAACTGATCTCCTTTGCATGGCAGGGTGAAATTTAAGTGAAGCAAATAATATTAGCTAGGACTCATGAGTATCATACTCATTGCATCTTTCACATTTAAATCATGGCATGACATGCATAGATGGCTGAAGCACTGCAAGGCTGAGATAACCCACTTTGCAGCGATTAAGAGTTGGCTGGTTTTCCATCTGGCAAAAAAAAAAAACCCACATAAATGCTGCTCTAGTACAACTACACACATCACCACCATCATCAGGAGTCAGTTTTGCCATTTACTTGATCGTGATTACGCTGGCTAAATTGGATAGGCCAACTTTTGGGGTGGGATTTTCAAGACTGCCTAAGGGGTCAGGGAGACAAGACTTTCAAAGGGACTTCTGTGCCTAACTCCTTTAAGTGCTTTGGAAAATCCCACCCTAGAATATTGCACGCTTGCTTTGTCGTTAGCCACTGCCCTGTCAATCAAAGCACTTCCTCAGCATTTGGGGTTACTGGGAGTGATGATCTATGGAGCAGAGAAAGGAGCCCGATAATGGTGGTGGTCAGAGCTCCTTCAGAAGAAAGATGGCTCATTTGTACTTTAAAAGGGCAGTTTTCCATCAATTACCCATCTTATTCAGTGGTTTCCTGCAGCAGGCACTACTGGGCTGTCGAAAGTATTTCCCAGGATTATTATATTGGCACAGCATTGCCCTTGCTGGAAATCACTGAGGCCTCTCTGGATCTCCCTGCTTAAAAAAAATAAAATTCTGTTTAGAGGACACAAATATATTGCAGAAATGAGTCTTCATTGTGTTCATGGAAATATATGGCCAGAAAGGGGGTTGTTGGGGATGATGAACAGATTTTGGATCAAGCTTGTCTGAGTTGCAACACATCTCTTGCAGCTCATGTGCTTCACCCAGGCTTAGTTATGCCCTGTGCCACGGCTGAGAACCACACAGGATTTATCTGGAAAAGGGTGGAAAAATACAGGCAGGACTGGCCTGGCAGCAACCTGGCCAAGTGTCACCTTCACAGGGACAACAGAGAGAGGGGAGAGTGATGGAGGCTTCCCAGAGCCACCTGCAAAATCATCAGAGCATCTGCATCGCTGAGATTGCTGCTGTTTTCTGCTCAAAGTAGAATTCCTACAACACCTCTGCATCCAGCCTGATGCACTGACCCACAGAAGACCAGCAACAGCAGAAAAGAGCATGGCAGGGCCTCCAAAAGGCACCCAGGAGCCTCATCCAGGTGGGTACATACACAAAAATGTGTCTTTGTCTTCATTACAAGAGGTGAAAAAGGAGGGATATCTTGAGAAGGGGATGTATTGGAAGGGATCAGAGGTTTGCAGGCAGAACATGCCCTGCCATGAGTGGACGTGGCTTTTGCTGGTTACCACCAGGGAGCCAACACATAGAAACTCATCTTCAGGCGAGCTGATGGCATGAGGAAGCCAGAGTTTTTAGTTCCAAGTATTATTTTAGCTCACAGGGTTTTTGCAAACAGCTGGGGCAGAGCACTCCTCTGCCAGGGGATGCAAGGGGGTCGCAGATCACCGGCATGAGCCAAGGCCCTAAATTGTGATCACAGAATCATAAAGGTTTGGGTTGGAAGGGAACTTAGAGATCATCCAGTTCCAACCCCTGCCATGGGCAGGGACACCTTCCACTATCCCAGGTGTTTCCAAGCCCTGTCCAACCTGGCCTGGAACACTTCCAGGGATGGGGCAGCCACAGCTTTTGTGGGAAGCCTGTGCCAGGGCCTCACCAGCCTCACAGGGAAGAATTTCTCCCTAATATCTAAATCTAACCCTGCCCTCTATCAGTTTAAAGCCACTCCCCTTGTCCTGTCACTCCATGCCCTTGCCAAAAGCCTTCTTGGAGACCCTCCTTAAATCAGGCCCCTTGAGATCAGTGGCTGTGGTGTCAGACTGTAACTCCAGTGGGTTATGGCTATCATGTACATCAGCTTAGAAGCAGCACAAGTGCTGGGGGAGAAGAAATAATCACAGCCTTATGAAAACAGAGATGTGGGTCAGTAAATACGTACCTTCTTTCTGAAAAGCCGTGAGAGAACCCAGGGGACAACACAGGCAACATAAAGCACTATCGTGTGCTGATTGCACAGACTGAGCCCACAGCAAAAAGCTCCCAATTTAGAGATCTGAAAGGGGAAAAAAAATAAATGAAAATTCACAATTACTATTTACAAGTTTGCAAAAATATCCAGAGATCAAAAAGATTCAGCACAGCATCCTTACAGGAGAAAGGCAAATCCACCAATGAGCACTGGTCAGTTGTAACACAGAACATGGGGTGCTTTTTTGTTAGTTACAGGGAGATTTCAACTGTTTAACAGAAAACATTCTTTAAGAAGTGTCCAGCTGAACAGCCTCCATGCATACAGAGATCCCATGTAGCATCATCACATGCTAATGATGTGAAGAGTCCAATTCCTGAACCCCAGCTCCAAAGGGGAGGCTGCCCAGCAGTTCACTCTGAATGATTTTTCAGAAATGCCCTAAAATAAAGCCATTATCCACAGAAATTTCGTTTTTTATAACAGGAATGATTTTTTTCCTCTTTGTAAGGCACATGGGGCTAAAGTCAGGGCTGCACAAACTTCCTAAGCTAAGGGAATTAAATACCCCTCGTTAGTCTAAAAGCTCCAGGCTGTTCCAGTGCCCAACCACCCTCTGGAGAAGAACCTTTTCCTGATATCAAAGCTAAACCTCCCCTGCTTGTTTCATCCACTGGTGAGGGTGGTGTGTGTGAGATGCAAACACATGCCTTGGTGTAGTGATGGGATCACCTTGTAATTTTTAATTAACTGCTTAGCATTCCATGCTGGACACTGCCTTGCCACAGAAACACCTTCCCATAGGTTCAGAAAAGCCTTTGAGGGTTTCAGAGCCACCCTCAAAGGGAGCAGGACTCAGAACCACTTCAGTAATTTTTTAAGTACATTGGTGAACTCCAACATGATGTTTGTACATCTGATTTAAGAAAAGCACTGCAAGCTTGCTGTTGGCAGCCTGGCTTCTTCCAGGCGTGGGATGCCAGACATTCCAAAAACCATTGGAACAAGCTCCTTAACTGCTTCTGAAAATCTAATTTTGAAAATCCCATTGGAAACCGGGCATGCGAAACATGGGAGAAGGTTGGAAAATGCCCAACTCCATGTCTGTGGAATTGAGGTTGTGGGGATCTTGGGACAGTGCTCATTACAAAATTTAAAAAAAGATAAAAATCCAATGGTGAAAAAAGGTCTCTGTAGCCATTGACAAAACATGTTATTTGAGAACTCACGAAGCTGAGTAAACTACCACTGCAGACTCCTGAAATTCTAGGCTAGCCCGACAAAAATCCCTTTATTCACACAATTTACAGGAGTCACAGCAGGCAAGTCTATCGGAGGAAAAAAGATCAGATGTTCGGGCAAACAAAAGTAGAAAGAACAAGACTGCTGAGCAAAAATATCATTTGGCTGCCTAGTCTGTTTAAAAAGTAGCAAATACAGCATGAAATTTAAAGTCTCTGTATTTAACAATGCTATTATTTTAGGGGTACATTTAATTTCAAAAGAAAAACTGATTGAAAATTTGCTTGTTCCCATTTTTTGAGTAGAAACCTGGGTTTCTGATTAGACGACGTTTTCTGTAAAATAAATCTATTTATCCCAAACAAAAATACCAGTTCTTAAAACAAAACCTTGAACACCCACAGCCTAGTTTGTGTCTTTGATGCAGAATGAACTAAAACATTTAGATGAAAATCATTTTGCTTTTCCTGCTTCCACCCTGTGGGTATTAAATAAACCCACCCCAAACCCATCCAACAGGTCCCAACTCAATCCTTAAACAAAGTGAGCAGGTTTTTTTCAGTGTTTGTCACTTCTGAACATCCAGGTAGGTCAGGGATGGACCCCACCCAGCACAGGTGCTGAACCAAGTCCCAAAATTTGGCCTTCTTATTTAAACACAACTAAATCAGCAGTAAATGAACAGGAGATTAAACAGACAGGTGATAACCCATTTAGGAAAAAAAAAAAAAAAAGAACTATTCACTTTGCTTGAGATGTTTTACCTTTGATCTCTCTTTTGCAGTGGATGCCTCCTCAAAATGAGCAGTGAGAGCCATCAGCAGCCCCACAAACAGATTGTTTAGGCTGAAAACCTCCGCCGTGATGGACCACTGCCATGTTAGACGAGAAAATGAAAACACCCCCGCAGCAAGGATTCCTCCAGCATGCGAGCCAGAAAGCCTGCAAACACAGATAACATGAAATCTCCTTTTCCAACAAAAAAAAAGCTTACTTTATTGTCCTTCCTTTTTTAATTTTTTTTTTTTTTAGAACATACAGTAGCAGCAGCAATGAGTGCCACCCAGCACCCTGCCAAAACATTATATGGTTAAGATCTCCCTAATAATTTCTCTGCAAAGGATTGGGAAGAGCACAGACTGTTTGCCAGCCACCCAACACCAGAGGATCTGCTTCTTCTCGCCATGAAAACTTCCAGGATTGAATTTGGTTCAGAAATCCTGAGGAGTGATGGCCCAGCGGGTCATGATGCACCGAGCCAGGGAGTCACGGCTCTAACGGGATGCTCTGGAGGAGATGCCAGCAAGGGCGCAGCCTTCAATTCATCAAGGAGCTGAATTAAGAGTGGATTAGAGCTATTCAGGATGGACAGCATTAGCAGGGCTGTCCTGGGGGGTGTTTGGTGTCCTGGGGGTGGGTGGGGATTGCAGCACCCACAGTCCCAGCAGAAAGAGGTGCCCACCATGGTCAGGAGTGTGGGAAATGGGTGCCAGCTCCAGCAAGAGGGAGGGAGAGGGTGAAGCACCCACTGTTGGGATGGCTGTGAGCCCAAGAGGCTCTGTGACTCCCAGATGGGATAATGGCACACACTCCCCACAGAGCCACCAACTCAGCTGGATGCTGCAGCCAGCACAGGGAGCCCACGAGGTGGAACTCAGCCCAGGAAACCCATTCCACCACAGTGGCTCTTCCCACCCAGTCTCACTGGGAGCAGCTCTGGCTCTGCCTGTCTGGAAGCTCTACCCTTTAGGAAGTCACCCTGAAAAGACACTGTGTAGGGCACCACAACATGCTCAATTAAGCCTTATCCAAAGACACAAATAGCTGTGGCTGTGGTCAAAGCCCCTCTCCAGAAAGTCACCATTCCCCTGTAAGACTCAGCTAGTCTCTACCACATACTGGGTATTTTTCTAATTCCACCCCAGACAGGCACAATTCCATTTAGTCCTGACAATTCCAGAAGGTTTAAGCAAAAAATTATAAGCTACCCAACTTCTTCATCGAGCTACTCGTGTGATTTCCATGTGAGATGAGGAAGCTCCTGATAGAGCACTCTCTACAAGGGCTCCTCTCTTTGGTTTGCCAGAGTATCTGAAGCTATCTGGAAAATAGGACTGATGATTTTTATCTCTTTTGTGAAGTATTTTGAGATCTGCACCTGCAGGATGTAGCCGAAGGGTGAGAAGGGTGGAGTTAACATTGGGAAAAAAGGCAACAACTCTGAGGTGTTCCAGGCCAAGCTCAGGGTGACACAGAGAGTTCAACATCAAGACTGTGGGAAGAAATCTCAAAAAAAATCAATGGAATTAGGAAAAAACCTAAAGAAAAATACCAGGAAAGGGCAGCAGGACTGTGTGTAACTAAAAACCAGTAGATCCCCAATACACAAATCCACTTTATAACGTTCCTATGTTTTGACTAAACCATTTAAACAGTTCAAACTTTTAGTTATAACGAAGCAACTTCATCAACTCCTTTGAAATTCTTGCAGGGAAATAAGGTAAAAAAATGGTGAAGCAACTTTTCCAAAAATCTTCTGAAAAGCAGCATTTTAGGCAAACGACCCAATCATTCACCAACTCTCCTTGTCTTTCCCAGGAAAGACTCAAGTGTATCATGGGAATTCAAATGAGATGAAAGAAATCCCATCCTCTTGATAAAATCAAGTCTCAAACCTGGGCATCGAGTTTTATGAAATAAGGCTTAAGCAAAAGTCACTCAACTCAAAGTTTAAAGATTTATCCCAGCTATGTGGGACAGAAGACACCTTGCTCACCAAGCAGTGCAGGGTCAGGATCCCCAACCAAGCACAGCCCACAGACCTGTTTGTCCACAGAATCACAGAAACAATCATAGAATGGCTTAGGTTGGAAGGGACCTTAAAGCTCATCCAGTCCCACCCCCTGCCATGGGCAGAGACACCTCCCCCTAGCCCAGGTTGCTCCAAGCCCCGTCCAACCTGGCCTTGGACACTTCCAGGGATCCAGGGGCAGCCACAGCTTCTCTGGGCACCCTGTGCCAGGGCCTCCCCACCCTCACAGGGAAGAATTCCCTCCCAATATCCCATCTAACCCTGCCCTCTGGCATGGGAAGCCATTCCCCCTTGTCCTGTCACTCCAAGCCCTTGTCCAAGTCTCTCTTCATCTCTCTTGGAGCCCTTTTAGGTTTTGGAAGGGGCTCTAAAGTCTCCCTGGAATCTTCTCCAGGCCGAACAACTTTCCCAGGAAAGCCAGGCTGCTGAGCCCACTTTGTGACAGTGCATCTAAGCACAACAGATGCCAAAAAACCAAATGGGAACATGTTGCATTCTTGAAGAACATCAGGAAAACAGCTTTGGGAAGTGCAAGCTGGAGACCAGCAGGTTCTGTTACCAGTAATGGAAATGATGGATTTGTGAGGTTGCTGATTCAGAGGAAAACCCTCAAAAGTGGAAGCAATCAGAGCAGGTATCTCCAAAGGAGGATGAAGAGCACCTGGCAGAAGAAACTCAACAATCCACAGTGCAAAGCAGCACCAGCAGGATGAGTAGAAATTAATCCCATGCAATTGCCAGCATGATTTTGGGGCAAATTAAATCAATCCAGCCTGCAGCTGGGGTAACATGGTTATACAGCTCATTTTGACCAACATGAGGGTCTCCATGCTCCTCTGCCATCTTGCAGCCTCTAGGGATTCTCTGGCACAGAGTGACAATGTGCCACATCTCCCCTGCCTCAAAGCCAAGATGACCTTGATGGGGATACCTGAAAACAGAGGCTAGACAAAATTAAGAGAATAAAAGCAGGTATTTATTGAAGGGCCTTTGATAATGTGCACTTATGGGCAGACAGAGCCCTAGGGCTACACCCAAAATAGACGACGGGTCACAGGTTTTTCACACTTTTACAGGTTTGGTCCATTTGCATATCAGGGTTAATTCTCCAATTACAATTTCAGGTAATGATGTCAATACCCCAAGTTTGTTCCCCCTTTTTAGAGGCTTAGTTTACATATTTCAGGGCCTGGGACAACAAGGTGTGCTTGAGACTCAGGCCTAGAGAAGATTCATTATGTCTAACCAGAATGGGAGAACAGTAGCTAACAGGCTATGGAGTTTTAGAGTTACACACTAAAGCAGTACAGGATGTGAACAACATAAAAGCTGAATCCTAAGGCATCAACCTCACATGCATACATTGTCCAAGGAGGTGCCAATAAACCTCAGGCATGGACAGCTCAGCCACCTACACCACTTTGGACCATAGACCAACCTCAACGTGGAAAAGACATTGGTGGGTGTTCAGTGATGCAAGGCAGAATGAGATGAAGGAACTCTCCAGAAAAGGCACAAAACCTGAGAGTAAAATAGAGATGGGAAAAAAATGAAAAAGCAAAGGGATGGGGCAGAGCTTTGAAACTGAGGTCAAGAAGCTTAAAGCCAAGAACTTTTTTTCCCATCCCTGGAAGTGCTCCATGCCAGGTTGGATGGGGATTGGAGCAGCCTGGCCTAGTGAAAGGCATCCCTGCCCATGGCACCAGGGTGGAACAGGATGATCTTTAAGGTCCTTTCCAACCCAAACCATCCTGGGATTCCATGAGTCTCTAAAAAGCATGAAAAGTTTTGCAAAGGAGGGCAGTGCAATCTACAGCTGAGGATGTTGCTGACATGTTACATCAGGAAGCAGGACATTAGGGAGCCAGAAGATAACGACTGCTTTACTTACAGGCACAGAGAGAATTCTTGTGGTTAACACAGAGTATTTTGTGGAAGAAGGTTAATGCAAGAGCTAAAGGTGCATAACTCCAGTAAGAGCTCAACAACCCAGTGACCAAAGTGGAGACAGAGAGGGAACAAGACCAAGAGGCCACTTGTTGTGCGGAAGTTAAGAAGTTTTTCATGGCAAATAGGCACTTCCCTCACCAAAATCAAACACCAGGCCTGGCACTGACAATGCAAATATTTCCTGCAGTGAAGCCCTGCTGGACAAGAAGAATCACAGAGTCTTTGGGCTCAGCCACCCATCATGGAGACCCACACTCTGCCATCCACACTGGCTGGAAGCTTCCCAGGTGTGCCATGGTTGGGAGGAGGAAATATTTGGGTTTTTTCCTGGAAATACCTTCTAGTTGCTTAACACTGTCTTTCCTTTTGACAGCACATCAGGACCAAAGAGCAGAGAGCAGCAGAGATTTATCCTCACTCAAATTCTACTCTGTCTTTGAACACATTTTTCAAACAGAGTCGAGGTGCTACAAAACACAGCAAAGACACACAACAGCCGAATCCTCAACTGGCCTCATGGAAAAGCAACATCTAGGAGGGCTTTATCCCAATGATTCTCGTGAGAAGGGAGGGTAGATAGCTGCTCCCCCAAATCCAGCTTGTTTCCCCAGTCTTTGGGCCCAGTATGAGAAAGAACAGCCCCAGCACACAGGAGTCAGCCCATGGAAGAAGAAAAGAATTGAAACCACGGCAAAAGTGGGAAAGTCTTCATGACCATCATCTGAAAATGCACTCAGAAGGGACAGAAAGAGTCAGCAAAGGAGAGATCACACAGTCCTTTGTGAGAAATATTTTCCCATGGCATCCCTAAACATAAGAGGAAAAGACTAAAAAAAAAAAAAATCATGATTTTGTTTTCCTTTTCAAGCACACAAGTGAAAGAATGTGTGGCTGGGCCTCAGCTCCAAGGATGAAGCCAGTAGGAATTTGCCTTAATCAGAACTATTTTACCTGCAGGTTTTATTAAGGGTTTGGGGGAACATTTGGGAAAACTGAAATTAAATATTTTAACCTGAGGTTTTTTAGCAATTATAGTTTTTTGCTTCTCATTTGCTGAAAATCACTAAAACATGCAAGTTTGCTAAATTTAAAATTTAGCCTTTCCTCTAAGTTTCATAAAACTTTCCTTCAGCCAAGGTTACAAGTCACATGCATTTAACAAAAAAACTCCACCAGCGTTTTTACTTTTTATTTTGAAAATAATGGCAGATGTTTTATATTTAATAATTCCCCAAAACGTATTAAATGATCAGCATAAAGCTACACATGGATGGGAATTGGAATTTAATTAAAATGTTTTCGTTAAATGCAATCTCCAGTGCACCAGGTTCATTAAGAAAAGTAAGATAATTGGAATGGTTTATATTTGAAGCTGATGTATTTAACACTGGCAACACCTATCTGTACCTAGTGAAATAAGCTGATTATTTCTACCTTCTCTTCCCTCCAAAACTTTACAGGCAGCAGATCTTAGCCTTGTATCTTTTTTTTTTTTTTTTTTTTTTTAGGTAGTGGAATAAGAAAAAACTCTCCTGATTTTTAAAATCCCCACTGATTAACTAATTAATGGATTTGGTTTTTTTAATTTCAGTCTCTCCCTACACCTGCAGATGACGACCCTGATGTCAGTGGTTCCCTGTTTACTTCCACAGACTCCAGGTACATCACCAGCAACTTCTGCCTCTGCAATTCTGTGGCTTTGCAGTAGCAAAGATACATCCCTTGAATGTATTTTTATTTCAAGGCAGTGCACTAAAGAGTTAACATTTTGAATTTAAGAGGTTTTGCTTGTTAGTCAATCAATTTAAAAAACCCAACTATTTTTTTTATGCAGGCTAAACAGAAAGGGACATAGAAGACTCAACAACCAAGCTTCCCACAGATAAATTTTAAGTGTGCATGAGCATCGGTGCTGAAATAGAAGAATTGTTTAAAAATGAAAATCCAAACACGAGTTTAGGGCTTAAGTAACAATAATTATCCCCAAAAACCCAATCCCTCTGGGTTTGCCTGCCTCTTAGCCACAAACACTCCATGACAAAAGGCAGTTTCTCTTGCTCTCAGCGCTGAAGAGCCAGCTCAGGTACTACAGGGAATAGCAAACCAGATTTTATTCTTCCTCAAGGACCTGGAGCTCAATAGCCACTTAAGCCCTGCCTGCAGCAGGAGGAGGAGGAAGGAGAGCACGGCTTGGCTCATCTCTCTTGGTTGAGTTCCACGGTCACAAGGAGTGAAGAGAGACGGAGCAAAGAGGCAGGGCCACCATAAAATAAAACCAAACCAGCCTGGTTATAACCAACTGCTGTCCTTCGTGTCAAAAGGAATTTCAGCATCCCACAGCTTCAGCATTCCCACAGACACGCGATTTCTGGGATAGGGGCGAGCAGGCAGCACCCTCACCTCCCACCACATGCACGGAATGCCACTCCCCTCACACCCAGCCAGGGACTGCCTCCACTTCCTGACTTTTAGTTATTTTATTGGAACGCTACAATATCCAGTATTGGATATTGGTTGGAGAGGGTATGGTCCAGGGTGGTTAAGGAGTGCTGAGCCAGTGAGGATTTTGGCAAAGGGGAACTGGTCCTTGCACCCTCTTACATGCATCCTCCTGGACCAGAGGTGTCCAGTTAGGACACCACCTCTGAAGGAAATTGTCTCTGCCCATCCCTTTGGAAATGTGGACCTGTAAAGGTCCCCAGAACATGCAAGAGGCATCTTGCACCCCATTCCTTGTGTCCTGAGGTCAACTCACTTGGATCCTCTTGATGGGAAGATCAAACTGCTCTGGGATGGCAGCAAGGACCTGAGTGGACCCACCATGGGTCTGGACACCAGGGATGGGAAGAGCCCCTCGTGACAACTCGTCAGGGGAGTGAGGAATGAGACATCCCAACCTCAAATCTCACATGCTCCAGGATGTCCATCACCATCGGAGCAGAGCCTGCCTGCAGGAACCCCTTCCCAAGAAAGTCAGGTATTTAAATTAAACAGCTCCATGCCAAGCTCTTCCAGAGCAGCTCAACGAGTGGAACAGCTCATGGAAGATCCATAAAATGCACACAGGGCTGCACTGCTTTAAGAAATCTCACCCCATACTCACACTTGAGCTGTACAAACTGTGCTTCCAGCCATTACAAATGAGAACTTCTCTCCTGGTGTCTTTGCAAGTGCAAAAGGTGTATTAGTTCGACCCATTATTTGATTCACAATCCTTGGAAAATAGATACACCTTTATCCCAGGCTCCTGTAATAAGCGGCACCTGCTTCCAGCAGCCAAAAAACCCCAACCCGCAGTAGGAGCTGACTTGAGCTATTTAAATGTTTTATAAGTTGGCTTTTTTTTTTTTTTGGTAATTGCAGAAACTTTTCCTAATCTGACATTTGTTAAAACCCCTTACTAGAAATTATGCAGCCGCAGAAAAAAAAAAAAAAAAAAGAAAAGAAAAAAAAGGAAGGAGGGGGAAAGGAAGGAGTTGAGTAAAAAAAAAAAAATAGAATAAAATATAAAATAAAATAAAAATGAGCTGGCTTCACAATTACCAAGTCAGCCCATGCAGCCCTTCGCTATTGTACAAGTGGCATAAACCCCCCGGCGGCCTATCAGCTCCCTGGCAGGCAGGGGGCTGCGCTATTCAAAGCGAGAGATACAAGCTGCAGGGCAAAAACCTGGCAGCTCCCATCTGACCCCCCAATCCCCGGCTGGTGACAGCTCCAAGCTCCATGGCAAATTAGCCCTTCTCACATTACAATTGCAGGAGACAGATTCCATTAGCGGTATCTGAAATTGAGTGGAGAGCTGCTCCGTTATCAGACTTGACTCATAAGCGCCGCTATTAATCAGAGCTATGATAGCATTTATATATTTCAAGCTATCTGCCGCCGCTGTGATATTCTGCTACAAAGGGTTGATGGGACTTAGGGAAGGGAACAATGGAGCTTTCTGGGAAAAGCAGAGTAAATCAAGAAAGTCTGTGACTTCCGCACATTCTGAAGGGATTGCGGTTTACATAAATTTTCTCCCAATTGGAGATTGAGCTCTTCCTCATCTTACACATGGGATTTAGTTGTCACTCAATGGTAACAGCTGTGAAAAGGTGAAGCGGCCCACCGCTCAGAATATTGCCTCCGCTTTTAAAGCAATTAACCCATGAACAGGAGGATACCTGGTGATATCAAAGGGATTAAGCCAGGCAGTGCATTATTAACATTTCCTTGAACTAATTCTAACTCTGACTAGCTGTCAGAAAAGACTCTTCAGTCTTCTAAAAAAAAAAAAAAAAGAGTTTTTTTGCCCTGCTTTCCCCCCCCCACCCCTTTTCAAAATGAAGCAGAGTTACTGCAGCCTCGTGTGCCTACTTTAGAGCCAAATGCAAATGAACAGATTTGGCAGCATCTTCAAACAGACTGAACTCAGCGCCAGTTTATTCTGGGGACAAGTGGGAAAAAAATAAAAATTGATATGTGATCAATTAGCCAGAGGTCATGGTAGATTTTCTAAAAGCAAATTAGTACCTGAGTACATTCCTTTCTTCTCTCCCTCCTAAAACTTTGTAACTACTTCTCACTAAGCACAGCTGCTTTCCAAACCCCCAAGACGTTCCTGCTGTGCCACAATAGAGATAATCTACGATAATCTGTAATCTGGAAAAATCCAAACATGCCCTGTAAGGAGATTCCTCCTTCCCCCAAGCCCAATTTCTCAATTTCCCACTCTGGTTGAGTGGGCAGTGGCTCTTCTCTCATCCCTCCATCTTCCCCAAACCATGTCCACAAAAAAAGGGGGTCAAACTGCTTGGGGATGAATCCTGTTTTGGCAAACTCATGTACTCCAGGGACATGGAGCATTTCCTCACTCATCAGGGGCAGCAAACTTTCCCCAGCACCGGTCAGTTTTAAGGGAGCATCAGCCATGAGGTCCCTCTGGGATGGCCATGAAGGTCACCCATCCTCCTGGTCCTCCTTAGAGACCTTCCCACGAGAGCTCCAGGACACACATCCTGGGAGCCAGAAAGCTCAGTGCCATCAAGAGGGTCAGGTGCCATTTCCAAAACATCCCGAGGATTTCAAAATGATAGAATCACTTTGATGCTTTCATTATCCAACATGCCTAATTCTCCTTTTTGTTGGCGGTGGGAGAAGAGTTGGCTCTGGGTTTTATATACATCCACACTTTGTTGCTTGGAAGGTTTATTGGGCAGGGAATACATATATGTATAAAAAAAAATATGTAACATATAAAAATAGATGGATGTATAATGTATTAGTCCCAAAGTCAATATGACACCCACAACTGCAAACCAAAGAGATGTGAACTGCTTAATTTAATGCAACATCTTTGCCCTTTTCAAAACCCTGTGTCCAACTCAGCCAGAATGAAACTGGCAAAAACTTCCTACAAATACTTGGATAATGACACCATCTACTCTGCTACTGCCCCTGCAATAAAACAGCTTCGTGTATTTAGAAACCCCAAAACAGCCAAACTACGAAAGGTATACACTGAAAAAACAAAAATGCACTTAGAGCAGGGGAAAGCTTCCTATTTCTCTTTGCAGCAGAGAATGCAAAGAATGCATCCCCTGTGCAGAAAATGACACTTTGGCAATCATATTATAAGAAGATAATTGGTTTACTTTGTAAACTTGCTATGCTTTGCCTCCCACAGTAAAACAAATAAATAGTTGTTTAAAGAAACAATCCTACAGCCGCACTCGCTGAGTCCTAAAAACATAAAGCAGCTCCCCCCTCCTTCAAAGCAAAGATGAATTATTTGCCTCAGTTACAAGCAGTCCGAGAAAACTCTTTGTAAATGGCATTTTACGATAATTACAAGCAATTTATTAAGACTGTGCAGAGGGGGGGAAAAAATCCATACTCGAGAAGTAACTCAAAGGAGCAAATGGCTCGTTCAGCGATAGTCTGGATTACTGACAAAAGGGCTTTCTGCACCAATGTGTTTCAACATAATTTTGCTTCGAGAAGAACAATCCAGGGCTTTAAAAAAATACTGTAATTAAATGAATAATTTCATATATTATAATATAATAAAATTAACAAACAGACACGATGCGGCGGCTGCTTCCTCTCGACCCCAGCGCTGCCTGCGCGGAGCATCCCGCCAGCCATCACCTGGCAAAGGAGAAATCTGCTCAAGGAATAAATTCCACCCTAATCCCGCACGTGCCACAACATCCCAAACACCACGGAGGGAACCACGACTCTTTTCATTAAGCAATGAAATTGTCCCAACCTGCCGAGGAATAAACTTCGGGAAATGACTCAAACAAAAAGAATCAATGGGGAAATTAATTAAAAAAAAAAAAAAGGGAGAGATTTACTGTATGGGGATGCTGGGAGGGAGGGAGGCATGGCAAACCCCGTGCGAGGGTAAACAGCAACCCTGCCTGGCTGGCGGGGAGAAAAGAAAGGTTTTAGAGGTTAAGTTCAGGTCAGACGACAAATGAAATTGTAACAACCCAACTGACATTGTATAATGTCTTCTTCACTCGATCAATAGGGCAGCGTCAGCCCCATTTCCATAGAGATGGCTTCCTCCCCGCTGAAGGGTGGCTATTGTTTGAGCAGGCAGATTTGCCACTTGAACCGTGTTGCTCCCGAAGGATGTGTACTTCATCAATTATTTGTACTCCTAAGATCTACATATTTTCATATTAACATCCACGTTTCGCACAGTGAGAGGAGCAGGTGCTGATTTTTCCGCTGGTACTTCGTAGGGGTCACCCCATCAGATAATTTTATTTAAACGCAAAAGTAAGGGGGGATTTGATAGACCCGTTTAGTCTCTCTGTGAGGACGGACAAGCCCGGTTTAAAACACACCACATCACCCCCAGACAGCTACAGCTTCAAGCAGACAGCGCCAGTGAACACTTCCTAATTTTTTTGCTTTTAAAAGTAAATAAAAAGCAATTTTTTTTTGTTTTTGCCAAATGAACATCACAAAAAATAAACCAGTTTTAAGATGCTTGAAAGGAAAAATGTAACACTGTCATTTGGAAATAAAACTGACCTTACAATTATTTAAAAAAAAAAAAATCAATTGCTGCTAGGCTAAATAATTGATCCTGCCAGTATCTATGAAATAATTTCTGTAAGCCCTAATAGTTTTTTATCATCTCTCACTTCCAGGTCTTCCATTCCTTCGTGCAAATTTTAAATTTGACAGAAGCGCTGTCTTCCAAATCCAATTAAACAACAACAAAACACCTAAACCTTCAGAAGCGCTAAAGTAATTCCCAAAATAATTCTCAAATTTAGCCTGTCATTTCTCTCCTGTATCCCTATTTCTCGAAAGGAACGATTGCATCATTTCCAAAGCACAAAGCGGGCACCCAAGGAACTGTCACACCGTGGTTCCAACTAAAAACTGGGGAAGATCTTCCCAGTAACTAAAATAACGGGAATAACCATCATTAAAAAAGAAATCAGAACCCAATATCGAAAACCTTTAGCAACTCCTTGCAGGAGTTTTTCAGAGTGGAGTTGTACTCTGACGCTGCGCTGGGCGCTGTGCACGGGAGGGCAGCGCCACTTCCAGCTCCCCAAATAGGCTGTGAAATACAGGATATTAAATTAAATAACGCTGACTTAATCACATATATTACCCACCAGTGAAAGCAATCACTTTAAATGCCTACAGAAATACTCAGGAACTAGTCAAGCAGTTCCAGTAGGTGTGCTTTGGAGCTGATGCTATGTGCAAGGTGATGTGCAAAAAGCAACTCCTCTTCAGCAGAGGAAGATGCACCTGGGCAGATGAACCCCATGGAACAAAGCTTAAGTGAGCTCAGGGCTCTCAGGCTCTGCAGAATCTGCTCCCCTGCCACCTCCCCATTTATTCCTGCTCTTATTTCTAGGCTGCTTTCACTCCCTGGAAGGTTTTCCTGAGGGGTGGCCCCGGAAACATGTGGGAGAAAAGGGCTTCTGTCAAAATAATCCCGGTCAGGAAGCGCCCCGTCTCATCCCGAAGCGCCCCGATACCATTCGCAGCCTCAAAACGTGCCCTATTTTCCCTGCAAAAGAACATCAGAAATTGTTTATATGGGTTGCCATAATCCTCTCAAATATGGGTCAGGCTGAGGTTAAGAGCAGCCAGAACTTGCACATCAAAGACGAGCAGGGTTAATAAAACCCCACGACCATGTGCGCATCCCGATTGTTCCCGGTCCTCCCAAGGTTAGAGGTCTGGAGAGAAGGCTCCGGACATCCCCCCCAGCCTGGAGCCACTCCAGGGAAAGGCAGGGATGCTCTCCCTGGTCCTTGGGTACCACGGGCAGGCAACTGCCCATCCGCCTCCGCCGGGAGCTGCAATTAAACCAAGTTCACGGTTTCCCGATAGGTGAAGCTCATCCTGTTAATTTAAACAGACCATCTGCATCTTTCGAGAACGACAAACTTCATTAGTTCTGGTTAGTTAAACCGAGCGGTGATTTGTGATAATGAGCCTGAACAACCTGTCACGGCTGGGCAAGGGAAAGGGCGCACTTTTTATTATTGCTATTATTATTATTTAACAGAAAAGAAAGGGGAAAAAATAAAGAGGGGGAGGCTTTTGTGCGGGAAAGAAGGTCAAATTCAGATTAAGTTGCTGTTAGGTTAATCAGAGGAACTAATTAGGGAAGGGGGGGGTGGAAACGCCGGTCCGAAGGCCAGCGGGGAGCAGAGGGAGCCTTCGGGAACGTCCCGAGCCGCCGGGGAAGCACCACGAAGCCAAGGAAAAAGCACCCCCGAGGACTTTACCTGAAAACCGTGTAAAAAAGCAAAGAGGCGGCAGCTGCTCCCACCAAGCCGCAGAGGAGATTGACTCGGAAAGCGGGGGAGCCGCCGGGCAGCCCCGTGGCCACTTTGGCCAGCAGCGTGAACAGTGGGTAGCCGGGAGGGTGGGCGACCTACGGACAGAGCGAGACGGGGTTGGAAAGGGGGGGAAAAAGGCTGGGGATGGGAGAGGAGCAGCGCAGCCGGGGCAGCCCCGAGCGGCTCCTCTCGCTGAGCCACCCTCGGTACCCATCCCAGCCCCGCAAAGATTTCCTCCTTTTCCTTTTCCTTTTCCTTTTCCTTTTCCTTTTCCTTTTCCTTTTCCTCCTCCTCCTCCTCCTCCTCCTCCTCCTCTTCTTCTTCTTCTTCTTCTTCTTCTTCCTCTTCCTCCTCCTCCTCCTCCTCCTCCTCCTCCTCCGTGGACCTGGCCCCACGCCTCGCCCATAATAATGAGGCGGCGAGGAAAAGGAGGTGCCACGTTTCATTAGCGTGCCTTAAAGGGCTCCTTGTTTGGGTTCACAGTATATTAGGGTCATTCAAAAGGCTGTTGTTTTTATTTTTTTTTTTTTTTTTTAAAAGCAGCTTCTCAACTATTTTATTGGTTAGCAAGTTGAAAGACCACACTGCTATCGGATTACCACTGCGCTGACAGTCCTAAGGTCTTGCCTAAAGGGATCATGCACCATAATAAAGTTTATTAAATAATAAAACTTATTAAAATTGTTAACCCGATTTATTTTATTCTCCCCAGCTTATACAAAATTTGGGTTGATAATAAGCCAGCTACTGTATATACAGTAAAGCCTTTGCTTTATAATTTAGTTTAATTGGATTTAAAACTTGAAGTAAATTGTCGCGTGCTGTACTTATAAGTTAGTAAAAACTGTGGTTTGAAAATAAATTAATCTACTTTACTCCATGCTTAATTAAACTTCCTTAATTCCTAAAACTGTTAATGAGAGCATTGATTAAACAATAAAACTAATACTTACTCCAAGCTCATATGCGGCTGTGATCAGCTCCCCTGTGAAAAAATAATGTAAAACCAATAATTACTATTAGGAAATGACACTCCTCCAAAGTTTTCAAAATCCAAATGCTTGCATTGGGGTTTTGCATTAATTTGACTGGATAAAACTGTAAATCTGTGGAGATTTAACAGCATGAAATTTTCTAAGAATATTTTCTCCCTCTGATGTCATTGCACAAAATATCTTTTGTATGTTTTCGCGAGACTTTTATGAACAGATAAGTGAAAATATAGGTAGGCTCGGGCAAAGAATGGCCTGAGATACTCAAAATGCAGACGTTTGTGTGTGTGTATTTTTAATTTAAAACCATCTGACTCAATAACTTTCAAGCACTGCAGTTTGCAACGCCTAAGCTGCATTGTCTGTTCAACAACCCAGTTGCTTCTCACAAAAAAAAAAAAAGAACCAAAAAAAAGCAAAAACAAAAACAAAAAAAACCCCAACACAAAACCAGAGCTTTACCGTTTTTAAAGAGGAAAAATAAAATCACTGATTGTGCAAATCTGCATCCATTTATCTGGGAATGCTGCTCTCCCTTGATGTTAAAGCAATTCTGCTTCACAAGTAACTCCTTTACCTGTCAGTGAATGCTGCACCAAGTTCCCATTAGAAACACCATTTAGATTTTGCATTTTGTTTGTATTTTATGCCAGGACAAATAACTGCCACACAAAGACCCAGTTAGCAGAACAGTTGGCATTTTTAGAGCACTTGACACTGGAGCATTTTGCAGCAACCACTCCTGAACATACATTGAATATATTCAATAAGCACAACACATTCAGGGATGAACAAAAATTAAAAATTACAGCTGGTTTCCCTTCTTTCCCTCAAATTCCATAATCCAATTTTACTGGTCCTGCTAATTTTGCAAGTGCCAAGGTCGTGGCAGCTTTGTCCCATCATTAGATGGGAAAGACTCAAACAAAGGGAGCCAGCGGCTTTAAAAGCTAAATTAACAATATTTTAAATTTCTGTACAATCACGTCCTCACCACGCCATGCAAAGGAGGGGGGTTGTACAAATGGCACCTTTAAATCCTGACACCACCAGTAAATGGTGCATTTTAAAAGGAAGATGCAAGTCAACCCATGGCAACTGCTACAGAATTAGAGCTGTGGCCTGGCAATGACTGGGGCCAAACCTGCCACTTCCTGCGCCAAAATCTCTCAGATATGGAGTTTCCTGCACTTGCAAACAGTGGCTATTTTTATTTTAGGAAAATTTCACCCTATTGCAAGGCAGCCCCCCAACAGCAGATGCGATGAGAAAACCACACATCCCAGTTCTGAGCCCTTCAGTGTTCAGCAGCTCCAACATTTCCAGGGCATGGTGAGGCTGGGAAGGGACCAATCCTCCTGCATGCAGCAAAGGACGATGATAATAAAGGAAACCCTAAATTTGGCATTGTGGGGGTTCCCCAGTGTGCAGCAGCTGGTGATGCCCATGACCCATCACATCCCAGGGATGCTGCTCCCAAGCCAGGCATGGATTCACCTCCACTAAAGCCCTTCTGGGACACAGAAATATGTGCATCTAAAACAGCAAAAATTAAAGTTCATTCACATTGCTGTGACATTCATATCAAGGGCAAGAATAACCCCAAAGAAATACAGCCACAAATCAACTAGGAAGCTGCAAAAATAATATAAATAAAACACTGGTGGAGGCCACTGCCAAGCTCTGAAATACACCAGCACAACTTTGCCTTGTAAGAATTAAGGGAAAAAAACAAAACAAAAAGACCTGCAAAATATAAGCTCCCAGGCTGCAGGCCTGTTGAATTCCATTGGGAAAATCAAAATAAGTACACAACACCCACTGCTCTGGAGAAGGTTAATTCTCCATCTCCCACCCACACACCTGAGCATCCCTTACAGCCTCCACGGGCTGGAGGAGTGAGGAACTCCAATATTAAATAACAAAACACACAGAGGAAGAACTACAGCACCCAGAAACTTGGTTTTAATGTATTTCTTGTAAGACAGAATGACCTGTGACATCTTCAGACACTGGCTCCAACTGAAGAGTTCATTCCCTCCAACTCCACAGGGCCAGGAGTTGGACTCAGTGATCCTCGTGGGTCCCTTTTAACTCAGAATATTCTATGACTCCTGATGTAAACAAGTTTCTGACTGCCCAACCTGACTCCCTCACAAAGGTGTTCAGGCAACAGGCCCAATGCTGCCTGAACTCTGATTTATCCCCAGCAACATTCAGAGCTGATGTTTGAAACATCACAGGGAACATTTGGCTGGTTTCTTTTTTTTTAACTTTATTTGATCCCTTTTTAAGCTGTTTTAACATCTGTGGATGTTTCTGACGTATAATTCATTC
This sequence comes from Corvus cornix cornix, assembly GCF_000738735.6. Classification (NCBI taxonomy): domain Eukaryota; kingdom Metazoa; phylum Chordata; class Aves; order Passeriformes; family Corvidae; genus Corvus; species Corvus cornix. The sequence continues at coordinate 3,680,090 of NC_046335.1, read as the reverse complement.
TCCCCCTGTTATTCTCTCATTCATTTCTTTATTCTAACACTAAGCAACACGAGCAAGCTGGCAGTGGAAATACCGACTGCCTCTGACACTTTCAGATCACTGCAAACTTCAGGAACAATTAAAAATACAGATAGCTTAAAAAATAAAATAAAATACTAGGCTCCCTGCCTGAAAGCAGATACAGCAAATCCTTAAGCAGCTCTTTACCCACACAAGTAGTCTCAGGTTTTTCGGTGCACAAGTTTGAGCTCCATGCTCAGGCACAGGCAAATCAAGCACCTCGAGCAGAGCCATGCACAGACATTCCAGAGACTCCAGCTGGAGCATTCCATGCTCAAGCCATGAGAAACCAGGGGAACAATGCCAAAAAAAGTCCTGACACAATGTGATGGGACACAATGCTGGCTGGGACAGGCACAAGGGGACAGCAGGGATGAGCCTGTCTCTGCACAGTGCCAGTAAACACATGGAAGCCAGGCAGCAGATCTAGAAGAAATTTCAAAAAAATAAATAAATAAGGAGAGACAAGGAGTGAGGTCACAGGGATGGTCGGGGGACACTGTCCTGAGAGATTCCCTCCAACAGAATTCCCTCTAACATGGGCTGCTGGGAGCTGTTAAAGCACCCAGACCCCACTCCTGGGGCCTCTCTCTGCTTGCACCCCTGTTTGTGGCACAGCCCCAGTTGGAGTCCTCAATATCTCTGGCCAAAGTTACTGGCAGAGGAGGGGTGCACAAAGAACCAAGATGCCTTTGAAAATTAAGCAAGGACCAACCCCCTTCCTGCTTCCAAAATGGGATAAAACAACCTCAATAACCTACGGAGAGTGGGGTGAACCCATGTGCTGTTTGGTTGCTCGCTCTGACTACTGGGATAATCCACATCAAACAGAAAGTGAATCCCAGCATTCATCCATCACATCATCAGGACAACCTGCATCCCTCTCTGCAAAGGCTGCTAATGGTTGCATCCCAGAGGGAAAATCTAGGCTCAAGCACAATTAAAAACCAGGTTCCTGAGGCTTTGTGCAGCATGAACAGCTCAGAGCACAGGGTGCTTTCCAAAGACAAAAAAAGGGCAAAAATTATAATAAAAGACAAAATGGTAACAACTGTAAATATATCAATCACGACATATTAATTGATACATCCAGCCTGGCCAGTGTCTCTCTCCACACATCCTGAGCCTGTAAAATACATGCATTCATTAAAAGGCCATTTATTGAGAAGGAATTTCATGCACAGCTTGGACTTGAAACCACTGATGGCCAGGACACAGAGTTAAACAGAGCCACTGAACATTGCTCTGGGATGACAAGTGTCCTGGATGCTTGTTCCATGCCAAAAAAATTACCAACACATTCCCAAGAAAATCCAAGCCCTCCTATCCCCAAACCACACACGCAGAACCAAAGTATTTTTTAAGCAAGACCAGATAAAACCAGTAAAAGCACAGCAGGACCAAACAGGAGAACTTTGTCCCAGCTGTGGGATCAGCAGTGCCAAACACAAAAATTCAGAGTCTGACACTGTCAGGAAGCTGCACTTCCAGACAGGCAGATCCAAAGATTTCCCTGCTGCACAGGCCAGGGAAAGTGATGGCACAAGCAGTGACAGCACATCTGGCAGGATGGCACATCTGTCTCCTAAAGTCACCAGCTGTCCCCAGGGCCCCCGGCTAAATCCTTTGCTGAAAGGCTCAAATACAGGCAAACTATTATGGGGTGGCCCAAGGGCACCAGCCCCAGGGGGGACCTTGCTGTGCTGACCCCACTGGGCACTTGCCCTGGCCCCGAGGGGTGCACATCCCAATGCAGGGTGTCCCTGCTGCACCCACCCGTGGGGCCAGTGCCCCTACAGAGAGCTTTAAATGCACCAACCCCAATGGGGTGAGCACCCCAAAAGTGGCTGTACTGCATCAGTGACTACGAGGACTTAATGGGAGCAGCAGCCCTATGGGGTGACAGCAGTGCACCCATCCCTAAGGGGGAGAAACCCTATGGTGTGACAGCAATCATATGGGGGTGACAGCAACACACCAGTCCCTATAGGACGAGCATCCTTACGGGGTGACAGCAACCCCCTGCAGGGACACTGATGCCCCAGTCCCTATAGGGTAACAGCAACCGTATGGGGTGACAATGAAGTACCAGCCCCTATAGGATGAGCATTCCTATGGGATGACCGCCAACCTAATGGGGTGACAGCAATGCACCAGCCCCTCTGGAGTGAGCAACCCTATGGGGTAACAACAACCCTACAGGGTGACAGCAATCCTCCAAGGGTGACAGCAATGCACCAATCTCTACAGCATAAGCATCCCTATGGGATGACAGCAACCCTATGGGGTGATAACAATGCACCGGTCCCTCTGGAGTGAGCAACTCTCTGGGACGACAACCCTATGGCGTGACACCAACCCTCCAGGGGTGACATCAGTGCACCAGCTCCTCCGGGGTGAGCAACCCTATAGCGGTGACACTGATGCACGAGTTCCTATGGCGTGACAGCAACCCCATGGGGTGACAGGAATGCACCAGTCCCTAAGGGCTCATCCCCCCACCCCGCCCGCCGAAGGCTGACGGCGATGCCCCGGCCGCTACGGGCCGAGGGTCCCCACCCTCGCCGCTGGGGCGACCCGGTACGTTACCCGCATCCCCGCCGGGCAGGGCGGGCGGCAGCGTGGCCGTGTAGAGAGCAGCCACGGCAGTGCCCAGCGCCCCGGCGGCTCCTCCCGCCCCGTTTCCTATCCCGATCCCGATCCCGATCCCGATCCCGATCCCGGTCCCGGTCCCGGTCCCGGTCCCGGTCCCGGTCCCGGTCCCTGTCCCGGCCCCTGCGCCCATGTGCACCGCCACCTTCCGGGTTCGGCCGCGCGGGGCGGGCGGGCTGTGCCACCCACCGCCCCGCGGGGGGTGCATCCCTGTCCCGCTCGCCTCCTCTCTCTCCCCAAACCGCCTTCTGGGGACTTTCCTTATCTATAGCTCTCAGACAGAAAAAAGAGAGAGCCGCAACCCCGGTGAGGCGATTCAGCGCGGCCTCCCGTTCTCTTCTATCCTCCCCTGATGAAAGGAGTTGGTACAGCCGGAGGGGGCGTGGCGGACAGTGAGTGCGGCCGAGCGGCCGGGCGGGACCAACGCCCGTGGGGGGGGACGGGGCGAAACCACCGCGGAGAGGCGGGGGGGAGGAGGGGACCGGAGCACGTCCTGCCTCTTCCTCGCTCCTGGGATCGTCCCTTCTGGACGAGGTTTTTTAAGGATCAGCGCCTTCTGGCTGCTCTCTGTCGCATCAAACCCCTCCTCGGACAGTGCTGGGTGCAGGCTGCAGCCCCCCACCACAGCCCCAGTGTGCTCGTACACAGATAATAAATATTTAACCCCAGGATGGGGTGGCAAAAGATGCTGGTGAAGGAAAAGATTGGAGGTGTCAGCACACAGAATATTAAAAGCAGCGATTCCCGCTGCGGGAAGTAGTTAAGGAAGGCAAATAACATCCCGAGACCTATCGATAGAGGACTAAAACACATCCGTGGAAATCATTATGGGATTGTACAAAAGAGCGGCGAGGCCATACCTGGAGAATTGAGACAGATTAAAGAGAGGGTTTTGAATACAAATGAAAAAGGTATAGAAGAGGGTAACGAGGATAATAAACAGCCTCATGGATTAGATCTAAGTGGCGACGTTAGAAAATTAGGTTTGCATTTATTAAGGAAAAAAGAGCAGGATTAAGGGCTGACACAACTGAGGAAACACACGTCGTGTTCTGGGGGCTGGAGAAGCTGCTGCCAAAGGGCCCTGCTGAAAGAGCGGCACAAAACCCCTGAAAGATGAAACCAAGGAAGGCATTAAGGGAATTCCGAGGCCCCCAGCACAGGAGGGCCATCAACCTGTTGAAGCAAGTCCAGAGGAGACCACCGAGATGATTTGAGGGATGGAGCCCCTGTGCTGTGAGGAAAGGCTGAGAGAGTTGGGGTTGTTCAGCCTGGAAAAGAGGAGGCTTTGGGGTGACCTCACTGTGGCCTTACAGTACCTGAAGGGGCTCCAAGGGAGCTGGAGAGGGACTTTCTACAAGAGCATGGAGTGATAGGGCAAGAGGGAACGGCTCCAAACTAAAAGAGAGTTGGTTTGGGTGAGGTATTGGGAAGAAGTTCTTCCCTGGGAGGGTGGAGAAGCCCTGGCACAGGGTGCCCAGAGAAGCTGTGGCTGCCCCATCCCTGGAAGTGTCCAAGGCCAGGTTGGACAGGGCTTGGAGCAACCTGGGCTAGTGGAAGGTCTCCCTGCCATGGCATGGGGTGGAATGAGATGGGATTTAAGGTCCCTTCCAACCCAAACCACCTACGATTTTATGAATTTAGGGAAGCTCTGTGCACTCAGCCGGGCTGTGCAGGAAGGCTGAAGTTTTGGCCCACTCAGAAGTCACTGGTGTTGCCTGAAGGAACTGGTGCTTGAAGGTGTGAACACCACCTGGAGAACGGCTGGGCCCAGTGGCTGCCTCCCATCCCAAAGGGAACCTCCCAGCTCCGTGCTGACCAAGAGCTTCCACGGACTCAACTCCTTGGCGGGTTTCTGCCGTTGTTGGCTGAGGTTCATCGGGGAGAGGAAAAAGACATGTTCCAATCCTCCGCCAGCCATTGTCACTATGGAAATGAGCGGGATCATTGTTCCCATGCCTGTTGGGGCTCCTAAAATGTAATTTTAGCAGCAAAGTGCGCAGCCTGTGTGTGAAAGCAGGCTGGTGGCGAGGCTCTTTATCCGGAGCGTGGCTTTTTTCTTTGCCGTATTTTTCCTTCTTTGTGTTTCCCTTGGAAAAGGCATCCAAAGACAAATGTTAACCATGGCTGATTACAATTATATTGATGGGGGAGGTAGCAATTTACAGGCAAATATCGAAACGTGGAAGAATGGCTGGTAATAATAGGGTGAGGACAAACTGTTCTTTAATTGTCCTGCAAGTTGTTTTATATCTTTGTCATGCAGAAACTGGAACTTTTAGGGTGCCAGTGACAAAGTACTTTGCTGTAATGTGGTAGGGCAGGCTCACAGCAGCCTTTATCTTACTGAATAACTACCACCATTTCAAAGGCTGGGATTACAGGCACACTTTATGTTGAAAAGGGGAATTTACATGTTTCTTCTGTAAGCAGAAAGCTATTAATTCGTGAGATTTGCCTCCCCTTTCTTCATCAGCCATGACCCAGGGGTCCGACCAAGACAGGAAGGACGTGCAAACCTCTTTTTTTGTGGTTTTTTAGACACAGGTAAGATATTTTTTGGCCGTTTTCACCCACGCTCTGGAAGCTAGGAGTTGTCCAAACCCAAGGTAGATTCACCTCACCACAGAGCGACCCTCCAGGCTTTCTCAAAGCTTTGAGTATGTGCTCAACAGCAATTAAACAAAAAGTATTACTTAGGAAAAAAAAACCACTGGGGCAAGTGGAAAGCATCTGAAAGACGGCCTCGTGCTACACAGTGATTTATTTTTAAAAAATCCCTGGAACTTGTAGCACGAGAGCATACTCTAGTGGCAACCGAGCAAAGAAAGTGCTCTGGTTTGTGCCGTGTCTTGATGATAAGACGCCTCCCACCTTTCCTCGGGAGGCTTTTTCTGTCCTATCTCCTCCAGCTCCACGCTCAGTGCTCATCCCGACAGGAAATACCCAAGGCAGGCCGAGAAAATAAACAGGAACTGCTGAAAGTAATTTTAAAAACACAGCTTGGGAACGTATCTCCCCAAAATGACTGTGTACTTAGAGAGTTGTCTTTTTACCAGGCTCTGTTGCAGATTTTCTCCTGAGAGACACAGTTTAGAGAAGGCAGGAGATAGGAAAAGGGAGAATAATACTTAAAGCAAATTCTATTCACCCATGGCAGTGTCATTACAAACTTGAATGAGCACAGTTATTGCAAATAAATAAAAACAATAGACCAGAACCAGTTTTACATAAGAAAATGCTGAAATACTGTTCAATTAGTCCTAAGCTTTAGTTAAACCTTTTCTTTTGCCCATCAGGTGATAAGGTTAATACAGAAAGCACTCAACTGCTGTACTTGTGTAACAACAGTCAGCACCCATTTAATGAACTTACACGTACACACATTTAGCAAAGCCTCAATATTGTCAGCTCTGGGCTGGCACAGAATTTTAATGGCAAAGTAGCCAGCCCGGGCTTCATTCTAAACAATATCCCCGTGCAAGGAGAGCAGGTCCTTGTGGGGACCACCAACAATACAAATAAGCACAGCTCCAATATTTAAACAAGAAGTTTGGCAGAACTGATTTTATATATATATATATATACATGGCTGCCCACAAAACACAAGAAAAGAGGTTATGCTGCTTTTATTTGTTCTTAAGTTGCTTGAATAAGCTGCTTTTTGTGACTTGCTTGTTGAGGAGGGCAAGACCAGGCTCCCATATCCCAGTTACAGCAACATGGCTGCAGTAGATGTGGTGCAGAGGGAGCTTCCACAGGGAATAATGTGGAATAAAAGCACACCCAGCCCAGGGAGCATCCTGTTGTGCTTGGCCATGGGTTTCCCTCTGCCCCATCCTGCAAAAGCACATTTTCAAGGTACATCCAGCCATCAAGGACATGCTTGAATGTAGCTGGTCACCCAAAGCACGTGGGGACCTCTGTGCTGGCTCCTTGTGCTCTCGCTGGCCATCCAAGGGATTCACACACTGCACATCCACCTTGTGAACCCCTCAAAATTCAAAAGAAAGGTAAAGATCTCCCAGGTGAGAAGGGGTCAGAGGTCTGGGAGAGTACAGGGGCTCAGTTCCATGGGAAAAGAGACTCGGTTCCACTGCTGTCAGGACAGCTTGTTCTTTATTTCAGAGCTCGGCTTTGTTTTAGTCCCCAAATAGGAAAATGGACTGAGCTAATTGCCCCATGCAGATCTTGCTTCCCACAGTTTTTCACCTTTGTCAGGAAGGCTTTATTGACTTGTAGAAGACTCCAATCTTTCCTCCCCCAGTCTCAGTGGCCTCCCAGCTGGTTTTCTGTCACACTGAGCAGTCACAGATCCCATTTGTCTCAGCTGGTTTTCCCAGAACTCTGACAATCGTCTCTATGTTTTCACACTTGATTTCCATAGACTAATGTTATTTATTTATCCTCATGCCTTATTGGCAGACTCAGGTCTGGTGTCTGATCTGCAGAGTGTCTCCACCACCATCTCACAGACCATCTTCTCTGGCTGCTGTACCACGTCAGGGCCTTGTTCCCTTCATCCCTGGGCTTCTCCATTACTCTCTGGTAAGTGTTTGGAAAAATGGAACATTTTTTACCAATTTACACATTTTCATCTTTCTTTTAGTTAGAAGTGTAGGACATGAATTTCCAGCTCATACCTTGGTGGCCAAACTCCCAGCCTGGCCCAATAAATGCCTTCACACAGCACTTGGCTGAAAATCTGCACCAGCAGTTCAGGGGCCTCTAGGGTTTAAAACTCTCATTTCTTCACCTGTGCTCAGAGGCCCAGTAAAACTCATCAAGGAACTCATTTAGGTAAGAATTTTTCACATTCCATCAGTTGTCTCTGTTTCACTCCTATTTTTTTAAGCTTCAATCAGAATTGTGTCAGCTGAGGATGATGCTCAGGGATTTTGCACAAAGGTTGTCAAGCAGGACAGGAATTTTACCCTCCAAAATTGCTCTCTTTACCTGGTTTAACCTGTGTTTTACTACCTGGCCCTGCCATACTTCGTTGTGTTCCTCCATTGAATAAGTCCTTGGTGCTGCTACTGGTGGTTAAGCTACCCCACATTGTCTTTTATTCCAGTTGGAAATTGATGCAGCTCCAGAGTCAGTCCAAAAACCTGTGTTCTCCCACAAGGTTTTTGCATTCGTCTCACTCTGGTAAGATTATAATAGGAACCTTTTCTTCTCCAAGCTGTTCGGCACAGATGAGGTTACAGACAAGGGCTGTGGTTGATACATGGCCAAAATGAACTGGTGAAGATGCTGAGCAGCAGGCAGTGTTGGAATAGAGGAGAGATGGTGGACTTGCCCCATCCCTGGAAGTGTCCAAGTCCAGGTTGGACAGGGCTTGGAGCAACCTGGGATAGTGGAAGGTGTCCCTGCCATGGCATGGGGTGGAAAAAGATGATCTTTAAGGTCCCTTCCAACCCAAACTATTCTGTGACTCCATGATTCCCATTTCCTTGTATCCAAGCAGCCCTGCTGATGGCCCTCTAAACTCTGCTAGAGGTGTGCCAGCATGCAGGACATTCCATTTTGTGGATGGTTCATGTTACCTGGAGAGCTCCAGAGTAATAAATCCAAGTTTTGGAGGGGAGAGAGTTGGGAGGTTAATCCATGGAAAGGATTTTGAGTTAGGCTGAGTGGGCTGGTTTGCTTTTCCCAGGCTGATCTGTGGCTCAGCCCCCTTAGTCCCTGTCCCAGTGGGTGGCAGTCCCAGAGCTGGCATTTTTATTACACAGGAACAGAACACAATATTCTTCTCTCACACTTGCAGTTATGGCTGAACCATTTAGGCATAAACTTCACATAAAACTCAGGCTGGGACAGTGGGATTCTCCATAGCTTCAAAAAACATGTCTTTGCCAAGCCTCAGGCACATTTCCTTCAGCGTGCTGGTGGCTGACAGGAGCATTTCCCAGCTCAGCAGCATCCCCGGAGCTCAGATGGAATTTTACCCTCCACACATTCAGGCAAATCTCCTGAACATGCTCCATCCCCTTGTTTCAAGGTCTGCACAGGTCCTGCAGTTGTTCTCCTTAGAGGTCAGCAAGCACAAAAACAGAATCAGGATGCTTTGGCTCCGTCTCCCATTTCCTGTGGAAGGCCGGGCTAGGAAACAGATTAAATGGATTACATTAAATCCAGATTAAATCCTGGCATATTCCCAGACCTGGCTTGCCTGTTCACATCACCAGTTGCTCAGCACCCATGTGGGCAGAGCACTCCATGAGAAGTCCATGCCCAAACCAGCTGCCTTGTGGGAAATGTTGTGGGAAGGACCCCAAAATCATCAGGGAATGGTTTGGGTTGGAAGACACCTTAAAGCCCATCTCGTTCCACCCTCTGCCAGGGGCAGGGACACCTTCCACTAGGCCAAGCTGATCCAAACCCCATCCCATAAAGAGAGAAATCTTCCAATCTGGCACTGCACTACCTCATGGATTTGAGGTAGAATGAGCCTTCCCTGAGCATCTTTTTAACACCAAATGCTGACAATCACAAGAAAACAACATTTAACATACAGCCAAGGGCAGCTTCTATAGAACAGTGCCTGAAGTTGCCACAGCTTCTAATTTAGGAGCCTCAGACTTCTCCTCTGCTTTCTGTCATCTGGCATTTGCAGGCTCCTCTCAAGCTACAAGAAAAATGCATCTCATTTTTCAAAGGCCAGAACTGCTGGTGCAGAAAATAGCAAAGTGCAAGGGGCTGAGCTCTTCTTCTGCCTTCCCTGGGATAAATCCAGCTTCCCTCACCACCTTCAGCTGATTTACTCCCCTTTTGGTGTAACCCAAAGCAGAATTTGCCTCTCGATGTTTTTCCACGGCATTAGGGCCTTTAAGGAAAATCCTACACAAAGATTTAGGCGCAAACAAAATCTCCTGCTTTCCACAAATCTGGCTGAACTCACACTGCAAAGGGAAGCACAGGGGAACTGAAGCCTCTTGCAGGGGACAGGGGACTCTCTCTCCAGCAGGGTCAGCTGTGCATATATTTACACATGATATTAGCGGGAAAAAATGCAAAATGGGTGCATGGTGACCCAAGGTGGTCCAAATGTTCTGTGCTATCATTCCTGCTGGGGTCAAAGGCTTTGTGGGTTGGTGCCTTGATAAGCCTGGCGAGCTAACGAGCGACAGCTTAATCAGCACAGATAATTCTTCTGCAATATAGGAGGCAATTGCAGCCTTTTTCCCTGTGTTTTAGGAACCTTGTGGATTTTTTCAGTCACAAATATGAGATAATGCCGTCCAACTTGACCTTCCCAAACAAAGCTTTTGCAGAATAATATCCATCGGTATTCAGGAATATCAGTTTATCTGGGCTGGTATTTTGTACACTGTAGCTGGCCAACTGGAAAGAACACCAGGAACACTAAGAAAAACCTTTAAAATTAATTCAGTTTTTGTACACATGGATGAAATCTGTTGGCTGCTGAGTTCAAGGAGTCACTCCTGTTATTTTCTGGGAGACACCAAGCATGGAGACATCTGTGGGGTCTCATCTCTTACCTACCCAGAGATGACCCAGCTGTTGCAGTATTTCTGGGGAGGGAAGTTTTCAGCTAAACACCATGAGCTTTGCATAACCCATCCCTTCACCCTCCACTTTCTACCCCTGTGCTGGCCAAAACCACACCTGTGAGAGGCTGCCAGGAGGGCCCCCTGAAACAGCTGTTGTGTCTGGAAGCTGGAGACAAAGAGGCTCTGCTCAGACACCTGCTCAGAGTAAGAAAAGGCCGTGGCAGAGCAGGAGGAAGGCAGGACAGTCTGTGAACCCCAGGGTTTTCACCTCAAACCACCACGCTCCCCCTGCACTCCAGACAAGGTGTGTCACCAGTCCAGATTGGAAGGTGGGGGATACCCTGTCTCCCACCTCCTTTGGCTCGCTCGAATTTCCCCCGACTGGAATTAAAAGGAAGAGTCAGGATGGTGCATTGCCAAATTCCCTCGGTGGTGGTCAAACAGGAGCGGCTGCCCATCCCCGCCCCTCGCTCGTTTGTTTGTGCCTGTAATCACTGGATTTCCCAGCTGGTCTCCCAGCCCAGGACCTGCTTAACTCCAGTGAGCAAACACGAGTAGGGGAATTCGGTCCAAGCAGGCAGGTGCAGTGGCTGGATAGCTTGTGGATTTCCCTTCTGCCACCAAACAACAGTTGCTGCACATATGTTGCGAAGATAAAGCCTTGTTTGCCGTCGGAGGGGGAAAAGCCAGAGGCTCCCTGCAATTCGGGAGTCCTGCTGTCCAAAGAGATGTGAGAGAGAAAGAGAGGTGTGTGTGTGTGTGTGTGTGTGTGTGTGTGAAAACAAGGGAGGATGCTCTCCCAGCACCTGAGGAATGGAAGTTGAAGCACTTTGATCTCAAATTCCTGCCAACAGGAAATAGCAGTTGTGGAGTTATATCTGCATCCAGCACTGTCTGGAGTGTTAGGTTCACGTTAGGCTTCCCAAGGAGGCTTCTTAAAACATAGGAGAGGTCTAAAATTTGCTGTAAGCACCAGTAGGGGTGCAAAAACCCCTTCTGTAATTCCATTTAGCAATCTACAGCTTAGCAGAGAGGAGGGTGGGCAGTGATGTGGCCGTGGGCTGTGACTACCCCATGAGGAGAAGATTTCTGATACTGGAAGGATGATTAATTGAGCCGACGAAGCTGAAGTGAGCCTGAAGTGCTAAAAGCTGCAATTAGACAAACTACACCTAGAAGTACAGTTCTGAGTGGAGGGAATTAAACCCTGGAGAAATCTGTGTGGGATGGCAGATCCTAGCCCACTCCTCTGCATGGTGATGGCCACACATACCACTTTCTCCTCTTGGTGTTCCCTGTTTCTTTTCCAGCTCCCTTTTGTCTTTTCCAGGGGATGCAGGGGACATCAGGGCTTGAGATGACTCAAATGTCCCTCAAACCATGAGTGAAGACAGAGAGAAGAGATCCAGTCTAGCAGGGTTCAGTGTTTACCCACCCAGACCAGCTGGGAAGTCTTGGCTTTCCCCTAAAACATTCAGCTTAGGGATAAAGACTCCAAATTTCTTCCCCTGTCCCATGCAATGTTTCCAAGGGACTAAGACAGACAGAGAGGTCCAGCCCCATGTACAGATGACCTGTACATAAAACCAGTGCCACCAGTGCCTCTGGCCTTATTCCATCCCCCCAAAGCAGCACCCACTCCTGAAGTCTACAAGAGCTCCAGGAGGCCAAGGCTGAGAGGAGAGCAAGACCTCCTGTTCCTAACAGCCTCTAATCCCTGCCCTCCATAATCAGTTTTAAAATGGCCATCAAATCTTCCCTCTGCCTCTAATTGAAAAAGTGATGTCAGCAGTAATCTGCTGCCCCAATTTATCCCCATATATTTGGGGAGGTTTTGGGCTAATGCATTGTTTCATAAACATATGTTTTAGCCCAGCCGTGTGTGCACACACACAAAGAGAAAGCTCTGAACACACTGCACCAGTTATGGATCCTAATGCCTTAAATATTACTTTTAATACTAATGTCAGATTATTAAAAACATAATCCATTCTCCTGATTGGACCTAATGTAAGCAGGAGGATAAGAGGACTTCTATCCATGCATTAACACATTTCATGGAGTGTAAAGCCACTTTCTTCCTCTTAAAACATAAGGTCAGGAACTAATAGAATCTGTACTTGAAGTGGGTTTTTAAAACATATTACATAGAAAGTTTAGTGAAAGTTAATCTGTCGATAAGTGTCAGCTGGAGCCGTGTGGGTAAACAAGAAATAAATGTAATTCACATGCAATTTTTTCCCTGTTAAAAACCTATCTGTGCACTTTAAAACATTTATGTTTAAATAGAGCAGAGACCAGCACTAAGAAGCACTCAACCCAAAGCAGCTTTATATAAATGTATTGCAAGGGACTAAAATAAAGTAAGCTACCCAAATCTCCCAAAGATAAAGGGAGAAGGGCTCTGACCCCATGTGAATTCTCCCCTCATCCCAGCCCTGTGCTGTTCCTGGGCTTCATTCCCTGTTCTTGTGCACCTCTCTGTGGCAGCATTCCCCATCCTCCCACATCTGCTCTGTGCCTGACCAGTCCTGGGGCTCCGGGGCAGCTTGGCAGTGCTGGGGCAGCGTTCCTGGCACCCTGGTCCCTACCAGCGGGTTTGTCACCTCTCCATGGTGCCCAGCCTCTGCCAGCTCCTCCTTGCCAACTGCAGGACCTCCTCAGCCACACATTCCCGCTGTGGAGGGCTGGGCTGTTTCCCAGACCAGCCCCCTTTGCCCATTTCCTTTGCCCAGCCTCTGGAGAGGAATTTGGAAAGCCCAAGCCGGGCACTGAAGCAAAGACAATATCGACAAAGGGCTGATTTTTGCCCCCAAATTTGACAAAGCCGTCATTTTTAAGCAGCCTCAGCTCTCCAACACTGGTGGAGGCCAGGCAGCTGACCCTGCTGCAGCTCATTTAATTGCTTATTTGGGGGTTTGGGGGCTAGCAGGTGATTTGGGAAGCAGACTTTGGAGCACTGGTGATGCCCTCCCGGGGGAAAGCACACAGCCAGCTGCCCAGCTCTGCCTCCTCCTTGCTCCAACAGCACATCTGGGCTGCTCCACCACCAGCTTTACACGGGAACCATTTGGTTCCCCTGAAATGGATCCAAGAGTCGCTGCAGGGGGTGCTGGCTGCCAGGGGAGGGAGACGAGAGGGCAGCAGGAGAAGCGGGAGGTGGAAGCTTGCGCTGGCAGGCACCAGGACTTGGCCCTCGTGCTCCCAGCCACATGCCAGAGATTTAAGCTTCATGAGCAGGCTCCAGCCACCAGAAAGAGATTGATGACATATGGATTTCGTACATCCAGCAAATGGGAGAAAAGCTCTCTACGGCTGCATGGGATTAGCAGAATTTCCGCTCCGTTCCTTATAGCCAGGGTCCTGCAGGACGGATGTATTGCTGAGGGGACAGGGAGTGGGCGGTGTTCAAACATTTCCACCACCACTGCAAGTCACTCCCGGTCAGCCTCATCTCAGTGGCATTGGAGAGGGCTGGCACAGTCCAAGACCCAGGCAGGAGGTGTAGGGAGAATAGAAGAAAAGCCATAAGGGAGGGGACCTGGAAGGAATTCAGGTCCAAGTGGGTCCAGACCGTCCCTACAGTAAAGACAAGCAATTCCCCTCCTTCCCTGTCTTTCCATAGTCAAAAGTTGTGACTGGTCTTTCAGGCAGGTGCCCAAAGGTGGCTGGTGTGTGGCACAGGGCCTTGTCTGTGTGGAGTGGTCGTGTGGCCTCTGCTCCAGGGCCAAAATGAAGGTGGTGCTTTGTGGGGAAAGGCAAAGTGGAATGAAGGTCCCAAAGGGGATGAAGGCCCCCTCAGTCTGGCAGAGCCTCCTTCATTCAGGGCTTAAATCTGCTGTGTAAAGCCTAGAGAAGAAAGAGTGGAGAAAGAGGCAGATAGATCAGAAAAAGCGCCAGAAGTTTGATTTTCACATACTTCCAGGAAAATGTGGAATAAAGTGATTGCCCTATCCCTGGAAGCGTTCCAGGCCAGGCTGGACAGGGTTTGGAGCAACCTGGCCTAGTGGAAGGTGTCCCTGTCCACGGCAGGGGCATGGAACAAGGTGATCTTTAAGGGCCCTTCCAACCCAAACCAGTCTGGGACACTGTGATTCTATGATTTGGCGTTTCCCACCCTGTCACACAGTTCAGGCAGCCCTTCCTGGTATGGACATAAGTTGTAATGCTGCTTTCAACACAGCAGCCTCGAGCTGCTGCAGGTCCTTTGGCCAACTATTCCAGCACCACAAAAATCAAGCAACAGGGACTTTCACTCAAGAGGCTCAGTTTTCAGAATGAAAAGACCCTTTTGCCTTCAGATATCTTCAGGACATAACTGTTAAGCCAGGCAAACATCGTGCACCAGTCCATGAGCAAAGTCACCAAAGAAGGAAGAGAAAAAAATTAAAAATAAAATCTAGGATGCTGGATAGTGAGCCCCAGACCTTTGTGGGACTGTGTTATTTTGGGAAAACAATAGGAAAATGAAGTAAATGAAAATGAGTTTGTGAGTCTGATGGTGTTGGAGGAGGAGAGAGCTGCTATCTAAACCCCTTATGTGGCTTGTGTCCTTAGCAGCAGCTGAGCATGCCTCAGGGGATCAAAAATCCCTACAAATGGGAATTCCTTGGCCATCTACAAGGCTCTGATTTTGTCATGGCAGCCACGGGAGCCATGCATTCGAATTAACTCCCTGAAATCTCGCAAATGGATGGAGAAATACCTCTAATTCAGCAGGTTCTTTCTTTCACTTCCAAAAGATGGTGTTTTGCCACCAACAGCAATTCAAATCAGAGGAGATATCCTCAGCAGGGAATTATCTCCTGTAGCTGTGCCTGTGTCCAAGACATGGAGCCAAGTGGGGATGTGGAAGGAGTGAGGGAACGTGACCAAGGTCAGGACGAGATGTGGAAAATTTGATCAAGAGCTGGCCTTGGGCAGAGCAGCATTGCAGATCCATGACAGCGCTGGCTCTGAGCACCAACCAAAGAGGAGGCAGAAATCAGAGCTAACGAAGAGGCAGCTGCTCTGGCACTGCCAGCTGGGCAGTGGTCCTGGTCACACTGCTTCCTGCTTTTCTGTATTGGGAAATTTACTGTGTTTGGACAAGTTCAGAGATTTCAGGGGTGCAAATTCCAATTAAATACTTGACACCTGTAGAACCTTGGTGCCACTGAAGCCATGGCATTCTCACTGTGGCCACTGCCCTCCAAGATGTTGGCCAGTGGCCATCAGTGCCCTGGTGGGATGGTGGTGGGTGTGAACTCGGGAATGGCAGCTCCAGCTCAGGGTCACACCTCTACCAGCTCTCTGCAGAGTAAATTAGCACCTCCTCATGCTATTAGTGAAAGATGGAGCTGTCTGTCTGCGTGGAAGTGCCCCAGGAAGGTGTTCAGGACAGATATTTTACTATTTAGAAGCACCTTTAAGCCGAGTTCTTCATTTGGTATCAGGCCAGGCATTTCCCCCCCTCCTCTAATCTCTGTGATTAAGCTAAAAATTAATACTCTGAACCCATAGACACATCATCTGCTGGGAACTCCCTCCTTCTTTATATTTAAGTGCCCCTTAAGCAGTGTCACCAGCATGGCAAACACTTGTGGGTTGGCACCAATGTCAACATCACAACCTCTATATCCCCTTGACCCTTCAGCAAGACACTGCCGTGGCAGGAGTAAAAGGAAGAGAAGCAAAGACCTCCCCATGAGAGGAGTCACTTTTGGGAGGCTGTCAGGTCAAGCAGAAGGTGGACATTGCATTAAGGAGTGGTCTGTGTGACCATCACACACCCAAAATTATGGCAGCCCCTTTGCACGTGGCACAGGGAAAGTGGCAGCTCATTTATCCAGGTTGGGAGCAGCACACTGGACAACACAGGGAGAAGAGGCTAAAAATCACCTGGAAACACAGGCAGCTGAAGTTTAAAACATTAACAAATTTGGCAGTGTCTCGTGTTCTGCAGATCAGTGAGTATTGAAACAAAATGGGGCCAGGAGCTAATTATATGGAAATATTTCTATTTTCACATTTCACTGGAAGGCAAAGCAGAGAGTATAGCTAATGTATCTCCACCACTGACAGGAATATTAAGTTTTCTGTCATCTTGCTACCACAACTACCTTTCTCAGCATGCATTCTGTCCTAGTTCCTATTAAGGTGAGAGCAGAATCAAACTCATTAATTGTCTGCATTTTAGATATGATAAGAATTTAGTGGTTGGTGTTAATTAAACTACAAAACAACTCCTCTTTCTGCCGTGTGCATTCCAAGTTGGAGCAATTAATTCACTCACTTAAACTGATCAAGATTTAATTACCATCACTCTGTGCAATTACTCCATAATTAAAGTAATTTGGTTCATTCCACTCGCTGACAGTGTCATTGAACAGCCATTCATAGTACCAAAAGAAGTGATAATTAACTTAAAGAACAGCTCAAGGCAGTTTTACACAGACTTTTTGTTATTCCTAAATATACCTATACAGGAGAAAGAAGCCTATCACATACTACAGGTGCTTCCCTTGTAAAGGGGTTCAGATCTTCTGTGTTCAATTTTTTTCAGCAAATGCATTGTAACAAACCCAATTTTGGGGAAGGCTCTGTAGCTGTCACCAGACAATGCAGCATTTCATACAGGCAGGCACGATAAAACCTGGATCCTTGCAGCAGTTCAGGCATTCCCTGCCTGTTCCTGGAGACTCCTCGCTAGGAAAGGAAAAAAATAATCCTCAGTAAAAGGTTCCCTTCATCCAGGTAACACTGCCAGATCTCAGATCTTATTAAGTATCTTTTGACAGACCAAGTCCCCAGCTGATGGGACCAAGGGAAGGCAGAGAAATCTCAGGGTTTTTAATGATCTCAGTCCCCAGGTTGTTGACAATCATTGAATCATAGAATTATTTGGGTTGAAAGGAACCTTAAAGATCATCTCGTTCCAACCCCCTGCCGTGGGCAGGGACACCTTCCACCATCCCAGGTTGTTCCAAGCCCCATCCAACCTGCCTTGACCATTGCCAGGGATCTATAAATAAGTATCTGGTCTAGGTGTTCATGGCATGTCGACTCAGAACCCAATTTTGTGCTTATTTTATTGCAGAAAATGATTTTGCCAGAAGGGTTATTCCTCAAGGTTTGGAAGTGAATATTGCTGCCTGTTTTCAGAAAGGCTGTTTGTACTCACAAGTACAAAGCTGGGGCCCCTTCTAAGAGGCCAAACTTATTAGACCAGTCTAATCTTTCCCCAGTAACCTTGTGCAATGCCCATGCCAAGCTCTCTCCAGGGTGGGCAAAGAAAGAGCCAGATACATCTGTCTGTCCTTTCTTTTGAAGGATGGAGCAGCAGTCAGGACCTCCAACACATTGTCCACCCATTTCAAAGTCAAGCCTTCTCAGCCCAGGCACAGAAATTCAAAACGTGTCCTATTGCAATCATTTGGACATGAAGTTTGCAATATTTGTACCGATTTCTTTTCCCCCCACCATAAAAGTGATGTTAACCTAGAGAATCATCTCAAACAAATGGAACAAGCACACTTGCCTGGATCTGATGGACAGCATGGACCCCAACCAAGCCAGGTTACAGTGATCATGGATCAGCCAGGAGAAATGAGGTTTTGTAATTATCAAACAACACAACAACAACACGGAAAACATGGAAGTTTAAGAAGAATGTAATGGGTTTAAACTGAAAAAGGGGAAATTTAGGTTAGATATACAGAAGAAATTCTTGCCTGAGGGTGAAAGTGGTGAGGCCCTGGCACATCAGGATGCCCAGAGAAGCTGTGGCCACCCCTGGATCCCTGGAAGTGTCCAAGGGCAGGTTGGATGGGGCGTGGAGCAACCTGGGCTAGGGGAAGGTGTCCCTGCCCATGGCAGGGGTTTGGAATGGGATGGTCTCTAGGGTTCCTTCCAACCCAAACCATTCTGTGACTCAATGATTCTGGGGTAAAATTAACACAAAGTTGTTTAAGCAGAAGGTGAACAGCTCATAAAGGGAATTGTGGCCCCTGGCTCCATGTGGCAGCAGATCCCATGTGGTCCTGCACTCTTGTGACCCACTTTGGAGGTGACAGGTTCCCTGCAACTCCTCTCCTGGTGCTCTTCCCTCAGCCATTAAATCCACAATTCTCAGCAATGCCAGACCTCCCCAGAAAGCTGAGCTATGCCATGAATTATTCCTCCACCTGCAGCATCCATAAATCAGAGCCTTTTGGTTGGGCTCCCAAATGCTTGTTAGCCTTCCGTGACTCAGCAGTGGCTAAGTTAATGTCAGCTCTACCCAGGGGAAAATACTCAATATTTCTTTTTACTTAAAAAGAAAGAGGGAAAAAAAACCCCTCAAACATTATTTTTAAGCTCCTAAAAGAGCATTACAAAAGAAAGAAGGGAAGAAAAAAAGAGACTGTGTAAAGATTGCTTACCAGACTCCTTTTACAATAGTCAGCCACACAACAGAAATAGGTGGACATTAATTCATGCTAACCTTGCACACCTAAATACCATTAATTCATCAAAACTAATAACATTAATTCCTTCAAAAATGAGATTAAAGACAGGCACCCCTTGCAGTCATAATCTGTGGCTGATGACACTAAAATGAAACCGCCAGTATACAAAGCTACCAGCAGAGCTTGCAGAATCTCATAAATTGCAGCTGGCAACACATAAATCCTCAGGACAATGTACATTATTTTCTGGGGAGCGGGTGTTTGCACACCAATTGCCAGGCAAAAAGCAAAGCAAAGCTGTAAACTTCTCCCCCAACCCAGGAGCTGTTGCCAGTTGATGTCACATGATGTCACTCGGACAAATGCTCACCTAAATCCATCAGGCTGGAGCAAGATTCAGGGCACATGTACTGAAAAACACTTTTGCTTTAAGTTTGTAAACCCAGGGAGCAGAAACCTCTGAGCTGGAGGTGCCCAGATCCTCTGGCAATGCGTGCAAGGCTTTGGGTACACAACCTACCCTCACTGGGGGATGTTGGAAGAGCTGGGAAAGGTCTCCAGCAGGACCTGCTGATGCCTCTGAAGGGCACTGAGATGGCTTTGGGGTGGAGAAGGGCTCAGCTGTACCCTGGCTCCAAAGGCAGCTGTAAGGAAGTTAAAAGCTTTCCTTCTGCTTTCACTGGGTTTTGGCCATGGGAATGGCATCAAGCTGAGTCAGGGGAGGTTTAAGTTGGGTATCAGGAAAAGGTTCTTCACTCAGAGGGTGATTGAGCACTGGAACATGGTTCCCAGGGCAGTGGTCACAGCCCCAAGGCTGCCAGAGCCAGGAGGGTTTGGACAACGCTCTCAGGGATGCCCAGGGTGGGATTGCTGGGGTGTCTGTGCAGGGCCCGGAGTTGGACTGGATGATCCTTGTGGACCCCTTCCAGCTCAGGATATCCTATGAATGTATGGACTTTGGTGGTGGGAGAGCCTCTCATCTGCTCCTGAAACATCCTCCTGCTACTTTTGCTTATGCTGGAAGAGCGAGTGTCTGATCCCAGTGCTGGGCTGAGCCCCGCCAGGATCCTACTGTGCTTGGGCTGCCAGTGTGACCCTGTCCCTGAGATCTGTCACACTTCCTTCCCATCCTCTCTGTTGTACCCATTGCATTTTCCTTTTCTTCCAGGCTCAGGTGAATGGTTTCACCTGCATTCAGCAGGATGGGCAGCTAACCCACAGCTTTTACCTCAGGGCTCCTTTTTCCTGTGACCACTGCCCTGAGGGGACCCTGACAGCACATGCCACACCCAGCACACCTCCAGGTGCTGGGCCCACAGCTGTGTGTCACCTACAACATCACCTGCACTGGTTTGGGAGTTCCACTGATACCAGGGCAGGCCTGCGAGGGCATTCACAAACCTACAAATTCAACAAATTTCCATCTTGCACTCTGAAGTCTCCAGTCTACAGAAGGTGGTCAGGATGAGGGCATGATCACCCCTACTGCTGGTGGCCACAGAGACCCAGAGATCATTTCAGGAGGCAGCAGGATGCTGCTGTCCCAGCCAGCTTGCCTGGCAGCACTGCCCAGGGCTCGTGAAGGACGGCGGCTGGTCCCACCAGCCCTGTGCCGGTACATCCAGAACACCGGAGGTATTATTTCCGATTAAGACCAGATTAAGCCCATTTAATTTTAACTCAGATTAAGCCCCTATTTAGAACCTGGCCCTGTTTCCAATGCAGCTGGGCTGACCCCCTCCCTCCCCCCCAGGGGGCTGTGAATCACCATGGAGGGACGTTGGGTACCACCCAGCCTCTCCCCCATCCTCCTGAGACAGAGCAGCTAACACTCTGAGTTACTAAAATAAGGCTTTGATGGTGGGCACTCATGTAAGACCAGCGTTTTAGGATGGGGTTTAATATTTTGTGGCTTCAGGAGGGACCCCAGTGCCTGCAGTCCACGGGGGTGTTGGGCAGACGTGAGCACTGAGGAGCTGAACTGGTTTAATCTCTAAATAACGATGGAAGTGCAAGTGTGTGAATTACTCCAAATGAATGTATCACCCACACACGCTACACTCTCTGCATATCTAATTACGCAGCACTTGCTCCTGCCCTGCTTTTGAAGAAATACTCCACAAGCCACCAGTGCCTTTCAAACAAGTGATTACAATGCAATTTCGGGAAGGGAGAGTTTGGGAGCCTTTCAGCCTAGCTGAAAAACAGCACTGGGGAGAACATAATCAATCTCACTGATTTTTTATTCCTATTTGTGTAAAGAAGGCACCCCAAAGCTCCAAATCTGTGAGGAGATAGCCCCAAGACAAGCAAAATCTCTGTTTTTCAAGAGGAAAACAGATTTTTTTTTTCTTAAGAACAAGGCACCACAGCAAAGGCAGGTTTGGCAGCACTTTTTTTTTCTTTTATTTGATAGATTTCTGGAGTAGCTGTTATTCTGACTTTACCAACTCATCCTTCATCCTAACCCTGCACTGGGCTGTGATATGAAGTGACTGTGTGGTGTGTTTTCACTTCCTATTGACTGGTTGTGTACTTCCCTCCCGCTAATCCCTTGTTAATGGACACTTTCTTTGAGCCAGCTGAGATCTGAGTTATGTTGTCTTTGTGCTTCTCGCAGATTTTATTACTTGGATATCTTTGTTTTCATTATTTCGAGATTTGGGGATTTTGTCTCTTCCCTTCAGATGGATTCATGCAGTTAGAGACGGGCTGGCCTCCCACAGCTCCTGTTTGCATTTGATCTGGGAGCAGTGGGAGAGCAGCTCCTGGGATGGAAACAGCACAGTCCCACACTTCAGCAGCCAAATCCAGGAGAAAACCCACTTTTGGCATTTGCTGGAAACCACCTCTCACTTCCAAGGGAAAAAAATAAAGCAAATCCACCACTCACTCGCTGAACTGGGGTGCGCTGGTTGTAACTGGGCTGTGCTGGAGGGTGCACACACAGCAAGATACAAACCACCCTCAGCAGCAGGGAGGTGGCAGGTGGAGCAGGCAAGGAGGGGACAGCCCCCCAGCTCTGGTCCTGGGATGCCGAGGGACTTCCAAAAATGCAGAGCCTGAGGCTGATGGAGCATGGCTAGGTACAGGCTGTCATGGAATCATGGAATCACAGAATGGCTTGGGTTGGAAGGGACCTTCAAAGGCCACTCAGTCCAACCCTCCTGCCGTGGGCAGGGACACCTTCAACTCATCAGGTTGGTCATGGTGTGGGGAAGCCGTTGGTGACATCCCTGGACATGGTGCACGTGGCAGTGAGGTGCACGGGAGGTTCAAGGACACCACTCTGGTCTTCAGAGGAGGCAAAAAGGGCAATGCATGGTGCAGCAAGGACAGATGGAGAGCCCAGAAGGAGTCCTCTGGCAGCAGGGTCCCACCTGCAGGAGGGACAGGAGACCCACTGGGAAAATCCAGGGTTGCAGGACAGGCTTCTTGGGAAAGCAGAGAGGGGGAGATCCTGCAAAACCACCGGCAGAAGGGAGACACACAGTTAAAGACTTATTCCTCCCAATCAACTTGGAGCAGAGCTATAAAACTTTTCTTTTCTTTTTCATTTAAATATATTTTAGCCCCATCATCCTTAGGATGGGCACAAACCCAGTCCAGGGAGGAAAGGCAGAGTAGTCAGTGGTGGCATAACCTGAGCAGTCCCTGGAGAGCCAAGGCTGCCCACAGGGACCAGACAGGTCACCAGGGGCAGGTGGGAACTGGAGTGATGCTGAATTGGGTTTTCCAGACCAGCGGGAAGGTGTTTTCTAGTGGAGAAATCAGAAACTACCCCATAGTTTCAAGAAATGAGACAAAAATAAAACCCCCAGGAGTTCAAAGGAATATGGTTTGAGGGTGAGTTTCTCAGCTGGGACACAGAGCCTGGTGCTGGTCATGGCAGAGCTTTGGCCACAATGTCCCTGGAGCTGGGAACCTGCTCTTTGCAGACTGGGAACTGCTTCCAGCCAAATGCCACAGCTCAGAAAAGTCCTGGCATGTTCAACATCTCCACTTTGTCTTCTTAGTGCCCTCTCCTCAAAAAATCAAAAACAAATCTGATATTTTGGTGCTTCCTGATAAAATTTACCTCTGTCAAAATGACCTTTTGGTTAAACAGCACTAGCTGGCATTAATCCTATTATTTCATCATGATTATTATTTTTTATCAATCCAACACAGCTGCCATTTCATCTGGCACTGAGTGAGTTGAAGTTCTCAGCTGGGGCATGCCGTGCTCTCAGATGTGTGAAACGCTGATAGCCACAACATGAGTCACCCACCCCTTGCCCTCCTGCCACCCTACAGTTGGCTCCAGGTCTACATTGAGATGGTCAGAGAAGTCAGCTCAGCATCAAGAAAAATAATCTCTTTCCAGTTTGTGGATGCACCAGATGAAATTCAGAGTTGTCTCCCACAGTGCCCTCAGCTCCTCACGGTTGGGCGATGCCACAGCATTCCTCAACCTCTGCAAAAAGGAGGAAACGTGATAGAATTGCTGATGTCTTGAAAGGGATAACAAATACAAGACAGCCCTATTCCAAGATTGATTTTAAGGCAGATAAAGATGAGGGCTAAAGCATTTCAAATCCAATCCAACAAAGTCCTTAAGCGGCTGCTTTAAGGCAAGCAGAGGAATAATGCCATCGACTCAAAGGGGGTGTTTATCTGGTTATATTTATGAGGGCACTTAAGGGCTTTGCTGGATCAGGGTGTCAGGTGTGGGAGGAGAACGCCCCACTCGCCTGCCCGCCGTGGCCTTGGCACACCCGGCCACACTGCACAACTTCCTGGGAAAATGCATCCAACGGGAAGTGCAGCCGTGACAGAGCCATTGGAAGGGCAGCACAGCCTGGATGGGTGCCCAGGGGATGTGGTGGGGCCTCATGAGAGCTCATCTCTCTAGTCTGGAAGTTGCTGATTCCACCTGAGAGCCAGGCATGGGTGAGGTGACCTTTTGAGGTCCTTGTTTCTGTGTGAGGGAAGGGTTGGAATTGCAGGAGGGGCTTGCACTGAGCTGCTCCTGCTGAGCCTGGCCATGGATAGACATGGGAACGGGCATGGATATAACCATGAGTGTGGACATGGAGAGTGACTTTTTACAGGAGCAGATAGTGAGAGGAAAAGGGGGAATGGTTTTTAATTGACAAAATTCTTGATGGCTAAAGACTGGTAGAATTGGGAATTCTAAGCCTGGAAAGGAGAAGGCTTCGGTGTGACTTCCAGTGCCTGAAGGGAGCCTTCAAGAAGGATGGAGAGGGAATTTTTACAAGAGCATGGAGTGACAGGGCAAGGGGGAATGGATTCAAACTAAAAGAGAGTAGGTTTAGATGGGGTATTAGGAAGAAATTCTTCCCTGTGTGGGTGGGGAGGCCCTGGCACAGGGTGCCCAGAGAAGCTGTGGCTGCCCCTGGATCCCTGGAAGTGTCCAAGGCCAGGTTGGATGGGGCTTGGAGCACCTTGGGCTAGTGGAAGGTGCAGGGGTTGGAACAGGATGGGCTTTGAGGTCCCTTCCAACCCAAACCATTCTGTGATTCTGTGATGGATGTGCAATGAAATTAGGTCTGAATCACCATAAGGACCCTCTGGGACACACCTGAGAGCAGATTCCTGCTGGCAGTGGGAGCCTGTATTGGGACTGGGAATGTCCCAGCCCGTGCAGTGGAGAAGGGACAATTATTTACCAGAGCAGGTCCTTTCCTCAGGGCTTCCCAAGGACCTCATCTCCAATGAGTTCATCCAATGCAGCAAA
The DNA here is from genome assembly GCF_000738735.6 of Corvus cornix cornix. Lineage (NCBI taxonomy): Eukaryota > Metazoa > Chordata > Aves > Passeriformes > Corvidae > Corvus > Corvus cornix. The sequence continues at coordinate 3,655,692 of NC_046335.1, read as the reverse complement.
TCCCTTCTCTTGCAACCCTCCAGATGAACCAGGCCTCAACCCCTCTCCCAAGACCACAATCTGGGTGACAATCCCAGAAAAGAAGGAGCCTTAGAAGATCCCTCTGGTTTTAGGAGACAGTGTAGGACAGTGGCTGCTGCTTCTGCAACTCTTCATTTGTCCTTTACAAGGTTCTGTGATTTAAGAATGTGTGTTAAACCTTCTGCAACAATCAATTCAAATATACAAGTTTGGCTATTCAAATTACTTTTCCAAAAGTACTTTAAAATGCATTAAGTTATTAATTGCCTGCTGGCACTTTAATCAAACGGGAAAATTGACATAGCCAGAGGCATGTATTTTTGTGGAAAGGAAATTTATTTAAGAAGAAACAGCGGCTCTTACTGCTTAATTTAAACTGAGAAAACTGTGGAAAATCAACTGCTATGGAAAATTAATAAAACATTTCCAGCTGCAAACAGTGACTAATTGTACAAGATGAAGACTGCCTAGAATTAATAACTTGCAATCTTCTGTGTGAAGAACCCCCTACCAGTTCAATTTACTGGGAGATTAAATTACTTCTAAGTTTGCCATATTAAAACAGAACATGAATAAAATGTTAGTGAAAGCACATCTATTATTTACTGTCTGTGATATGGATATAATTATTTCCAAACAACCACAATGTGACGTGACTGGCAATATTTAAATTATTTGCTAAAGAATGTAGTTTTACCACCTCGCTTCCTATAAAAAGAGCCCAAATGGGTTTTTACAGATGGCATATTTCTGCCACAGGGAATTATCCCCTCATCCTCTGCCCCATGGTGCCCAGCATCCCTATGTTACTTCCCTTTTAGCCCCACCTCTCGTCTCCCCCCACTGCCCCATATCCTATGAACTCCGCACCTCCTTCGCCTTCTCGATTTTTGTGTTTTCTCCCCCTTTTTCAAGCTGACTGCACAGAGTACCTTGTGCCAACAAGAGCTTTGGCAGCGGTAGAGCATAATCAGGCAAATGTTTTCCCCATGCACGAGGGCCCCTTGCTGATCCCAGCGCAGAAAGCTCACCTGTGGAGACGGAAAACTCACGCTTGTCTTTTTCAGAGTGTGCCAAGCTCGCGGGACGCACGAGCCCCTTCCAAGGAAGCAAAAAATAGGGAGGCAAACACGAAAACCCAGGCAAGAGGGTGTTTGTGAAAACCCAAACAAAACCCAGCAGGATTTCCTAGAAACCTGCGAAGGAGCAGGAGGTGGGAGAGCCATGGAGGATGGAGGAGTTGCCAGCCCTCGAGGCTTCCTGCTGGGATGCTGTGTGGTGGCCCCAGTGCATTGGTAGGTGCTGAGATAATGCAAAGAAAGAGGTTGTGCAATGGTGTGGCTTAGGTAGAGGGGATTTTCAAAGCCCCGAGTGAGCTGGGAGTGAGGAGAGACCACCTGGAACATGTTTGGGACTGATGGGATTGGCCATGTGCTCACTGCCCTGTCATGAGATGCAAAACTGGAGAGGAAGGACAATGAGGAGCAGCTGAAGGATCTGGGGGTGGGGCTCAGACAGGAGAAAAGGAGGCTCAGGTGTGACTTTGTCCCTCTCTGCAACTCCTTGAAAGGAAGTTGGAGCCAGGTGGGGATTGGGCTCTGCTCCCAGGCAACCAATGGCAGAATGAGAGGAAATGGCCCCAAGCTACACCAGGGAAGGTTCAGATTGGACATTAGGAGGAATTTCATCATGTAAAGAGTTATCAAGCATTGGAATGGGCTGGCCAGGAGTCACCATCCCTGGAAGTGTTCCAGAAAAGACTGGACATGGCACTCAGTGCTCTGATGTGGTTGACGAGGTGGTGATCAGTCAAAGGTTGGACTTGACAATCTTAGAGGCCTTTTCCAACATAAGCGATTCTGTGATTTGATGTGAAAAGACTTTCAGGACCTTAATATAAAACTGAGACCCCCAAGAAGACCCCAAAGAATAAAGTATTGCAGAGAGATGGTGTGGGAGGATGTTAATGGGCCATAGGGTGTCTTGTCCTCTGCTTGGAGAAGACAGGAAGAAGGATGGTGTGGCAGCACCCCCACTTTAGAGGGGAGAAACTGAGGTATAAAGTGACCTGGACCAACCCATCTCTGGACAAGCAGGCTGGGCCTTTGTGTGGGGCATCTTGCAGTCACAGCCCTGGCAGAGAGACCACCCCATGTCCCTGTCCATCCACCCAGCCACTGAGCAGAGCTGATACCCCCAGCAAAGCTTGGGGGATATAAGGGCACAATTAAGTGCTCTCAGGAAGTGACGGAAAGGGATGAGAGCCATGGAGCTGGACGAACCACAGCAGGAATCACTCCACAACTCCTCCAGACAGAAATAAATGATTCTGTCATTAAAGCTCGGCATGGACATGGTTAAATACAGGTGCATTAAGCCGAAGCTGCCCAGGCAGCAGTGTCAGAGAAGGAGAGGACCAGCCACCCTCTCCAGCTGCTGCTGGAGGTCAGAAGAAGTTAAGCATGGAGTGATACCTTCACACCTTTTCTTTACCTCCACTGCTCTGCCACGATCCTGCTTCCAGCCAGGGGTGGTCCTTTGGACCTGCGTGTGTTCCTGAAGCGAGGAAATCCACAGCTCCATCATTTGTCCTCACCTCAGCAGGAACCATTTACACTTGTGTTTAAAGGGATGTGGTCGTGCTCTGTAGAAATAACTGTGCTGCAGAAAAAGGAAAGGGACTCTGTGGTAACTGTGGGCACCTTGTTTGCTGTTTATCCCCATCTGTCCTTAAGTGCCCGTCCCAGCTAGAGGTGATCCTTGTCCCTCACACTCTCTGCCTGGGAAAGTCTCCTGAGGAAGATGCTGAGCCCAAGCAGAAGGCCCTGAGGAGATGAGTCAGCCCACTCCCAGCTCCTCAGCTTGACACTTTGGGAGAAGCAGCTCATGTTCACAGAATCCCAGAATATCTTGGGTTGGACCTTAAAGCCCATCTCATTCCAACCTTCCTGCCCTGGGCAGGTATACCTTCCACTATCCCAGGTTGCTCCAAGCCCCACCCTTGGACAATTCCAGGGATCCAGGGGCAGCCACAGCTTCTCTGGGCACCCTGTGCCAGGGCCTCCCCACCCTCACAGGGAAGAATTTCTTCCCACTCTCCCATCTAACCCTGCCCTCTGGCGGTCTGAATCCATTCCCCCTTGTCCTGTCACTCCAGGCCCCCATAAAACCCTTCTTCTCTATCCGCAAAGCAGTGAGTTGCAGCTCAGATCTGTTGGTTATCTTGGAGAATGTGGATGGAGATGGAGTTTCCCAAAGACGCTTTCACATGTCAATAATTGAGTGTGGCACATTTAATCACCGTAGTCCTGTTGCTGTGCAAACCTGGGGACCTCTCCTCTTGATGTCAGCTTAGACCCGATTTTCTAATTGCATTACCTGGGTAATTAGATAGAAATACAGCAGCCCTGTGCTGCACCAGAGCGAGGATCCACTTCCTAGCAGAATTAACCTGGCTTTAGTATGGAAAACTCATACACACACACGGGCACACAGACACATTCAACTTAACCCGGCTGCGATCACACGGATTAGACCGTGGGGCTTGTTCCCTTCAAGAAATGGCTCAAAATGACACAGGCTTGGTTCCAAATGGACTGTAATTTGAATTCCAGCAATTAGAGGTATGAGACAACATGGAAGCTGCCACGTTCCCACCATCCAGCACCTTTGCAGGATCGCCCAACAGCCCAGTCCAGCCCAGCTTGAGATGCTCCGGATTTGGGTGCACCAGACGCCAAGGAGCATTTTTGGCTTCATGAAAGCCCAATGCTGGGAAAGGTTTTGAGTGTTATGGGCTTCCTCACTGAGTCCTGCAGGTGTTTGGTGTCACAGCACGTCCCCCGTGATGGTGGCAGCACCTGGGGAAGAGGGAGGGACTGTTTTTTGCAGGCAGAAGGACTCGCTGCAGCCATGACTGGTTGCCACCATGCCCTGCTGTCACCATGCCTACTGCCACTGTACCTTTTCCCAGCCAGGGAGGAGAATTAGCTTCACCCTGGAGCGGGTTCAAGAACAAGAAAGAAAAGAATAATCCCCCCACGGCAGGGTGCAAGTCTTGTAAAAACAAGTGGCTGTAGCGCTCACCTGGAGTCCTGGTGAGATTTGTTGGCCTGGTGAGATTTGTTGGCCTGAAGGTCCCATCCTTTCCCTCGTGGTCCATGCAGAGATGGGGATGTGCCCACACCTTCGTGTCCACTGGCCAGGGACAATCTGCACTGACCTTGGCCATGGTGTGACCAGTGAGGAGTAGGAGGGAAAAGGCATCTTCATGCAGAGGGTGGCTGGTATTTAACACAGGTCCAGCCCCTTTTCCAGCCCTTCACGCCTATCTGGGACAACCTGGTCTTTCTTTGCTTTGAAACTCCCATTTCCCATCCCATCTCACCCCTGCCCACACTTGTCCCACCTGTCCCCACCACCCTCAGCCACTATATCTCTCTGACACACCACCAACCCTCCCTTTCTCCCTCCTTTTGTTGTTCCCGCCCCGCCCTTTCTTTTTTCTTCTTTTTTTTTTTTTTTCCCCCTAAAGAGAGAACAAAACAAAACAAGAAAAGGCGATGCCAAGCCGATCCTCTTAACCCAGCGTTCTTACCCCGGGGAGGGCCCCGGCAGCGTCGAGGCGCACGGCGAAAACCCCCACGCATTTTGTCCTGTTTCTTCAGAGCAACTCGAGCAAATTGAAAGCCGCGGAGGGGTGTGTGCCCCCAGGCACTTGGTAAATCCACTTCCTTTGTCATAACAAGAACAAATCCCACCTTTGAAGTTTTTCCTTCTTGTTACAAGGGGAATGTCTTTTGTTTAATCCATTTTAGCCTTTAATGCCTGACCTGGATCAATCCTGTTGGGTAGATTACACACTACTCACGCCGACTTTAAACTACCCTACAGGGATTTTTATTCTTCCCCCCTTCTCCCCACCGCATTTGTGTGAGAATCTCAGCAATAATCGGCATTACGACTTTAGACTATCACTCACTTTGAAGGAGGAGACTGTCCTTTAACAAAGGGGAGGGAGGGGGAGGAAACCCTCAAATATCAAACAGATTTAATCAGCTTTGAGGCCTTTCAATCTCATATTCATACCGGATCTTTACTAGTTATGAAAATCAGTGCAGAACTTGGCTGAGCTCTGTGTCTCCGTGTTCTCCTCCCCTGTTTCATGCTCCGTTCAGGACTGAACTCACTTTTGCAGCCTTCCCAGTGCTGGTCCAGGGGAAATACGGGAAGTATCCACCCAGGACTGCTGCAAACAGCCTACCAGGGTGTCCATCACCCACACCATGCCTGAACTGCACTGTTCTCCTCCTCTTCTCACGCCAGTGGAAGAGGCTGAAAACTGCTGCCAGGAGGACCCAGGTGACCCCCATGGTGACCATGACTTCCATGGTGGATGGATATCAGCACAGAGGATAAATCTACACATGAACTCATAACCTCCAGCTCCTTAAACCTTTACATTAGGACTTGCTGTGGCAAGTGGTGACCCTCAGCTCTTGCCATCTCCTTATTTCACAAGACAACCTTTAGCAGGGGCTGCCTGTGTTCCCTAAAAGCTACTTAGAGCAGGAATGTCCTGTCCCAAAGCCTTCTCCGGCTGGCAGCTTCTCCCTTCTCCTGCAGCACTGAGGCACTGGCTGTGCTGTGGGCCTTGTTAACAGACTGACATTGGCTTCGCTGCTGTTTCTCGTGGTTTAAGGCCAATCACCAGCCTTGTGCAAAGCCACAGGGCTCAGGCACACGCAGAGCTGCAGGAGAGCTCCAGAGGGGACTGCAAACACCATTTCCCACTCCTTCCCAGCTCTGGCACCAGGATGGAGCTGATAGCATTCCCACCAGTCTTACTTTGCTCCTGGTGGCCACAAAGTGGAGAAGGCCTGAATGACCCAATCCCTCCCCAGGAGCTCTCTGTCTTGGAAAGCTCCAAGGCAGAGGCTGCACATGGTCCCCTCATCATGTCATTGCTCTTCCAACTCAAACCAGTTTTTCCTTGAGTGCAGCTTTGACCTTTCCCCAAGGAACAGGAGAGCCAAATCCTGCTCCAGGAGGCTCATAGTCCATCTCCCCTCACCAGATGTGGCCCAGCATCACTTCTGTTCCTTCCCTCTGGACTCCCGACAAGTTGCCTACAAGGTTTTGAAGCCCTGAGCTGGGCACAAGGCTTCTCTCATGCCTGGTAGGAGCACACAAGGCAGGATCACTTCCTGCCAGGTCTCACATGTGGCTCTCTTTATAATAAACACCCTAAATAAGTTTTTCTTTGCTGTCCAATCAGCCTTAGGCTGTGACTTGTTCTGCCTTCACAACCCGGCCCCCTGTGCCACTGCTTTCCCACCTCTTCTCCATTTCATACCTGTGTGCCCAATTTTGCTCTCCTAAATGTCCCCAGAAGCCCTGGCTTTGAGAATTTGTAACTGCTCATTTCTGATCTTAGTTCATCCAGGTCTATTTTGGACTCCTGCACAAAGGCTCTGGTCTCTCCCTGTCTCCAAGGGCCACAGGTGCACCAGCTCAGTGTCTCATCCATCCAAGCATGGGAAGGCAAGTGAAAGGGATCAAATGACCCAAATATGCCAGCAACATCTCACATTGCAGCCCTTAAATTCCTCTCGTCTTTGAATGGCTGTTTCTGGTGGTTTCTGCTCCTGCCTCATGGGTAGATGCCCTATTGTGGAAGCTCAGAAGACTGGGAACATGAGGACATTGAGGAGACTGATGAATGCCAAGACGAGATTTGGGCAACTCAGTGACATCTCCCATCCTTGCCCCTCAAGCGGCTCCCAGCCAGAAACCAGCCAAGGTCACCCCAAAAAGTCATCCCACAAGACATGGGAACCAAACGCTCCTGCCACCACCAGTGGCCACATTTGGGGCCCCAAAACATCCGCCAGGACCCTGCTGCCTCACCCTGGGGAACGAAGCAAAGAGCGGGATTGTTTTACAGCAAAAATACACCCCTGGGTTAGAGCAGCTGTGGGTCAGAGTACCAGGATTAGAGTACCCGTTCCTGACAGCATCAGCCTGGGAGATAAAGTGACTTTTCCTTGGCTTCCACAGGGCCAAGCCTTAGCAGTGGGTGTAGCAGAGCATTTTGGCACGTGGAGCCAGCGGACTGCTCAGGAAGGGGCCAGGGAGCCCCCAGACATCCCCCAGGACAGCCGAGTAAGGAACCATCTCCTTTCACTTTTTATGAGATTGATATGCTTTGAAATTAGTAACCCTCCATTAGCTCTCCAAATAGCTCCGAATCATTAGGGTCAGTACGTCTGCACTCCTCAAAATGAGCTTTTACCTGAATTAGCATCTCAAAGAGGCAGGACTCCCTTCCCCGGTTTTAATTCCAGCGTCGCGCTGCACATCAGGATGGTTTTGGTGGCCAATCCAAGCCCCGCATCCCAAATACATTCAGAGGAACCTGCTGGCTTGTTTAAAATGTTCTTTTTCCTTCCCATTCTTTACTAAATGCCTATTATATTAATGTTTAAAATCCATTTAAGTTCATCATGGGTGGCTTTGTGAAAGGACAGCGGCTCCATCACTGTAATTAGATGATTTATTGCCCTCTTGTGGTGACACGCGCTAACTAGAGAAGCTGTGATTTAAATTGGATGATCCTTCCAAGAGTGTTTGAGTGAGAAATAAAGGGAGAATTATTAATACTATTAGAGAGCGGTGGCGTGTTCGTGCAAGGGATATACTGTGCTGGGAGAGGGATTAGCCAAAACTTGCTGGTTTTGCAGCTGAGCGTGGCTTTTCCCCAGTGTGGGACCGGCATCTCCCTCAGCCAGAGCTGTGAGCAGGGCAAGGTGCTGGCACAGCGATGGGCACGGTGTTAAAAACCAAGTGTTAGCCAAAATCACTGGGTTTAGAATTGGAAACTCTGGGGAAACCACCCCCATGAGAGGAATCGTTGCTTCATCCCAGCCAGGTGTCCCATCTGCCTCATAAATCGGGATGTCTCTGTCTTCCCTCCTTTTCAGGGGCTGCTGGCCACCGGAAAGAGTGAAGGAGGTTAAATCTTTTTTTTTCATTGAAATTTTAGTTCCTTTCTTCTTCCTGCTGATTAAAATACTTTAAGCACTATCTGGGCTGACAGACCCTCTTCCCTACGAGTATGCAGCCTTCTTCATTCCCGCTCTTGGGAGAACTGGATGACTCCCAGAGCCATCCCACTGCAACACAATTCACCACCAGTGTAAGTGAATCCACATGAACACTTCTCACCGATTCAATTAAAACACCAGGCAGGCCTGAGCTGCAATAATTTGGGATAGAAACCAAGTATAGACCTAGCCTGGAGCTGTTATTTAAAAGCCTGGGTTAATACAGTGTAAACCCATGAGCACATCCTCTTATGATGGGGCTTAAATCTTTTAAGAGTGGCTTATATCAATCTAGTTTAAGTCAATTCCTCACCGAGTTAAGCTAAATTGAAAGAAGCACTCAGACCCCAAACACAGAGCTGGTGTTACCTAATCCCTCTGCACACAGCCATGGCTTTGGCCAGCGCCTACTGGGAGGGGACAAGCCCCAGGGAGCCTTGGCCAGGCCCTGGGGAGCACCAGGGCACAGAGTGTCACAGTTTGATCCCCACAGCTCCCTGCAAACACAGCTGCCCCCTCTCAAGGGTCCCCTTTGCTGCAGAACCATGGTGTGGCCCTGTCATCACAGAGGACGGGCGTCTCCAGGTCACCATTCCTTCACGATGAGCTTCATCCCCAAATTAAAAACAACTGCTTGTCAAGCTTTGGAGAAAACCTCTTTTTATGCTGGGTTTATCCAAAGGGATGGGCAAAGATTTAAAAAATGGTTTCCTGGCAGGAGGTACAAGGGGAGTTTCAGAAACAGTGGGTGGATGTCCTGTGACCACCAAAGGTCTGTGTGCAGATGAGGACTTTAGAGTGATGAAGGAAAAAATAAAGGAAAAAAATCTTTTCTCCTACTTGGGACTAAGCCTGGAGGCCACAAACTGTTTCAATGCCCAATTACATGATTTTTGTATGATTCTGGGGTCAGCTGGCTGGCATAAGGCCCAGGAGCTCCCACCAGGAATGCCGTGACCTGCACAGAGGTAAAATTAGTTGTGGAAGCTAAAGGAATTCCCACCTAGATTTTGGGCACAGCCATTAGGAAGCTCCTTGGTTGGGTCCCATGAGCCCATGGCCCATCAGCCCCGGATGTATCAGCATCCTTCATCTCTGCCCTCCTCACCCCCCAGGTGAGCAGCACCTTCCCAAAAGACAGAGGCCACCCCGAATGTTGTGACATCCAAATTCTGTGTTTATTTGTGTCCAGCCACACAGATCCCATGCCCTCTGCATCCTTCATGGAAATGTGAAATCACCAAAATCCCTTGGAAGGTCCTCAGGAGATTGGACCCCACTCTGAGGGTCTCTTTGGGAAGGACAAGAGCAGTCTTTAATCCATTTCATATCCACCCACACTCCTTCTGGGGAGTGATGATTGTGAATATAAAAAAAGGGGGGAAAAAAGTAAACCTTCTGCGAAGTGATACAAGGGAAGGAACCTGCCCCGAGCACCTCAGTGAGTACTAAATAAATACAAAGTTATTACAGGCAGCAACACTACTCAGATACAGAGATTAACGAAGATCTGACTTGAAAAAACTCCTTTCTCCATTCACAGATCTCCCATCCAGCCCATCATCCCAGCCACCAGCTAGTGGGAGGTGTCCCTGCCCATGGCAGGGGGTTGGAATGAGGTGTTCCTTAAGGTCCCTTCCCACCCAAATCATTCTAGGATTTTATGACACGATTCTATCCAAGAAATCATCTCTCCCTCCCTGGCAGAAAAAGGGCAGGGGGGAGCAGCCCCAGCAGGACTGAAGTCCTGGCCGTGGTGATCCGGAGGGTGTTTTTCCTGCAATTTTCCTGCACAGCCCAAAGGACCAACTAAAAGCATTCCAGGCTACCCCACATCCCTGCCCAGATGCTCCCATGATGCCTTAGGTTTTAACTTTTACATTTTTCAAATTCTGTACTGCCTGGTGTGTAACTCTGAAGTTTCTTGTAGCCTGTTAATTTCTGCCCTCTCATGCCAGGCAGACATAACAAAGCCTCTCCAGGCCTGCTCTCCAAGGACACCCAGACCGTCCTAGGCCCAAAAAGTATAAACCAAAGAGCCTCTAAGGGGCGTAAGCTGAGGGGAATGACATCATTAAACTGAAACTTTAATTGGAGAATTAACCCTGCTATGCAAATGAACCAAACCTATAAAAGGGTGAAGAACTCATGACCTGGGGTCCATCTTGGGGTCCATCTTGGCAGTGGCCTCTGGCTCCCCAGGGGTACCTTTGAAGGCCTTTCAGATAAATCCCTGCCTTATTCCCTTACTCCTGTCCAGTCTCTGTTTCCAGGAGGCTTCTTAAGGCATCACCCACTGCTCGCATGAGCTGAGCTATCCATGCGGTTGGTATCGGGAAAGGAGCATCCTTTACCCGCACAAACAACACCCCTTAAAGAAAGGGGGTCATTTTTGTCTCAGCTGCCAAAATCTGCCTTCCTCGTTCCCGGCGGGGTGCGGGCCGTGCCCGGCGCTCGGGCCGTGGGCATTAGATGGCAGCAGCGCTCAGGGATGGAGCAGCCCGGCAGCCGCAGCCCCGCACCCCCCCCTTCCCTGCAGCGCCAAGGAACAGCTTTGGGATCTCGGCAAAGGATAGGAAAGCGTTTTGGAAAGAGCTGCGGGTTGGCAGCGTCGCCCTGGATGCGTTACCCCGGCCGTGGCCTCTGGAGTATCCTTTGCATGGGGAATAGCGGGGCCAGAGGGGCCGGAGCAGGGATTGTCCCCTGTGCTGGGCATGGAGAAGGCGCCTCCAGTCCTGGGGACAGTTTTGGGCCACTCACAAGAAGGACATTGAGGGGCTGGAGCATGTCCAGAGAAGGGAATGGAGCTGGGAAGGGGCTGGAGAATTCCTGAGGGAGCTGGGAAAGGGGCTCAGGGGGGTCCTTGTGGCTCTGCACAAGTCCCTGACAGGAGGGGACAGCCAGGGGGGTTTGGGCTCTGCTCCCAGGGAACAGGGATGGGAGGAGAGGGAACAGCTTCAAGGTGCACCAGGAGAGGTTTAGGTTGGATATGAGGGAAAATTTCATCACTGGAAGGGTGGCCAAGCATTGGGTGTCCAGGATGGTGGTGGAGTAAAACAGGTAATTCCCGTGAGCCAACCAGCCAGAAAAGGAACGTGCTGGGAAGTCTCAGGCCTAAGCTAAGAAATGTCCTTGGCTTTTCAGCTTTAGGAGGTGCTGTGGGTCCTTTCCCCAGGTCCAGGTGCTCAGTCCATGGCAGAGGATCTGTGACCACCAGCTCAGGGTGGCAGCAGGACGTGCAGCCACTGCTCCATGAGGATCACTGGAGCGTGATCCCAGTGCTGGGAGCTGGCTTGGAGCTGCAATGCAGTCCCAGACAAGGAGTGCCCTCAGCCCCAAACCCAAGAGCAGCCCTTGGATGGGTATTTTCACAAACAAACGTGTTTTCACTCCCAGCTCTCTGGCTTTGTGTCCATCAGGAACAGATCATTACTTTGAAAAAAAATGGGTGAAGGGAAAAAGGCATCTTGGCTGTTGCTGCAGCAAACTCATGGGTGCAGGAGGGGACTTGCAGAGCACAGTATTTATTTTTTTTTATCTGACGTATCCACTCTCTCAGCCTCTCATTATCTTATCTGCCATCCTGATAAGGGCCCCAGAGAAAAACCCAGCAGAGAAATTAGCAATCACGGGCCACTTTATCAGGTCTGTGTGACAAACACAGGGACAGGGAGCAGTGTGTCCTTTGGCCCCTCAGAGACAGGGGTGCCTGGAAACCATATGGCTGTTTCCAAAACAGGTCAGAGGGATGACGTGACTCTCAGTTTTATTTTTCCTGGTCCCACCTCTGCAAACACCCGGCACACCCAAACTCCTGCAGGGAGCAGCAGGTTCAAGCCCTGGATGCCACAGGGTGCTTGGCCATGAAGTGAATCTAGAAAGTCTTTGCTTCAGCAAAAAAAAATCACCTTTTTTTTTGGAGTTGGTTTTGCTCCAGGAGCCCAAGGAAAGATGCTGATCCTCAGTGTCTGCTGTATTACCAGCAGAGAATCCCAGAAGGGGTTGGGCTGGAAGGGACCTTAAAAACCATCTGGTTCCAGACAGAGACACCTTCCAAACCTCTTCTCTGCAAATGCAAGGCCCTCACAGCCAGAAAAAAACCAAACAATACAACAAACTGGAGATATGGCAGAGAAAACCACAGATGAGCTGGCCCAGCCTCAAAACCTGGGAAGCAGCCCTGTCCCAGGCCAGGCTGGGGTCTGGCATCACGTGTCCCCCTCCACCCAAAGCTGCACCTTGCAGAGGGAAAAGCCAGCAGGCTGCAGAGAAGTCAGCCAGATCAATACTCACCAAATTCATATTAAAAAAAAAAAGAGAGTGAGAGAGAGAGAGAAGAGCTTGCTTTTAACCTTGGGCTTGCCCTTTCTCCGTCTGGCTGATGAGATCCTGCAGCCAGCCTGCCAAGGAGGAGTGGCAGGACGTGCCAAGCTCCATCCAGCCCCGTGCCCTCCCGGCTCCGGGGGTTTTTGTGCCTTATCACATGTGCTCTGCAGCCCTTTCCGCCGTCAGCGGGCGGAGCAGGAGGTCACATTCACAAATGTTGGGGGAAAAAAAGCCTTAATTACTCCCCCAAGAGCCGTTTCAGAGCTGCTGCCGGGCCAAAAGCAAGATTGAAAGGGTTCATTAAGGAAGTTGGCAGACAGATGTGCCCGAATCACGGAGTCACAATATGGTCCCTGACCTTAAAACAGGGAACCTGACCACCATGGAATGAAAGGAGGGGGTGGAAGAGCTTCAAACCAGCCCTTCTCCAGCAGGGAGGGAGCTGTGGAGAGGAAGATGCTGTCAAGAAACGTGGATTTTTTTTTTCCCCAGCTGGGGATTTTTCTCTGTGCAACATTCGGCAGTGCCAAGAGAGGGCAGCCCAAGCCACCACATCGCTGCCTGGCTTTTCCCAAGGCTGTACACCAAGCAGATAGGATGAAGCGAGAAGGAAAAAAAAACAATTAAAAAAAAATAAAGAAAATGAGGGGAAAAGTATACATTAAAAAATAAACAGAAAAAAAAAAAAAAGAATGGAGAAAATGGAGAAAAACAGGCAGTCAGAATAGTGGGAGAGAAAATACAGAGAGGAAGCCAAAAGGAGACACCAATTCTGGAGGGATGGAGAGGCTGATGCTGTAAAAGTGCAAACTGCTTTTGGGCAAGAAAACTGTAAAAGGTGTGAGGTTAATCCATATCCCCGATCCTAAGGGGCTGTGAGGGGAAATGTGGGATGCAGCGAGGTGCTCCAGGGATGCAGCATCTGCCCTTCACCCCCTGTGAGGGAAGGTGAGCCTGAGGTGCCCAGATATTTTGTTTTCAAGATGTTATAGGGAAAAGAGAAGCTGGGAAAGTTTCCTATGCAGGCCATAAATGTGTTTTTTGGGCTCACAGGAGCAGGTCTTGTCTCCCTCGGAGTGGGACAGGGGTTATCCATGCAGGTCATTGGGGTTTTGGTCTCCTCTAAGCCCCTTCCTTGTGGAAAGAGGCTGATTTGCACATTTACAGAATTTTTAATAACCAGTGCCTGGTTGTGGCACTGGATATTTTCCGTTCTGAAAGAGAACAAAACCTCAAGTCCGTTTGTTTTCCCTTCTCACAGTTCCCAACCCAATCTGGACACAAAAGATTTTGAAAGGTGGTTGGAACTGGATTTTCTTTTAGGTCCCTTCCAACCCAAATCATTCCAAGATTCTGTGACTCTAATCCAAGGAAGTGTTTGGAAATGGCACTGGTGAGAATCCAGGGTGCTGAGGTGAGGATCTGCCCCCAGAAAATCTGAATTTTACAGGGACAAAGTAAATTAACCAGGAAGAAAAAGAGCTGCCCAGCAAATTCCCTTGCCATGTTGTGGCAATTTAAAGCAGTGTTAATGTTGATTTATTGATTAGGAGAGGTACTTACATTTATAAATCAGCAAGGGCTTGTCTGCAGTGCCAATAATGTAACACACCTGATGGCTCCAGGCCGGCGAGTCCCTTATCAGCACCTAAAATTCATCATGAGGGAAGGATGCAAAGAGGAAAGAAAACCCAGGAAACTTTATTTTTCCTGAGAAAAATAAGCAGGCTAAACCTTCCAGCAAAGGCTGGGATGCTTTTCCATGAGCTGACCACCCTGCCAAGAGCCAAGGAGTTAACCAGGCTGGGAATCAAAGAGGGGATCAGAGGGAGCAGCGGGATCTCTGGCACATCTGAGGCTCAGGGATCAACACCAACACCATAAATCCCTCAAATATCCCCAGAAGCCTAAGAAAGTTTCCCCAGGGATCCAGCTGAGCAGCTAGAAACAGGTAGTGTTTCCCAGCAGGAAAGGTGGGAGCAAGGAGCGGGTCACAGGGACGAGGGGGGATGGTTAGGTCTGGTGAATAAAGGCACAGAGGGTCAGTGAATAAACTTGGAATGCCCTTCCTTAGATCCAGTGGGTTTCTGTGTGTGTTCCATGGCAGAATATGGCTTCTGGAGGCATCAGGTCAGAGCTGCTCGGTGAAAAGATGCTTTTCAGTGAGCAGGAGCAGGGTTTGCTCTGGGCAGCTCAAAGTGCGATGCCAAGGGAAAAAAGGGTCAGGAGCCAAAAGGCTGAGAGATGCCAAAAGCCTGGGACAGACATCCCGTGGGAAAGAGCCTTCCCAGGTCACTGCAGCTCCCTCTGCTTTGTGGCTTGTCCAGGAGATCCATCACTGGATCAGAGGAGGAGGAAAATCCCGACTGGAAGGCAAAAGCAAACCAATACCTGCTCAAGGCCCACTCTTCAGACAGGTGTGGGAATAAAGGTATTTTCTCAGCATGGGGTGCAGAAAATAAATAATTTCTCATGAATCCAGCATGGCCCAGGTCAAACAGACAGTGTAGAAAGGATGTGACAGACCAAGGAAATCCATATAATCTCCCCACAGTTTGATCAAGCTCCTCGCCAGATTTTCAAAGTAAGGAGGAAATTGAGCTTCTTGCACAAAATCTGCCCCTGGGATTATTCCAGGCTGGACCAGCCCAGAGAGGAGAGAAAAGCAAGAAAAGGCCAGTCAATTTTCTCAGGCTGGACATCTGCCCTCTGCATCCTGTGGAGCTCCTGGATGGAGTCCTGGATGGAGTCCCCATGTGCTCTCATTCCCAAATACATCCCTGGAGGATGGGGTACCCTGTCTGCCACAGAAAAAAGGGATGTTGTTGTCTCAGCAGACAAATCACCCACAAATTGTACAAGCCACAGTTACTAAATGATTTAAGCATCTGATCTCTGAAACGCCGAGGACGAATATGGTTTGAAAAACAGGATATTTGGGCAGGGGGAGAGGGCTCCTCCAGCATCCCTCTGGGGGCTGGGCCACAGGAGCCCTCCAGAGGAGCCCCAGATAAGTAAGACATCATTAATAAATCAATGACAGGGAAATGAAAATGGAAGTAGATGAATCAGCGAGCTGATGGGGTCACAGATGAAAAATAGCGCATCTGCTGCCGCTTTCAGTACATTAACAAATAAGGCCAGTGGCTCAGACACGCTAATGCTCGGAATAATGAAGCTTCAAGACCGATTAGAGCATAAATCACTTTTTTAAAGCGTGGCCAGGCCCTCCCCGGCCATCGGGAGACAACATTTGCCGTATCCCACGAGCTGCCCGGCAGTGCCACCGCCCTGCCCCGCTCCCGGTGGCCGCGGGGCTGATTCCAACCAGCCGAATGCACGGAGCCACCCGTGATCCACGTGTTCCATCTGCATCCAGGGAATGCCCGTGCCTTCCACACCGGCTGGATGGGACCCAACACCTGCCCCTCTTCCTTCCCCACTCGCACCCCTTTGGGGGTTTATTTGGACCCGGGAGGGCAGCGAGTGCAGGCTGCAAAACAATCTGTTCCGCGTTATCAACTTGGATTTTGGGAAGGAAGGCAAAGCAGCTTTTTCCCTGGTGCTTAAAAACGAGCTGGGAGCAGCCCCCGCCTCACCTCGCAGGGTTTCCCTGGGGACCTTGGGGTTGGGTGCAGGGACACAGGGGTGGGACACAGGGGGATCCGCAGCACTCAGCACGCGTGGCAGGCTGGCACTGAGCAGCCACAGCTCGCAAATTCCTGCGTTTGTTATCCTTCTCCCCGTCCCTGTGTCCCCGTCTCCCTGCCATCGATCACGGTGACGCAGCCCAGCGCGGCGCCCCGGAGGCTCCCGCTCATCCATCAGCTCCAAAACCAGCCAAAAACCACCCTCCGAGGGCGTTTCTGGGGACAAAAACACGGAGCCACCGCACACCCCACAACCCATGGATGTGTCTAGGGGGTCTCCCCTCCTGGCTGCTCCCAGATATCCCCCTGCACATCCCCACCTCCTCCGTCCCCTTCCCTGGACACCGCGGTCACTCTCACGCAAACGAGGAGATCCATAAGCTAATCAAGCTCCTTCCCCTCCGGGCTTGATAGGGAGACAGATCGTTATTGGTGTTGCTATTTTTAAATGCCCGAGAAGTGCCTGGATCTTCCCGCAGTGGGGTCATCTGCATCCCCCGTACCCACAACCTGGGGGGGGAAAGAGAGGCACAGCCTGTCCCTGGAAATTCAGCACCCAAAATATCCATGGGAAGAGGCAGTTCTATAACCCCCCTGGAGAACTCGCCTGGAAGGGAGAAGAGGGGTGAAAGAGAAAAGGAGAAGCCCCAGCTGCTGGGATGGGGATTAGGGCATGGGGCACTGAGCTGCAGCACCCTCCATCCCTGCTGGGAACACTCTGGGGCTGATCCTGGGCTCATCCTGACACTGAGCTCCTCCGCTCAGCCCCGAAACAACATTCCCCCAAATTATTGTCGTGGCCACACCACCTGCCTGCAAAACCCGGAGCAATCGGAGCGTGCTCCTCCGGCCTCGTTAAATCAGATTGAAACGAGGGCAGGACCCGGCTCGGGGGTCGGGGCTCCTCAGCCGCGCTCCGGGATTATTGTAGGACACGATTACGGAGCCATCACGGTCCCATACCTGTGGCTTATGCACAAATGCTCTGAATTGCAGCTCCTGGTCCTACCAGCAAACATGATTCCACGGGCTGATTGCTGCCTGTGGAAAGCCAACGGGAATTCTCAGTTGACAGGGAAGGCTGGCAGGGCCTCTGTTGCTGCCAGATGGCGACGGGAGGGTGCTGGGCTGGGGGCTTGCAAGGGGATGGTGTCAGCTGAGGCAGAGGCCAAGAGCTGCTGGGGGATATCAGGGAGTCTCTGATCCCGAAGGAAGAGTTTTGCTCTGGCTGTTACATCCTCTGTTTATTCCAGCGGCAGCTCCCAGTGTTTGTGTTCCCATTAAAAGGCAAAGGACCAGCCAGCCACACTGGTTCATTAGGAAGAACATCATGGAAGAGCCTGCTCAGGCTGTGATTACCTGTTTGCAAGTGATATTAATCACTGAATCAAAAACTAATTATGTGGTTCACCAGTTTTCCCTTTTCCTTCGACAGCTCCGCTGTGAAACCCCCGGACTTGACAAACAGGGAGCCACAATCTGCCACTGCTGTGACACAAAATGCCTCCTCCTTCCAAAAAGGGAAGGACCAAGGGATTCAGAACAAGCCTGGAGGAGCTGTGGGAGCATTCCAGGGTTTGTATGTCAAACACAAACCTCTCTGTGATGACTGGGACATGATGGGAAGTGTTTGAAAATGCATCTTCTGACCTAAAAGGAGCTCCTTGGGTGTGCTTTCTAAAAAATGTCCATCCTTGGAGTCCAAAGGACCCCTCTGCTTTCCTGGAGTGGCAGGGCAGGTGCTCCCAAAGGAGCTGGGGACTGCTAGAGGAGAGCCCCAGCAAAGGAACAGAAAGGGAAAAATGGGAGCGAGAAATGAGATAAGGAAAAGGGGAAAATAAGAAGGAGGAGGGTAAAGGGGAGGAGAAGGAGAAGGAGAAGGAGAAAAGGAGAAAGGGAGAAAAGGAGAAGGGGAGAAAAGGAAAAGGGAGAAAAGGAAAAGGAAAAGGGGAAGGAGAAAGCGAAGGAGAAAAGGAAAAGGAAAAAGAAAAGGAAAAGGGAGAAAAGGAAAAGGAAAAGGGGAAGGAGAAAGCGAAGGAGAAAAGGAAAAGGAAAAAGAAAAGGAAAAGGGGGAAAAAGGAAGGCTCAAACATTTTGCAATCCTGGAAGTAAGGCAAGGGTGGGAGCTGCCACAGAAGCCACTGGGGCCCAGCAGGGTCTGTGCACCTCGAGTCACCTCTGAGCACTCACGGAGGAGCAAGCCCAGAGCGGTGCTGATTAAGTGGGTTAATTCCCATCCCTAAATGATTATTTTATCACAGCAGCAGCAGCATTCCATGGCAAGGCACAGGCCCTGCCTCTGCTGGCTGCTCCCCAGCCCGCCGACAGCCTTCCCCCGAAGAGCTCCAATCTAGGTCAGAGCCACGCTTTGTACGTCTTTCAATATTAAACAAAACTGAGGCGCTGCGAATAACTCATCTGCAGGGGGGTGGGGGTGGCTCCTGCTCCCATCCATCAGCTCAGTGGGAAAGGCAGCCTGGAAAAAATGTGGAGAAAAGGCTGTAGTGCTAGCAGGGTCTCAAACCTGGCAGAACCCGGATCTGTCCTGCCAATATTTGATATATTAGCATCTTTAAAGTTGGAAAATACCTCTAAGATTGAGTCCAACCATTCCCCCAGTACTGCCAAGCCCACCCTGAACCCATGTCCCCAAGTGCCACATCCATATGTCTTTTAAATCCCTCCAGGGATTGTGATTTAATTTTGCTCAACCTGGTACCACATGACGGTGGTTTTGTGGCTGGGAAAAGCCAAGAGATCATTTCCTGCTGTAGCTCCATGGGCTGAATGAGGGGCAGAACCACCCCCCCAGGCACAACTTTTCCCACTGGCACGAGAGTGGTGGTTCGGGTGCTGCCAGACCTCCAGGGATCACAGGTAGGATGGAGTCCCGGAGCACATGGGATTTTGGGAGCATTGACCACAGGGAGAAGCAGCAGTTCCCTGTTTCCACGAGCAGTGGCTCTGGAATTGCCATGAAAGGGCTGCTGGTGAGCGTGGCTGGCATCCCCAAGGTCCGGCTGCCTCCCGGCTTTGCTGCTCCGTGCCCATTCCTTCCCATTCCAGCACCTGTCCAAAGGGGTTCCAGACCTGATAAATCCAGCCTCAATTTAGTGCCTGTTACACTCTGCAGGGAGAAGGACGCTCCTGTCCAGGAAAATGCACTGGCTGGTTTTCATCCTTTTGATTTATAGAGCTCGTGGTTTAAGAGATGTTCCTCTCCTCTCCAAACGGAGCGGCGCTGACAGCTCCATCCATCACCTGGCCTGTCAGGAGCCCAATGCTTTAAATAAGCTATTAAAGTGAGATCTAGCTGGTTAACAGTCATAACAGAGTGGGAATCTGAGGGTTTACTTACGTCAGTGCCTGGTGAAATTAATTTCCTTTTAATGACCGGGCACTGGAGGGAGAGATCACTCCAGGCTGGGAGATGCAGAGATATCCCTGACACGGCGGTGGCTGCAGCATCAGCCATAAAGCACCTTCCTGTGCTTGCTCTGGAGGGAGAATCTGTTTTCATACTCTGGTAAAGGCTAATTAACAGCCTCAAACACCCACGGTGCCGGGCTGGGAGAGGGAAGTGGTGACACTTCTGCTGGCATCCCCTCCGTGACCTAGGATGAGACACAGGTACACACTGAAATGGGACACGTGCAACTTACCAGCTTTAAATCTCTTCTGTGGTGGATCAACATCACCTATTTGGCTTTTTCTTTCCCTAAAATAGGTGTTCATTTCTTATAAAATACTTGTTGCCGCTGATGTTGAAGATGAAAGGTTTTTTTGCATGATTAACCCCTGAACTTGCCTCTGTATGCCCTGAAACTCCAGTGTTAAAACAATTAGTGCTGTTATCCAGAGTTTACTGAGTATGTACAACCAAAGAAAGAAACACAATCTAAGTGGGATTATCTAAGTCCAACAGAAGACTGAAATTTAATGTAGGAACTGTAATTATCCAAAAGGAAGTCTATTACTCCAGGATAAAACTGTCCAAACAATGATGGGAGCTCCTACAAATCACGCAGAAGATCAATAAAGCTAATTCTACGTCATAGCTTGAGAATTTAGAAATTGTATTTTGACCTTAATTTATGATGCAGCCATTCAAAACATATTTTAAAAATGGGCTTTAGAGCTTCTTCTTCATTAAAAATTAAACTGTTCCTGCTGGGTTGGGACCACAGGAGGCTCAGGTGCTGCTGTACTCTGCCCAGCAAAGCCCATCCCATCCCAAAAGGCCCACCAAAACAACCTGCTTTGCCTTTGTGGCATTTTTTACCCCAAAGTGGCCAGTCACCATTCGTTCCCAGCCACTAAAACGTTGCTTTTCAACAGCTGAGACACTCACTGCTCATTGAATTCCTTCAGAGCAGCAAAGTCCCTTCCAAGCTGGTCCTTTTGGCCACGGCTATATTGGGATGTTGGGATAGGGATGCCATAACCCCACAGCTAAATGCACAAGTGATGCTGAATCCCCAGCCCAAAGTCACCCAAAGGTTTTGTTCCACGGGCACAGACTCACAAAAGCTCTTGTGGAGATTTTGGAATCCACAGGTGAGTATCAGGCTCTGCAGCCTCCATTCCCAGGGGCTCCAGGAGAGCTGGAGAGGGGTTTTGGACAAGGGATGGAGGGACAGGACACAGGGAATGGTTTCCCACTTCCAAGGGGCAGGGTTGGATGGGGTATTGGGAAGGAATTGTTCCCTGTGAGGGTGCTGAGGCCCTGGCACAGGGTGCCCAGAGAAGCTGTGGCTGCCCCTGGATCCCTGGCAGTGTCCAAGGCCAGGTTGGATGGGGCTTGGAGCAGCCTGGGACAGTGGAAGGTGTCCCTACCCATGGCAGGGGTTTAGAATGAGATGGGCTTTGAGGTCTCTTCCAACCCAAACAGTATAATAAAAATAAAATTAAAATTAAAATTAAAATTAAAATTAAAATTAAAATTAAAATTAAAAGTAAAAGTAAAATTAGAAGTATAATACTAATAATAATAATAATAATAATAATAATAATAATAATAATAATAAAGGACACAGCATGAGGGCAAACAGCTCCTCCTGGGCAGAGGGATGGGGCCAAGTGAAGGGTCATGTGCACAGTGGGGAGCAGGTTGGGCACTGAGGGAAGCTCAGGCAGACAGTGATGAATGGGCAGGGGGATGAAAAGACACAGCCATATTTATTACCACTGGTCATTTCTGACAGCAGAATGTTAATAGGAATACTAATAGTCAATATTTCTTTGGGAGAGGCTCCATCCATTTTTAGCAGCTTGCTGCTCCCAGCAGATGAGTTTCTCATGGGCTGTTCCTTGTGGCTGCCGACACGATGTGATGAAATCTGAGCTCCTCAAGCTACAGCACAGAGCAGTGGCACAACTTTATTGGGCTTTCAAAAATCCAATTTTACTGTGTCCAATATTGTGAGTTGATTAAAGCTGATTTGAATCGACAAACGTCCAGGAGGATGGGTGGTAGCTCGCTGTGAAAGAAGGGAGAGAGTTTAATAAACAGGCTTGGGAGATAAAAATCTGCTTTTATTCCAATAAAACCCCCATGTCAGAAAGCTGATGGCAGCGTGAAGGGTAAGAGAGAGAGAGAGAATTAAAAAAAAAGACATCTCCAAGCCAGTGAAGACTCAAAGATATTGAGAGTACAAGAGATTAAAATGGAAAACCAGCCAGGAAGGCAGGATCTGGGTGCAGGACTCGTGGGCAGAGTTTGGGGACAAGATGCAGAGCTGGGGTTGCTGCAGGGAATCCCCACCAGCACTAAAAGCAGTGCACCAGGATTCCAGCGTGGTCAGGGAAAAGGTTAATCCTGGGGGAGCACAGCCTCTGTTGAGTATAAGGGAAGCTCAACCTCTCTCCCCACCTGCCCAAACCCAAGGGCTGCTGCTTTGGTGTGAGGGGATGGAGCAAGGACCCAGAGCACTGCCAGTGCTGGGGACGGGCCTGGCATGGCCAGAGGGAAATGTGGGTGCCCTCTGCTCCTGTCCTGCACCTCCAGCCAGCATTGCTCAGGTTGGGGTGCTGAGCATCAGATCTCACCCCCAAAATCCTATTCATCTCCTCCTTTCTCCCCAAAATCCTATTCATCTCTCCCTTTCTCCCCAGTGCAGCAGTGCGGCAGCAGAAAATTGTGCTTTTCCCCTGGACGTGCCCTCCCTGGCCCCAGGAGGGGAGGGGGTGTCCGGCCATCCCTCATGGCATTCCCTGTGCCCCTGCACCAGCCCTAAAAGCCTTCAGTCCTGCAGGTTAAACTGCTTGATCCGGGAATATCCCCAGCTGACTCTTACCTTGCATTTGTGCTCCCTCTCCCATAAATCCAGAAATCCTTCACCACTCAGAGCCCTGCCTGAATATTCACTGGCAGCAGTTGGAGTGCGATAAATTCCCGCATCCCTCTCCATAACAGCCACAGACAAACCCTTCCTCCATGATTTAGGGGGGGTGGGAGGGGTTAAACACAAATTGAGCACCCTGAGGTAGATCCTCTTTCCACAGCTCCCCAAAACCTGCTGGGTCCAGGCGAGCTCCTGCTCAGCATCACCTCGAGGATGGGATGTCAGGAATGTGCTGTGCCAAGCACGGGGCTGAATCCATGGAAAACTGTTCCTGGAGATGGGGAGGGAGCAGATCAGAGCCTCAGCTCCTGCCAGAGCCTGGCACTGAGCAGGTTTTACTGCCCTGCAGAAATATATTGTCCTGTCCTCCACAGCCGCCGGAGTCCTTATTATTCCGCAGGCATCCGTGTGCTGGTGGCTCTCTCCCAGGCAGCTCAAGATCACAGCCAGGGCTGCTCCAGACAGTTGCTGTGGCTTTTTTCATGAGGAGCATGTTTTCAGAACCTCCAGGCTTTTTGCAAAAGGTTTAAAAGGGTTTTCCAGCCAGGGAGTGAGGCTGTAATCTGCTGTTCCCGGTCATCCCAGAGAGACGATGGGCAGGCGCTGAACCAGGCTCCGAGAGGATGCTCCTGGCTGTTGGGACAGACTGCAACCAGTGGGTCCCTTCAGGACACCAAAACCTTGGCTTTCCCCACATTTTTCTGCCTTGGCATCTGGTTTGATCAAAGAGAAGGGATTTGGCCGTGTCCTGCTCCAGGATCTGGGCACCCCCCCAGGTCCCCCCACATTTCACAGAATCCCAGGATCACTCAGGTTGGAAAAGACCTCCAGGATCATCGAGTTCAACCTTTGACCACACAAATTCCGTGGGTGCATGGAGGTCCTGTCCCCTTGGTGTCAGGCAGAGGCGCACATCTGGCCCACCCAGTCCATCCCAGCCTGGCTGCTTGCAATCCCACCTCTGCCCAAATTTTAATTAAATGGGAACAGTAAGTACCTTGCATTGACCACAAAAATTCTTCCCTTTGAGGGTGGGTAGTCCCCAGCACAGAGAAGCTGTGGCTGCCCCTGGATCCCTGGAAGTGTCCAAGGCCAGGTTGGATGGGGGTGGGAGCCACCTGGGATAGTGGAAGGTGTCCCTGCCCATGGCAGGAGGTAGGAATGAGATGATTTTTAAGGTCCCTTCCAACCCAAGCCCTAAACTCTGAGTTTGGAGAGATGCAATCAGTACAAGCACTTTTTATTGCCCCCTCCCCACCTTTCCCCTTGGCTGGACAGAATCCAGGCCACAGAACCAGATGGATGCATCAACACCTGGGGATGGAGATTACAGACACAGGCTTCTCCCAGCCTCACACTTGTTTTATTGCCCTCGTGGTTATCATAACCTAAATGTCCCTCCTTTTCCATCCTCCCCCGCCCATTTCCCTCAGCATCATATTTTCCCTCCATCAATTCCAGCTCTCTCCTCTCCTGCCACGAAGCCAGGAGGGTTTCCAAATCCCTCAGCCCAGGAGTTTGCCCTGAACAGGTTTGATGTGCACAATATCCGTGTATATCTCATTGCAACACATCCAACCCCTCCAGGTAAAAATCCCCCTGTGCCCAGGGCTCTGGGCACCCACTCCAATAGAAAACAGGAGAAATTATTTCCAGGAGCTTAAACCCACAGCCCTGGAAGTGTTAAATGTCCCTATGCCAGCCCTCCCTGTCCCCTTGGTGCCAGGGTCTCTGAGTTACAGGATAAACATGGATGGACCACAGGAAAATCCCACTTTGGTTTATGCTCCACTAAAGCATCTCTGAATACACCAGGCTGCCCCAGGGGCACTGGATGGGGGAATCCATCCCCAAACCCAGCACAGGTGTGCAACAGCTCCAGATCTTTGTGTGGTTTCGAAGCACTTTCAGAATAAAACCATTTGGTGCCCATCTCCAGGGCAAACAATTGGCAAAGGGCATTTTCAACCCCACTTTTCAAACTGTCCAATCTTTCCTTGGTGGGGCACAGCTGAGAGATGTAAATCTCAAAACTTCCTTCTTCTGTTTTTCATAAGATGAGGCTTGAGCAAAACTTTTGATTTCTCAGGGATAAAGTTACATGTTGGAATCATTTTGCTGCTTTAAGTGTTACATTTTGGAGGGTCCATAATCAAATCCCTGGCAGGGAAGGGGAAAATTCATGAATCCCCCCAGATTTTGACCACAAATGCTTCAAGGTTCAGATTTTTCACCTCATCTGAGAGCCAGCTCCTGTCCAAACACATCAGGTTTTCCTGGGAAAGCTGCATCTTTACACACACCAGCGAGCCAACAGTCCCCCGTCCACCGCAGCGATCCCAAATCCCTGCAGAAAACACTGATTTTTTTTTTTTTTTTTTTTTTTTTTTTTTTTTTGTCTGGCAGGGAGGATAAAGAGGGAAATGACAGAATTAGCAACTCTTCTGGCAAGAAGGAGCTGTGTTTTTTTAAGGAACCAAACAGCATCCCTGGTTCCAGCACGGGCATGGGACACTCTGCCTGCAGCCAAAATCCCTGCCCTGATAAGCAGCATCCCCTCTCTCCCCCACATCCCTTTGTCCCCCAGCATCCCCCTCTTTGCCGAGTCCCATCTGTACAGAAGGTCACACAGTTCATTTTTTTTTGTTGTTTATTCCCTTATTCGATTTTCCTGTCCCCAAATCCCTCAGCATTTTTGAGCCAAACCAAAGCCCCGCTATAGGTTGGGTTATTTTTTTTAATTACTCATAATTAAGCGATTCTTGGCAGGGAGGATCATGGAAAGAGCATTATCCCACAGACAGGAATTCAGCTAGGAATTTCCTCTTAGCCTCCTAACCCTAAATACATCTGGAAAAATGTATAATCCCTTTATTAGAGCAGTACTTCCCTGGGAATAGAGACCTCATGCAGCACCCCAGGACCTTTATCACAAAACCAACAGCAAGGCCTCGAGCTGCACCTTTGGCTCATTATTTGCTCAGGTCCACTTTTTTCTCCTGCCAAAATCACCAGGAAAAACCCTCCAGATTGTTTTTGGGAGGGGGGTTTGAGCAACCTGGGGTAGCGGAATGTGTCCCTGCCCATGGCAGGGGGTTTGGAAGGAGATGGGCTTTAAGGTCCCTCCCAAGCCAGACCATTCTGTGATTCCATGATATTTTCCAGTGTGTTGGCTGGTGCCAGACAGAGACAGCATCACCTGTGCCCACACAGTGCTGAGAACTGCAGGACTGAACATCTGCTGAGAGCTCCGTGGGTTTGGCCACTGCTTCCATCGAGCTGATGCTCTCCCATGAGTTACAGCCTGGCTGGGGCACAGCCCTGGCTGTGGGGGCAAAGTGGCTTTGCAGAGGGGAGGAAAGCAGGAAATCCCTGATGGAAATAACTGGTGCACCCCTGTCTGCCTGGGACGAGGGGATCTGCAGGGCTGGGGGTGCCCAGATTGGGGCTGAGTGCTGCTTACGGGCACTGAGGTGGCTTTGGCCAAGCTTTGATTCTCTGAGGGCAGCATCTCACGGTGCTGGGTCTGGGGGTTCCCACCTGCAGCTTAAATGTGATGGATTCCCATGGCAAACACCACACACGTGGATAAATCCCACAGCTGTATCCCACAGGACAAGTGCCAGACCCAAAAACTGGAGATACACAAGGGAACAGGGAAATCCAGCCAGTTCATCAATAATCTCCTTCAGTCCTGCCTTTTTATTAAGCTCTGCCTGCAGTCTTGAGTCTCCAAAACACCAAATCCTTTGGAAGCAGCAGCAGCATCCCTCCCCCATCAGGCTGGATGGGGCTGTTCTGGTGGGAGATGTCCCTGCCCGTGGCTGAGGGTTGGAAATAAATGATCTTGAAGGGACCTTCCAACCCAAACCATTCTGGGATTCTGATTTCCCCACGCTCCGAAGGGGAGGTGAACCCCAAATTGCTATTTCCTCACATCATTTTAGGAAGACTCTGTGAGTCTCCTGAGGCAGATAAGGATGCAGGAGGCTAAACCAGCCCCAGTTCCCTTTCCAATCTCAGGAGCATAATCCAAAATGCTCAGAGGAGGAGGTTTCCTAGGGTGGGGTGCTTCCCAAAACCTCAGCGCCTCTGGGTGGGGAGAGGTTGCCCAGAGAAGTTGTGGATGTCTCATCCTTAGAAGTGTCCAAGGCCAGGTTGGATGGGGCTTGGAGCAACCTGGGATAGTGGAATTGGATGATCTTTACGGTCCCTTCCAGCCCAAAGCATTCCATGATTCCAACCTCACCCCCAAAACCAAAGGAACTGAGTTCACACAGCTCCAACACCCTGAGCTGCCTTGAGCTCATCACATACTGGAGTTTAGCACCACTTTCCCAAATAAGCTCAAGGAAAAGCCTGTATCCAGGACTGTCAGCTCTAAATATTCATAAGTCATGAGACTGCCGTCAAAGTCAGCAGATTTTTTTAAAAATCTCACTCATACACTGCTGTTACTCAAAATTGTCTTAATTTTTTTTTTTTTTAATGTTCTATATTTGGCTTTCTTTTGATGTGCATTCTCTTTGGGGTTGTGTTTCCCCCTGCAACCATGTAGGCTTTAAAAAATGAAAAATAGAAGATAGCTGCAATTCTGATACATTCACACAGCTCTAGATGTTAATCCTTAAAACAAAGCAGATAGGAGAGGGGAAAAAAAACCATCAGGATGATGCCACAATAGCTGGTGGGGAGCTCCAGGAATCTCCCCCCACATCCAAAATCCTGCCTGGAATCCAGGGTGCTTCGGGAGTCCATGTCCTGCGCTCAAGAGCAGGGACAGGGACCAAGATGTGTGTGCCAGGTACCTTTTTGTTCTGCCAAATTCGGGTTTGCTAGAAAATCAGGAGCTGGCCAGAAACGTGCAGGTAAAATCCTAAAAAAATCTCTTTGAGGTGACAGGGATGCCTGTGAAACCAACCAGTGCCCAGGAATGAATCAATACCCCCGAATTAACAGGGACAGGGAGAACCCCCATTTCCCACAGCAGCATCCTCCACCCAGGATGAGAAAAGGAAAAGCCGCTCTGATTCCTGCTCCGTTTGCGGAGGGAATTAAAGGAAATCCCCACGCATCCCCGACGAGCATCGCCGGGGAACACAGCAGTGCCCCCCTCCCGCCGCATCCGGCGTCTCCATCCCCAAATCTGAGCTCATCCCGGCCGCCGTGCCAGGTGCCTGCCTCATCCCCACGGCAAAACACTTTGCATAATCCGATTAAATAAATGGATGAGTTGCCTGGCACGGCACGGGCCGGCTCATCAGCAGGGAATAAAAGCCTCCGGGACTTCGATGGCTGCTGGTGGATTCTGCAAGGAGAGGCTTTACCTTGAAAATCCTGGAGTAGAGAGTTTGGTGTTACCGCTGGGGAAAGGGGAAAGGGGAAAAGGGGAAAAGGGGAAAAGGGGAAAAGGGGGAAAGGGGAAAGGGGGGAAAGGGGGGAAAGGGGGGAAAGGGGGAAAGGGGAAAGGGGGGAAAGGGGGGAAGGGGAAAGGAGAAAAGGGGAAAAGGGGGGAAGGGGAAAGGGGGGAAGGGGGAAGGGAAAGGGGAAAGGGGGAAAAGGGGGGAAGGGGGAAGGGGGAAGGGAAGAGAGAAGGGGAAAGGGGAAAGGGGAAAGGGGAAAGGGGAAAGGGGAAAGGGGGAAAGGGGAAAGGGGAAAGGGGAAAGGGGAAAGGGGAAAGGGGAAGGGAAGGGAAGGGAAGGGAAGGGAAGGGAAGGGAAGGAAGGGAAGGGAGAAGTGAAAAGGAAGGGAGAAGTGAAAAGCAAATGTTGGGTGCAGAGAGAGAAACCTCCCAGAGCCAACGCAGTGCTGTTACTGACATCTAATTAATTGTGGATAGTAGGGAAGTCCTGGAAAATTAGAAAGATGGTTTAGTGTGGATCCAGGATCAAAGAAGGCAAAAGGAATGACCCACCAGATGGTGGCTACTTCCCACTAGATGTCTGTCCCAGGTGGAAAACCACAGGTATTTTTCCAGGATTCAGCCCAAATGATAAGGAAATGCAAAAACAACTGGTTCCACTGGGAGGATGTGCGGGAATAACCACCAAACACGAGTGTTCTCCTTCCTCATGAGCTAATGCTTGGCTTTACCAACAGCAGGGAACTCCAGAGAGGAATTCCAGGAGGATTTTGGATTGAAAAGCCCTGACATTGGAAAGCAGGGCTGCAAAATTTTTAAGACTCGATGATCTTAGAGGTGTGTTCCAACCTCAGCAATTCCGCGAGGGAACGGGGCTGATGGCAGGAGGGGGAATTTGGCATGTGGGGAGGATTCCAGCTCCATTAGGTGGGGGTCTGCAGCCAGGGGAGCCTCAATCCCACCAGGTTCAGCTCAGCTCAGCAAAACCAGCAACTCCCATCACCTCCCAGCTGTTGTGTGGGAACAGGGGGGTTGCAAGGGTGGGATGTGGCCTTACACCACATCGTCCCACTGAGGAGCTCAGCGGGGAAGCCACATGCCCAGATCCAGAAAGGGAACCTGAAAAGGCACAGGAAAAGCACCAAAAGGGTCTTGAGGGCAGAGAAAAAGCCATGTGGAAAGGACCATAAGGATCTCATCCTGCTTAAGGGAAAGAAGATTGGCAGTGGCTTGGCCGTGTTCGTGGGGAGACACAGGCACAGCCCAGAGCAGCTGTGGCTGCCCCATCCCTGGAAGTGTCCAAGGCCAGGCTGGATGGGGCTTGGAGCAGCCTGGGATAGCGGAAGGTGTCCCTGCCTGTGGCAGGGGATTGGAATGAGGTGAGCTTTAACATCCCTTCCAACCCAGACCATTCTATGAACTTCTGATCCCTCATTTTCCTTCACCTGCCAGCACTAATTAACGCACTCATCTACCCAGGGTAGTTAATGAGACACACTAGCAACACACTCCTCAGGAGTGAGAAGCAGGAGGCACCGCAAACCTGTGCATAATCCTACAGTGATTCTCTGTCAACAAAAACACAGCAGAAGCTGCTGATTCCAGTGGAAAAACAAGCCCCATGCTGACACCTCAACTTCTGGGAGACACGAGCTGCCCCTGCCACAGCTTCACAGGCAGCGAAGATGTGAGAGCTCAGCCCTCATCCCATCGCTGCTGAAAGAAGCGTTTGAAGAAGCCCCAGGGCTGGGAGCTGTTCTTTAGTGCTGCCGGATGCTCTGCAGGTCAGCGTCCCAAAGGAAACCTGTGCTTAGGGCAGGGCTCCAGCGTGAGCGCTGGGCTGCAGCATCCATCAGATGCTTTGCTCCCCCATTGTGGATTTATTCGCTTCCAACCCAAGATGTTTGGGTTCTTCCGGAGAAATCCATCAGCGTGAGCTTTGTCACCGGTTCACAAGGGCAGGACCCGGCTGCTTTGATCCTTGCTCATGGAGACATTGAAGGTGCTTTTCCCCCCCAGGCTAAACACAGCTGAGCTTCTCAGAACTGCCAAAGCCCAAGTTTCCAACAACTTCCCTTAAAAAAAAGGCAGGCCCAGAGCAGTGAAGTGCAGCAGCTCCATCCCCCCCTGCAGCAGGGCATGGGCTCAGTGGGCTGAGCTGCTCTCTCTCTGCCCAGGCTCCTGTTTATTAATTGCAGACCTTGAATACAAAATATGCCAAATCCTCCATATCTGCAGTGTCTGGATTCTGCTCCCAGCCAGTCTGGCACCCTGAGTCACTTGAAAAGACTTTGGGCTTTTGAGGGAATTTCTGGTGTGTTTGTTGGCACTTGTGATGTCTCCATTAACCAGAACCACTGCAGAGTCATTGAACCCCTGAATTTTTCTGCAAATGCCACTTTAAGGATGTTTTGGGTATTTTAATTGATTTTGTTCTTTGAGATAAAGGTAAAAGTGCTGTGAGTTGCTGCAGAACCAACCACTCCCAACACGTGTTTGGAACCTGATGGAGGAGGGATGCTGCTCACTGTGGAATTTACTCACACCAAGCTGGTGGAAGTTTTCTGAGTTGGGAAAACTTTATCCAGATCTGAAGTTTTTCTATTTAAAGCAATCAGCAGCAGTGGAGCTTTGCATTTTTGAGCAAACACCAATAAAAATTACCTTCTCTGGGAGCTGGATGGGATCATTTTTAGGATGAAGACAACAAGTTGCTCCTTGGAATACAACACCCTGACACTGATGCTGTAGAACCTGCCCCTTGACTGGGGGCTTTGAATTATTTAAATGTAAATAGGAACCTCCTCTTCCTCTGCCTGAAAATCCTATCCAAGTGAAGAAAAAAGAGGTTTGGATATTTGTGTGCTTCCATATGCTGGAAATCTCAGGCTTGCAACGAGCCCTTAGGTGGGACACAACGGACCTGAGCTGGATTCTGCACAGACAGATCAGACCTGGAGTCTCTCAGGTTCAGGTTCTTGCTGCTCCACACGTGTCCAAGTCCTTTCTGCACTCACTGGACACGGGAACGTCCTTGCCTGAGGAATGTCACAGTGGGAAGGAGAGGAGCTCACTGTCACCACTCACTGCCCACGAGCTTGGGATCCTGCGGATTGCCACGGTGAGCACCAACATCTGTCCCACACCTGTGCTGGGAAGGAAAGATTTCCTCTGGTACTCCAGGGACTGCCTGGAAAACTTGCTGTTCCCTGCACTGGAGGCTCCTGGCTGTCTAGACACGCTCGGTTACAGGCACTCAAATCCCCAAACGCTCCTGATCTGGCTCAGAGTGACCCTCCTGGCTCTGCTCCCGAGGAGGGGCCGGCTCTCCCTGCCAGCACAGTTCTCCCCAGCCAAGGAAAAGGCAGGAGGATCTTGATACCGAGGGCCCAGCCAGAGGACTCCAGGGCTGGGGTGGTGCATCCTGATGGGAAGGGTGGGAAGGGAGAAAATAGATCCTGCCAAAAGGACAAGACTCCTGGGAACACCCAGAGGGTGAAGGAAGAACAGACACCTGAAGGAAGACACTGGATTCTGCAGAGAACATTCCCCCTGAAAAAAGGGACATGTTTATTATCTGCTTGCAAGGAGGGAATAAAACCATTTAGTCAAAAGCCAGATTTTTAAAAGAAAAATCTCAAATAGCTTCAGGCAGGGCCAGGTAGCCCTGCAGTTCCTATTCTCTGCATAGGAAAGAGGAAATGAAAAAACAGCCAACCCAAGGGCTGAGCAGGGAAAAGCCTGAAGTCAAACCTGCCCTCCTGTTAGCTTGTGCCTTCACTGGGAAATGTGGTATTTTTTGGCTTTAGGTGTCCAAGCAGCTCCCATGACATGGGGTGGCTGTGGCAGCACCTCTTGGTGCCTTTCTGACACTGAGAGCTGGAGAGGGACTTTGGATAAAGGATGGAGGGACAGGACACAGGGAGTGGCTTCCCACTGCCAGAGGGCAGTGAGAGATGGGATACTGGGAAGGAATTCCTGGCTGTGAGGGTGGGGAGGCCCTGGCACAGGGTGCCCAGAGAAGCTGTGCCTGCCCCAACCCTGTAAGGATTCCAGTCCAGGCTGGATGGGGTTTGGAGCAACCTGGGATAGGGGGAGGTGTCCCTGCCCACGGCAGGGGGTGGAATGAGATCATCCTTGAGGTCCCTTCCAACCCAAACCATTCCATGATTCCTCCAGGCCCACTCACAGGTAAGGTTTGCTAAACCACATCTGCAGCCAGAACAGACTCCCTTTGTACAGACACAGTTTGGACAAAGCTCAGCTTAATCCTCATCTGGACCCTCTCATCAGGGGAATTACTCTGGCCTGTTCTCCCTCCACCCCTTCCCTGGCTCCTCACTTGCATTTAATCAGGGAGAAATAAAGAGGGGAGGGGATGCTCCACAGACCCAAGATGTGCCAGATGTTGTTCCCTGCCCTCCCTGCCCAGCTGAGCTGGATTTGTGGCCTTGGCTCAACAGGCACCTTGGCCCAAATCCTGTTCCCCTTGGGGCTGAGGCCAGGCTGTGACTCCTGTCCCTGCTAACACAGCTGGCTGTGCAGAGCCACGGCTGGATCCCAGCAGCCTGGAAGGGACACAGAGAGCCCATCCTTGAGAATCCCACCTGCATGGGCAGCAGCACATCCCATTTCTGGTCCCTGGGTCCCTTTCTGGTCCCCTTCTGTCCTTGCAGAGCACAATTCCTACCAGAATTAGCAGATTTTGGCTCAGTTCAAAGGCCAGGCCCTGCAGTCTCCTTTAAAAATACAGCATTTAAGGCCAATACTCCCCAAAGAGTATTTCTTTGCAAGTATGATTATTTAACTATTTACAGGCACGCCTATGATTTTAAGCCCTGATGTAACTGGGATTCTACTGAATTCCTTTCTGCTGTGAAGTCTTTTCTCATCTCAAGCCTGTCTTCAGACAGGAGTTTTCAGTGAGTGGAAAAGAAAAGAACTATCAGGCTCAGACTCCTCTGTCAAACTTCTGTCTGCCTCAGTTTTACATGAAAGAGATTTCTTAAGTTCCTCCTAAAAATATGCATCCATGCAGCCATGCCTTGAAAGGCAAAGGAAAGCAGGAGTCACAGGTGCCCTGGAAACCTCTCACAAAGGTGATTTCTCAGCAGCACAAGCTGCAGTGAGTAAGTAGTGAAATTTTACAGCCAGGTAACACAGCCAGGAATCGATGCTGCCTTCAGAGGGGAGTGAAAAAAAGACCACAGAATCTCTAATCAGGGAGCTGGAGGGATGAGGAAAAAAGCAGCAAGGGAATGGGATCATTAGGATGATGTGTGGTCTGGTTTGTCTTGCATAAAATGAATGGAGAATAGGCTGAAAGCTGAAGGTTTCAATTAAAAAACAAACTTGTGACAGAATTGATACAAAATCCACACAATCTTCATGACAAGCTCACGGAAGGTCGGTAGTGAGGGGTACTGAGGGTTGCTTTAGGATATGAGCTGGGACACTTCTGCTGCTCTGGAGCCAGGCTGGGAGAGCTGGGGGTGCTCACCTGGAGAAGAGAAGGCTCCAGGGAGAGCTCCGAGCCCCTTGCAGGGCCTAAAGGGGCTCCAGGAGATCTGGAGAGGGACTTAGGACAAGGGATGGAGGGACAGGACACAGGGAATGGCTTCAAACTGCCAGAGGGCAGGGCTGGATGGGATATTGGGAAGGAATTCTTCCCTCTGAGGGGGGCAAGACCCTGGCACAGGGTGCCCAGAGAAGCTGTGGCTGCCCCTGGATCCCTGGAAGTGTTCCAGGCCAGGTTGGACAGGGCTTGGAGCACCCCAGGATAGTGGAAGGTGTTCCTGCCATGGCAGGGGGTGGAATGCAATGGGTTTGAACAGCCCCTCCACCCCAACCCACTCAGTGATTCCATGAGGCCTCTCCCCAGCCTGTCCAGGAACCCAGGACCACATCCATGCCACCAGGAGTGCTCTTACGGTGTCCTGGAGTGAAACTGGTCCCTACAGACAGCAATCCCACAGGAAAAAGGGTTTACTCTTCTGTTGGGAGGGCCCACAGTTACACACAAACATCCCAGAGCTTCCCACTCTCCTGGAAGCATCTTCCCTGGAAAGGATTTAGCACTCTTACTTCCATGGAAGCACAAGAGCCAGCTGGCAGGTGACCACATCTAGAAAACACTTCAGATATCCTTATTTCCCTTTCCTGTGCTCACGCCAACACTTTTTTGCCAAGTCCCAAAAAAGGATGACAATTCATTTTAGCTCCTTTTAAAAAATGAAGCTCCTCTACTCACAGGGGCCGCCTACAAAAAAAGGGATACAGAATACACAGATGGAAAACAAAACACTGAATTCCCATTATGGAAATTAATTTTAAGAGTCACAAAGCATATTATTCCTGGAAATTGCTTTTATTTAGCAATTACGTTAACCCTGCGAGAAGGCAGCTGGCATTGAAAACAAACAGCTCAATTTAAAAATCAGGGAAGGGAATTAACTGGAATTCCAGGGCACTCACACCTGAATACGCTCCACTACCTCCAATGTTTAGGAATCCTCAATCAAAGGCTTCGGGTTTTGTTTGCTGAGTAGAAAGGGGATAAAAGAGTAAAAGAAACTGCTTATTTTTGTAGTTGTTCATGTTTTTTTGCAAATCAAAGTCAAGCTCTGACAACCAACCAGCAGGGAAAACAAACCAAAGGAGTCGGAGACAATACTGAGATAATATTTTAATTTGTTTATAATGTTTTTTTTTTTCCTGTAAAATGGCTTGTACTTCCACAGGTACAACAGCAAAAGAAATTATTCCAGTCCATTTCACACGGCATATAAAAAGACCAATTTTACAAATATACCCAGAAGTTGAACAGCTGCTAACACTTTTAAGGTAAACATCGCTCCTCTGTCGCACAGGGCTTGCTGTGGGAGAGGCTTTTCCTACAGCTGTGCTGAGCCTTCCAAGGGTTCTCCATCATGGATCCAATCCAAGAACAGAGCCACACCTATCCCTCATCCCCAGGACACCAGCAGGAGGGACTCCAGGTGACTTGGAGACAGGCTTGCCCACCAGGAAAATATAAATATGCCCCCACCAAGTGAATTTTGACAGGCATTGATTTTTTCTGGAGTCTGGGTGTCCAAGCAGCTCCCATTTTTGTTCTGCTGCCAATAAACCAAAACTGAGCAGCACAGAAAGCAAAGCTCCATCTTTACTGCCCGTCCAGGGTCACTCCACTGCTCTTCCAAGATCCAAGTGTCTGCTGCACTCAGTGGGACAGAGTTTGCAGAGCCACTGCAATTCCATCCTAGGAACGACCCCTTCTCCACCCCCACCCCCCAAAACCAGCCTTACCTTCTACGTCTGTCCTTTTATCTCACAACACCGAGTGTGCAGACTTGTGACGAGTGCTTAGAAAACTCAGAATAATGAGAAAAATCTGTAAAAAGACACTTGAAACCCCGAGTTGTGTTTTGTTTTCTTTCCAAGCTGTATTTACTTGTGTACCTGCAACTGCATGGATAAATAGAAAACGAGGAGCCAAGGACTCACAAGACTGTGAGAAACTGAGCAAATGAGGAGGAAGAGCCAGGGCGGTTTTCCTACTGGGCTAAAAATGGATTTAAATGCCTGTCAGTCCTCACCACGGCCAGGTCTGTACCAATGGTTCTCCAGCCCCAGGAAAGTGTCAAGACTGTGGGATGGATGAACAGAAAAAGGATGGTCTTGGAGAAGCTTCCTTCCACAAGAATGAAAAAATGGTGCAGAAGTGACCAGCTACTGCAAGAGCACTAAAGGGAGAGTGACCATGGCTGAACCAGATTTCCTTCAAGTGGTGTGGCAAGTTCTGTTCAGCTCCACTGCAGTTCCTCACTATGACACACTCAGCATCTCCGGCTCCCCACTCAGGCTCTGAAGCCAAACCCTCACATTCCAGGAACTGCCAATAAAACACCAAGGAGTGCCTCGCTGGGAAGATCACAGGCGTTCCACGGCATCCCAGAACTTCCTGACAAACTGAGGAGAATCCTTTTCAGAGCACGGATGAGGGCTGAAAGCAGGAACAGCTCCAGTCACATTTCTGACTGGTTCCTGGCATGCCTTTGCTTCAAGGTGGATCTGTCCCTGCTGGCACCAGCCCAACCATGGCTTTCATCTCTTCTGATCCCCTTTCCCACCCTCACAATGGAAAAAAAATAAAATCCTCCTTTAATTACTTGGCCTGTACAGTACTATGACTGTACCTTGATGCACAAAACGACCACGTTTGAAAAAAAATTAACCAATAAAACACAGTCTCATGTGAACTCTCCTGTACAACTGGACAACAATTCCCAGCAAGAACAGCGTTCACCACTCATTTTATTTAGACTTCAGCGCTCTCCCAAAAAGCTGCCAGGAAAAAGGGAAGTGTTCCAGCTCCAGTCATGGATATGACAGATATATTTAAAAAAAAAAAAAATCAGACTAGAAAAATACTTTTAGCTCTAAGTTATGCAGTCAAAGCTGGTTTTGAAGCATTCAAATAGAATCAACAGTAACAGGTGATAAAAAAAATCCTTATGAATACATTGCCAGCATTGGGAATGGTATGCAAGGAACATCATAACACTGAAATAATGAATAAACTTGAGGGTGGTTCTCAAGTTCACTGACTCCAGTTTTATTTATCCACAAACTCCTTTTTCCTATCGAGGTACCAGAGCAGAGGAGGAGTTTATGGAGCTGAGGGAAGGCGAGGGCTAAGAGCTGAATGCTCCATCATTTCACCAGAGCAGAACACCAGAGCAGGTTTTGAGAAAAATCACGTTACAAACTCTTCTGCCTCCCAAGCAATTCCAACTCTGCGGGACTCGCCCTGGATTTGAACAGCAAAGTCCCTGGATTCCATGCAAACTGTGGAAGATTGCTTCCCAGAAAAGAATCCTGCCCCTCTGCTCAGCCCTGCTGAGGCACATCCAGAGTGCTGTGTCCAGTTCTGGGCTCCTCAGGACAGGAGGGACACGAAGATGCTGGAGCAGGAACAGCCGAGGGCAAATCCTCCCAAGAGGATTAAGGGAGTGGAGCCTGTCTCCCAGGAGGAAAGGCTGAAGGAGCTGGGCATGGTCAGCCTCGAGAAGTGAGGATAGAGGGGAACTCATCAATGTGTATAAATACCTAAAGGGGGGTGCCAAGAGGAGGGACCAGGCTCTGCTCTGTGAGACAAGAGGAACGAGCAGGAGGTGATGCCCACAAGTTTCACCTGAACACGAGGAAGAACTTCCCTGTGCAGTGACCGAGCACTGGAAGAGTGACAGAGAGGGTGTGGAGTCTCAACCACTGGGGATATTCCAGAGCTGACTGGACACAATCCTGTGCCATGTGCTCTGTGATGACCCTTCTTGAGCAGGGAGGTGGGACCAGATGAGCCCCCGTGGTCGCTTCCAGCCTTGCCCATTCTGGGATTCGGAGAGTTTTCCTTCCTGCAGTATTTCTTGTGTTACACAGAACTGCCGACAGCAAAAGAAAAACAAAAAAAATCTTGTTTAAACAGCTTCAAACAAACACTTCCCTCGGATACAAACCATTAGCCAGTGCTCTGCTTCACACAAGCCAAACACACCGTGCCTGATGGTGTGCTAGTGTTTCTAGCGAGGATTCTTCCAACACTGTACATTCACTTTCCACAGGGAACAGGAAGGGATACGAAGCCCTGAAGCAGCAATTAAGCTGCACCGGCGGAGGGAAGGAGTAAAGCAGCTGGGGAAGGGAGGTGGGTGCCTGGGAGCCGGGGTGTTTCCGATCCATTGGGGCTCAGAGGAGACAACAGCACGTGCACACCCTGCCCAGCTCAGCCACAGGCTGCCAGCCCGAGCCGGGGGTGCCGCACACGGAGCTCCGGGGCCCTGGGCCTGAATCCCCCCGGGAGCAGCTCCTGCAGGCGTGTCCAGAGCGGCTCTTGCGAGGAGGAGCAGGCGAAGCGTTCCGGAGTCCGGCAGGGAGGGTGCAGGGAGGCCGCCTCTCCCAGATGAGGTATCTGCTAACCAGGAATGACGCTGCAGTGTGGGACCTGAGGAACCTGAACGGGGTTAGGAGCGAGGAAGAGGCACCTTTGCATCCAGGACGGAGCCACACCAAGGAACTGAAGGCCAAAGGCGTTTCTTCCCCGGATGGCTGGGCTGCCACTCTCCAAGGAGATGAGCCACGAGGTTGCCTTGCGGGAGTAAGGGCTTGGAATATGGAATCACAAGAGGATCTCTTTGAAAAGGCACTACAAAGAAGCATATAGTTTTAGGTTAACAAGGTTTATCCTGTTTCCAATCACTGAGTGGGACAAAAACTGTACAGTTTGGGGCTTTTAGAAAAAAATGCTGCAGTTATATTTTTTTTTTTAACAGCAAAAGCATAAAAAGAAAAGTAAAGCTATTTTCAAATTATTCAAATGCTGAATATGTATACAGCAAAATTATATTAAAAACAGCAGCAGACAAAGTCCATCCCATCACCATTGG
Organism: Corvus cornix cornix; assembly: GCF_000738735.6. Classification (NCBI taxonomy): domain Eukaryota; kingdom Metazoa; phylum Chordata; class Aves; order Passeriformes; family Corvidae; genus Corvus; species Corvus cornix. Next base: position 3,617,439 of record NC_046335.1, on the reverse strand, counting down.
CAAGGGACATGTAAAATGTTTATAAGGTTAACTATAAAACAATTTTACAACCAAAATATGAACAGGCCAATTCAAGTATATCTATATACAGAATATATTAAAATCATATAAATTATGTATTTATACAAAGGGCACAAATATAGCAAAAAGCTGTAGTTGATTAAACAGAACTGAGCTTGAATGATCAATTTCAACTAGAGATGTTATAGATTTCTCCCAAATTCTTTTTTTTAAACCTGGATAGATTGATACCTCAGATACCAAGAGTACAGAAAGCATAAGGAAAAAAAAAAAAACAAAACAACCTACAAATCAAAGAGTTATCATTCTGCATGAAATGAGCCTAACAGTGGGCAGGGTACACCTCATATGAAATTCTGATTTAATTATTTCCATAGTAAACATTTATCAGCTCTCTTAAAAAGTCACGAATTTCAAGTGATCCACTTCAGATGTACCACCCTGGTGCATATATTTGATTACATTTGAATGTTGTTTGATTTGCAAACATTTGGGGAAAAAGAAGAGATACAAACACAACTCAATCTGCAAAAGAAAAGGTGACAGATGGCAGCAAGTTGGAAAGTGAACAAAAATGCTCAGCTGAACTGGAAATGATGCTCTCCGAGTGAAAATGCTTTAAAGTGAGCTTAAAAAATAACTTATTTTAAACTGGTTTTTTATTTCAAAATGTAACAGCAAATAACCGCAATGCACTGAAGCTCTTGCGAATCTAAACAGTCCCAGCCGTGGGCTTATATTTAAACACAGACTAAGTGCTTTCCTGAATTCAGGTTTATGTAAATGAATTCTGTATCAGCTGTACCTAAACCTCGTGTCGTGCTGTGGCACCACCCCTTCAGCACAGACACATCTCTGGCTACATCAGGGTGCCCAGAGAAGCTGTGGCTGCCCCTGGATCCCTGGAAATGTCCAAGGCCAGGCTGGACGGGGCTCAGAGCAGCCTGGGACAGTGGAAGGTGTCCCTGCCCATGGCAGGGGGTTGGAACTGGATGGTTTTTAAGGTCCCTTCCAACCCAAACCATTCTGGGATTCTGTGGCCTCCACTCACCCAAAGGTCCTGGGTAAGGAGCAGTGAGGGAGAGCAAAGCGAGGCAGAAATAGAAAGGCCAGACTGCACAGACACAGAACATCGGCTTAAACCCCAGAGCTAAGTATGGAAAAGAGTAAAGTGGTTTCACCAGATGCAGGTTAAATGGAAAAAAATAAAAAAGAAAATAATCAGCCATCTCCCATACCTAATAGCCAGTGGATATCTATTACACTGACAGGAAATCAATGCAAACAGGATTTCCTCAGTTTCAAGTAATCTTTGATGCCTTTTCGGCCAGCTGTGTTATACCATAACAGATATTTTAATAGCTTTTATCCTCTACACTTTAGGCAGCTGATGTTTCTCTTACATATCCAATTATCTCTAGTGAACATTCACCTGTGGTTGTCCACACATTCTGTATTTGCTCCTTGAGAAACTATTCAAGTTAAATTATATTGCAAATTAAAGACAGTTACATTCTGTATGTTCCTTCTAGATTTGAAAAATAGGTTTTAAAGGCTTGTCAAAGTTTAGAAGAAAAAACCTTTCCATTAAAAAATCTTAGCTTAAAAAAATCATTTAAGACACCTTTTTCTGATCCAGGGTACTAATAAAAAGATTACAAATATACTACAATTTGACCAAGAAGACTCCATGAATATGCTGCTTTTGAGCATGCAACACCACTGATATCTGTCAAGTTCCAGGTATCAATGTATCCCAATTCCACCACAGTCCCTCCACTTCCATGTCGCTCCCCCATCCCCACCCTACCAACCCCTATTAATAACATTATAAAAAAAGGTAAAATCTAGAGTTAGTGGCAAAAATCTTCACAGTAAACCGTTAAAGAAAACTTTTATTGTGGTCGTTGCAAAGTGATTTCTCAGTCGATGGGGCCCTGAAAGATGAGCTTGATGCAGTTGTGCTCCCCGGAGAGCTGCGTGGCGCAGAACGGGCAGGCGGCGTGGAACGCGTGAGTCCCGTGAGGCAGCGGGATCTGGGACCAGTATTTGGCAGATTTCTCGGAGCACACGTGTCCACAGGGGGTGAAAGCGTGGGTGGGGGGCCCGGCATCCACGTAAAAGCCGGCCTCGCAGCCCAGCCACAGAGGCACGTAGGGGCCAACGGTTCTGCACATGGGGCACTCGCGCTCGTTGGCTTCCGTGTCACTGCGGTGGCCCCAGTTGTGGTAGCCATGCACGTGGCCGCAGCTGAGGTAGGCCCAAGGCTGCTTCTCCTCCACCACATCCTTGCGGTTGATGCTGGGGAAGGCCAAGGTGTTCAAGCCCACGGGGCACTGGGGCCTGGCGGCGTTGATCTCCTGCCGCAGGGCCTCGATATGTTTCTGCGTCGGGGTGTGCAAGAGTCCGTCTGCCGTTCTCCACAGGAGGGTGGCCCCGCACAGGTCGATCAGGGAGCCGTCCTGCAGGATGTTGGTCTCGTTTTCTACCTGGTGGCAGGACACAAGAGGAGGTTGTTTAGCCTGAGAGCTTTTACAGACAGCCAGGTCAGTTCTGCAGTCTCAGCATTGTTCTCAGCATTACCATCCTTAGATGCTACTTGATTTTGTCTTATTGTCGTCCTGAATCCACCTCACCTCCTAACCTATATCTGGGATTATTCTCTTATTCTGTGCTTGTACAGGGGATTTGCATTTCCAGTTGCAATACAAATTGTTATACACACTCTTCAGGCCCCTGAGCATGCACTTTTTTCTCCAGTATTGATTCCCTGTGTGCCTCTGTCGTATTTCAGTAAGTCCTGATAGACTGAAGAAAAGACGTGCCATTCCCTAAGGGCTGCATTAGCAGATTCTCTCCTGGAATTCTTTGCCCACACAGACTGACAGAAGCTGCTCACACAGTAAAGAAAATCCTTTTTGGACTAAAAACTGCTACCGAGGACAGGCCAGCTGTTCTGCCTCTTAGATCCCATTTTCTCTGGGGTTGTGGCAGGAGTCAAGCGTTTTGCAGAAGCATGAGCTCCCAGACTGTGCCTCAGCAGCACAGGTACCTGCATGGTTTATCACTGCAGCAGACTGAATTACCAGCTGAATTTCTCAGGTGACAAATTCTGCAACAGAAGCCACACAGGCTCAGCTTGTGAACAATTACTCACCCCACTCATTAGGCCTTTTATTTAATGAGGTATTCCAAGCAAACACAGCCCCAGCTTGCACTGCCTAAAGGCTTCTCTCTGATTAAAAGCGGGTACTTAAAACATTTTCAAGGGATTATGCCAAACACACATTGTACTTGGCTGAAATATTCTTTATTTTAATGTCACAAACATATAAGTAACCCATGGTTTTGCTATCAGCTCATTAATGATGAATATATATATTTAAAAGGCTCTTTGTAAAATTAAAGACAAAAACAGACCTACTGCCTGGCTTTATACACAGAAAGCATGCAGAAAATACCACTAATGCAGAACAAATAGTCAAATACAAACAAATACATTAAGTAGGTCACATGAAATCATCACATCTGCCTAAGAATACTATGAATGACAATCAATTTGGCATTTACATTTTAATCCAGTTTAAATTCACAGATTAACTGTGGATCATCCTTGCACAAAACACCTTAGTGGTACAATACAGACTACAGATAAGAGGTCACCAGTGCAAAGTAATTCCAGCAGAAAAATTTAGTGGTTCAAGTAGAGATGAGAGAAGCCCTGATCTGATGCTCTTTTCAGATAATTCCTTCACAAACAGCAAAGCAAAAAGCTCCCTCATATGCAACGTGTTCAATTCATTATACAGCCTGCATTTGGTTTTATGAACCCAATCAACGAATACTGATCACATCAATACCAGTGTGCCATGCAATTTTATTTAAATGAGAATTCAACTCATTTTGGATGCAGGGAGGGGGGATTCATTTGTTTTGCTGTGCCTCTCTTTAGCAGCACTAAAAAGGTGTTTTGCTAACCACGTACAAAGGCTGCAATTGCCACATCATCTGTCCAGGTCCCCAGGCGACGTTTGCCTGCCACCATCAGTGTGACAAAGCAATTTATGTCCTGCAGGGTGTCTGCTGAAAGCAGAACAGCCCAACTCCATTCCCCTAACTCTTTCAGCAGTCAGTTTTCTGCAAAGCCAATAGCAGAGTTGAAAAGTCAGTTCGTGAAACTTCTCTCCTGGTTTTATGTGTCACAGGTCTCTGGCAGCTGAAATCTCTCACTTCTGGGAAAGGGAAAGCCCATCCTGCCTCACAGGAGAAAACAGGAATATACTTCCAGGGCTTCTCTTATCTTCCCAGTGGCAGGTAAATCAAACAGAAGCTGCCTTTACCCAAACTGCTTTTGCACAAAAGTGGACTCTTCAGGCAGAACTGCAAAAGACAGCTCCCCATGCAGCAACTTCCAGACATCCCCATTTCCCAGGAGAACACTTCAGAGATGGAGATTCCAGAGCAGAGTTTATTTAGCTTTCACACTCTGTGCTATTTCAGTTGGAAAAGTGGCATGAGCAGAAAGTTTTGAGTGTTCTCCCAGACGATCAGTAACAGAACAGCAGCACAAAATCTGCTGTCACACACAGAGTCGGAGCTTGCAGTGCCCACTACACTCAGGGACAGTCACCCTGTAACTGCCTCCGTTCAAAGCCAGCAAAAAAAAAGTATCCCTTGATTAATTTTAGTTACTTCCCACTTACCAGTTTGCCCCTCTGCTGAGCAGACCTGGTCTCCCGGAGCGTGTACACATCCCCACAGACAGAGATCTCCCGCCACACTCCAGGCTTGGACTCCTCCGTGAAGCCTCCTTTGGGATGCATGACCAGCACCCCGTTGGTTGTCAATCCATCCATGTGGCCATCGGGGTTTTTCCACTTGGCTGCTTTTTCCTACGTGTGACAGTCACAATGACTATCAGAAATACATCAAAGCAACCTAAAGAAAATCCACTAACAGTTACTAAAGTGCAGCTTCATTGTTACAGACAATTATGACCACGAGTCTCTGCTGGTGATAACTCAGGCACATAAAACTGCAGTTTCTACTTAACATTGCAGCTGGTGCGTTGGAGTAATAAAAGCCTAATGACAGGACAAGTTATCAACCAGTACAAGGAGATTTGGGGACTTGAAAATAACAGAATATAAACCAGAGCTTGCTCGTAACATCATTATTAGCAGTACTTACACCAAGAAATATATTTTTAGATGAGTCAAAGCCAGCTGCAAAGATCCTGGCTGTGTATGGTGGGCTTCTGTCACAAACAATCCTGCAGGCAAATCGGGAGATGGTGCTCTGGGTAATCTGGGTTTCATCATTATTTTGGCTTCCTGAAATAGTATCTGTTACTACAAAGTCTATGGGGCTTTCTGTTGACCTCCCAACCTGCAAAAAAATTAAGATAATGGTATAACTAGAAATACCCACAGAAATATGAAGCATTAAGGACACAGTTTTGCCAGGTTAATACTGCTGATAAACTACTGCCTGCTGAATTTTCAGATGGTGAGATCCAACCAGAGACTAACCTGTATTTCCACATTTTTCCTATGCAGAAATACATCACGGACATGGAATGACAAATTTGCACTTGCCACAAGTGATGTTCATGCTTGCTTGAAATAAATCAACACAGCTGATTTGTTTGGTAGGAGTACTGTCACCAAAAAAAGTATTATCACCTTGCTATTTCCTCATTCAACCACAGCAAATTACTTGCCACTACATTCTGTCAGTCAAGAAAACACTAGCTTGGATTGATGACTTTTACTCACATTTTCCAGTCCCAAATTTATTTGCCATGAAAATAAAGGACTCATTTTAGACCCAGAACTTGGTTATTTTGATATGTCATAACAACGAGCTACCCACCTTCATGTTTTCAGGATTTCTAGGCCCAGAAAGAACAGTTTTCAGGTAAAACCCACCATATGATTAAATTCATTCCTAATCATGCACATGCGTGACTAACAGAACTAAAAAAACCTCTCTTCAGCAGGAATGAAACACACTTGACCTTTAGACAGGGATATTTTTCTATCTTGCCATGTATAAATTTTAATTCTAAATCTGGAAACATCTGGAACAGAAAACTTCATGACTACATGGATGGAGAGATCTGACTGCGAGACAGACAGACAGTGAGGCTTTATCAATATTTCTCCAGGCAAATTAGTGTTACACCAACTTTGAGCATAACTGGGAAAGTGGAGCTGAGGAACAAGAAGTGGAACACAATATTAATTTCACAGACACCTTGTGATGAAACAGAATTAGGAATACTCTTCACATGAAGCTACCTTATCTGGTACTTACATGTATATAAAATAACCTCCTCACTAAACACAATCTCATTGTCCCCCAAGAAGTTCTATTCTGCTCAGATCTTGCTCTTAAAAGTCAGCTGTGGGGAGCCATCATTAACAAACATCTCTGCAAACTACATCTGCTTTAAGGAAACACTGTTCAGGAGTAAAGGAAATTAATATTATCAACACCTAACCCTTGTCACAACGGAATTGATAGGAATAGTACAGGGATCTCTCCTGCACTTCTCTCCTGCTTCAAGTTCTATTTTGCAGGGTTACACTCTAACACATGTCAAAATTCATGTCTTCAACAACACAGCCAGTTACTGTCTCCGTATCACAAGGCTCAGCAAAATGGGATGAGCTCTCTGCAGAGGAAATACTCAACAAGGCCTAATCAAAAGTGTGCATTTCAATTTCTCACAGAAAGTGTCTAGTAGAATACTCAGGAGACAGAGTTTAGAAACTATTTAATATGGAATATTTCTGATTTATATAACTTGACAACTTGAAGCTAAATCTTACAAAGCAATATTCTTCTTCCTTTTACAGTATTATTTCTAACAGGCTTCTATTTCCCATCCAAAGCAATTCCTGCTAAGAGTCAGCACTGAGCAGCAGCAGGAACCTCATGAATAACTTCTGACTATTCTCTATCTGTATGTGGAGTCTCTTAAAGGATAATCAATAACAAATATGGAATTAATTTGTTCATAGCAAGTTTCTGCCTCTTGCAGTCTCTGAAATAGATCATTCTCTCAAACCTTTTAGATGCAGATAGAGAAAAAAACCTGCCTCATTTTTCCTTAAAGGATGACAAAGCACACAAGTGTGTGCTCCCAGCCTTTCTTACATCACACTAATCATTCACCACGAAATCCAAATATGTTTGGATATAACCATTAAGATCTATAAACAATGCTTCTGTGTGTTTTTTTTAAATCTATGGAATGATATGTAATACTTTATATAAACACTTAAGTACTTATCTCATTTGTGTCACAAGTATGTCTATGCAAAATCAAGTATTTAAAGTATTTGGTTTTCTTCCCTTTTCCTGTTGAGAGAGTCTTCTAGAAGATCAGTCTCATGCACTGTGCTACTTTTCGGCACTGGAATTTATGTCAACAAGTGGCCTTCAAAATCTGGCAATTTCTCAACTCTGTATTAAATCAAAAATATGGGTTTGAGATTACCTGAAAAGCAAGTGCCTAAGGAATAAATGAAAAACTTGATGCTATCAACGCTCACCCTCCAAAACTTTTAACTCATCTGCTGTTGCAGACTACAGTCACTACAGAGCGAGCTCCATTATTCAGAGCTGCTCTTTCCACACTTCATTACTCATTTTTCTCCCATTTTCCTCCACAGCACAAAAGAGTTTCTTCTTTCTAGCAATTTCAGGCTGTATTTTGGGACCTTTCTTGTTAACTGTGTCCTATGAGTTCCCTAAGTTACTTCCAACAAGAACCCATAAATCTCCCAGGTGCTGCAGAAGGCAGCGAGCATTGTCTCCTCTGCAGGTGATTGTTAAAGGCTGCATGAGAGGCAGGCAGTCCCTTGGTTTGCTGGTGTCTGCTGTCAGTCACAGCCACGCTGGTAAAACACTGCTCCTGACACAAGGCAAAACCTGCCAGCACAGAATTTAACAGCTGCACATTCCTGGGCTTCAAGAGAATTTCACTCTGATGAGAGAGAGAATTGGACTCTGCATCTTCTGAAGGGCCGTTCTTCAGAAAAAAATCAATGCTTCATATTGAATGTACTTGCTTCTTGTATAAACTTGTAGTTATTTAGGGTAGGAGCTACACATTTTGGTTCTTTGCAGTGTCATGAACAAGTAAAATCAACCCATTCTCACCCCATCAAACCATGAAGGAACAGGTTCAACTTCAGCTAATGCATCATCAACAGAATGGTTAAACTCTGAAGAAAATCTTGATTTACAGCAGCTCATGGATGCTGGAGCATACAGAGCCTGGGAGATGCCAGAGGAGCACATTTGTACATTCTTTTTGTAATTAAATGAAGAAATCTGACCTGGATGTCACTAAGACAAAGGTGCATAGTAGCATTTGCACACAGATTTCATTATATAATTACATTTTAAAAACCCCAAAAACCAAAACTACGAACAACACAGCAGAACAACGCTCAGGAAGCACAGTGGAAATCAAGAACAAAAAGCCAAGTGATTTGTCCAGGATAATACACGTTAACAGCAGTCCAAGTGGGGCCTCATGGCTCAGGATAATCCTGTGGTCCAGAATTATCCTTCCCTTTTCAACTTCCACATCCTACACAAGCCAGGAACACACATTTGAAAAGAAAACAACAAACTCCAAGGACTGTGTCCAAGTGATGCTTGGCCAGCAATGAAACTCTACTCTGCAGACCAACAGACATGAAATTCGTCTCCAACAGATTCATGAGTACAGTTAAAATCTAAAGGCTCATATAAATAATGGAAACCTCTTCAACTGCTCTGGCATTGCTTCAGTGGGGAATTATTGCCACAGTCTACCAGACCACTGCTGTTTCCATTCTCCCCAGCCATCAGCCCCTGCAGGCCAATGCACAGAATGCAATCCCCAGGAACCAGCCAGAGAGCAGAAACCTGAACCAGGACACAGCCCTTGGAGGTCACACTGAGATCAAGTCACAGCAGGACCCCCTACACATCCCAAGACTGAAATGGTGTCTTATCCCTCTCAATAAAAGCTGTACCCACCACTAGGACGTTATGCAATAGCTGTCAATGCAATATGCACAGAAAAGCAGCTGTTCTGCAACTCTTTATTCATTTTTTACTGTACTGAAGAAGGGGGGGAAAAAATCCAGCTTTCAAAAATGGCTTTTCAAAATTTATATGCAGGAAAAAATTTCACTGGAGCTACTCAAGAGCCAAACAAGTATCACACAGTAACCCCAATGGATGGGTTACATTTTTCTTTCCCTAGTCGACATAGAAAAACCTGTTTCAGTTCACTCTGGCTGTTCAATCCTTCATTCTGCAGCAAATGAACAGGACTGGGTTTTAATCAATTCCTATTTGGACCTAATAGTTTCAGTCACACTGGGAAAATTTAATATAGAGCAAAACACAGAAGACAAGAGAGGCAACGACATCTCCAAAGAGCTATTTCCTCCTCTGTCAACAGCACTCAACTGCTGACCCTTCTAAATGTGAAAGGCTGAATGAGGAGGGGTAACAATTCCTGGTCAGATGCTCTAATTAGAGGTCAAAGATAACACAGACCTGATTAGTCTAGAATGAAAAAGGTTGTTTGGCATGTTTGGGTTCCCAAAGTTTGAAGTCTAAGTTTGCACAGGATTTCTGCTCTCTCTTATACATAAAAATAACCATGGCACAAGAAAATCACTCAGGTTAGCAGAATGTTAAATGATGCAGAAAAAACCACAAATGCAGAGAGGGGACAGTGAGCATGTGTTGGACCATAGATGGGAGCTTAGAGAAACTCAGCCCAGTCCCCTACACCACCGGAGAGATTTGCACACCCCTCAGGAACAATTTATCATTTATCACTGGTTTGTCTCCCCTACTGCACAGCTCCCACATTCCCCTCCCCACCTTCACTTTCACCTTCCTCCTTCCCCATCCCATGCCCTACTCCTTTCCACTTCCTTTTTACTCCAGAGACTTGATTAACTGGAGGGAGATGGGTGTAATTCTGTGCTCATTCATGAATCCAAAGAGAGCACGCATTTCTCTCCAGTACTGTTTGTGTTTGGAGAAAAGGCAGAGCACAATTAAAGGAGTAAGTCAGTAAGAATATTAACAGATGCTGGTGTAGGTTTGAGAAGAGGAGCATAATGCAAAATTTCAAAGTGCTCCCATGTTAATGCAGCTGGGTTAGACAGTGGAAATCCCACAGGTCACAGAATACCCAGAGGACAATGCAGAACTGAGGTTCCATATGTTGCTTTCAAAAAACAATCCAAGTATTTTAGAGCCTTACCTGAAACATGTCTGTATCTTTATCATGAATATATTCCACTATAACTGTCTGGCTTCTGGATAATGTGAAAGAGATACTGTGGTGACCTTTCGAGCTGATTGCCTGGTGAATAAAAAATAAAAAAGGTGTCTATTACACACAAAAATACTGTAATCAAATTCATTGCTACATAAACACCTTTGCTATGATCAGGAAAAGCAGTGTATCGTAACATGTTATTACAAGGTTGGGTAAACACATACAATAGGATTTTTGTTGTTTGTTTTTCATGGAAACCCCCAAGCTGCACTGGTTTGTTTCTAGTTCAGAAGTACCCAATACTTATCATTTTTACAGTTCAGACTCCAAACACCTTTTTTCTCTGAAACCGTATTTAGTTCCTAACCCTTGTACCAACTCGTACACCAGCAAAGACTTGGAGTTGAGGGAGTTTTGGCTTGTTGTTGGTTTTTTTTTTTTTAAAGTGAGCAATAGAACTGATTTCCAGTTAAAAGCCAGGATTTCAGGGATATCATTACTGTTAGGTAAATTTCTGGTTATATCAGAAAGAGCCCAGCAATTTTATAAAACCCAAACACTTTCAGTGTTGTTTTCCTCATTAAAGAGTACTTTTTACTGCCTGTCAGAGTAGACTGGTGTCTATAGATATGGATTTAGCATCAAAGACTAAATGGTATTTCAGTATTTAAAACAATACAAGAGGACAGCTCCTGTTTTCTGCTTTATCTTACCAAAATTGAGGGAAATGAGCTGAGAAACTGAATCTATTGGCTAACAGGGAAATAGATGTAAATATAAAGGTCCATATAACCACACACAATTCTGGAAGGTAATGACTGTTACTGCTCAGAAAACACTTTGCAGACACTTAAGCAATGGATTAATAGGTTAATTAAGGCTTTCTCCAGTTTTCAGCTAAGAGGATAATTTTCTCCAAGAGGTTCTCTTACTTGCTCCATTCCTTCATTCTGCTTTTCACCTAAAGAATTCACAGATAGGGATGATTAAACTAAACAACTAAATATATTCTACTCATCTGCCTGCCATCTCTCACAAAAGCCTAAATTATGCCAAAGCTACATCAATTATTGAACAAATCATTAAAAATCCTTCTGAATGCCGGAGGTATTAAAAACATCTATGTGCATACTAAAATCCTACTAAGGGTTAGCAAGAGTATTTGACACAGAATTATTGAAAACACATAATGGAAGAATAGTTTTTTGCAAACCCCATGCATTTACAACACCAGAGACTGCTTTTACAAGATGCCTCTTACTGGAAGCTCTAGGGCCTGGTCTAGTGGAAAATGTCCTTGCCATTGGCAGAGGGGTGGAACTGGATCATCTTTAAGGTCCCTTCCCACCAAACCATTCTATGATTAGGCATGAGGACCTTTCCCAGTATCTCTTTTCTGCAATAAAGCCTTTAACTAAACTTGAAGACAAAGTCTAGGAGTTGTAACAGCTGAAAAGTGATATAAACACACTTGGTAATCAGCAATAGGCAGATTCTGAATTTCCCAGATTATTTACAGTGTTTTGCAGTAACCACTACAGTGGCACACAATATGTTGCAAGAACAAATGGCACCAAGATGCAGTTTGGATGAAGTCACTAACACTCTGTGACCTGCCAGGACACTGAGCTGTGGTCTCAAAAGTTTTTCCTCTGTGCCTGTTTGACAACTAAGAAAGGGGTCTCAAGCCCTGGGCAGGTCTCAGGTGTTCCTAGGATATAAAAGAAATAAAGTGATAATCAGGAGACTCTTAGACCTTAAGTTTTAAGCTTAACATAGCAATAATCAGTTCATATTCATATTATCAGATATCATCATTTCAAACATCAGAAAGCAATAGCTTTCATACACAAGATTTCACTCATTTCCACAAAACTCTAGGGCAGCTGGAATACAACAGAAGACAGACTGGTAACACGACAGTCCTGACTGCAGCTCCAGCCACTCTGTACAGCACTGGCCACCAGCACCCAGGCAAAATGCCCAGGCAGGGATGTGTACCCCAAGCTCCTGCTCTTGTCAAGACAAGCTTCTGGATCCCATAAAAGCTTTGGTGAGAACCCAAGCTGAAAGTTTTAAGGTCTGCTGGAAAAAACACGGAGGGAAACACAAGGACTTGCTGAATTACTGAGTAAGGTCGTGCCCTACGCCTACAGAGCTCAGGGCTTAGATATATTAATAATACTGACCAGGGTCAGTGTGTCCTCTGAAATTCCAGGGTAGGACATAATCTTCTGTGTGTGCTCCATTCCCCTCCCAACTTTTCTTCTCCATTTACTTCCCCTCCTCTTTGTTTTCCATTATTTATACCCAGTTATTTTCAGTGAAGAAACACAACATTTAATTTCCTGGAATTGTGTAAACATTTTTTGAAAAAGCCAAGAACATTATGAGAAATGTTTCAACTTGTGTACTTTCACAGCCTGTTCAGCACCAGCAGTTGCTCCAATTTAAAGACACTTTACAGGCATTTTAAGTGCTGGTCTCAAAGCAATTGACCACTTCCAAGTTAAAAAAAAAAAAAAGTAAAAAAAGTGACAAGTAACAGTATTTTAGGAACTACACAGAACAGTGGAAGTTAAAACTCCTAATAAAACACTATTGTGAGTGGAATGCAGACACAGGCAAAATCATGAAGGATTTTGACTGCCTGAGGAACCAAAGAACCACACTACTACAAGTCCCAGAAGAGTCTGGGGATTGAGTGCACAAATCTGGTTTGTTGCAACCAAAACAGTGCGTTTTCCTTTTTACTGCTTTTAGCATTTAGATTTCCCAACTGTTTCTTCTGTCAGCAGGATTCCCCCCTCAAAACCTCTCGATGCTGTCACATAATTGCCCTGGTGTAGCACCTGAAGTAGTGAGAAAAGCCCTCACTCCCACAAGAATTACAGCAGCTTCACAAGTTCTGGCAGATAAATTCAGAGTTTCAGGCTGGACACCGCCATATTCACATTCCAGGCAGGAAAAAGGACAAGAAAGAGCAAGAACCTGGCACTAAACTTTACCTTTGTCTCTTCACCTCCACCTCAAGGCTGCCAAGATCCACCAGAGCAACACTGGGTATTTTCAAAACTTTTTCTTGGAATCCACTAAGCTTCTGAGTAAGTGGAATTCTAAGTTGGTTTCTGAGTTGGAATTCTGAGTAGGTTTTAAAACATCTTTAAGATCATCAAATCCAACCATAAACCCCAGGGTTGTGGTTTCACCTGAGTGGTCATGGAAGAGAAATCTTCCTTCAGGCACTTCCAGCATTTTGGGCTCCTTTACTCTTCCCTGAACTTATTTTGAGCAGTTTGTTCCTATTTTTCAGCTTCTTAGAAGTTTAATGGAAATTATCAATTGAACAGGCAAAAAAAAAACCAAAACCACTCTGAATTAGTTTCCAACAGATTCAAATGCTAGAAAAATCTCACCAACATCCATAGCCTGAGCTTACCACGCCAATCCAAACCATGTGGCTCCAGGCTGGCCATAGCACATCCCACTTCTTGCCCAGTAGGAATGTTGGTCAGGAGATGAAGGCTGGGTGAATTCAGCTGCCTACACAAAAGTTGGTTTTATACACTTAACTGTCTCGAGCTGCTGAGTTCAAGTAACTCCCTTTGGAGGAAACAGAGAGCAAAGTGCAGATGAACTAACCAAAACCCTGTGGAGGAATAGGGGGAACAAAGAGCAGCAAGAGATTTTTCCAGAATAATTCCACTGCTAATGACTGTTCACAGCAGGGCTGAGGGATTTTTAAAAGTCCAAATGCCAAACAAAAGCAGTAAGAGAACCCTGAGGTGCCATATTCTATGTGGCATGAAGGGACAGATTGCCCCAGCACCTTTCCAAGACAGGGCTCATGTTTGCTCAGCAATCCAGCCATCTCCATGGGGTCTTCCAGATGGAAGCTCCAAACCTCACTGGATGTTGAGCCTGCTCTTAAGGTGAGCAGGAGGATTCCTCCCCATGGCCCAAGGCAAACCCCACAGCTCCCCCCATTACCTCAAGATCTGTATTCTAGTCATTTTGTAAACTGCCCAATTTTAACAGAGACTGAAAGGAGAAGGCCCATGACCTCACCCCCACAATAACACAGCCCAAGCAAATATTCTTTTTTAAAATTATTTTTCACTTCTCGACTTTGCTAGTAGCTCAAGTTTCCAGTAATATCCTTCCTCCTGGCTGGAATTACACTTGGCCTTGGTTTTTCCCCTGCCTCCTTACACACACTTTTTCATTCTTGCTCCTTTCTCTCCGTTTTGAGAACAAAACCTCGTTCCAGCACTTTGCCCTCACAATCAAAGCAGCAGCTAAAGGCTATGACTTACAAATCTGTCAGGTCTCAGAGGAGCCAAGATCAAACAGAGATCAAACAGAGTCTGCTTTCCCAGCAGCAACACTGCAACTCTGCCAGCCCCTGGAATATCTCAGTCCAGCTGAATTCTTTGCTCTCCACTCACTCCCCTGGAAAGGTGGATGCTATCGGTTTTATCGTCATTTCAAGAAGTCAGAAAATAGAACTCCCTCACCCCACATAAAATCACCTTGTAGATAAAGGGAGTAAGACTAAGGGTTATATTTAAACCCAGTGTTTCTTGGTGCTCTGCTTTTTAAGCAAAGATACAGAAAAAAGTGGGAACAAAACTAAAACTTAACAAATCTTCAACAGATTATCCCCAAGAGCAGAAATGGCTCTTTAGTCAGAATTTCCACCTTTTTCTCCTACATTGAATTTGCATCTGTCCTCAGCCAGATGTTCCCTACCTAGGATCATGTGCCAGTGTGCCACAGCAAACCCCTGCACACTGACAATGCTGCTCATTCCCTTCAGTCACCTCCAGCCCCCGAGTTCAAGAACAGGTCAGGAGCTCACGGCACGATTACATCAACTTAATGCTATTAAGTCAAACCTTCCGTGTCAGGAGCGCGTCAATGAACTACAGAAGCAGATCCCAAAATTCTCAGAGCCTTTAGGCTGCTGCTTGCAAAGCTTGCAGGGAACAAGTCTAATCCACTTCTAGAAACAGAGATTTTATTGCTTCCTCCTGGCTTGCAAACCATGTTTCCAAGGAATGGAAAAAAAAAATCTCTGCATTTGGAAATTTAAAATTAACCATTCTCTTGTGCCAGGTGATCTCCGCAAAGATGGCAAGAGGGACTAAACGTTATTACGGTCACCAACTCTTGTGCACTATAGCAGAACTAAAAGCTAAAATCCATTAAGAAAGAGGCAGATGTCTCACAGGAAGGGCTGCTTCATCAGAATAGGAGTTTTAGTTTAGTTAATTAGGTTGGATTAGGACAATAAAATGATTTATGGGAACACTTTAGTTTTCTTTGTTGGTAGTCAAGCTGACCGACACCACAGTGACGTGTTTAAAATCAATGACAGCAGAGCCTTCATGAGTTAAATGCTTTCGGACTTGGCTGCCAGCCTTCCATTGCTTTTATAAAAAGAGAACACAAGAAACACTCAGGGATGTCAGACAAAAGATCTTGCAACTTAAAAGGAAGCTTTAGCCAGCAAAGAAGGAAGCCTTCAAAAGCAAAGAACACATCCCATTTCCACTGGATTTTTGGACAGACTGACTGCCAGAGCCAGCAGACTGAGTTACCATAAGAAAACGTAACAAAAGCTCATGAGCGTGAGCCACTGATATTTTACCCATATCAGAAAAGTGTGTCCACTTGGGTAGTTTCCCAGCAAATTAAGACAGATGCCAATTCATATAACATTAGCTAAAGACTGTTTGCAATTTTACTCTATCTCAAACCTAACAGTAATTGCCCAGAATTACTGCTTCTCTAACACTGCATTTCAATACATTTACAATGACCTCTGCCTACTGATACAGCTATTATATATATACTGTAATTTTCCTATAGCCTTCTGCAAAGAAAGACACATCATTATGGAAACCTTATGGGTTTCCTGTGCCTGTAGGAGAGGCTGAAATATCTGTACCAACCAGAATCACTGGCCCAGCTCTTTTAACTCTGCATCTGCTTCTTGCACAGCTCCATACGAGCCCATTCTTCCAGGTTATTCCCTTTCCTTATAAGCATTACAACTGCAACAACATCTAGCAGTCATTTTTGAAATACCAATGTTAACACCTTGTCTGTCTCTAATACTTCAGCTGCCAATATTCTCTTGACAACTAAATGAGTGTTAGGAAACGGCCAAAAAAAGACCAAGAGCCAGTAACTGCATGTAGGGAAAGAAATGTGCCACCATAAAGAAATTAAATTTTGTCACTTTGAAACTACCTACATGTGGCACTGTCTGCAATCCCTGTCACAATGAATGAGTTGAAGCATGCCAGTGGCAGGTCACCCATCCCACTTCAATTTACTGAACGCAGATCACCCCCCAAAACTCAAGACACATGGGCTCAGTGACTACACAGAAGCAAAGTCAGCACAGTGTGGTTTATTTACACTTCACATTTTTACGGCTTTTGAAGCACTCCCAGGTTTGTTCTGTGCACCCTTTCCTACTGAGGTTGGAGGGGGCAGAAGGGACAGCACATTTGTCTCGAGCACACATCAAAGCCATCTGCTCCAAGTGCACACGTGGGGTTGTGTGCTGCCACTCGAGCAATTCACCATTTATCAAGTCAACAGGCAGATGTCAAACCATTTTCTCCATTTGCTGAATCTGTGTTGTTTTAGACAACCAGCCAATACCACACACAGCACCCTCTCTAGAGAGGCAGCATCCAAACGTGCCATTCCCTAATTCTCTGGTTGGGTAGTGCAGAAAGGAAGGAGGCAGAAAGGTAAAAACTCCTAGATAAGCTACTGTAAAGCTACATCAGGGCTGATAAGAAACTTGGCTGTACTCTGCTTTTACAGAGAAGAATGTAGAGTAGGCTACTCCTCAAACAAAAGGGAGTATTCAAAACATCTTCAAAATGCACAGTGGGCATTTGTGAAATTGTACAGATTGAAGTTAGGGGTCCAAATGATCATTTCTGCAGCCACTGACCAGACCAGAGTCCCACCTCATTCCTAGGACTCCTGACCAGCTCTGCAAGCCCAGTTGTTCCCCCTAATAAGTAAAAGCAGCTCAAAGTAGACACCAGTTTATACTAACAGGCACCAACTTTATGATGCTGGAGTTGCTTTGTAAATCACCAACTTTTGGTGGTTGCGAACCCACACTTTACAGAACCAACCTATGAATCATTTTCCTCCCAGTCTCACCTTTTCACTTTTCTAGCCCTTAAAATCTTTCTTCTCTCCTTCCATTTTTTTCTGTGTTCAGTAACATTATATTACAAGTGATCTTTCATCCATTTTTGAAATCGTCTGTATTTTTCTTCCTTTAGTCAGCTTCCTGAATTCCTCCCCCAAGCAGAGCAGACGTAGAGACAGCCCAGAGGCATCACACAAAGCTGCAGCAGTGCCAGATACATCAACTACCCAAAGCATAAATCATCCTTCCCAAAATCCAGAATGCTCCTCTGGACACATGGGTGCCTGCACATTGCTCTAACACTTTCTATCACAGCTGCTCTGGAGTTGCTTGCTGAGAGTCCTGTGTTGAGGACACTTTTCACCTGCTCTGGAGACTCAGGAGACATTTCTGTGTATCACTGTCCAATGCAGAGTTTCCTCTGTTTGATAGGAGTCCTTAAGTGTTGTTGTATCAGACTGCCATGTGCATATTTCTAGAGGGTTTGTGGTTTTTTATACTGGCAGTCAACAATCACTTATCCATACTTTAAAAAACAGTCCCACTACTTCTCATTTACTCCAGCAGGGATTCTCTTTTCATTGTCTTAACTGATCACTACAGAGCATATGGGGATGCCCCACTGTATTACAGGTTACATTTACATATTCCTGTCAATACAGATTACAATCAAATTATTAAGATAATTTTTTGGACACCAGTGAGACCTTCCCTGATGTGTGACTTTCTGGAAAGCAAAACTTGTGACCCCAAAACTCCTGGCATTAATTCCCTAAGAGTAGGATTTCTCTGGGAAGACTACAAGCCTATAGATTTAAACATGAAGGCATAAACATGATTTTGTCACTGCAGCTGGGTCACATCCCCAAAACTCTTGACACACCCACAAAAATATCAGTAATTAGAGAAGGATGCAACAGTGTTTGTAACTGAACATTCTGGTGCCAACAGTCTACAATTCATTTATACACATCAGGAACAAAAGCAGCAGATGCCTGGCTACACTTATGTATTTGGGTATGCCAAGCACACAAAATAGCCACAAATTAGAATCCTTAACTAAAAACCAGACAAAAAAAAAATAGTGATAAAGTCCCCTCAAGGGCTTCGATCAATACGCAGACTGAAAGATTTGTACACTCAGCTCATCAGCAGTGAATGCTTCTGTGAATCAAAGCACCCCTGAGCACCAAGCTGTGCCTGCCTGCCAAAGGAGAGCACATAATAACATCAGGAGAAGCTGCAGATTGTTCCACAGCTCCCAGAAACCATAAACTGCATCTGACACAAGTCAGTTTTACATTAAGACAGCCAAAGACTCTCCAGACAGTTACCTTAACAGACTTGTTAAGCAGATGCACAAAACTCTCTCAAGAGGGAAAAAAGGAGCAAATTCCTCTTGCCAAAAAGCCATTCAGTGCTTCTAGAAAGCAGTTATATTTTATAGAGCCCATCAAGGGACAGAAGCTGCTTTCTAGAAATCACACTATAGAATATCACCCTGATAGAAGGCACTCTTTGACAGAACAAATCCAAAAGCAATCAGGTTCTTTTTTACCGGTCTGGGATTGCTACAGGAACTGCAACCAAGTCATTGCAAAATGGACTTTGTGGCAATTTCCTCTGTGAAGACTTTCAATTAAAAAAAAAATCCTGTAGAATAGTTCAACTGGGGCTTGAACCAAGTTGGGCAAACTTGACAGCATCACTTGGGAAAAGTCTGTTAAGCCCACCTTTCAAACAGAGCATCCTTACTGGAAGAGATTCTGGTGTGCAGAAGGCACAAGACAGGTTAAGTCTGTAGGACCTATCTCCTACAGGGAGGAAAGGGAGGATCTGACCTCTCAGTACACTAACACAAGTTAATAGCCCACATCTTGCATGTGGAAAAATACCACTTTGGGTTTCTTTAGCCCTACAAGTACACAGTAAACAACAGTATTTCTAGCCTTTCCAGTTCTCATTTATGCACATTACCAAGCATCTTCCTGTGCAAAGTTCAGAGCTTACTCACATTCCTTATACACAACTTAGTGTTTTTAAAAACACACACATACACTCTGAACTGTGTTTAACCGAGCTACTTAAGTGATTTAAGTCAACAAGATAATACATTAAACAGCAGTCAGAATTAAATCCTGATTTACGTGCTACATGGGAGTTAAAAAATCAACTTGCTAACAAGTGGGAAGCAAGGAGCTTTCCTCACCACATGTGCAGTTGCCAAGCTCATTTGAAAACATAAGTGACTGTAAACCCCTCTGGTGCGGTCTCTGAATCTGTGCAGAACTGAAAACAAGGCTGGCCCCAATTCCCAAACCTTTCTAAATTATCCAAGGTAAAAAAAGAAAAAAAGACCATCTCTGCAGCCAGGAGGTGTCATGCTGTGGGAGCATGTAGGACCCAGTACTGCCTCTCTACCTTACAAATTGAGAATGACAGAAAGCAGCAAGTACAAACCTCATTCTCAGTCACTCACCACAACTACAACAAAGTGCTTACAACCAAATTTAGGATTAATTTATCTCTGAATGTGTTGTACCTGGGTGTTACTCCAGAACTTTTACTGTCCAAGCTACCAGCCAGGTTCACAAAACACAGACACCACCTGTACAGGGAGGTTCAGCTGAAAGCCACACATTTAACTCGAGCATCCTTGTGTATTTACTGACTTCAGTGTGGAGTAAGGGATCAGGGAAAATTTCAGTATCAACAGCACACTACTGAGCAAAGCAAGCACAAAGGAACTGTGTGAGAGCACTTGAGCCAAAATAGAGGTCATGTCTGCCACTAAACAGCTTTGATATCAGTGTGGAGCCAAAGAGAACTTTTATAGGACAGTCCAACACAAACAGTCACTGTTGTTAATGTGCCACATTCTCAGCCCCCATGCCCAGAACAGAAGGCTCTACCTCATGGTTTATAAAATCATGGAATTGTTTAGTTATATTTCAAACCCCAGGGTGTGAAAGGGCAAGCACAGGGCAATTAACAGCCAGGAAAATTCAAGTCTGTAGACAGGCATTTGACAGAGCAGCCACATCTGCTTCGCTCCCATCAGATAAAGACCACCACAGCCCATTACTATTCTGAGTTGGTAGCAAAATCCCTCCCTTTATAGCTTTGGAATAGAATAAATTTAGCTTACTCTAGATTGTACTGAAGAATATTCTGCAGCACAATTCCCAGTGTTCAGAGAAAGTAATTAGAGGATTAGTCGCCTCTACTGCTCTCCACTCCTGTTATTTTCATTGTGTTCTCAAATTCGAATCTTCTGTCGTTTTTCAGTAAGATTGATACAGACAGAGGAGAGGAAGGCAAATTTATTTCCCTAAAATTTAAATCTATCATGCCAGCTTAAAAATTCAAGCCACAAAGATTCGTTTTAAAATTTATGATCCTGGAATTTGGGTTTAGCAGGCTGTACTAGATGCATCCACATCAGGAAATTACCACTTATCTTTTCTGCAGTTTATTAAAATTTAAAGCAAGCTTTACAGGCAACTTGCTTTCTATTCATATGCAATGTCAGATAAGAGAACAGCTCATCAGAAGCCCTGCACTTCACACAACATGATTTTACCACTGATATGACCTGCTTTGCCCCTCTCTGAAACAGGCTGTCTCTCACACAGAAGCGAGGCAGAACTCCATCCCATATTAACACATTTTTTCCAGATGTACCTTTAGTAATAAGACCCAAATTATCTGAACACACACACACACAGACAAAAAGATTATTTTAAAAATAAAAAGGTAGAGCACAAGACTAGAGTTGCAGCAGCAAAATTATAGGATATGTCACTATTTCTATGAAAAATACAGACTAGTACCAGTGGTGGGTGGGATTTGGGGCTTTATATTGAATGAAACAAACACCAAGAACCAGTATTAAATAATTACACAATGCACTTAGAAGGCCCACAGTGTAAATAAGGCACAGTTTTAATTAGGGTTATAGAATATCCAGTGCTTCCTAGGATAAAGCAGCCCACATTTATGTAGAGAACAGGCTTATGAAATTACATACAGCAAAAAGCACTTCGAGGACCTTTTTTTCCCCCCACAGCATGCCTGGGTAGAAGTTCTTTACATAAAAGTTAATTGTGTTCCCCAGTATTAACTGATTTAAACCATGTTTTTAATTTGGTGTCTTAAACTATTTGATTTCTTAAATCAGTTGTTTAAGCCAGGTTTTAACAAGCAGGAAAATCTTTGCCGTGCTGATTCTTCTCCTGGCACAGCTTTGAATCCCAGTTTCATACAGTTAAGGGTACTTAGCACACAGCACTATCAGGCTGCCCATAATAAAGATGATAAATGTGTTCAATATAATTGCTTAATTTCAGGAAAATTCATGAATTTACACACATGTTTCTGAGAGTTTTAACAGGTGTATTTGACATGTTTCAAACCACTTCACTATCCACAATTCTACAGGTTTACTGGGAGCAGGACTTGGAACAGCCATTACACATTACACATACAGCTCAAGAGATCACTGCTTACTTCCCCAACATTTCTGTGCTGGAGATACAAAGCAACAAGTTTCCCTTCTGCAACCCTCTGCCAAAAACTTTTTCCAGAGAGCTGCCCCATAAATCCCAGAACCATCTAAATAATTTGCACTGTTCCTTTCCTCTGCACTCACCTTCATCTCCAAACTTACCTGCCCTTCACATTCTCTTGACCAAATATCTAATGACAGCTGTTAGATGATTTGGAAAACATATATTATATATATATCAAATTAAAAACATTGAAATCACATGACATTGGGTGGAATGTTAGTCAAATTCCTGTGCACTTCTGGAATACCTGGATGGTATTCAGAGGAAACCCCAAGACACTGTGCAACTGCCTTCAGTGAAGTCAGCTGTGGGTGAGGGAATTAAGAAGCAGCTTCAGTGAATCCTTGGAGCAAACACTGCCTACAAATAAATTATCAAATCATCTAATGCAGGCAGTAGAAAAATCATGAGTAGTCTTTTTTTAAAATAAACAGCAGTGGCTGTGAAGATCAAATTGCAAGAACTCTGCCATCACTTTGCTGAGCTAAGAAAGTAATTTAAGAATAGTAAATGTGGGAATCTGCACTGAAATCAATTGATTCTTTCACAAGGTATGAACTGCAAAGCTACAAAACCCAGCAGGAAGCCTAATTAAAGACAACAGATTAAAATGGCAATCCAGATCAAATGCCAGATAAAAAAAATAATTAAGAGCTAACATATTTTTAGAGCAAATAGAATAAATGGAAATCCAAAAAGATAATCTCTTCAAAGTCAATATAAATGAAGAGTATATTCAAATTCACATTTAATATAATTATAACTGAAAAAAACCTTACCCATTTTTCTAACAACCACCCAACAAGCTGGTACAGATTCACTGATCCTTAAAAACAAGACCTTAATAGCACAGCAATGATGAAGAAACGCAGACCAGAGTGCAGTGCCAACACAAAAATTCTTTCTACGTACAAATTGTACACAAATAGTTGGCTTTACTTAAAGAATTCCTTTCAGAAAACTGCAGCAGAACCTCTCTTGAATTCTATAAACATGGAAGGAAAGGTTGGAGTGTCTCAATAACTGAATGCACTCCCCACCGGCAGCATGACTTCCAACCACCTCTGTTCTCAGTATATCTTGTCCTATCAAAACATTCATTTTTGCATTGACCCTCCAATGTTTTATTAAATCTCTGGGATAATGACATGAATACTTTAACAAGCAAGGTAATATGCAGAAAGTATTTCACACCTAAAAGGTGTTTTATTCAGCTACATTAACCCATCCTGCTCTCTCAACCTCTACTATTATTGTTAATAGAGCTATTGCGTGTAATGGGTAATTCAGAACACCTTTTATCACAGTATCTCATTTTGACCTTTTCGTTTCTGTACATGGCAACTGATGTAAAATTATTTCCACTCAAGAGATTTGCCCTCTGACTGTTCAGTCAGGTCAGGGAGAGCAGATAACAGGGATTTAAAATGATGGCACGGAAGCCGTAAACCGAAATTTGTTGCTGATTATAAACGACATTTTACTTCATACAGTATCATTCCAAATTTACAATTCCCCAGACAAAATACATAAACTCGAGTTTGAGGCCTTTTGGTATTGGATTTTGTTGTTGAGCCTCTGTAAGAGTAGCAACTAATCCCTTAAATCTCACATCTGCTTTGCCTAATGAAGCACCAGGAACAAAAGGCCCCAAGAGCTGTGAGGGTTTCCCTGTATCCATCAAGGCACAGGGCTCTCACCCTCTTCCCTGCAACCTGATGTCTCTGCAGACAGAGCTGGAGCTGCAAATCACATACAGGCTGTAAAGATGGTATCTTCCTTTAATCTTCCCAGACTAATGCTTCCCAGGTTTTTTTCCCCCACATTAGGTGCACAGAGACTCTCCTCTCACTAGAAGCACCATCATTTTCTACACCTACAAGAAAAAAAAAAGGCTCAATTTGGGAGTTTACTCACAAAGAGCCCTAATTTGTTTTTACAACAGCCATTACCCTCCCATTCCACACACTGCACACAGTGACTACTATAACACGCAGGAACATTTTCCATCATTTTCAAAACCCTGCAGTTACTGGGATACAACTCACCTCACCTTCCACCCAGACCCTGAAGAAAATAGTGAACACCTGGTTCAGAATAACCAAATACTTTTGCACACTTAATATTTTCTCTAAAAGAGCATAAAGAAATTGTAATTTAGATTTTTAAACCCTGAATTACTTAGGTTAAATTTTCCCCATACCAGTTATTTTGCGAAGTCATCCTGTTGTCCCCCTGTTGTTGGTTTAAGTGCATCACATTTGCCTAAAGTGTCAATCGGCTTCATGCTAATTTGATTTCATCAATAAAGTGTAAATATACTAAATTAAAAGCAAACCAGACTTCTTCAAAGAGATCAGTTTTCATACAGCAGTGCGTGAAAATTTCTAGGGAGTTGCTGGAGTTCTGAAGCAAATTTGTGAGGCACTTTCTGCCAGGGTTTCTTGGGTAGTTGTGGTGAGTAACTTGTGGAATAGCTCATTTAAGCTGCCAGTTTTCATTTGCTGTTCTACCAGGCAGAGTCTCTCCACTCCCTCCTTCAAATCAGTTTTGCTGTTTGAATCCTCTCCAGTATTTCAGAATCCTTCTGAACACTTGACAGGCAGATCTGCACAGCGCTGGATAATGCAGCCTCATCAACACAGACTGTTCAATTCCCCAATTCCCTGCTCATCCCAGTCCAGAAATCCATTACATTTTTACCAACTGGAGACAACTCTAGAGTTCCAACCGTCTCTGTTGCATTAGCTATAGGCCCTACTGAAACTCTCCAAATATTTCACTTTGCTAGTATTTTGGTTATAGTTAATTATAACTAAAGCGTTTTTTTTAAAAACCAAGCCATCCAGACAACTCCATGCAGCTGTTTCATTTTATTTACCCTTCTGACACTTGAACTGCTACCAATTTTGTCAAATTTAATTTATGAGGTTTGTTTTTTGGGGTTTTCTTTGTTATTTTTCAAAGTTTTCTTTCATGTGATGCATTTAATGCTGGAAAATAGCTTACTACTACGGAATCCCATTCGTAAGCAGCTCAGCAATTTAAATTTCACAAATAATTTACCAGGATTTAAATTAATTAATAGCCAGCTGATAACGGTGAAGATAGTATCACCTAAAGCTCCTTTCCATTTCTCTCTGACTTTCCTACCAGTGTTCAGTAGCACTGTATTCCCACCCTGCACACAGATCAGGTCCCTTGTTATCCCTTTCCAGCTCTCAGCAGACCATTAAAGCTCTTCAGGAATTCCCCACTGTTCTCACTCCAGCAATCAATTACCAAGCCAGCGGGCGCTCTCGCCCTCTCTCTCTCTTTAGCCACTTAGGATCCTTGGGAACACACTCATTTAGAAAATGGTATTTCTAGGAAGTCCTCAATAAACCAGGACTCACCTTATAACCCTGCAGTGAACAGACACCTGCTGTTCTGCTGTTTTCCCCAAATACAGGAAAAAAATGTGTGCAGAGGGATGAAAAGGCAGCAGAGAGGTGCTGTGCAAGCTTTGCCATGCCCATCTCCTTTGGGAAAGGCACAGCCAGGCTCTCTCCTGCTCCCAGCAAACCCAGAGAATGCCTCATTACAGAAAAGGGATCCAATCTAACCCAAATGGATGAGGAACTGATCATGGCATTTATGATCTCTCCTTCAAGAACATGAGGGTGAACAGTTCAGAATGGCAATTCCTCCTTACTACTTCCTCCCACACTTTCTCAAAGTGTCTTTTATTATACCAAAATCTCATTTATACTCAGCAAGACACAGAAAAGTCAGATTCCTTACATTATTATGTAGGCAAGAAAGGAATTCTTGGGACTAGAACCTGCTAAATGAGTTTCTCACATTTGCTGCTTACCACACTCACCACAGACTGTTCACTTGGGTGCTCCACCTTGTCTTCAACCCCCATGACAGATCCCACCTGCAGAATGTTGGGGTCATCCTTCATACAATCCATCTTCCACTGAAATGCAACAAAATAATGCACAAAACCAGAGCATTTAATTCTCACTGGTCTTGGTACATTTTTTTTTCCCCTTCTTCTCCTGGCTTGAGAGCATCTGAGAAAGCCAGGATTTGCATTCTGCCAAATCTCTATATTGACATACTCTCTTTTAAGTAAAATATTTTGAATAGACCCGTCCACATCTCCACTATTTCTAAAAATAAATATTGAACAATAGCTAATGCTCACTTTCCAGGCACGGAGCACTGTGAATTGCAGGTAGCTACTTAAGTGCATTCTTTTCAAAATATTATAGACATTCCCTTAACAAGGAGTTATAAATGCATGAATAAACTATTCAGTTCCCCTGACTTACACTCAATACTTAAATGCTGGCAAAAATATCACTATGAAAAAAGAACTATGTCACACAAAAACACATAAGCAAAAAAAAGAGCATTTATTTGTTAAAAACCATTATTTAAAGTGTCCTGAAATACCAGGTGCCCAACTGAGACAATCTTATGCAGTGGAAAGTATAAATATAGCAGGTTTTGTGTCTGTAACCAAATGCATCTTCACTACAGTCTTGTGCTGCCACACAAGCCTCAGCTTTGAAAGCTAAAATTGTCAAATTAAAGGAGGTTTAAGTGTTATGAAAATACAAAGCACTACCTGAAGAAGAAAATGTTACTATCAAGTGTAACTAACAGTCTGGAGGGTCTGAAGCATTAAGTACTTGCCCTCAGGGTTGGATCAGCAAATCTAAAACTTCAGGAAAGCCTGCTTAAACCCATACTAGTCCATCATGAAATTGTTGTTAGAGCGTGAGGCTTTAAGTGTTAGAGCATTACGTGCCTGTCAAATTACATTAAGCAATATTAGAAATAGAGCAGTTTAAAGCCGTGTTGGGGCTGGAAGTGTCCCTGTCTTTGGCTGATAGCAGTGGAGGAGCTGATGCAGCAGAACTGTCGATACTTTTGCCACATCGCTATCAAACAAGTCGGTTTCAATAATACAAGGTCTGTCTGAACTCGCACAGATCCTCCTGTTACTACAACAACAGCAAAAAAAAAAACCAAACCCAAACCCCCAGTTAAATGTTCCATCAGCATGAAATACTACACAGACAGAGAAAATAGTAATTTGTTGTGTCTGTTGAATCCTGAACTTCACCTTGCTGGGACACGGCAGCAGGGAGAGAGGAGCCGCTGTAATGAAGCCCCACGGGAGTACATAGACAGAGATAATTGCAGCTTTGTCTCACTGCACAATAACCTGACTAACTTCTGTTAGGAAGTTCAAACACCATTTCAGAAATTAATTCAAGATTTTTATTTTTAGTGAAAAACAAACAAAAAACGCACACGGCACTTATGGGGAAGGCATTCAGAAAAGAACAATGCGCTGGAGTTGTAAGAACAAAAGGCAGACATTCCTCCTGGAGGAAAAAAGCTGAGTTGTTACTATGAGGCTTCTCCAGTGTAAACACTCCAGGAGAAATGAGCTGAAATTCTGTCCCGACCTGGAAAGATTCATTTTATTTGTGACACTGGGAGATGACACATCAGTGTTGTGCCGCCAGACACGCAGATCCATGACTGACGCTTTCTGCTCAGACCAGCTTCCAAGGAAAATAATAATAGTTTTGAGGAAAAGAGAGCTATGAAAGAACAGCATGTATCCTACATTTTTCCCTTCAGTAGCAAAAGGCCTCAGTACCAAGGAAAATACCAAGACAGCGGAAGAGTTTGAAGTGTAACATGTAATTTCTAGTGCTTGTCTCTGTGCATCTCACTTAGCGAAGCAGGAAAAGTACTGCTTTTCACCTGAAAGAGGTGATCTAGTGTAACTAATATTGTAATTACAGAACCATGTCTCCTAGGCCAGGATTCCCCTTCACAGAAACATGAACAAACAGCAGTGCAACAAAATCCTCCCATTTCCTGCTTTACAAAGTTAAGATCTGTTTATTCATGAAGATTTTAGGATTTAAGCCAGAACCATCAGGCTCTGAATTACTTTCATGAGCACAAGCATGCAAAAATGATGAAGAGATTAATTCACAGTTCTACATTTTGGATTATTAAAAATCTTTTCTGGATCTAATGTTATACAGAATATATGTATCTAATGTTACAGGGAATATATATTCTGTCAATACATCCCCCTCCATTCCGTCGCTGCACTGCCACAATTTGTGTTCAGACACCAGCAAAGAAACTCGCTATGGCAAAAACAAGGTTTTCATTTTGCCAGCTCAAGAGAGAAGAAATAAAAATCAAAATGCTACCAACATGGAGCGACAGATCAACACAGTGCAAGTGTGATTGTTACGAATGAAAACTGGGACACATCCAATCTCATAATTATTGAGCATACTGGACTATTTTTACTTCATGTGTATTCCAGTAGGAGCAAGGCTCTACACCAGCAGTGAGTGCTAAGCACAGTGCATACATGTTTTATATATTAAATGCAAAATGAGAAGGAAAATTCTCTTTTAAAGCCCCGTGAGTACGGTTTTAACATTTTTCTTTCCAAAAAGAAAATGTTCAGCAATGCTTTCCTAAAAAGCTCAAAGGCATCTCACTGATAGGCCAACCAGAAAAAGCAAAAACCAACGTCTAGACTGCTGGTGTCCCCCACTTCCCAGGGACAGAAGAGCAAAGGAGAGGAGCAGCACAAAACAGGTCAGTGGCAGGAGATGGGAGTGGGGAGGTTTGATGGGAAGGAAAATAACAGCAGGACTTTAACCCAGTCTTGCAAACCAATTAATGAAATGCCCACTTCTTTACACTCTGTATTATGTCTGCATTCATAAGATGCACAGGAGGTGATGCATAAGAGGTCTGAAGAAGACAAAGCACAAGCTTCTGTATCAGTTTATTTCCACCTTAAATGTCATCCTCTCATAAAAAGTTCGTACTATACATCCGTCCACAACTGTATCACAGCCACATTCTGTATGTCAGTTATCAAACAGTTCAATGCAACCCCTTGAATTTTTGATGCTTTAAACTCCTGGCAAAATTGGAACTAGCCCAACAACTTTGCAGCAAGAACACCACATCAGAGAGAGACTCTCGCTGTTTACACAGCCAACCAACCCATCTGCCACTTGACAAGGAGACATAACCTGCCTCAGACAGGTATCAATTTTAGTTTCTACCAAAAGCACTTTACTACAACCACAATCCCTATTTTCAAGGCAAGGTGTTTTCCCCCAGTGTGAAGCAAAACACAGTATAAGAAATTATTAATAGAGAACTAGTACAGCAAGGCACAATCAGAAATTAGATTAATACAGTACTGATGATGCCAAAATATTCAGCACATTCTTGGCCTTTCCACTTTGCATGCAATTTCTTGCTGTTGACAAAGTTATCTCAGTGAATTTCAAAGGTGAATCTTATTCCACTTCAAGTCTCCATGAGCCTGCATGAAAAAGCATTCAATCATCATCATACTGGCTATAGTTAACAGCCACTAAATAAATAGATTTAAAAGCAGTGAATGCTTCATGAGAAAGGATTATAACTGTAAATTACATTTCCCCCCCAATAGTTTGTATGTCTTCTTTAACACTACTCACCTATTTTAGTAATAACAGAATAAGGTATCTAAATCAATGCATAAAACAAACAAAAAAAGAAAAACAAAAATAAAGAAAGCACATAAGCAGAAAACCATCACAGCAAATTAATGTGCAGGCTTTGGCCAGTCTGATGAGACTGTGAGTACACAATATTTGAATGAAAAGGATTTCTGTTTTAAAGAAATCTTTTTTCTTCACTGTTCTTCAAATACACATTGATACACAACAGGAGAAAAAAGTTATGTAAGTGATAAAGAAGAGACATTATGTACATGTAACAAGTGTCCTAAGTGCTCTCTCCCCTTCCTGTTAATCAAGCCTGAGAAACACAAGACTGAGATAATCCTGGAACACTGGACAGGCTGATTAGATACAATCTGTATCTGTGATTTATGAACTTTTAGTGGTGCTAACAACACATTTCACAAGTAGGCAAGTGAAAGCTGGGAAAGCACTGCTAGAAAAAAGCCCATGCACCATTTATGCACAAATAACAAATGATTCTGGGTATGACATTTCCTTGAAGACAACTTCCTTGACTTCAAAACAAAGAGTATCCAAATCTTGGCAGGAGTACAGAAAATGACTCTGCAGACACTCAAGGTTTTGGCAGAAAAATGACTGAAGGACAATGGATTACATGAGGCTCCCAAGACGTCAAACATCCCATGTACACAAACTGCTCGAGCTCCTTCTGGAGTGACCTTCAGCCAGGGTTGTATCAGCAATCAAGATACCAAAATTGGTATGACCTTCTGGACACATCTGAGTCAGCGCAGCCTTGACCAAATCCATGTGCTCTACACCAGCATGTGCTGCTCAGCTGAGCCACCCCTGAGAATCCACTGACCCTGCACAGCCCAAACCTGCACAGGCCTTCAGCATCTTCCCACACAGAGCAAATGCTCCAACACAGGCTCCTAGTCTCAGCCTCCATGACCCTGACACTCCTTCCTCCACAAGCAAGGGCGGCTGGCACAGCTGGGCTGCCAAAGGGAGGGACTGTCTCCACTGCATCCACCTTGAGCACTGTGGGGTTTTACCTAGTGCAAAATGCCTTATTCACAACAAATCTAGGCAGGACTGATACCCTTGCAGCAAGACTCTTTGGGTATCAGAGATCATCCAGTTCACGTTATTGCTCCACCACGAATGCTGCAGCCCAGCATTACCTGGCACACTCTGGAACAGAATGGATTGGAGCTCCATGGAAGCTGTAGCATCCATTTGTTGAAGCAACTATCACCTCTCAGCATTTGCATAGCCCCCAATCCAACCTGAGGCAGAAGTATCAGTTGTTAAATTTCAAAATCTTCTCCTTTTCACAGATGTGTCTGAAGCCATCAAAGCCTCTGACTGAGAAAGGTGCCTCCATACTCCTGCTTCAAAGTGGTTTAGTGTCTTTAAGGCTAAATGAGGTAACTCACTGCCACCAAATCAAAATCAATTACTACTTCAGCCTGGAAAAATCTCAGTGCATTCATACTGCCACACTGTATGATGGTGTTTCCCCTTGTCATGCTGTATTGGTATGCCCATATAGATTTTTATTTACCATTATGGCTAAATTTTAATCAGTGGATTTTCTACACAGAATTTCTCAGGAGTCAGAGAAAAATCAGAGCCCTACCTCTACATTCAGCAAATACATCTTCATCTGGAGATGGAAAAACGGTTCCTCCGTAAGAGCCCTGTTTTTGGATGCATCCCATAATGGCACAGTGATACTCCCAACCCCAGCAGTATTTGCTACTACAGTGCAAAGATACCAAGAGACAACATTAAATAACCAAGATATTTTTAACCATGGAAACAAGAGTTAAAGAGTTAGTTCCCAGTAACAGGCAAGATCATAACACAAGGATATTTTAAGACATTCAGCATGGGTTGTCTCTTGCACAAAATTGCAAACATTTTGTTTTGACTTGCGCAGTTTATTTATTACACTCAAGTAGCAACAGAGTCAATTTTTGTGACAAAACACCAAACAAAGATTTGAGAAAGCTCTGAGGGGGAGGGATGAATTAGGGAGAACACTTTATGTGCTTTTGCAAGTTTTGCAATCCAGCTTTCCAAGGCCAGCTTTTCTTAGGGAACAAACTGGGAGCAGCTGCCCATGCTGAAGCAAGGCCAGCTTTGTCCCTCCCTGCCTCCCACCTGGACCACCAAGGCACTGCCTCACTGCTGACCTTCAGCAGTGGAAGATTCTTTGGTGGGCTGAAGAAGGGAGAGGTGTGGAAAACCAAATGCTAATGTAGAGATAACAGGGAAGAGGAAAAATTTCTGCATATTTTACACAGTAGCCTATTGTCTGAAGTTTATAACGGTAAATGTCATTACAGAAAGACTACAAGTCAAAAGTAATCCACAAAACCTCCCCAAA
This sequence comes from Corvus cornix cornix, assembly GCF_000738735.6. Taxonomy (NCBI): domain Eukaryota; kingdom Metazoa; phylum Chordata; class Aves; order Passeriformes; family Corvidae; genus Corvus; species Corvus cornix. The sequence goes on along the minus strand of NC_046335.1, from coordinate 3,585,422 downwards.
GTTCCTTTCAGGCCTCCTTCCAGCTTTCGTGCATTTGCTCTCACTGTCCTATTCAACATTCCCTCCAAACCTTTGTAGGAAATTCAGAACTAGTAATGCCTGTATATATAAATCCTCAAAGGTGCAAACTACAGACATCAGCCCATAAGCGCTGAAGCTGGTTTTGATCATTCACACAAATTTTTTTTTGCATTTATACAGTACAGAAGTTTTGCTTTAATAACACTCACAAGCTCTCTAAAAACCTCAAGCACAAAAAAGCACCTCTCCCTCACCTTCTCTCAACCGTATGATCTCTTTAATTACCTCTTCTGGAATTCTGGACTTAGGAGCAGGCTGTATGCTAACCAGATGCACAGTCAAAATACTGTGAAGACAAGAGTTCCAAAGAGAGAGGTTGGTTGGTATCTGTGTGATTGGCTTAGGTCCACCCAAGCAGCCAGGCACATTTTCAGGTGGCTGAGCTACACAGCTGGGAGTAGTTCACCAAACCTTTGGCAGAGATGGGGAGTTGCTGGTCCTACAAATTTATTTGTATTAATATGAGAAGATAATTCATTCAAGAATGCATAAACCTTATAAAAACAGGGGAGAGAGAAGATGGAATAACCTCATTCAGCTGAAATAAAGCTTCAGCAACAGCACTGTTAGGAAGAGCACTGTCTGGGGAAGGGAACCTTCTAGAAGCTCTAATCCTCGGAGGCTGTAACCCACTACCCAAAGAACAGCTTCCACAGAAATTCCCAAAGAGCTGGAGAACAAGCAAGCTGCTACAGGTTCAGAAATTCCCTGATCACCCAAGGTCTAAATGCATATGCTCTGGTCCCAAAAAGTCCTGATTTTCAGAGGTCATCTGATACTACAAAACAAAGCATCTCTTCAGTTAAACTTCTCTGGGATTTGAGGTTAGCAATAAAACCCAGAAATCTGCATTGCTGTAGTACAAGTATAAAATGTGGTTTATCTCACCAGGGAAGTTCCATATTCTTTTCAGATTCCCCTGTTCAAGAACATTCCTAACCAATGCTGATCAGAACTGTTTTAGACACAAGAGTAATCCAAGCTGCAAACTGGAACTGCTTTGTCATCTAAGCCTTCAATCAGTTGTGAGGTCTGGGAGGAGAAACAGACTTGTGCAGCTACAGGCCCTGGAACCAGAGTTTCTTTGGCCACATGAGATTAATGAAAGAAAACTAAATACATAGCAATCAAACCTGTCCTTGCTTCCCCTTTTCTTATCCTGGGTTAGGGCAAAAGAGAAAGAAAAGTGTCTCTCAGTATCTTAAACTTAAAAAACAGGTGAGGTTCCCAGGAAAATCTTGGGGACCACCAAAGTGCCAATTGTTGCCAACATCTAAGGCTGCAAGTGCAACACTTCAGGATGACCCCAGTCTGAGACAGATCACTGTTCAGACACTGGCCTTGTTCTCAGTGAAGTGCCAGGCCACAGTCCCCAGAGTGAGAGTTCACAGGGAATGTGCAATCCTGAGCTCAGCGCACCATGTCCAGAGTTCTTCTGGTGGACAGGGAGTGATACCCCTCCCTGCTGGTATCAAAAAGCAGAAAAGAAAGCATCCATCATTCTCTGGCTGTGGTGAACTCCGCACAAGAGAGTCCCTCAGAGCTGGAGGAATAGAGAGTACTGAACAACCGAGCAAGCTGGCAGTGCTGGGCCTTTAACAAGCTTCCTCAAGTCAAAGCGATAGGCATCTGCTGCTGCTGAAATTAGAAGGCCAAAGTATAGATTACCACAAGCATTATCTCACAGCAGGCATCTGCAGAGTCCAGAATTTCCTGAAGTACCGGCAGAATCACTATGGACAAGAGGCACGCAGAATTTCAAGGCAAGTCTGTACATAACACACTCAGTCTGACACAGAGGTCACCTAAGAACAAGCTCTGATGTAGGTCCAGTGGCTGGACTCATTTGTTTTCATGGAAGGACACCTCATGGATGATCCAAAAAAAAAAAAAAAAAAAAAAAAAAAAAGAGAGAGAGATAATGATCCTGTAGAAGCAAAGCCACAGTGCTAAAGAATTCTGAATTGCTTCATGACTGCCAGATAAATTTCTGCACACAGAGCTGAAGAGCTTGGAGCATCCAGCAAATGAAGCATCACCACAAGCACTTTGCTGGGGATACATCCCTTCAAAAGAGATTATCAGGAAAAGTACTCCCTGCTTTCTCCTAAAATATCTTTGGTGTTGAATAGGAGCAAACCAGTAAGATCTCAAAACAAAGTAAATCTACATCTAAAAGAAAGCATAAACATGTCTCAGACAAGAGACCTACAGAGTGGAAAGAAGAATCTTCAAATGTCACAAGAGAGTCACCCTTCTTAGTTTTTCTCTTGGCAAACAGATAACATTACTCATTTTACAGATGGAGTCATAAGAGACTCCCAAAAAGAGAAATATTTAGATTTTATTATTACCATCAACAAAATCTCTAAGCACTCTGGAAAACAAATATTTTCTAATTTGTAAAACAGGAGTAGCAGCTGTTTGTTTCTCTGAAAAGTTACTGTTGGCCCATGATGCTTGAATTGCTTTCTGTGCTTTCAAAATAACTGCCCCTCTCAACAAAGCCTTGAAGCAGAGAAGTCTCATCTCCTCTTTGATGCAGTTCCAACTCCCCCGTTCCAGGAGAGCAATTCCATACTGCTCTGACTGAGTACAGACTATCTGACTTTTCCAAAACACAATGTTCCATCCATGTAAGACAATTTCATTTGGACATTAGATTGAGATAACAGGAAAAGTACATCCATCAGCAGCTGCATGTTCCCTTTGTCATGCCGTTTTCTTTTGAGTATGAAACAACCTATATAGGGAAGAGGAATTCCTGTATTACAGATGCTGACAGTCCCAGGCTCTAATAGTTGTATACAAGCCCCTGCAGTCATCAAGCTGTTCCCAGCTGTGCTCCAGCACAGCCCACCCAAACACCTGGAACCCCACACGCAGATCCCCATCACTTTAAGACTCTTTGAGAATCTCCCTCAGTAATGCCAACTTGCAGGGCGAGCTATCCCCAACAAGTTCCAAAGGCAGTACCACCACACAGGCAGAAACAGCACGCTCAGGCCATGTGGCTTCATTTAATCCAAAACCAGCCTGGGGGGTTTTCCTGACTTTTAGGGAACCCAGCTCTCAGGAGACATGCACTTCTAAGACCAGATCCATTCCAGCCAGTCTCAATTGAGAGTCCAAACAGAATAAATATGAAACAGGACAGAGCCTCACCACTGATCCAGCAGGTGGTCCAAAATTTCCACTCTAAATTCCGGGGAACGGTGGGGAAGCACGCAGGAACCAGTCAAACCGGAACAAGACAGTTTTAAACAAGTCATGCTACATTAGGCTCAAGCTGTAAAATTTTCATCTTCCAGTGAAACAAGTGGCTCTGCCGTCTCCAGTACAAATCCTACTCATCGCTTCTCCCGTGGCACAAACAATCGAGGACATTCCGTGATGGGCAGCAAGATTTGCAGTGTCTGACCTTACACTACAGCATTTAAACCTCAGCTGAGGTGCAGCCTCTCCTTTCCCTGGTTCTGCACTATCACAAGCTCAAACCCCCCAGGTTATTTCTGACATGGTCAAGGAAGCTGCAAAGTGACAGATCCTGCACAGCAGCGGCTCCACAGCCTGGCTCCCTGCGGGAAGCCAAGGGGAAGCGTATGGGGAAATGAAATGTTCCCAAGTTTCTTGACACCAGCCCTGGTGATCACTGCATCCTCCTCTGCTTTCAAAGGGCACCACATTCAAGTAGAATCTGCTCTAAAATATTGATTTAGAGCAGATGTAGTTTAAAGAGAGTTTACAAGGAAAGCACTTTTTGATCTTTTTTTTATGCTCTAAAGGGAAAGCATGAAAACAAAAAGCAACGTTAAGTCATAAAAAAATAATTGTTGTAGACCTCAGCAATTTTTAATTCCCCTTCCTTCACTAAACATCTGGGTTTTGTTAGAAAACACTATAAAATGATTTTCCAAAACCTTTGACATGCATTGAGCAGTCAATAGGACCCAAAAGCTCAGGAGGGAGGGTTTCAAACCTAGTAAGTGTTGTTATTTATTAAGCCCTAGAAGCGAAATTGGTGCAACCATTTTCTCCTGCCTAACCATTCCCTGCTATTTACAAGGGCACAGGGGTAAGGAGTTAGCATGTTAAGACAATGCTCATTTAATAGAAAAAAAGGACATTACACCAAGGAAACTATTATTCAAGCAGACTCAGTCTGATGAGCCAAGAAAAAGCTGCCTCTGCACAACCCAGGGCTCTCGAGACACCTATGCGATTAAGTTACTTCAGAACAAATTAGTGCTCCATAAACTGATTAGACCATAAATAAGCCCAACAGGAAAGAGAGAAGCCACTGACAGACACAGCATCCTCCCGACAGCAGCTGAGCTCTACAGCTCTCATTCAGAATGAACATCAAAAAGCTGTCAGTGCCAAAAGGATTTGTGGCCTTTTTACTCCCAATTCAAAGTACGTCAAAGCAGATGCAATATCTACAGTAGATAACTAATCACAAGAATCCTATACTTTCATTTTCTCTCATCACTCAAAGCACAAATTGCAGCTCTCTCCCCGACCTAATAATTATTCGTATGGCTGCGTTTTGTTCTTCTCCAGCAGCAGCAGGAAACTTGATTGGAGCTGCAGGAACCCAGCCAGTGACTATCCAAGCTGCTGTTGTGATAGCACAAAGCAGAAGCCAACTCGGCAGGTAATTGGAGTTGGAAGTCAGAGAGATCTTCCTCAGTCAGCTTGAAATAGTAATTTCATAGGGGAGAAAATAGGTTGCCTTTATCTACCACAGGTTGCCAAAGGAAAACTTTGATCCTAAGAAAGATAGACATAATAAATACCAAGACACACTACCACAAAAAAGTATTAAAGGTGGGGTTTTTCAAGTCTGCAGCAATTCAAAAGGCATTTGGAATCTTCTCTGGAGTCACTATTAGGCACGCAATCACTTAGGAAAGCACAACATTCCCTTGTTAGGAAGGAGTACTTCCAGTGCTCAGCAATTATAGTCTCTTGCCCACTGACTTAATGCTTTGGAAAGTCTCAACTACCATCCACACTGTAATGAGGGAATTCAGTCATGCTTCCAGAGTACTCCTAGGGAATCTTGGAGGGCTACTGCCAACAACTTCTGCTTCCTAATGCCATATTTCAAGTAATTCTAACGTACATGGAGCCCCTTCTTCATTTCCCTAAACTTCACACTCATGGAAGTAATTCTGAAGCATCAGAAGCCAAGAGAGAAATCTAAATGCTTGCAGAGCTGAAGTCATGGGGGATTCCATAATCAGAGTGTCCAGCAACACCAGTGAGCTCAGTGTTAATGCCAGCTGCCAGCACCGCTCTCATACGAGACTGGGGGAGTTCTCCCCCACTGTCCCACAAAAAACTCCAACTAACAACGTCCAGCAAGAAGCCAGAGGATGGTCATGAAGAAGAGGAATGAGGAATGAAGATTCACTTGTGTTTGCACAGGGCCAAATGTTAACCTAATGGTCCACTGAATCAAAAGATTGGACGCGTACTGGACCAGGAACACCCACGCTTCGCAGAAACTGGGATCGTACAATTTTATTTAGCATATTATTGACCTGCTTAGGATCTGTAAGAAAAACATACTGGCCTTAAATATTACTCCACAGTGATATTAAGCTGGTTTAGTTTTCAGTCACAGACTCCCCTTTCCCTTTCAGATTCAAATACCCCCACACAAATAAAGTCACAAACCCCCAAAATATAAAAAACCCTTACAAAAGCCTCCCCCATTCCTCCCAAAATCCAGTAAAGTCCAGTTCAGCATCCCATCATTTCCAGGTGATTATTCTGAAAAAAAACCCTTTTATGCCACTCTCACGTAAAGTTCAGCACTTATTGGAAAATTTCTGCCCAAGTAAACCCTGTAATCATTTCAGACACCAGCACACTCGGACTGGAGTTCCACAGCATTAAATATTGTGCATGAAAGCAACAGTTAACACAACACAACTAAATGAAATAAACATTACAACTAACTTCTGATTTTGTTAAACAGCTCCAATAGCCTGAAAATAAAAATCACCAACCCTAAGTATGTTTTGATGAGCCAACAGCAAACTTACACCTATGAGTTTGGCAGTCAGAGGAAGGTTTTCACAAATTCTGTGATCATAACTGATAAACCTCTCTCTTCATCATGAGACCCATGTCAAAAGGAAAGGAATGGCCTCTCCTGTGATGTGATGATTTGGAAAGAAACTCTCAAATTCAGCAAAGGGGATTATTAAAACCTTGAGAAAGATCCATACTCAGTTAATGAAGACTCACAGTCCCCCATTCACCAAACCCCTACCCCAGACAGGTTCACACAGACAAGCTCAGGACACCAGAAGAGTTTTAAGCTCTTTCTTACAGTAAAACCAATTTTGACAATGTTGGAAAAGGTCTGTCTCAAATAGGCTGATTTTGTCAAATAGGGGACATCACAAAATTTCCTGAATGGTGCCTAAGCACAGAGTTAATAAAATAGGTCTTAAAGTCAAGTGCAGAATGTTGAAGAGACGTATCTCTCTTTTAACAATGACAACTCTGAAAAAACTTGAGACTTACTACCCTAGGCACTGCTTTCCCCCCAAATACACCCATATACCCTCAGAAGGCCAAACATTTCTGAAATTTCTTCAGCACCTCAGAAGGCAGAGTGGCAAAAAACAAGTGCTTAGTGGAAAAAACAAAAGGCAGTGATTCATATGCAATTAGCTGAGCTAAATTTACTACTGAAGCCATTGCTACTCCAGCTGTCCTTGACACCTGCACAGTAGGGACAATGGAACATGACAAGCATCCTCTTACCATCTATTGCAGTGTTCAGGCTGACACACGAACTTGAAATTGGTGACAGCTACAGCTCTTGAGCTGCTGCATTAATGCAATCAGCACAAAACCAGCCATGCACCTTATTCAAGCCTCCATTTGTCAGAGACAAAGCCAGTGGAGGCAATCAGGGCTTCTCCTACCTCTGCTAGATCCACCACCCAAAAAGCATTAGCACTCTAAACATTACATGTCTTTTTACTCACATATTCAGTTTACAGTGACAGACAAGCAGAAAAAAACCAGAGAATTGGTATCTGAAAAGTTAAAATGAAGGATGTAAAGGGAGGAAACTTGTTAATATCCTGTGCAGCACAAGTTTCTGCTGTTTCATCTTCCTTAAATACGAATTAGACTGAAAGACTGAGAGCACAACTAAACTTCTGAGGTCAAGTTGCACATTATTTGCTAAGAACTAAGCAGTTCACTTTTTATTAGCCTATGCTTCTTCATTTACACAAGATACATGCAGAAACACTTCTCAGTAAAACAATTCAGGCTCTGGTGCCTAAGATGTGAGAAAAGCTGATGACAGCATCTTAAAAATCTAAGTGTCCTTTCCGTGCATGGGAAGAGCACTCACTAAGAATCACTGCACCACTGTTCTGGCACACATCCACCAGCCCTGCCCCAGACAGCAGCACAAATACACAAAAGCTCTTTTCTAAGGGTTCAGAGAAAGTGCAAAATACATTCAACTTGACACATCTCCCTGAATCCAAATGCTCAGAGGACAGGCTTTAATGTCCCAGACCCTCTGCTATCTTTATAAGGACACCAATTTGTACAGCACACATATTTTATCTGCACTACAATAACACCACAGATGAACATTAACCAGATTCCATGTGGTGTCTGCCAGGTGTTTAAATATTTTGCAACTCAAATGCTGAAATACTATCTGCAGTCTAAATGCTTAAGATTATCCAGTGAGAACATGTGTATATTTCCATCCACTGTGTAAAACACATTTTTTCCCCATTTGTTACATTTTAAGCAACAGACCAGAATTACCAACATACACTACGGGTCTTTTCTGAAGGTCGATGCCATCAGGAAGATTTAACTCACAAAAGCTTTCATTTTCATAATAGAAACACTGAAAAATATTTACTGTAACTTCTAATCCAAAAGACTCCACATTTATCTGCAGAAGGCAAGCCCTATATAATGTTCAAAGAGAACAAGCTCTAATATTGTGTATTTTGGTGAGTTTAGGCATATACTGTGTATGGTGTGTATTAGAAGAGAAAACATAATCCCATACTATGTATTAAACAACATTCTTCTCTTGGTCCAAGACAGACAACACTTTTCTGAGAATGGTGTAGGTTCTCTCCTTCTCTCTCCCAAGAGGTATTTCAGTGAGGTACATCTCAAACAAACCATCCTCCTGTGTGAGTGCCACCACAGAACTTCCCCTCCAGTTTGGCCCAGACTCTACCCACTTCTTGCTTCTACGAAAAACGGGTTGAGAAGAGAGATAGCAAGACCTTTTGCAGCCTGAAATATATTCCACCACCAGAATTCTGACCTGGACAGTTCTATGCACTAGTATGTTGCTAGGTTAATATATTTACTTGGCTGCTTTTCCTCCTTCACCCACACTAAACTTCAGGTAAAAATTTGTGTAGTATCATTATTAGCAACAAAAGTGAAAGGCCCAAAGAGATCAGAACATTTTTTATAGCATGTCAGTTACCTTCTGAAGAGGAAAGAAATATCACTCCAGTGAGAAAGAACAAAAATACTTTTTGTGTTTTTATCCCCTGACTACTCTATGGCTCGTATAGAACAGTCAGCACTGACAGTCAGCTTTCTGAACAGGGGCAGGAAGGTCAGATTATCTCATACCTGAGCTTACAGACCATTTTAAACAGGTAACTGGATTAAAGCTATATACCCCAGAAAGAAAATCCACTGCAGCCTCTTCATTCAACAAATGTATCCTACTAGCACAGAATAAACTGGCAGCAAGGTAAATCAGCAGTAGTACCCGAGTTCTTCTCCACTCAGGATCACCAAAAACCAGGATTTGCCCAGTGTCACATACCTTCGATGCTTGAGGAGTAGAGATGACGTGAACAGTGCTGGGCTTAACTCCATTTGCCTTAGGTCGCTTATAAAGGGCAAATCTGCTTTTCCTGCGCCCCCTGTCACCATTAGGGAGGGATCCATTATATCTGGAAATAAAGGAAAAAAGTTGAGCATAAACCACCACCAGTTTGGAATGCAGGAGAGGAGAGAGCGGTAATTTGGCCACAATGTTCTGGTATCATCAAACGCACGGGGCAAAACAAAAAAAAGTAACAACCAGGCTAAGCTTGCTTCCTGAATTATGAGCACTCAAACATTCTTTACCTACCAATGGTTGAAATTTTATTCTCATTAAGAAGATAATTAACTACAAATTAAATACTTGGTTTTTCAAGCACAGAAACACCTCCTCATCTCTAGAATCAAAGGAATTTGGAAGAACAAACTCTGCATCTTCACTTTAATTTCAGAACATGAGGAGGTTTCAAATGTTTTTACCCTACCACCCCTCTCCCCACATCTCGTGTAGGAGTGGAGGAAGAACAGGGGCAACTTGGAAGACCAAAGTAACTTAGGGGCAAGTAAAACTATGTGAGAAGGAATATTACTCACACAGAATGCTTTTCTAGTTGTGTTCCCCCCCTCTTTTTTTAAAAAAAAAACTTTAATCCTAAAGGCTTTATCTATTATTAAAGAAAGAGGATGCAAGTGTTTTTAATTCATGTGACTATCTGAAGCCTCACTAATGACTTTCTTTATCAGGTGTAACACAGGAGCCCTTGACAGTTCTTTCATCTCTCCCTGAGGACACAGACCCTATGGATTAATTATTCAGAGAAGTCTGAAGCCTCAAGGGGACAGAGCTCCTTCCCCAGGGAAGGGATCAACTGGAATTTTCTTTGCACTGCACAAGCACAGAATACACCACCACCACCTCACCCCCAAGATTTAGGTCAGGTAGAGGCTTTTCACCATCATTCCTGCCAACTCTCAGCTGGTCTAGGAGGAGCTTTCAGGGCTTTACTACCTCTTCCATTCCTGATCCTGAGATTTCAGACTTTTGCCCAAGAAACTACAGATGTTATTCCACTGATAAATCACTTCTGTCTTACTGGTGAGGTCTGTTCTATACTGATCTCATGTATCTCTCTCCTACAGTCTTTATGATTAAAGGCTAACGTTGCAGGCAGAAAAAGAATATGAAAAAGAAAAGCAGCAATGCAACAACCCAGAGTATTTTTTTTTCTTATCATTACATCCTGTATATGTAACTATTTGAATAACAAGAGAATGCACTTTGAGAGCCTCCCACCCTTCTGCAAACCAGCAGGAAATGGGCAATGGATGAAAGCAAGAGACCTCATTGCTGGGGCTCTGGAGAAGGCTCACTGCTCACTCCAGGCAAGGATCACCAGCTGTCCCACGGGGAAACAGCTCACAATGCACAGCCACCACGTCTAAACAGCAGGAATCCCAAATGCAGGACTGCTGAACGACTGAGCACAAGCAAGAACAGATTTAAGATCAAAATAATCTCAAATCTCAGTACTGTAGAACATAAAACTCAGACATTTAAAAAATGCACATTCAATACATGATGCTGAAGCCACATAGAAAGTTGAGAGACTTGCAGCTGAACTTGTCCTCTCACTCCCATTTTCACAGGGAAGACTACTGTGTCTTTCTGGAATATTAAAAGAGATTCCCTAACACAGCACAAAAGCAACAGGAGTAAATCACTACTATTTCATGCCAGGCCTACTTGCACCTTGGAAATTTGTTATTAAGGCTATTCCAGAGAAGTGCAGCACAGTGGATCCTCATCACAAGAGACCAATCCCTAGAAAAATACATCAATATGTTCCACAGGCAGCTTAAATACCAGCACTTAAAATAGGAGTTATTTGATTCTCCACTTGAATCTCCCCGGATATATGCACATGCTTTCTTTCAAAGACACTATTATCAGGAATATGCCAGCAAGTTTTAACTTGTTGAAGACAACATTCTTTCTACAAGTATTTTTATCTGGAAACCTAAAAAAGTAACAATTCCCTCAGAAATAATGTATAACGACTATATATTACCACTGCTAGCTTTACATCCTGTAACTTTCAATTTTTCTTATACTTGTGTAACTGCTAAACAGTACTGAACTAAAGTAGTTCCACTGGAAGTTAAAACCAGGCAAGTGGTGTTTTATTGGTTTGGGTTTTTTTCCTCATTTTCAGAAAACAATTTTAACTGGGGAAGGCCGCTCTAATTCATTTCTGTGGGATTTAATTACTTTTAAAAGAGAGAAATAAAGAAGCTCAAGGTTAAAAGACCTCTTGGAAACTTCAAATAGGAAGAAAATACAAGCAAAGTGAAAGCTGAACTCATTTATCCTGATTAGCACTGACAAATTTTCATGAAGGTTTTCCTTGTGCCCATTTCTACATTTCCTTTCCACAAAGGGCAAGAGGAATTGAGTGGTAGTTTTATTATTTGTTATGCTTTAATTATAGACCTGCAAGTTTGATTTTGATTCGACAGCGGTAGAAAGAGCTGGGACAATTCCTAGGGATACACACGTTTTAGAAGGGGGGGGAAAAAAGAGTGTGAGAAGTTGCCTCTCTCCACAGCCAGCAGATGCCTTCATTTTTCCTGCACCAGGCCTCTCAACTTGTTCCCCACAAACCAACCCTCCTCATGGCACTGTGGCCACACCTTTCCTTCCCACCCCCGAACAAGCTCCATCCCCAGTGACCCAGCAGTAATGCCCTGGGATGCTGCCAGCCGTGGCAGGATTGCTCCCTCCCACCCTCTCTGCCCTGCTCCTGAGGCAGCAGCCCCACAGCCTTGGCCCATCCCTGCCTTTCTGACAGGAGCTGTCCCACAGGACACAGCAGGATTCAGCACCCAGGAGGAGGAATAGCTGCCCACACCTTGCTGAGCCAGCTTCTCTAAGCACAGGCACAAAGAACTACAACAAAACCTGCCCTCTCTTCTCCAGTGCTCTCAGCTCTTCCACTGAGCAGTGCCTGGGTGAGCAGAAAGTGCCTCCCTCTGAGCAGCAACAGGATGGAATCACAGATGGAGAAGGGACAAGGACTGAGGCCACAAATTCCCCATCACAAAACACTGGGAGTCTCCAAGCTTCCCCACAACCAACAGAAGCTTCCTCTCACAAAGCTCCTCCGCAAGCAGGAGCCATTTCCCTTCTCCTTGCACTCTTCCAATGGCTCCACGATCAGCTTAGGGACCAGCACATTAGCACACAACTTTTTGCTTCACAAGAAGGCCAGTACTACCAAAAGAACTTGCATCTGAAATTCTCCTTCATCGCACCAAAAAGCCTGGAACAAATGTTGTTCTCAACTAATAAAACAAACAAGGAAAAAAAATCAAATTTCACAGGGACAGAACAATCATCTCTGAGAGCATCCTGCCCACATGCAGATCGATGGGGCACTTCCAAAGTTCTCCAGATGTTCATCAGACCAATACACGTGGAAGGAGTGGTCCTGTACTTCTGCCAAACACTTCTCAGTGACAGCAGTACTGGGACAAGCTGCATTATGAAACCTCCTGGGATAATTATCTCAGCTGATAGCACTATTCCTTGCAAATAAGGGAGTGGTGCTGGCATGGGCTATGGGCACCATAATTATCAAAGCCAGTTTCCTACAGATTTACATCAAACACTTGAAGAGTTTGGTATACAATGAGCTGCAAACTCCAATTAAGCTTTTCCCATGGCTGGGATATGTAATGAAAGCCTCTCCTCCGCCTGGATTCGGGGCTGTCTGGAGAGCAAGACCACACATGCTCACTCCCACAGTCCACTGTGGCAAGTTCCTACTTTCTACAAGTCTTGTACTACTTGTACTACTACAAGTACTTGTCTACTTCAGAGATCAGCAACAAGCTTTGAACTGTGTGTCAGAGAGCTTGTTACACAAGCTTTTTTGGTTTATGTTTACTTTGGTTTTGTTTTTTAAAAAAATCCAGGCTAGACAGTGGCGAAGAGTAAATGACAGCTCTGTTACTTGGCACGAGAGCTTTAAACCTTGACCTGCACCTTGGAAAGTTTGATGTCAACTCAAGGAAGTCATCCTTAAAATTAAGGTATATGCTAGCTGACATTGAAAGTGCTGCATGTAGCTGATTTTTTTTTGACAATGCTATCAAAATACAAGTCATCATAAAACTTAAATACTTCTCCATACCTATGCAAAATACCTCCCAAAAGACTAAAACTGAACAACTCCTGATTCTCACCGATAATATTTCCCCCAGATAAAAAGGAGTAATTTTACTTTGCTTTCCTCGTCTATAACTAACAGATCTATGGCACACCTCATCATTTTTGGATGAAAACCATCCAAAATGACAGACTTGGCTATAAACAGATGAGATGCTGCAGTTGTTTCCATAGCTCTAGTGAGTCAAACAGCACATCTTTGCTCACTAAACAATAAAGCTGCAGAAGTGAAGTCAGACTTGAGTAAATCTTCCCTTGTAAGTACATTCTGATCCCATATTTGGTAGAATCCTGTAGTACATTCTCCACACATACCAAAATTCAGTTTGTGCTTACATTGTATTTTTACCATCCCTGAACCAGTGTGGTCCCACACTGGTGCCAAAAGCAGCACTCTCACCTTTCATTTCTTAATTCATTCCCACTACTTCTCTCCTTGGTTCATATGAAGGAGAAACAAAACTAGATTTATGCTTTAAATTCAGTTTTAAAACCACATTCCTCACTCTCCAGCCCATTGCAAAACCACAGAAGCACTTTTATCAGCAACATGGAAAACAGCAGAGAGAGCAGGAGAGATTCCCTTGGAAGCACTGCGAGTCTACAGCTATCATGACATCCATGACATATGAAGGCTAAAGATACATTATTCACCTTTGCAATACCCAGTCCCAGAGTTTTTCACGGCTCCACACTCAAGTCCTGACTAACTGGAAAACCCTCTGCTGCTGAAGCATCCAACACTCCCTCCCTTGAACACACATTAAAAGGGAAGAAGCCACATGTTTATAGCTTATAGCAAAACACAAACAGAAAGCTTCAACATATGCAAAGTTGACAACAAAATAAGCATATTTGTGTCTCCTTTTATATAATATCACTGCCAGTACTTCACAGTCTTTACACCCTCTCCCCTTGTAACAACCTCAACAATTCATTTTGTATCTAGCAGTATTTCAGCAAAAAAATGGCTAAGGATTTCCTTTTGGAAAAAAGGAAAGAATTCTTTCAAATACATTCTTCTGCATCAGAGCTTCAGAAAATAAGCAGTTGCTGTCTGCCAGTTATCTGTGAATTTCAGTGAAACAGAACAGTGAAGTTATTCTCAAACTTAATCTCATGGGGAAGAACTGCCAAATAGCAAAAGCGAAGCTAAGGAGAACTTCTGTACCAACAGGATACTCCTGGTTCATTTCCTCCTTTGAACTGTGTTCTCTGGTGCTGTATCAGCGTCACAGATATTAACTCAATATGAATTTAGGTCTCAGCTTGTCTCCAGCTGATTGCATGCATCAATGTCTGTCTCAGAAGCAGCCTCCACCTCCAGAGGTACCACTGCTAATCCCGTTCCTGTTGGGAGTTCTGGCAGTGAGCACATGGCTGCTCCTTGAACAGTGCAGCGCTGCACAGACCACTACAACAGATTGCAACAAACACCTTTAATGCTGGACTTTCTTGGAGGCTGGAAGGAGGATGCTGTTTTATCCTTGTTGCCCTCATCCCCTGGCACTCAACAAGCCTTGAGTGACCAGAAGGTTCCCTTATGTCTTCCCAGGGTGCCCTTTCCCCACTGCATCACATCATCTCTGGAAAAATGTACAGCTGCTTCCTGGCCACAGAATGACAGAAAACAGAGCTGGCAGAGTCACCTGCTCCATCCCCAACTCAAAGGCTTGATCCAGCCAATCCATGACATCTCTGTTTCAGTTAGTCGGGAAGATCTGGGCCTCCCCACTGTGTTTCAACATCTTTAGTTAAAACTTTCCCCATGCACACAGCAAGGGAGACCCAGGTCAAGCAAGTCTCCTGCACTTCCTGCCAAATCCACCAAAGAGCTTCAACAATCTATTCTCTCTTCTTCTCACAGCAGGCTCACGTGCTAGAAGATGAATTCCCATCAGATTTTTCTTCCTTTCTGAAGGAAAATGTTTTAAGTAGTTACAACAGCAAAACTAAAGCAGTATTAAGTAGAAAGACTGCAGCAATAAGCAACTCATGGATAACCAAAGGACTTCCATCCTTGGATTACCAAAAGCCACTGATCCAAGACCTTTGGTTTATGCAACCTGGGATGAAGTCCTGAATGAAAGACACAGTCCCACCTCAGACTGCTGGCTAAGACGTCTCCATAGGCATAAATGCTTCCTAATCACTACCAGTTGTACAGCTTAATAAAGCCAGTCTTCCTGCAGAGCAAGAAAATCCAAACCAACAAGTTCCAAAGTCCCAAATAATCTCATCTCTTTACCCAATTAAAAGCAATGTTTTTGCATCTGTGAACTTGATTATCCCTGAGAAAGGTATGTTGGAGCTATTAATTGTGGCTATAATCAGTTTGGGGTTGGTTTGGTTTTTCTTTTCTGCTTCTGAGACAAGTGTTTGTTCTTACAACTTGAATTTGTGAAGTCATTTTACTATCATAGAACACTTCAGGAAGCATTCCCTTCTCCAGCAGTTTTGGAACACTCATTGGCATGGTGATTAGTCCTGTGTGTGTTCATCACAAGCCTTCTCTTCCCCAGCACCAAATTTTAGTACTCCTTGCTTTGTTTACTGCTCCCTGTACTGTCCTCGAGCCTTCTCAGAGGCTGCAGTGATTCAGTGAAATGCAGCCTGGCCTGATCTGTGCCATGACCCCAGATTTTTCAGAGAAAAGGCTGACTTGCATCACTGGCTCGTGATTAGGAGTTATTTTTAATTACTTTTTTTAGCTACCTTTCAAAAGTTGCTCCTACCATCAGGAACCCAGCAGTGAGCTGGCCCCAAAGTCTCATGCTATATGCACAGAGCTTTTATGTTCCAGCCAGCCCCTCTCTGATCAGAATCACAAGTATGGATTAGCTGAGCACACAGTAAAAGGTTATGTACACCATGAAAAAAACAACAAACAAAGCTTTCAGAGGCACCTACAGCAGATCAGATAAGCTAGAACCTACTTTCCTCCTTCACAGGGTATACAAATTAAATATAACCTTATCTACTGGAAACACCACAAGAAGTCACATGTGCAGTAGCTGAGGTTCTCCAGGGTGACCTTAATTATTCCCTGGTGTTCTGAAACAGAACTGGTCACTCTTCTGGTTTGGGGGAAAAAGCTATTCCTGGATGTTGTGGCCTCCTCCTGTTCCCCCCACCTCCACCCACCAAGCAATGAATGAATCTGGTACCCTACAGATAAGGTTAATTCATTTTTTAATTACTCCACTCCACACATTTTCCTCCACCACCAGCAGGACTACCCTGCTATTATAACAGCTGTAACAGAAGAGTCATAAGAAAATCAAGTTTGTTTCAGGGAGAATATTTATAGAAACTACAGCTGACTAATCCTCATGCATGTTTGGCTTACCTAACACAGGCACTTCAAGAAACATGCACCTGATCTGTATTAACTGCACCCTACACAAAAAGTTAAAGGATGCTCTTGGCTTGCAAATACCAAATGGGTTGTGTAAGAGCTGCTTTTAATCAGCTTTATTTACACCACACATCCAACTACCTCCAAAATTCCCAAAACTCCTTGCTATTTTGATGCTCTTCTCCTCACTGAGGGGCAGAGGAAGAAATTCTGGAGTAAGAAAATACAGAAGCAGCAGAAGCAACCAGTCCCCAAGCGAGGGGCACAGGAGTCAGGGATCCATTACTGCAGCTACTTGTCACAGAAGACCAGGGAGATCCAGTCAGGAATACAAAAGAGCTGGTGTTTCTTCTAGGCTGGGAGGAACTTTCTGCAGAAACTTCTTATTACCCTCCTTAATTTTTTCCTAACAAGCTACTAACAAGTAGCTTGTTACTTGTCCCAAATAATTTTTCTGGAAAATAATTTGTTAGTTTTGTTTTTGTGAAACCAAAGACATCTGAATAAGTAACACAAGAGTTTGATTAAAAGCTGATACTCTGGAAGAACCCAAGGAACATGCTGATGCAGCCTACTAGAGCATCAGGATAAGCTTCAATTAAAGCAGTCAGATAACCTGACAGTTCCAAACAACTTAATAGCTAAAAACTCTCTAGGCAGGGATGACCTGAGTCTGACAACATAAAACACAAAAGTCATCCATAACCATGATATTGGCAGGGAAAAAGAAAAGTAGCAACTTTAACAGAAAAAAACCACCACATTTAAGATATTATTATATCAATTCCAACAGAAGTAATATGCTAGCAGAGAATTAGAATGCAAGAGGTTCTCCTTTTAGAAAGCAGAGGGTATGGGGCAAGGAAACCTCTTCTTTCATATAATGATTTTCTTAACAATCCTTATTTCCAACATTTTACTGCTCCCCCCAGCATTCATTTAACAAGGAGGCAATTTTATTCAGTGCTTTAAGCCCATCTCCAAAGCTGTCAGATAAACCATTCGCCGCTGCATAAAACCAGCAATGCTAGTGCATAGCAAAATACAGGGTATAAACTAATCAGGTTCATTTCAAAGGATGCTTTTTATTTCAGCTAAAAGAGCACAAGAGGTGGGCAAAGCACCATGTTTAGAGAATCCTCTTTCCAACCCTAAACCTCTCATAGCATGGAGGAAATGCTACTCATCTGAGAAGGATCTATAATCTAGCCAAACACCACTGGAATTGTTTGATATGCCATTTGGTTAAATATTCACAAATACAGCAGAAAGCAAGATCTGGCTTTCACTGCATTCAAAACAAGTCAGAAAAACACAAAATCCCTTTCAACGCAAAGCACTACGCACAGCTGGGTTTCGGTGCACAGGAAGAAAGAAGGGCAGGAGGAAGACTGCTGATCCACACCACCAGAGGAACCACACAGCTTTGTTTGGAAACTATTTACAATCGGCTCTTAAACATCAGATCAAGGCTGCAAGTTTCAAAATAGACACAAATGAGACATCATAGCATGCAAGGGGACGAGAGACCTCAAAACCCACCTGCCCTGACATTCTGGACACTCTCCCAACCTCTTTGTGCTTCGCACATGCTCAAAGGGGCAAAACCAATCTGTTCGAATTTTAGCCTGCGAATGAACAGTAATAACACCACATTACAGCTGAAAACTTCACTACATTAAACATTATGGAGAAACTACATTTCACTCAAAGGACCATTTGGGCCATTGAAAATAAAAGCACAGTCCCAACAAGTCATTTCCTAAGAAATCAAGTGCTTTCCCTAAAACCCTATCAAGGACTATTTGATAGTTCACATTTTCATAAGAAAATGTGATAGCTTTCTTATAACTTCAGTTCACCTCCAAATACAAGCAGTTGCAAGGTCATTTTTGTGCTTCCACAGACAGTGGAAGAAGTTCCAGGATGTCTGTTACAGCTTTTTCAACACTCATGCATGACAAGAATCTTCTTTGGTTGGTTTCAGTACCATTTAGCACAGAGGAAGAGATAAAATTTGCATCCATTTTGTGAATATAGGTGATCTCACCAGCAGTGCACTGAATAGAAAGTGAGGCACTCAACTACTGCATCCTGAGCTGCAACATCCAAGTCAAATTCTATCAATTTTAACATTCCTTTTAGCTTCCCGGGGAAAAAGACACCCTTACAAATGCACAGCTCCCAGTTCAATCCCAACTGCTGAACAGAATCCCAAATATTTGCCTCAGAAACAGAAAATAAAGAATTGGGTCTCCTCCTTTGTAGCACTCGCAAGCATTGCTGCCTCTCTGAACACAGCAGCTTCCTTAATATCACTGATTCTGCATTATATCAACTGCTCCATGGCACAAGCTGTCAAAGGGAAGATCATCTACTGCACTGCCTACTCCCAGCACATTTAGAGTGGGTAAGTAAAGAGAAAAAGCAAAGAGTTACCTTTCTGTCTGTTCTTGGTTAGCAAGTGTGTTATGTGCCCTAAAATCCACACAGGATAAATTATTCCTCATACCCAGCTTGAAAGAAATACCTGAAACCTACTGGATCTGTGTGTGGACCATAAGTACAGAGGCATCACAGCACTGCTGAAGCTGTGGGGGTTTTTTAAAAGTCTTAATAAACCAGAAATTAATAGTGCAGCAATGCAGAGAACTAGACTTCAATATATCTTCTTCAGACTTAAAACACACTGACAGCTTACTAATTCACAGCAACCTTGGGTGTTTGCTTTTATCATAATCTATAACAAAGTTAATCAGACATCTCCAGCCAGGAAAAGATTTCTGCAAAGCCATTAAGTGTTTACTGTTGATCAGCAAAATGAATTCTGATCTATGTACCTTCATGACAGTAAAGTCTTTCAGCTTCACACTTTCACCTACAGAACGCTGAGATTTTGCTTCCCTTAAGAGGGCTTCCCAAAATGCTACATAAAATAAACATTGGCTTTTCACAGGCCTCAGAAAACATCACTTACTAAGAATGAATCAAAGCAACAGAAGTGATGAATTCCTAATGTTTTTCCACTTCCAAAAGTGGAAAATCTTGCTCAGAGATTCTGATTTCCAGAAGAATCTCACTACAGAGCTTCGTGTAGCAGTGCCTGAACAAGAGATCTTGCACTGCCATGGTCTGCAGATGGGAAGGCATCTCCTCACTGAAGCATCAAGAGTTTTATGCAAGACAACCACACAAGACAGTGTTTATACACGGATGCAAGCTCTGAAACTCTGAAGCCACACTGAAGGCTCTACAGCAGATAAGTTTCCCAGAGAGAAATCTTCACTTAGCTCATCCGCAGGGCTGTTCCAGCCCATCTACTTCTGGTTATACTCTGCAAGCTGAAGTTTCATTCCAACAGATATTAAGTAATGTGCACAAGTAGCACAATGGTTTGTAGAACAGAAAACAAGTTTAAAACCACAGATAGCTCTCCCTCAAATTTTTTCCTTTGGAAATCCAGCTCTTTTTCTTTGCCAACACCCACAAAGACAGACAGCATACTATTACTATTTTTCTTCACCAACCTTCAAGAAAACAAGCCATCCCATATGTTTCACTCCGTTTCTCTAGATTCCTTTGATTTTAAAGGCAAGGATGCCCTATGGGGCAAACCAGACCAAGAAAACAGAGGATCTGTTTAAAGCAAAGTTTCCCCAAGTACAGGCCATAATATCAAACAGCATTACAGGACTTAAAAGTAGCTTTTGCAAGCCAAATGGAAATTCAGCTGTGGAAATAAAGCTCATGAGCCCAAGACTGAAATTGGAAGTGCATTGCCCAGCAAAGCATGACTGCAGGAGCTAGTTCAGAGACACAGAAATCAAGTAATTGATTACAGCTGCCTGGCTCGAGATATTTCCCTGTTGCCCTCAAGTTTTTATACCTGACATCACTCTCCATAAGGGCACCTTGGCCATGCCGCACTGTTTTCAGCTGAAGAGGGGAGTGGTAAAATGCTAAAGAGCTTTGCATCCACTGCAGTGCATGAGGATATATATATATATATATATATATATATATATGGATATATACAAGACTCAGATTTTATCTGTACTACCTCATTTTTATGTGGGTTTTGCAGATACCCAAATTATTTCCCGTCCTCCCCTGCCCAGCTTAAGGTGCTGCACATGCATTTCAGAATATAAACCACACATTCCCTTGCTACTCTGGCAATACTTTGGCATTATACCAATACAGGAACATCTCTGTGGGTCTCACACAACTATCTTCCTTTCCTCCTACAGCCCTGTCAAAAGCAGAGGAAAGAGCATTTGTAGAAATCTCTCAGGCTGTACCACCCTGAGGGGGAGCAGAAGATAAGAATGACATCCAGAAATACTCACACCCCATCAGTCTCTTTCAGTATCTTTGTAAAACTCAGAAGCAAATCTCCTGAAACTGCCCATTATAAAGGAACAAGCCTGGAATCTACTGGAGAAGCATTCATGTCTGAACAAATCCCAAATTTTTCCTCTCAGAGTTTTGCCCAAGGACAAAAAAACTCCACTAGGCTATTTTACAACCACTAGGAAAAGGAGACTTTCCACATCCAGAAAATTTACATGTTTGAGTAACACAATACTATTCTTAGCTCTGAACTGAGCTCATACACAAGGCAAAATACGAGGCTGCTAAACTACATGGAACCTTGTTTACAATTCTCAAAACAGTTTCAGGTTGTGTTCAAAATTACTCCAAAAAGCTGGTTTTCCAAGAAAAGATGACATTCAGAGTTATTCTCATCTACATCTACCCCTGAGTTACCTGGGGTAGCAGAACATTCATGTCCATTCTCACTCAAACTCAACATCCCAACACTGTTATTACTACTGCAGGCAGCAGATGTGAAGCAATAGTACTGACAAGGAGAACAATGAAAAAACAAGGAGTTTCATAAGCCAGGGAACCAGCAAAGCATGATTTCCTCTGGGTACATGTCTTGCAGTTGGATTCCTCCTTTGTCTACTGAGGTGACAGCTCCAACTGGAGCTTTTCCTCAGAGGTGAGAATCAGTCACATGGATTCCCTGATGTCTAACAAGGAGGGGGGTGGGAATCTCATTCATCTTACAGCCTCTCCTCACCAAAGCTCAAATAGCATCGGGAGGCTGTGGAATAAAATCAGTTCAGTGACATCCTTCATTTCCAGTTACAGACTACAACCTCACCTGTCACTACAGCTCTCAGTAAATCACAGTGTATTCACCAGAGGCAGATGGAAAATGACTGGGATAGGGAGCCAGTGGTGCCAGCACAGGAGCAGTGACTGCTTCACTCCACCTGTGGTATCACCACCCCAAAACTGTTGTTAAACAGCTTATCCCACACCACAAATACCAGCAGTTCTAGAGGCTACCAGCAGTTATGACCATCAGTGTGAAACAGGCACCTGTTCAGAACTTCTCCAGATTTTAACCAGGATTCATTTATGCCAAGACAAACTGCCCATCTGAACAGTCATTATCTGGACTTTTGTTCTGCCATAACAACAAATAACAAAAAACTAAAAGGTTCTGTCAAATTCTGCTTGCTATACCACATATTTAAAATTTTGACAACAGCTGTCACACTGCATATGTCTGTACATCAAATAAACTCCATCCTTCTCCAAATACAGAATAAAGTCTAGGAACAGAAGCAGGAAGAAAATGAAATGTGTGTTACTCCTGACCAGACCAGCCTTTGCATTTAATAATGACTAAGTAAACCAAAGACTGCTCACAATCACTTATGCAAGAATCACTTAGTTCATGCACAAGTAAGAATGGTGGCAGGAGGTGGGAGAACATCCCTTTGCACTCGTGGTTACAATGAATGTGCTGTTTTTACAAGTGAATACACTTATTTTCTGGATATTAAAGAGCATCATACATTCTTATCTCTTCTAGTTTAACTCAGCTAAGTGTTTTGGTCTCTTGACTTAGGCATGACAAACTGATCTTTAATGCATTTCTCAATCTCTGTACAGCACAAAGCATCCCACTTTTACCATCTGAAATATTTGTAACTAATTTCATCGGTTCACAAAAGTGAGACAGCTGCTTTTTCTCAACTGTCATTTTTGCCCAAACCTTACAAATCAGCCCATACCCTTCTGGCTTGGGTCTGAATAGAGTCTGCAACTGGACCCCAGCCAACCCCAAATCCAGTTCCTTCCTTCCCGCCTGGACTGGCTACAGAATGCCCAGAGGTGAAAGAGCGAATCACTTTTCCCTCAAAAATCTGCTTACCCTTTAACAAAGTATCATTTTACCATTGTTCTCTCTCCACCAAGAGATTTCCAGTAGGTAAAGACATAATATAAACCAGTCTCCTCCAAAGAGCTGAAGGTGCAAACCAGCAATAAATGATCAGAGGCCAATTCTTGAGTTGAATTTAAAGTCACATTGCACATAATAAACTGCGAGGGTACACAGAGCTTGACTTACACCCTGCTAATCACTTAAACCCTGGCTTTGCTTACAGAGGGAACTGTACTTTCTGTAGTCTTCCTGCATCCTTACATGGACAGCTATTTGCTGGATTACACCAGTCTCTGCATGCTGGAAACTCCAAACTTGCAATAAAACTGGATATATGGCACTCCAGTTTTGCAGCTGGAAGTGGGATTGCACAACCAGAGATAAGGCACAGCTGAACGAGCCATGGAACTGCAGCATTTTGTGCTCAAACATGGAAAGGAAGGCACCAAACCCAAGGCTAAAGTTAAAGCTCTTTCGCTCTGACAGCAAGCAGACTGTGAAAATACTGGGAAAAAAACAGCTTATTTATCTTTCATAGGGAAAAGAAGGAACATACCTAGAGCTTTTGGGAAAGCTCCATCAAAGTCTTCAAATGGGTGCAGGGACCCATTACCAAAAAGGGTAGAAACGAACATTTGGGTATTAAGAAAATATTTGTGAAAATTATGGAAAAAAATTTGCAGTGCACATCCCTAAAACTAAACAAGCAGCTTGCAGTCTCTAGCCCAGCACCTTCAGCAAGGCATCTCAGCTAGAGAACAAATCTCAACACAGTCAGTAAGGCTAAAGCACTGCAGCTTCCACGGCCACTGCCCATGCAGCCACGTTCCTGCAACCTCCCGGAATGCCAGCGCCATCCCAAGGGCAGCTGCATCACCAGTGGTGTTTTGAGGCATCTCTCATCTTTCAGACTTTTCATTCTTCCAGTGAAGCCCAGCTAAAAACAAAGTGGAGTAAAAAACCATCCAAGGCTTGTCCATTTGGCTGTTGCCAAACTTCCTTCTCCAGTTTTCACCCTGATGGAAGAGGTTACTCAGATTCTCTTATGGCCTGTAACACCTGCCTCCTCACAGATCTGCCCCAATTCCAAATCATTCCATTTGCTTAATTTGCTGGTGGCTTTTTGGCAAAAGCCACCAAGGTGGTGACAGCCCATTTAATTAAATCTTCTGGCAGAGTCAGATGAGGGAACACTTATGAAGAATTCCTCTGCCTGGACTGCAGTCCTTCCAGAGGAGGTGCAGACCTGCAGCAGGGCACTGCCACCTCTCCCATCACACACGTGGCTCTGGGGCTTCTGGAATGGGTCTTCTGCCCACAGCCCAGCAGAGAAGGCCACACACCAAACTCATGAATCAAAACTCACTCCCTGATACACTGAGAAACTATTCCAGCAAATTTTAAGATTCAGAATGCAATTCAAACTAAGTATTGCACGTATGTTAGCAGAAAGGTTAGGGCAAGCACAAGGTAATAAATCCTATCAAGTCTGAAAGATTCTTCTTCAACACCAAAATGATTTTGAATCCAAGTATTGAGCTGCACAGCTCTTTGCTCTCAGAGGTCAAACATGCACTAGGAGGAAGGCAAGTTGAAAGTATAGCAACATTTTGGTATATTAGTCAATGCTCCATAAAAAACACAGTCAATCTGTGAGGTGCTGAACCCTGCCACGGGATGTGCTGGGAAGCAGGAACCACGCAGCCCTTGCTATCTTTCACCAGCTCCGCGTCTCCTGTGAAAGGAGGACACACACACACAACACTCCTGTTTCAAAGGCTGTGGCTTCACCAGCACTAAATCAGACACCAACAATCAAACTGAATTCATGCTGTTGCACATGAAGAAATACAGCTGTGCTTATATCAAAGTTTCAGCCCATTACCTTCTGTGTCCAGACTAAACAGTTCTTTCACTCTTCCTAAGGGCACGTGCTTAAGGGTTTGCACATTTGGGCTCCAGTTTATTTGTAATAGGCAAGCAGAGGTTTAAGCTTTTAATCACTTCAATTTGTTTACTTTCATACAGTGACTAATTGTCTTCAGTCAGTCCCACTCCGTCCTCACCCATGACATTTCCATGCCTTAAGAGGATACACGTCAGAAGTTTGAAGCCTACCTGTTTGTTGAGGCTTTATTAAAGCCTGCCAGTTTGAAGAATAAAATTGTTTCATGACAGCTTATGAACTTACTGGACTCTAAATTAAAGACAGCACACGTATTTCTGGGTAAAGAGTAATTTGAAAGCCCACTAAACCCATCATTACAGTTCAATAAGTATTTCAAAAAGATAAAAAATGTTCCTCAGAGAGAAAGACTGACAACAATTTTTTGTCCTCAATTCCTTGAATGTAAAGAGAAAAAAAAAATTTTGCAACAACAGGGGTCAGTTAACATTACAGTACTCAAGGAGATGACCATAATGATTCCCAGCCCTCTGCTTTTAACCTACTATGTGCCAGCTGTCTCATAACTTTTCTTGCCTGTCCCTGCTCCTTTGGGGAGGCAGCACAGCAAACAGACATTTTACACAGTATTTATCTCACTGTGCAGCTGCCTGCACCTCTGGTAAATACAATTAGTTGCTACACGGCAATGTAGCTATATCACAGTTAATATAAGCAAAAAATATGACAGAAGAACATGAGGTCTTTATTGACAGACACTTGACGAGGGCACGTGTGGTCTTTGTACCAATTCCCTAGAACAGGAAGCTTTCTGCTACCCAGATTAGGTACAGCTCATATCTACTTCATCCTCCTTGAAACTCGTGAGTTCTAGCTACAGTGAGGTCAGTGTGCAACATTAAAAAGTATACTGTTAAATGACCTGAAGTAAATCACTTCCAGAAGCACAAAACAGAGCTTGCTTGCTTTCCCTCCCTTCAGGAGAAACAAACTGCTATTGAAAGCAGGATGTCTAGTAGGTCCTTCAGCTATCAGCACCTTCATATCATTCCTCATCAAACAGAGTTCATCTCCAAACCACTTTGCTTTTAATACAACAAACACTTCAGCTTTGTAGACATCATCTGTATCCATTTTCACAACTGCTGTTTATAATGTGTTCCCTACAGATGACATTTCTGTTGTGAAACAGAGGAAAGCTTTTAGCTGAATTACTCTTTCTTCTCCGTGAGCCAATAACTGCTGTACTACCCAGCTGCGTGTGTGCTTCCCAGCGATCTCACACAAGGACTTCCAAGGCTGGAATATGAAGAACTGAGCGAAACTTCATTGCAAAACAGCTGACAGTTGCTATTTTTAGGAACAGAGGTGATACTAATCAGTACAAGTAATGGTAGAAGCATTGTCTAGATGAAGACAATGCAAGTCCAGTGTCACCTTGTTCACACACCACTCATAATCCCATCACACTAAAATGCTGCGTCCTCCTGCCACACGGCCCCTCAGTGACAAGTCTTCCAAGACCAAATATTTTAAACTGCTGAAGCTTCACTGTACAAGGATTTCCTACAAGGACTGTCTTCCTGGATCCTAAGATCTTTTAACTCACGCCAACAAGTGCTGTTTGTGGAAAGGGAAGGAGAGAGATGTTTATTCCTAGGCAAACCCAAACCCTTACTCTTAGTGCTGAATTCCCAGCACCACGATGCCTACTCAGACTTTAAGAAAACCCTACAGTTTGCTGCCCACCATCCTTCCCTGGTCTTTGTTTGATTTCAAATCATTATCCAGTCATCAACACTGCAGAGACCCGGCGAGAGAGTATTTGCACAGGAGGTCACATTACAAGGTCAAACAGAGGAGTCAGCACAGAAGGGGCACAGCTGGTGGTGCAGAGGGTGCTCGATGCTGCAGCACAGCCGAGGAGCTGGGACAGCGCTGCTCCTGCCCTCAGAGCTCACTAATCTCTGCTTTGGAACTCCCACTGCTCTCGACTGTACTCCTTGCTTAACATGAGCACCAAGACTATTGCAGGCTAGCGAGTAATAGGATTAAAGCAGTCTAATCCCAGATGTTACTTACAGTTCGTCAGACAAGTCACGAACTGGTCCCCCAAAGTACGGGAATGTCACTGTGAACTCAAGACCCAGGGCTAACACACATAAAGCTACACCAGGAGATGCCTAAAAACAAATACGATGCAACGATAAGGGAGGCATAAAATTCTGAACTGCATCTTATCAAGAGGGAAACAAGCCTTCTAAAGGAAAAGTGAAAAATGCAAAGGTACCATTTAGTGATGTCTTTATAAAACAAACAAAATGAGCAGCTTTGCCTCAGAAGTCTCTGGAAGCAGGCACACTCCCTATGCCAGCATCCCCATTCCTGTCCCTCAAGGTTTAAACTCGTGACAAGTCACATGCAAGCTTTTCAGTGGTGACCTTGGGACAGAGCAAGAATAAACATAAGGATTTCTGTTGATAAAAGGAAAAGCATCCTCAACACAAACGAGATTTAGGATATCAAACAGTAGAGGCAAAAAAGGATTTGACAGCACAAAGTACACTGCAAAACCAGCTAGAGATCCTGCTTCAAGCTGGGAGCTTAGACCAAATCCTCCTCTACTTCACTTGCCTTGCAGACCAGAGGACAAGTAAGTCACAACTATGACAGTGCAGAATAACCAGACACAACTGAGACAACATCACAAGAAGCACTAAACAAAGACTGCAACTAACACGCCAGAGGAGTAATCTTTGGAAGGTTTCATAGCCACACCAGTCACAACTGCTCAGGACAAACTGAGAACCAAAGGCTGTGCAGATGCTTCCAACAGGAAACATGACACTTCAGTAGGACTTTGCAAACAGTTGTAAAACTTCTCTGCTGGCACCCTGAACTAACAAACCCTACCTAGAGCAAGGCACGGGCTCAGTGCTGTAGCATGCTCAGACACCTTCTCATTAGGGTACAGAAGGAGGTTGTTACCTTCTCAGAGTATCAAATTTCTACCTTCTATCACTACTGAGCAAGTCAGAGAGCAGCATTACTCCTGTAAGTATAAACCAGACATAATTTCAGTTTGAATTGGATAATAAAAAGTTCCTGACTTCCTAGGAAAAATCTATTCTCAAGCAACCAGGTAAGCAAAGTTGAAGAACAGCCTGCTGTTAAGGAGCATGAAATAGCTTAAGTAAGCTACTGCTTTCAGCAACAAAAAACAAACCTTAATAGCCTAGAAAGTAATTTCTTGGTTTATATGCGTATTTTAAAGTAGAACTACGTGGACTGTTACAGTACTTACCCATTTATGAATGTCAGCTGAAAATGGAAAACTATTCATCCCTGATTCTGCCAGGATCGAAGAGGAGCAGCTACTTGGTTCTACACAAGAAGTGCATCAAAGTCCTACATTTCCCAGACTTGTTTCTTCAGAGTAAACTGTTTTCCATATTTTAAGAAAAAAACCCTGAGTCTTCCACTTCCACATGTGTGACCTCCTGCCTGTACACACCAAGGGGATTGGTTTAACTTCCAGAATACACTCAGTTTCCTTTTTATAACAAATATTAAACATGCAGACGTTTGATGCTGTGATTTGCTTCAATAAACATAGATTTTAGAGTCTGACGTTTCTGCTCTCTGATTTTACATCGGTACTGAGATGTTGTGAATAAAGCCTACAGCTGGATACAAACCTGCACTCTGAGAAAGTCAAAAGTACTCCAAGGAATAGGAGAGCTGCAGAAAACCAACTCAAGTATGTTTTCTTTCTTAGCTTAAATGAAGCAAAACCTTTGCTCTATCCAACCATACACAAGCTTTCAAAAGAAATCCACAGACCTTTCCTCAGATATAATCCTTTCCACTGTTTTCCTACATTGCAGTTAATGTTCTATTCAGACACAATTCTTCTGGTTTTTGATTAATCTCCTTGCAAGTTCTGAACTGACCCTGATCACACATTCTCAATATGCACATATAAAATCTGCCATAAACCCAGCACAAGACATAAAGGTCTCCAAGAAGCCACTGTCAATAACAAAGAAAAAAAAAAATTTGTTTCTCCAGAACAGCAGCCTTCCAGCTATCACTGCTGGAGCCAACGATTGTCAGAAAATCACGACCTTGAACACATTTAACTGGTGGCTCCCATTATGTGCTACAGCCACCCCTTGAAATGAAACCTGAAGTACATTTTTAAATAAGGCTTAAAAGCAGAACTCCAGTTCTGCTAAACCTAAGCAGTTTCACCGATATATCTACACCAGTTAGTGCAGAAAATCACCAGGTCATTAAACAAAGCCTCAGTCTGGTATCAGACAGCAAATCCACCTATGTGCAAACCAAGTCCCCAGCCTAATTCCACAGCCAGGGTGACTCTCCCTCCTCCTTCAGTTCATACACAGAAGCAAACAGCAGTCAAGGACAAGCAGAGATACCACACTGCATTTGTCAACACCACTGGAAACCTGCATCGGCTTCCTCCTGAACTGCACAGCAAGAGATGAACAGGAGTTATGTGAAAAGCCAGACAGGTAACTTTAAAAAATGGAAATGTGTTTATAAGCAGAAGACACCCCAAAAACTTTATTTACCCTGCAAGGAGGTAGTGGTAGTGAGAACTTTGATCAGTCAGAAAAAGCCAGTATGAAAAACAGGAACTTAAAAATGCATGTCCCTTCAGATTAACAAAAGAAAAGACTGCTTCAGATCTAAAGTTGTTTCAAGTATAAAGTGGTCCATCAATGAGAAGAGCTTCCCAAAAATTACCACAAAATGTATCACTGTAAACACAGGTGAGAATTTTTGTAGAATCGCAGAATGGTTTGGGTTGGAAGAGACCTTAAAGACCATCCAGTTCCAGCCCTCTGCTACAGGCAAAGACACCTTCCACTAGACCAAGTTGCTCCAAGACCTATCCTTTTATTCTGCTTTCTCAAAAGGTTAAATTTAAGCACAACTACAGACTGTTTATTCGAGGATGTCCAACAGTCCACATTAAGCAACGCTCACATAACAATTCACAGTGGCTTCTTTCAGCACTGAAGCCTCCAAGTTAACAAATTTATTTATTTTAATAGTAGACAATGGAAAATTTACATGTAAAATGTTGACAGCAATTTCAAAGTGACTACTGTGACAACACTGAGGGCCAGCTCTTAGAGTTTTGTCTGGTTAAATTAAAAAAAAGCATTACATACTGCAAATTCCTTTAAGTCTGTAAGACAGTCTTCCTCAGATGAGGATGCACAAGGCTGCACCTCCTTGCTAATGAGTAGCAAATACCAAAGAAGTGTTTGGTTAGTATGAAATATTCCATTTACATGCACATAACTACCAGAAACCCCATCCAAAACTGCCATACAAGAAAGCATTCAATGTCAGGTACACATCTTTCACTGCTACTGAACTCAGCCACTGACTACAGCTCATGTCTCTTTGCTGTTCCTCCTTCAATTTACATCATTTTAATCAAGTGACTTTTCTGAGAGGGCACAGCTGCCCGTCCCCACCATGCAGTCCCAAGGGAGGAGAGATTTAAGGGCACCAGGCCACTGACACCTGCCTTCGGTGACAGTCACCCCCGCAGCCAGGGACCAGCTCCTGCACGCATTAAGCAGAGCCGTGCTGGCTGGAATGACACTGCATGATTCAAAGTTAGGGGACAAAGGGGCATCAGGAGGAAGGGGCCAGGACATGCAACATGCACCTCAAAATGTTAACAAGACACCAGATAAGTCAAACAAAAGCTACTGACAAACACACTAACAAACACCCTGACACTATTCAGGTACTTGGTACTGCATTCAGCATCTCCTCAACTCCCTCCAGCCCCACAGTTCCAAGAAATATATAATGAGCCATTACTTTGACAGGACTTCAAACAAAGCTGCTTTCTTTTTTTCTTCGAAAAGAATTAGAATATGAATGTTTCTGCTTCACCAAGAAATCCAGAGCCTTTTGTGAACAGATGATGCTACGAGCAGATGTACACAAGCAGATTCACAATCAAGCAGATGATCTCTTCTTTACCAGCCATCTTGACCTGTCTGGCTCGATTTACATAAACTGTTTCTATTCACTACAACATTGATTATGTAAACCTCGACAAAATCTTAACCAAACACACGCTGCCACATCACTGACAGCACAGACGTAGCACAGTGCTGGGAGAAGGTTATTAGAAATGTGTTTGCTGCACCGACCGACACGAAACGCCTTGGGCTTTACTGGAGCTCACATTAAGGCGCAGACTGAGCAATCACAACTACTGCGAGACAATAAGGAACGTGTCCTGCTGGGAAAGCCA
This sequence comes from Corvus cornix cornix, assembly GCF_000738735.6. NCBI lineage: Eukaryota > Metazoa > Chordata > Aves > Passeriformes > Corvidae > Corvus > Corvus cornix. Next base: position 3,554,427 of record NC_046335.1, on the reverse strand, counting down.
CCTCCTGCCAAAAAAACGCCTTCCCCTCGACTTAAAGGTCAAGGTACAGCAACCCCACTTTAATACTGCTAAGGTAAAGTGAGAGTGAAAGATAAAGGGAAAGTTTTGTCATCTTAAAAACAGGAGCTCAGCAGTTTGCCAGGTATGCCAATTCCTTTGTTCATCATCCTTTTCACCACCTAATTTAAAAGTCTTACAGTTCAAGACACAAGTTATTCATCAACATCACAATCAAGGCTTTTTTTTAAAAAAACAACCCACACAGTGTCTCAAAACAGCTTTTTCTTTTTTTTTTTTTTTAATCTAGCTGCGAGGCTGTGCTATCAATTTTAATCAGGCAGTTGTAACAGGAGCTGCAACACTACGCTTCTCCTGGTCCCCAGGTCTCAGTTTCACTACAGGGAAAGAGAGAAGGAGAGCAGATTTACATTGTCTTATTTAAATGAAACTCCAGATTACAATATTTTAATACAAAATAGGTATTAGGAGGGTTTTTTAGCATACTGAACAGCTTAAGCTGTTCCAAGAGTTCCTAGTCACAAACGTTGAGTCACCAAAAAAGACAGAGATGTTTGCATTATTTATGGCACTACAAACAACATTTAAGACATCTCTGATAGGACACGCAGTCATCAACTCCTAAAGTGGCAAATGGATCTTAAAACGCCAATCTTCAGTCTAAAAATTAAAAATACAGTTAGTGAAGTCGTGAGATTTCCTGGACTGCTTCCATCACGTCTACCTATCCCTGCATCACACTGCCAGGCACATTGTGTAAGCAGCGACAGCCAATGCCCCATTGTTTCAGCGCAGCCACAGAGACACCGTGACCAGAGGGACTCGGCTCCCGTACACAGAGTTCTTGTTCCTGGCTGCACTGCAAGGACAACAGGATCTGTTTGGCTTCTCAGTACATCTTACACCTACAAGATGCAACCTCGGTAGTTTTAGAGAACAGCTGAAACTCAAATAGGACCTAAACTCAGCCATACACATTTTATTTAGACTTTATTGGCATGTTTCAACACACACAGTGAAGATCAAGAGCCCAGCAGAACCGATAAGCCGAGATCAATGCGTCCCCATATTAAAGGCAAAGCACAGCAGACTTTGCCAGGTTAAGATCAGAGCCAAACATTTCATACTTCTGTACTTTCAACTGCTGCTAAATATAGTAAAGCAACAGAAAGGAAAATGTTTCCAGCTGTGCACAAAGAGCCTCTGCAGCACAACATCAATTTATGCACTCTAATTTAATTAAAGATTCTGCATTATACTACGACTTTATTGTCAGAGACAGTGTTGCACAGCTGAGCTCACTCTCCATTTCCACAACCGAAACAGTAAGAACGTCTCTTTATTAAATTTCGTGTGATAAGGGTGTTTCTCGTGAAACAAGGGACTTAAATTAGAGGATTTTAAGTACCAGCTACGCCACATTCATGGTAGCAGCTATGTTTTATTCCACGGTAACTGCATCTTGACCCAGTCTCGTGACAGGAAACATTTAGCATCCCTTAAGGAAAAAAGGTGCACTACTGGATACGAGTACGCAGCCTGGAACTGCTCTTTTTCAAACAGTTATTCTGCAAAGGTGAACACGGCTCTTTATGAAAGGACCGAAACAAAACAAAAATCCCTAAGAGACCGGAATAGGGCTTTCTACGACCTTGCAGCAAAAATGTACCAGATTCTGGGGGCGGCTGAGTAACGCAGCGAGGCTGTGACTGTTCTGCTTCGCGGCTGGCTCGAAACCTTTCTGTTGTGTTTAGGACTAAAAAAATTACTCCATTAACCATACGTTACCACGTATTAAACTACCAAAATTAAGCATCTCTTCTAAGGTTCGCGAGGGCTCTCAGCACGCACGGCTTAGACGCTTCTCCCTCATCTGCTTCCGCAGCGCTCAGCAGAGCGGCCGCGAGCTTTAACAGCAGGGCAACAGCGTAATGCCAAGCGGATTACTTTAAGATCCATATCAAGCCGAGAAAATAAACATTTCCACGACGAATCTGAATATAAGTGCTTCACCCTCCTCCCCTCTCCCCCTCCTCTGCTCCTCATTCCAAAGTCATCTCCCTGCCATCTACAAGGAGGACGCCGTCTCCCGGAGCCAGCGGCGGAGGGACGGCGGCACCGGCGGAGGGACGGGGCCCGCAGCGGGGGGGTTCGTGTGCCATAACCCCGCACCCGCGGCCCGCACCAAGTTTCTTCCCCAGCCCCGCCGCGACCTCGATGCCCGAGAGCGGCCGGACCCTGCTCCGTCCGTCCGCCCCGTCACTCCGGCACCGGGACCCGGCAAGGGCCGCACCGCGCGGGCCCCTAAGGCACCGGGGACCACCTCCATCCATCCATCCATCCCATCCATCCATCCATCCCCGCTCTCCTCCGGCAGCGGGACTCCGCTCCATCCCTCCCCGCTCCCCTCCGGCACCAGGACCCCGCAACGGCCGCACCGCGCGCCCCGTCACGCACCGGGACCTCCCCCCCCCCTTCACTCCTCCATCCCTTCCCGCTCCGCTCAGGCACCGGGACCCCCCCCTACCCATCCCTCCCTCCTCCCCTAAGATACCGGGACACCCCCATCCATCCCTCAGGCACCGGATCACCCCCCCCCGCCTCCAGCGGCCGCGCCGCGCACTCGGCCGGCGGGAAGCGGGAAGCGCCTCGCGCCCCCTCGCGCCCCCGTCCACCTCCGAGCGCTCCCTCGCAGCGCGGAGACGCGGCCGGCGCGGAGCCGGAGGGTGGGAGGCGGCAGCCCCCGCCACTCCCGGCGCCCCGGGACCGCCGCGCTTCCCCCCTCCCCGGAGCCCCTGCCCAGCGCTCACCCCAGCACCACCAGCTCCCCGTACTTGACGGGCTCCTTGTTCAGCGCGCACAGCTCCTCCTGGCTGGGGGAAAACATGGGGCCGCCGCTGTGGTGGCTCCGGCTGCCCCCGTCCCAGCCGCTGCCGCGGGGGCGCGTCCCGAGCGGGCTCCGCTCCGCTCTGCGCCGCTGGCCACCGGCAACGGCCACTACACCGCGGGGGGGGGCGGGGGGCGGAGCCGCCGGGGGAACGGACCAACCCGCCGCGGCGGGGGGGCGGGAGGAGCGAAACGGCGCCGTCCCCCCCCGGCGGGGCTGCGAGTGGCCCCGCCCTCCCCGCGCCTATTAACTGCCGGCGAACGGGGCGGGGCCTGGCGCGGGTGCGCTCCGCCCCCTTCCGCCCCCTGCTCCCCCCGGCACAGGCAGCAGTGGTACGGCCCGGCCGTGTTATGTAAACATAGAGTAAAGCGGACCCGGCCGCTCTTAAAGGGGCCGCGCAGCGGCGGCCGCGGCTGGGGGTCGGGGTCACCGAGGGCTCCTGCCCGCGGGGCTCTCTAGGTCACCTCACCCTGGATTCCACATCACCGGTGGGGTTCTAGAGCCTCTCCTGCCCCTGGGGCGTGTCCAGATCTATGGGGAGTCTCTGGACCTCACCTGCCGCAGGTTTGGGTGACTGCGGGGCTGCGTCGCGTCCTGTCTGGGGCGGGGGTTCTGAACCACCGCGGCTTTGGAGACCTGTGGAGAGCTCCTGGGTCACCTCCTGCCCCAGAGGGAGGGAGCTCAGCCACCCCCATCCCGTGCACCTTCCACAGGGTCTCAGCAGTGGGGCCACCATCAGGCTCTGCACTTGTGGCTGCTCTCCTGTCCCATCTCCTGTCTCCCATTCCTGGAGGTGGCAGCAGCCATGGAGCCCACATTCCAGCCTCTTCCGTCCACTGTCTTCTTCTGAGGGGACAGAAATGCCCCCTCCCCCTTTGTTCTTTAATGGTCCTTCCCAACCCAACCCATTCTGTGACTTCCAAGGATTTTTTCCCCCCAGCCTTCTGCTCCCTCGGTGTCTCGCCCACCACCATCCCCTTCTCTCCTCCTTTGTCCTCTGCACCTGACTAAAGTCCAAAACCAACAGAGATTGGCTTGATGTTAATCCATGTTGAGGATAGAAATTCACATTAGCTGATATTTGAGGTCTCCAACCCATTATCAAAGACAAAAGCAATGGGAGCATCCACCTTTGCTGAAGAGCATCCCTGAGGCCGGCACAGTCAGACTCAGGATCCAGCTCCTCCTGCCAAAAGCTTTCCCTCTGCCAGAAATTGTATTTAGCTATTAATTTTCCTGGTAATGTTATTTTTCTGTCGTTCTGGTGAAGAGGTGAAATGGAAAAACACAACCGATCTCGAAGGGCTGCAAAATGAAGATCTTCCCAGGGGCTGTGTGAAGAAGACAAGATTTTATTAAAGACAGGGAGCTGAATTATTACAGATTTATCTTCTTTATTGCTCTAACAAAATAGAAAAGAAAGCCAGGCCGTAAGTCACTGTCAAAGGAAACAAATACATCCCCAAAAACAGTGCGGAAAACAAAGCTCCTGGCTGCGTCCTCTTCAACTTCTGCATTTCTCCCCTGAAAGCAAGACCTTCACAGCAGCCTGGCTTTCACATGACATTAGCAAACTCCAATACTCTTCCAAAAAATGCTCCTGAGATGCTCCGCTCACATGGGCTCCCACAAGTCAGTGACATGTCTGGACTTAGAGCATCTTCTGCTGCTCCCACTCAGGAATGGAGGGATAAGCAAGGACCTTGAAATCTGATTTTGCCCCTTTTTTCCTGCTCTTTTTGGAAAACAGGGGGAAGCTGGGCAGTTCTGCACCCTTTTCCCAAACCTGCACATTTTTCTCCTAGCACACAAACCAGTGCTTTTGCTGTCATTAAACACAGGAGTGACTCCCACTTCATGACTACAGAAAATGCACTGGTTTGCACTGCTGAAAAAAATTATTGAATACAGCAAATGCTCTTCTCAGCATTGCTGGAAAATGAATGTGCAGGAAAAAGATCCCAGCGGGATTCACAGGGGACTATTTACACCTGTGGTGTTTGTTGGAGGTGAATGAGCTGTGCTGGGATGAGGAGGCACTCACCTGCCATGTACCCGTGGTGGGAGACTGTGACATAAACCCTGAGCTTGGGCTGATCCAGTATCTTTTTTTCCTTGGAAATGTGCTTCCTTTCTCCATGTCCAATCTCGTCATTATGCCCACAGGATGTTTTAGGCTGAGGGAAGATCAGCCCCAGCCCTACAAGGTGTTCTGAAGGCTGCTGAGTCTTTTCTTCCCAAATTTTAGGTTTTCTCATTTCAATTCCCAAGGACCAATCGCTGCCAGCACTGGAAACCTGCTTAGAATTGTTTAATACTTAAAGTTTTTACATTTTGGCTAATGAAGCAGAGCCAGGAGGAGGCAGTAGTTCTGCCACACATTACACAGCTCCCTGTGCCACACAGATCCTAGCCCCAAATCCCAGTCCCTCTGTTTCCCCCAGCTCCAAATATTCCTTTTGCAACTGGTATGAGCAACACTTGGCTGGCATTTTCCCCCAAACCCATTGACATAACTGAGAAATATACCCACAGCTGCATTCTGCTATTTTTCAGCTCAAAATATCTTTCCTTTTTGGATTTGGGATGTCTCAGGGTGGCTTTCCAGGGTGGTGAAGGGAAGTTTGGTTGTTTTCCACTGAAAGTGGAAGTCACAGATAACTTGGAGCTCCTTCTAGGCTGCATCAACACTGAGAGAGGGATTTTGCTCCCAGGTTTAGCATGAGCAGCTGCTTGGCTGGATGGAGGAATATCCAGCCAAGCCAGGCGAGCATTAGAATCAATGTTTGAAAAAAAAATAATCCCAAACATGAAGAAATAGTACATGCCCATTTATTTTTAAAATGAAATAAAAAGTTATTTTAAATGCAGGAAGATTAATAAGGCTCTAATTCAGCAAAGTACTTCCAGATGTGCTGGACTCTGAGTGTACTTCAGTGCTTTTATGAATCGGGGCTTAGGGAATGGGCTTCAAAAGCATTCAAAGAGGTTTTTAAAGTGAAAGAGGGGAGATTTAGATGGGATATTGGGAAGAAATTCCTGGCTGTGAGGGTGGGGAGGCCCTGGCACAGGTTGCCCAGAGAAGCTGTGGCTGCCCCATCCCTGGAAGAGTTCCAGGCCGGGTTGGATGGGGCTTGGAGCACCCTGGAATAGTGGAAGGTGTCCCTGTCCATGGCAGGGAGTTGGAATGGGATGAGCCTTAAGGTCCCTTGCAACCCAAACCATCCTGTGATTCTCTGAGTCTAAACAGCCCCTGAGTCACACCTGCAGCACATGAAACCCATGGCACAGGGAGCATAAATAGGGATAAAGGTTTCCATTCCCAGTCCTGCATTATCGCTGTTCCTAGGAAAGTTTCCAGGACTGGGATCAGGTTTATGTTCAGCCATCAGTGTGGATGGTTAGGCTGGGAAAATTAAACTCTGGGGTTGCAACAGCCTGGATTTGGTGCTCCAGGGAGGGGAATAAACCCCAGGAAAGGAGAAAAATTCTCTCAGCTCTAAGGTCAGGATCAAGCAGGTATCACCTGGGTGGGTGATACCTTTCAGGCTGGAAAGTCTCCAGCTGGCAGGTGAGTGAGGCTCTCAAGCAGCCACCAAGTAGAAATAGTGGAAGAAAGAGCAGCAGGTGTTTTAAAAGTAGATTTGATAAATAAGCAACAGGAAAAATAAGTTGTGACTGCACGTAATGATGCAATACCAAGCTTAGCATGTTTGGGGGAGCCTCTCAGCCCTGTGTTTCAGGGGTTTAGTGCCTAATTTAGGTCAGACTAAAATAGATTTCCTTTCCCTTACACCATTTGGGAATCTCTCCTATTGTCTTAATTTTCCACCACGGCGTGTAATGGTCTTGATTCATAGTGCCACCTCAAATTTAGAGAGGAGAATTGCGTTTAAAAATAAGTGGAAGAGCTAAAAGGATAAAATACTTTCAAATACCCTGGTAGCAGCTTAAAGATATGGCACAGGCTCCAGCTTAATATGTAACACTCCTTAATAAAGACCCTAAAGGGTTTTTTAAAAGCAAAGAAGTTAAGTAGCAGAGTGGGGAAGGCTATTAGGAACAAAAAAGATAGCTGTCAGAAATGAGGGAAATAGAATATAGCACAAACACTGGCAAATATAAAACCACAGTAAGGCAAGTGGAGAAGATATTTTAAAGCCGTTTACCAGAGGCATAAAAATGCTCATAAAAGCATAGCAGAGACAGAAATTCAACCAGGGACTCACTGGGACCAGCAAGCAGTGAAAGCGAGAAGTTTGGGGTGATATAAAACACTGGTGGGTGGAGTAAATGAGCTCCCCATGTGTCTGGGCTTGAGACTCCCACTGAAAAACCCTCCTTATCTGCAGTGGGTCTGATGAGCCTCTTAAATACAAGTGTCACCAAGAGAAATTTTGGAATAAAAAGGTAAATTGAGAGGGGAGAAAATTTCTAGAGTAAGACATCACTGGCCCAAGACTTGGAAAGAGATTCAAACACGATTATATGAGTGATTTTATTTGCATAATTATGTTCTACAAAACATTGTATAAATACATTATTATCTATTTGTATTTGTACAATTATATGAAGGGTTGCATTTGTCTGCAGGATGAGAAACAAGAAGCTTGCCACTGGAGAAGCAAGTTTAAGAACTTAAAGTTTAAGAGTTGAAGTCTTACCTGCACTACACAAATGAAAATACAATCAAGTTCAGGTAAATATGGATACCTGGGATGCACTGGGAAGATCTGATGCACCAGGGAAAGGGCAACAGGAAGTTTTTGCACAAGGAAGTCAAAGTTTATAACTCACTCACACCCCTTAAAGCAGCCAATGAATAGGTTGGAGGAGGCAATTGCATGTGTATCACATACCTGGGGTTCAGCAAAGCTTTGGCACCACAAGAGCTGTCAAAGAGATAAAAGTTGCATGAGATAAAGGAAGGGCTTCATGCATTAGCAGCTGAGACAAGAGAAACTGAAGCCTGGAAATCAGTTTTCATTTTCACAGTGGGGAGAGGTTATTGCTGGGATTTTGTGGTATCCTGGGGCCCTGGCCAGGCTGCTGACTTCTAATGGGAAAGTTTGCTGACATGCCAAAAATTTTAAGCTGACTGCAAGGAGTTCTAGAAGGACCCAGCAAGAAAGTGTCCAAGTAAAGTACATACAAGATGACCTTAGCCATATCTGTCTAATGGCTGGCTCTAATTGAGCCATTGTCATTCCAGAAAGGCATCCCGAGGTGTTACAGGTCCTTCTCTTGAAAGATCAGCTCAGGGAGCAATCTAAGTCTAAAACACAAAATGTGCCCAGATGGTTCTGTACGTCTTTTACAGCAAGTTAAATAGTCATTTATTTAATGTAACTGTTAAATAATAACAGTGGGTTATTCCAGAGGGATGGTCTGAGTCCCTTTTGCTGTGCCCCACAGCCCGCCCCCTTCCCTGGAACACCAGCACTGTGCACTCACTTTGCAGCTCGATTCCTGAATTCCTGTGTTAGCTAAGGGGGAATAAAAATAAACACCTTTGTGTGTGTTTGCCAAAATCAGAACACTGGCATCCCAAATTTCAGTGTTGCCTTTATTGCACTTTTCCCAGGAGGATTCAGGTCCAGCCACAGCTCCAGCTCCTGCTGAGGCAGCCCAGAGCCAAGTCCCCTCTCAAATCACCACATCCCTCTATCCAGTTTCTCACCTGGGAATGGACTTTTGCTGTCCAAGATGTCACCCCTTTTTCCTTTTAAATCTTGCCTCCATTTGAAAGTTAACACAAACACAGTGGTGGGATGCAGAGGATGGGCACAGTTTCCCTATAATTTACTTGTACCTAATTTAGGGGAAATTCTGCTACTCTGACCTTTCTCCCAGCAGACAAAGGTGGTGAGTCTGGTTCCCTGGGCTTGGACCACATCATCCTACTGCAGGAGCCATCCCTGGCCATGATGGCCCCCATCCCCCAGGGGAGGAGCTTCCAGAGCAGATGGCTGGGTCCCCATCCACAAAGAGATATTCAGCCATCCCATAAATCAACCAGACTTCCCCCAATCAAACATAATGAGAACACCCAAATCATTGCAGGATATGAGGCAGGAGAAGAGCTCTGCTTTCCAAGCACTGGGTCTCTGGCAAAGCACAGGTCTGTGGTCTCAGCCTGGCTCTGGTGTGAAAGGCTCCCGTGGTGAGGGTTTGTCATCCAATTGCACTGACCCCTGAGAGCCTGCTCTAGCTGCTGGTATCACACAACCAATTTTTATTAGCCAAGGAATCCACTTTTCAGGGGATGCTCGAGGAGTTTCAGGATGATGAGAGCCATCAGTGTCAGCACCCTGAACCTCAGACCCAAAAACTTCCCCAGTTTGCAGGTGCCAAAATATCTCGCCCACCAGCAACGCGTGAACACCCACAAAGACACTTAAACATCACTTTCACATATTTCTGCTACAAAGAATGAAATGCTTTTTAAAAATTACTGCATATTAGAAACGAGAGACATTCCCCTGGCTCCCATTCAGCCAGCAGATAACCAGCAGGTTACAGAAACCTCCTCCACATCTCCAGCATGATCCAGCCCAGGCTGTTCCCGAGCAGGATTCAACTCCACAGCCAGCAGCACTGAGCCCATGGGGGCCCCTTGTGTCCCCAAATTCCTCATCACTGCCTTTTTCAATCTTTGCAGCACTTATACACAGGATTTTGGAAGAGCAGGAAAACACTCTGGGACTTGGTGGGACCTCGTGTTCTTTAAGGAAGGTTTTGTGATGGGGGTGGTGGAGCACTGAACAGGCTGATGAGAGAGGTGACCACCACTGAAAACATTCAAGGCAGAGGTTGGACAGGGCTTCAAGCAACCTGATCTAGTTGAAGACATCCCTCCTCACTGCAGGGGGCTTAGACAAGACGACCTTTAAGGGTCCCTTCCAGCCCAAACTACTCTATGAGTCCCTTCTGTGGTTAATAACAACTTGGGAGTTCTGTCTTCACGGGCAGCAAGACCTGGCAATTCATCATTTCCTCCTCTACGTCTTGTCAGGGTAAGGAGGTGCCAGGTCATACCTGAATGTGTTAAAAGCAGCATTTGGCCTCCAAAGTGTATACACCAGTAAAGCCTTATAGCTCCCTCCCAGCATCTGACATTCTTTTCACTGCTGTAATTTACTGAGTGCATTGCCAGGTGCCCCTGGCAGGCTTCCAGGCTGCCTTCAGCCAGCCAGTGCATAAACTCAGGGGAAAAAAAAAAGGCTTTTGCAGCCCCAAAAATCCTTGAAATCTGAGCAAGAGGGGGGAAAAAAGGAAGCAAAAACCACAACAAACACAGCACCAAAAAGCAGCGACCACCATCGGCGCGCAGATGTCGGGAGGATGTAGCAAAAGGAGCGACATCCTGCAGCATCCTGTAAAATCAACGTGCAGCGGCAGGTCCCAAAATCCGGAGCGCTGCCTTCCTGCCGGCCCTGGGAGCTTGTGCTTCGGAGATGGTTATAGATGGTCACTTCTCCTCCGCCCGCCCCGTCTGGGTAATTAGTAAGTCATTAGCTTTACAAGCTGAAAGGCTCGCTATTGTCGGGAGCGGCCGGGATTCCGGTCGAGTTGTCTTTATTATGGGCTCTTTAGCAGATGGACGGCTGGAACGGTGCTCCACAGCAATCAGGTAATGGCTGAGAAACACAATCCTGGTGGTCCCTGATTGCTCCTGGAATCGTTAGGCGATGGAGATGCCTTGTACCTCATCGGATAATGTCTCTCCTTAGCAAAGGAGATATCATGGAAGAGGCTGAGAGCTCCTCACCTTTTGGGCAGGGAAAAGGCACTTGAGTGGCTGAGATTTACCAGTTCTGTTAAAGAGGGGAAGATTTTGTATGGAAACACCAGAAGAATCTGTGGAAACGAGTGTGATACATTTTTTGGTACAAAAAGAGCACGCACATACCTGCTGTTGCCATTAAGAGACGGAAGATGAATGAGGAAAGCCTTTGAGCTGAAAGAAAATCAACATGAATTCATTGCTAAGGGTTAGCAATCATACACAGAGAGTACATCCAACCCCAGCAACAGCAAATACATTATTGAAGGAATCAAAAGAACAGGAAACCACTTGCTAATAAAAATCGCCATCTGCCTTCTGGAGTGAAGGAGTCCTTGGATCAGATGTTTTAGTCAAATCCAAGCATCCAGGAAAGCAAAAGAAACCTTATAAATCCACATATGGAAGTGTAGAGATGGTGGCAAAATCACAGGATCATGGAATGGTTTGGGTTGGAAGGGACCTTAAGCCCATTTTGTTCCACCCCCTGCTATGGACAGGGACACCTTCCACTAGCCCAGGTTGCTCCAAGCCCCGTCCAACCTGGCCTTGCCCCAAAAGTTTACATTTCACAAATTTCATTTTATGTATTATTTTATTTACTTTGTGTTTTGTTCACCTGATTTTTGGGGAACAGAGCCATAGGAAGCCTCCTCATCCAAGAACTAGCCCAACCTGCAACTCATTAGTGAGGCTCTACACAGCCAAACCCTCTGCTTGTCCCATCTGCAGCAGCCAAAGCCTCGGTGACCTCAACCCCCCCACCTGGGATCCCCAACCCTGCCACGGCTGCTTATAAATCTTTACATTTGAGACACAGGGCGATCGATAACTCCAGGATGCAAATGGAGCATATGGAGACTATAGCAGGCAACACAAAGGCAGAAGCCACAGGCCACTTCCATGATCAGAAAGAGAAGGAGCTGCTAATTATGCAAAGGTCATTGACTGAGCATGGTGTTACATTTAAATATTTCAGCGTGTCTTTGCCTGGATCCTCTCAGAAATGTTGTCTTCGTGTGGGAAATGCTCCTCTGTTTCGGGGAAGATAAGGAAACACAGAAAAAGCGCAGATGTCTCTGTTTCATGCCACATGAGAACTTTAAAGCAAACTCAAGCATCCTGAGGGCTTTGGGGTCCTTTTTTTTCTTTTTTCCCCTCTCCCTGTAGTTATTTATTCATGCTTTGACTCCTGGTTGCTCCACACAGTTTCCAGCGTGAAGTCAAGATAAACATTTCTACCTCCCAAAATTCGCATCGTCTCTGCGCCTCGCTGACGGATGCAGCGATGGCAGCTTGGTGCTGCGGGGTGTCACCTCCACCCCAGCCACCCTGTCACCTCCTCTGTGCCCACAGGGCATGGCTGGCACGGTCAAGGAGAAGGAGACAAGGTTTGACTTTCATTCTTTCCCCTCCTCCTCTTTGCAAATGTGTTACAGTGAGAAGGAACATTGTCCGCAGGTCCGTGGGAAGCACAAAGCCATGGCTGTGCTGACCTCCTTATAAAAATTCAAGCCTGTCCTCATTTTTCCTGGAGGTTTTGGTGGTTTGCACACACATATCTTTGTCCTCCCCCCACCCCCAGCACTGACCAGTCCAACAGCCTCCAGTGCAGCCCAGCCCTGCTGCCCACACCAGCAAGTCCTGACAGACCCAGTCAAAACTTTGACAATCAGGGAGAAATTTTGAAAATTCTGTCTCGGAGAAAAAAAGCCCTGCTTTTATTTCCAGTGATGCTGCCAGTTCAGTTCAGTGAAGCTCAGCTGGCAGTGCTGACAACTCAGCTTTTCCCAAAATCAAGCCCTTGAAGCCTCTCTGGCCGGTCTCTCATCACTGCAAGCACAGGGAAGGGTGGGATGCTGGGTGTGTAATTTGGAGATTTTCACTTAAATAGATTCTCTGTGACCACTGAGGTCCCTGGCTGGAGTCTGTGAATTTTAAAAAGGACCTGGCTGTGTGCTGAGTGCTTTGTCCTCCTAAACCTACCACTTCAAATCCCTTTTGCTTTCCTATCTCCAACCCTATTGTTTGGGGTTTTTTTCCCCATTTCAGGTATTTAAATATTGAGCTCACTACTGGTATTAAATTTTTTTAAAGGTTGTTGATTTAAGAACCTCACACATTTTTTTACATATTATATTTATATTTATGTTTATTGTGATGCTTATACATTATATTTATATTGGGAGGATGGATGCCCATGGTTACACAGGTTACAGAAATGGGAATTCCAGTTCATGGGGTAGACTGAGCTTCACCCTGGGATGTGCATGAAGGGTCCTCACCTCTCCCTGCCCCCTGGCAGCATTTTTGGGTTGATGCAGGGTCCATCTGCTCTGCTCCTCTCTGAAAATTTGGGATTTAAGCAGCATTTGGGAGTTACACCATTGGTAAATACATGGGATATGCTGGGTTTCTTCCCTTAGCCACAAGCAGGATTAAGGCCAAAGAGCTTCTTCCTGCCAAAAACAGGAGAATAATCCTGTCATAAGCCATTAATATGGAGCTGTATTGGCACTTGGCAGCAAACCACCAAACCCACAAAGTTGTGTTTAATTTGCTGTTAGAGGACAGGCTGAGTCTTCTTCACTCAATTATACCGAGACAACATTTCAGCACCAAGCCCTGGAAACAGGCCACCCCTCAGCTCTCCAACTGCACATCTCCATCCCGGGATCACTGGCATTGCCCATCCATTGCTGCTCTCATGGGAATTCCATGATTTGCTGGGATGGCCTTTGAGCAATACATCCCAGGGTTTTCCATTCACACCGATGCTGCCGTGGGAAGCAGAAGGTGTTTTGTCCCCCCAAGAGCCAACCCAGCCTGGCACCCATCTCATTTTGGCCCCATGCACATGGCAGAGTAGCAAGAACAAGCAGAAACCACCCCATTTCCCCCCAAGAGTAATGGCCAGGTTGGATTTTTGACTTTCTACAAGGTTTGTTCTCCCTCCTCCCATTCCAGCCTGCAGGTCCCCATGTGAGCCAGGCTCCCTGACAGTGCTGGGCTTTGCCTGGTGACTTCCTGCCTTCCCTGGCTTCCCATCGGATACAAAGCCTTCCTCCATCATCCAGGATGTCGTTTTCTATTTTTACTCAAATCCCTTTAACTTTTTGACACTTTTTAGGCAGCAGCCTGGAGGAAATAGATTATCCCGCCGGTGGAACTGCACGGCTCCGGTCCTTGGTTAAGAAGATAAAACTTCTTCTTCTCAGGGTTCATCACATTCCTGAACTGTGTGTGACTCCTAACTCACAAAAGAGTGAATAAAATGCCCGTGAGCTTTTGTTAGATAAAAATTTATGATTAATCATCATATCCTTCATGTGGATGGGGAACAGCAAGCAAGGAACATTTCTCGGTTTTGAATACAGACAGCCTGGGAGACAGCTGCAGCCTTTTCTCTCAGCTCCTTGGATGTCTCTTGACTTCCTCAATTTCCATCTGAGTCTAGAAGCTGTTTAGCTGTCCCAACATTGTGTGGGGACATGAAAAGTGGGGCAAAAGGTCTTTCACAAACTGCAGTCACCAATGCAGGGACCACTGCTGGTATTTTGTCACAGAGGCACAGGATGGTTTGGGCTGGAAAGGACCTTGAAGTTCATCTCATTCCAACCACCTGCCATGTGCAGGGACACCTTCCACTATCCCAGGTTGATCCAAGCCCCATCCAACCTGGCCTTGAACACTTGGGGCATTCACATTTTCTCTGGGGAACTTGTTCCATCGTTGTCCTCACTTGTTGTGCAGAATCTGAGTTTGATATTTCCTTCTTTTGGTTCTGTAAATGCAGGTTCTGTAATCCTGCTTTTAATTTTTGCCTATATTTCTTACCAAACAAACTTGCTGTAAGGTCTCACTTCTCCTTTGTTTCCAGCACCTGGAGATGTGCAGAACAACCACCGCCTTAGGAATATTTTGAAGCAACAGGAGGAGAAACTCCAGAGCGGCTCCAGGGAGAACGCTCCCACGTTCCTGAGATTCCTCTTCCAGCACTCCTCAGACAGACTCACCGTTTTATTTGCAAAAACTGGGAATGCTTCCAAATCCCAGCCTGTAAAGCCTTTCACAAAAAAGAAAAAAAATAACAAAGCAACAGAGGAAAACCTCGCTTTCCCCCACTGTGGAGCAGGAGACCCTTGCAAGCAGCAAAGCCCCTGCAGATGTGCCCCTGTGAAGGGCAGCATGCTGTGGGTGTTCACCACTGATCTGATGCTTCCCAGGAAGTGTGCAGGGCCCAGGATTTCAATTTGCAAGCACAGCTCTGGGTTGTGTCTCCAAGGATAACGTGCTCTTCATCCGCAGGAAAATTCAAGGTGGGAATAAACAAGGTTTGCTGGGATCCCTGACAGAGCAGGGTCACCTGGCAGAGCTCTTGAACATGTTTTTCTTGTGCTGGTGCCCCCATTGTGGAGCAGCTGCTGAATCCCATGCACCTGGATGACAGACTCTTGGATTTGCCCCCACTCTCCCAGCAAGTGGGAAAAATAAGATAGAAAAATAGGGTGTTTCTGCTTGTCAAGGGTAGGACACAGGTAACTCCTCACACCTGGGCCAGCTGGGCAAGCACGGGTTTGATGCCAACACTTGGACTGCTGTGAGCAGCAGTAGAGGAACCCCTTTTAGACGTGTAAATTTTCTACGTGGGCTCGGGGTTTTGTGGCAGAAGTTTGACTCTTTGCTCTTTATTTTCCCACTGGAGCTCAGAAAAATCTTTGACCTTGAGCGCGCAGTTTCCCTTCTCTTCGAGTTCTTCGCTCTGTCTTGGTCAGTTACTGCCAGTAACACC
Organism: Corvus cornix cornix; assembly: GCF_000738735.6. NCBI lineage: Eukaryota > Metazoa > Chordata > Aves > Passeriformes > Corvidae > Corvus > Corvus cornix. The sequence goes on along the minus strand of NC_046335.1, from coordinate 3,538,944 downwards.
GACAGAAGAGGGGGAAAAAAGCTGAAACAATGTATATTACATTGTTTTAACCTCATTTTGTACATCCCGAGCACTCATTCTGCTGAGCAGGGAAACAAATGAACTCTGCTTTTCCAGATCTGATCTCCAGCCTTTCCCGGAGCTGCAAACTCTCAGACCCAGGGGTGACAGCTCCCCACCCAAAGTAAGGCAGATGGGTGGCACCGATGGATAACTTGCATTTCAAGGACAGGCTGGTCACAGAGAAGCTGAGCCAGGGCCAGAGGCACCTCGGTCTGTCTGCTGAGCTGAGCAGCCTCACCGCTATAAGCAATTAGCATTCGTGCGGAGAGGTCTGACAGACCCTGTTTTGCAAATGCTGAAGTGTTGACACTTCCCAGCAAGGTTCATCTTGTGTTATTGGCAAAGAGGAAACTACTCTGTTAAATTTGCAGGGGTTTTCTGCTACGCCTTCCCCTTGCTCTAACCCAGGAGCAGCCCAGTGCTGATGTCCATGCTCCTATGATCTGCAATCACAGAATTATGGAATGGTTTGGGTTGGAAGGGACCTTAAAACTCATCCAATTCCACCCCCCTGCCATGGCAGGACACCTTCCACTATCCCAAGCTGCTCCAAGACCTGTCCAGCCCAGCCTTGAACCCTTCCCTGGCTCCCATGGGAACACCTCAGTGCCTTTGACAGCTTCCCCTCCTGGGTGCTTCTATTGCTTTAGCTTTGAATTTGAGCCTCCTGACAAACAGCACGCTGGGTACCCCCCACCTCCACAGCCAAAGCCTTGCCGTTGCAGCCAAGCCCTGCTGAAGATGTTATCAGGAAAGGGAATTATTTGCTCCTGGAGCATGTATTTGTGCCTTGCAGCTATCAGGCTGCACAAATATGTGGAGTGTTGCCGATAACTCACCGAGGGAAGTCTGGAAAACGGAATCTGCAATGAAATAATTCTGCTTGTAGACTCCTATTTTATGTATTTCTGTTTCCTTCCTTCTTCTCCCCCCCCCCCCACTTCCCCCTCTTCCTCCCCCCATTCCGTTTACATCTAAATGAGGTCTTTGTCTTTTCTGAGTTAATATTTAGTCACCGGTTCCCGTTCAAGGCTCCTAGCTCAGTTTCTCAGAGCAGAGGCATTCCCAGGGGAGAGCAGGGTCCGAGCAGGACATGGATCTGGTGCCACACAGCTCCTCCAGGTATTCAGGGACTGCACTGGAAATGGCTTTTACATATGGATTTGTAACTCAGTGATGTGAACTTGTTTCTTAGCAGCACACAGAAAGAAATAGCACATCCTGTATCACAGAATCACAGAATCATTTAGGTTGGAAAAGACATCTGAAGTCATCGAGTCCAACCTGTGACTATCACCACCTTGTCACTCAGACCAGAGCACTGAGTGCCATGTCCAGTAGTTCTTGGGACATCTCCAGGGATGGGGACTCCACCACCTCCCCAGGAAGTCCATTCCAATGCTTAACAACCCTTTCCATGAGGAAATTCCTCCAGATTTGGTATAACAGAAACCCAGGATCGAGCCCACTTTAGTGGTGACTTATCCAATGTCACCATCAGACTGAAAGTTCACACAGCTTCAGTTAAAGAGACACTTCCCAAAGACCCTGCTCAAACAAGGATGTATTTACAGTTAATCATTTTAGATCCTCCCAGAGACTTGCATTAACTCCAGGAACAGACAAGGGAAGCTGTCCATTAAGGGATTGATTTCCACTGAGGTATCAGCCCCTCTTTGTTCAACTCCTGTCAGAGCAGCCGATGGTGTCCCGTTGATTTACAAGGCTCCAGCTCTCTTCATCATCACTTTTTCTTGCCTTTTGCACTGAAGCTACAAGAATATATGTTTGCTTCTAGGCCTATCTATATGCAAAAGCATTATGGTCTTATCTGCCAGCTGAGCTACACCAGCTGGAACCCAAAGCTTGTTGTTATTTCAATATAAGTCCCTGTTACATCATATCCTCTAAACTGGATTTAATTTCTGTTTGTAAATAAGCAGATACTTTAGGCAGGGGGGAAAAGAAAGATATTTATAGGCTTAAATAAAGCATCTGCTTAATCTGACACTGAAATGAATACAGGTGGGGTTAGAACCTATAAACACAGCAGGTTTTCTAACCAGGGACTGTAAGGTGAGACCTCAGACGGGTTCCACCCAACCTAATTCACACAGCTGCACAGACTTTGGGGATTTCTTTTGTTTGCTCCAAGTGTTTCCTGCTTTTGCTCAAGTCAGCTGGGAATGGGACTTGGCTGTAGAGCAGGATCCGACTTCCCATGGAGCAGCAATGGTTGAAAATCCAGGGGTGCAGAGTTGGGTACAGCTCTTGAGTGAGGACGAGAAGGTATTGGTCACCATCTGACTGCCTTGCCTGCATTGCTTGGCAGAATTGTCTGCACCTTATGCCAAGAAAATAGAAATACTGGAGAGGTTATGAAGAAAAATAGATTCATCTTTGGTGTGGGAGCATCAAGAGTTACCCATGCCACAGATGGTCCCAAATTATCAGCCCACACAGCACCAGGGTGGAGGTGGGCTCCACTGTGACCAGGAGAAAAGCAGGGAAGAGCTTGAGGGGAGAAAGGGAGGGTAAGACACACACAAGGAGCCGTTGGGTGCAGGAGCCAAGGAGCTCAGGAGGGTTTGTGAGGATTTGCAGTCATGGAGTGGTCTGGGCTGGGAGGGACCTTTAAAGATCGTCCAGTTCCAACCAGTCCCAATACCATCCCTTGAGGGACACCACCGTATGATCTCCATTGGGACACTGAGGCATTGACTACAACACTTTGGACATGATGATCCAGGAAATTCCTTCTCTTAGGGAACGGCCGAATTTGTGCTTTTCTTAGAGGCAATGTGTGAGCAAAGAGAAGGGACCCATGGTCAGAGCACTGGCATCCAGCCCATTCCCCAGCTACCCCAGAGGCACAGACACCCACCAGGCCCTGCTTCCCTCTGTGGGCCCCCTCTCTGATGGGCAATGCCAGCAGAGCAATGCCCTCTTCTCCCTCTTTTCAGCACGGCTACGTTTCCTTGGCACATCAGCATTTTTCAAAGTGAAATACCAGAAAAAACCCACCCCTACACCCCCTTCCTGTGGGGAGATTTCGAGCAGCCCACAGTGAGATGCACCCATGTCCTTCAGCTGAGCCCGGCTGGGCACACACACAGCCTTAGAAACCCACATATTTAATTCTCCCCAGAAGAAAGCTGAATTCAAGATTTAAGAACATGAGGTTGGCACTTGGCTCCAAACCCCTCCTGCCTCCTCAGCTGTTGACCACAGCAGGATGATTCCGGAGCCGGGCTCGGTGTAATTATTCTGCTTTCTGTCTTGAAGCCACGCAGAGATGGAGTTACATAACAATACTGCTTAAGCACTTGCAAAATGCACAATTTGATTAATCTCAGCAATGTGCCGGTTCCGGGATCTAAAAAGACAGCCATGTGCATTTTAACAAAGTTAAAGCCCAAAGCTTTTCATTTCATCCTAATGGATAGCAAAGGTCATTCTCTATTTGATAGATGATGATAGCACTGCTGCATTTGTCTGCTGGCTGGCAGGGCTGGATCCCTCTGAAGTTCGTGTTAATGAGATTCCTCCTACCACAGGCACGCAATTCTCCAATGAGGCACTGGCACTGGATTTATCGTGGAGATGCCCATTCTGCATCCACCCAACAGGATAAATGCAACTTCCCATCATGCCAATGAGGTGCTCACGGCAGCTACGTCCTGATGTTTTCCATGGCATAAATCCCAGGTGGTGGCAACTGACTCTACACCTAGATGTATTCCTTCTCCCCGTGACTCAGTTCAGTGACATTTTTCAGGAGGAACAGGTACCAGCAAAGAATTAAAAGTGGAGATTCTACATTTCCCCCCTGGGAAAAATGTCTAAAATAAAGGTATCAGCTCGAATCCTGAAGGGATGATATTTATTTCACTTGCAGAACCACTTAGCAGCATCCAGAAGCCACGGAGTTCCCAAGCTGGACCATAAATTATCAGAGATGCATTCATGTGCTTAACGGTGCTCTTGTGTCTCGCACGGTGAGAGGTGGATGAATTAAAGCCACGGGAGATGCAGATCCTCTTTTCCAAGAGTGAGGTAGAAGCCATGGTAAGGAAATGGGACCAAGCAGCAGCACAGAGCATGAGATCCTTCTGCAGAGGAGAGGGATGTGGTAGGAAGCTCAGGAGAAGACATGGGTGCTGTAAAATCCCCAGAAGGGGAAGCCCTGTGTGACAGCCTTCCTCCATCTCCTCCTTCTGGTGCTGAAGGAGCCCAGCAAACCATCAGGGAGGCAGTGGAAGGCAAAGCCCAGGACATGAGATCTTGGAGAAGAATTCCAGCTGGAGCATCAGCTGCTGAGCTGGGCATGACTGCCTGGATCCCCTGTCCCAACAATTCACCCCAGTGCCATGAGGTGTGAGGGCTGTTCCAACAGGAAGACATTCCATGTCTCCATAGAATCACAGAATGGTTTGGATTGGAAAGGAATTTAAAGCCCATCCCATTCCCACCCCCTGCCATGGGCAGGGACACCTTCCACTACCCCAGGTTGTTCCAAGCCCCATCCAACCTGGCCTTGGACAATTCCAGGGATGGGGCAAGAACAGATCCCCGATATCCTGGGCACTCACGTGTACATGTACAGAACCCTTTCTTGGAGTTGGAGATATCCACCTGTAGTTTGCCTCTGGAGGCCCCTATGTTTTCCATGTGCCTCCTTCTGCAAAAGGCAGGAAAGTCCTGAGTGCTGATGAGGGACTTGAAGTGATTGGGAATGCTTCAAACACCGGGGTTTGTCCTTAAATTACACGGCCCATTAACAAGCCTAAATTAAAACAACACTATTAGCAGGAGATCTGAGGGAGAAGGTGGCTTCAATTTTCATACAAATGACACATAACTAAATACCAGAAATTAAATATACCAATAATAGCCCTTTAAATCCAGTCTTACCAACTGCAATTATTAAAGTCTACACCAAGGCCCCCAAAATCTTAAGACTGACGCTGGAAAAATCAGCAAATCACAGAAAGTATTCACATTTTTTCTTTTTCTTTTTAATTTGACATTGGTGTTTTCAGATTCCATCTTTTGACACTGCTCAGTACCTATGAGAAATTAATAATAAAATTAAATACCCCATGCAGGATTATATTGCAGGTAGTAGAGGAATTGAATTAGCCCAAGTGCCCAAAAGGCTTCTCTAACATACCGGGTTAGAATGGAACATCCTGGCCCTGCACAGGATAACCCCCAAAAAAATCACAGCACCTGAAAGCACTGTCCAAACACGTCTAGAACTCTGTCAGGCTTCATGCCATGACCACTTCCCTGGGGAGCCTGTTCCAGTTCTCAACCATGCTCTGGATGAAGAACCTTTTCCTAATTTCAGCCTAAACCTCTCCTGACCCAGGCCTTGTGCTGCCTTGAATGATCACACACTTCTGCCAAACCCCATGACTTCAAAGCCTGAAGCATCCCTAGGCTGTTTGATGGGCTGAGCGTCACCCAGGGGATCAAACCAACCCCTCAGTCCCAAAGCATCTCAGAGCTGACACATGAGAGCCCAGCTGAACACCAGGCCCTTCACGTGCTGGGCAGCAGACAAGCCCACACAATGGTTCCCTTCATCCTGACCTCCAAACCCCACCTCATTTTGGGACACCACACAGCCCTCTCCGTCCGTGTGACTTTGCCGACTGCCTTTGCCTCAGGACAGGCAAAGCAATCACTACAGTGAAGTTTAAAGAGCTGCCAACACCTAAAATTCCTGCTTATTAGACATAATCATAATCCTATAATGACAATATAGTACATTATAATTTGCAAGAGAGGGGAAATCTTGACATAAATTGCTCGCCTCTAATTCACTGACCCGAGTGCAATTCTGGCACACTGGTTATGGGGAAGAGATTCTTTATCACAGAATCCCAGAATATCCTCAGCTGGAAGGGACCCACAAGGATCATCAAGTCCAAATTCTGGCTCTGCACAGGACAACCCTAAAAATCACACCATGCAATTTATTTGTAAGACTGAAAGGGAGAGTGACCCTCCCCTCTTCCACAGTAAAGGACTTATTTATGGAAATTTCAGCACCCACCAGACTCAGCCCATCATGCTTGAGGTCATTATTCGCACCCCAGAAGGTAAAAATGTCCCACTCACGGGCCAGAACTCACATCTCCAAACCACTGTACCAATAAATGGAGCCAGAAATATGGCACTTGGGGCCATGGGTGAGTGGTGGTGTTGGCAGTGCTGGGTGAACAATTGGCTGGATGACCTTAAGGGTCTTTTCCAACCTAAATGATTCTATGGTTCTATGCCAGCAACCCGTCCTGCGAAGCACTGAGAAAAGCGAGGGGCCAGTTTTGAGGCAGAAAGGTGCCTTTTGGTCCCCACTCTGACTGAGTTTCTGCTGCCTTTGGGTTGCTCCAGGGCCAGGCTGCAGCCAGAGCCCCCATTCCAGGCACAGCCCCGGCCCCACAAGGATCAGCCGGGCAGAGGCTCCCTCCAGGCACTGCAGTGCTGCGGCAAAGGCTCCCGGAGCCGCTGGAGCTTTTAAGCCTTAAAACACAAATAAGATTTACTGAGGGGCTGCTGCCGTTTCAGCAAAGCTGAGATACGGGGCTCCCTCCCCATGGAATGCAGATGCTGCTGTAGGAACTGAGCGCATTTCTTGGAAGGGGGGGAGGCTCCTTGGAACCCCCAGCAGACACTTCCACATTCCACACCCCCGCACTTCTACTCCGTTCTGATCCCTGCTAATAAAACACTTAAAATAAGAAGCTGGGAGAGTCCCCAGGACACGTTAAAGGTTATCCCGGCTCCATTACTCATCCCGGAGGGGAAGGCAGAGGGAAGCAGCTGAGTCACATCGCGGCGGCACGGAGAGAGCGGCTGGAGACACCGGAGCCTTGCGGCTGCTCCGTGATTTTCCTCCACAACTGCTCTTTTTCCTGACTGCCCTCCCCAAATGATGCTCTGACAAGCACGAGAGAATCTTAATTTCCCCTCTGCGTGTGTGGGCGTGTACCTGCAAGGGGATACTCCTGCTTTTCCACCTGAATATCATCATCCCCAGCAGTCTCCGCATGCCTCGCGTAGCCCTGGGGTCTGAGCCTCCTTCCCAAAACTTCCCCCACACGCTGCACATCCCATCCTTAACCCCAGCTCTTTATTAAGGGAAAAAACAGCATGTTCAAAAATTGCCCCAAAGCCATGAAGGCTCTTGTTACACCTAGAAAACCCCAGAAACCCTAAAGGACTTGCCAGAGCTCTCTCCCTGCCCCGGGCAGGCTCAGCCCCGCTCCCAGCACGGAGGCTCTGGCACAGCACAGTGGGGAAGGAAGGCTGCAAGCAAGAGTGTTCGAAAAAGGTCATTTCTTGGTCCAGCACTGAGTTAGAGCTGTATTTTCTGCCTTTTGACAGCATTAACCAGAACACCCAGATGTCCAAAGCATCTCTGGAGGAAGGAGCCCATAAAGTTGACCAATTCTTTCTCGGTTCAGGGCATGGCCAGGGTGTAAAAACAGGCTCCTGGGGGCTGTTTATACCCAAGCCTGACCTTTGAACCTTCATTACTTTATAGCAGCCATTTAAAATCATCCCCTATGTCCATGCAAACACCATGGGTAGCACCTCCTGGGAACAGCATGGCTAATGGGGAGCTGGGAGAGGGCTGCAAAATAAATGTTTCTTGCCTTGCCCGTGAAACAGAGCAAACTCCTCTCCCGGCAAAGCAGCCGTTCCTTTTTTTTCCCAGCCGTCTGTGTTATTTTTGTGTCATGTTGCTGGTTAAAAATACCCCTTGCCAGCAGGAACAGAGTTATTTGGAGCACCCTCCTTTATCTTTGTTTGGGAAGAGCACACACTACCATCAGCTGCTTCCTTCCTCCTAAAAATCGCCTTCTGCAAAAAAAAACCAAAAAAACCATTGATCCTGTGCCTGCTCTGTGGCCTTGGAGAGATGATTGTGGCCACGAGGGGCTTTCCAGGCCTAATGTCTCCAACAAAGGGGACAAGGACACAAGTGCCTGTCACATGTAGGGTATGAGGGAGACCTTCCAGTGTCAAAGCTTGTGGCTTCTGAAGGGGATCCTGCAAGGACGTTCCTGGCTGCAGGAGAAAAGATAAAAGTACATGGGTCTGGACATCAAGATGAGCTCACTGGGAGGTTTTTGCTCGTGGAGCATCTCCATGACACCAAGAATGAGAAGCCAGTAATGACCATAAATAATCTGTGAGTGAACCTGGAGTCAGTGATGGAGCCAGCACAGCCCCAGAGCCTCCCCTGCCCTTCCACAGCTGCCACTTCAGAGGAACAAAAAACATGGGAAGAGTCCTCACAGCCTCTCTCCGTGGGGTGTCCAGGAAACCCAAAGTCCATTCAGGATCCTGAACAAAAACAATTTGATGGTGCCAAAAACCCAAGGTATTTGTTAATAACCACAACTGTTAATAGTGTCCATGGAGCATCCCCCAAACTTCACTCTCCCATAAAGCATCCCCTAACTTGTTAAGATGGGCAAAACTATCTCCCTCAATCTTTAGCAATCTTTGATTGTTTTTATTTACTGCAGGGCATTCTGAGACCCCAAAGAATTCCTGGGGAAACTGTAGCACCCTGTGCTCAGCAGTGCCCTGCCCTCGTCACTGAATCAGGCCTTTCTTTTCTCCCTTTTTTTTCCAGGCTAAAGTAATCAGGGAGTAAAAGTCTGGAATCCAACCACAAGGAGCATGAAAATATTTGAACAAGCTGGTTTAAATCAAGGCTTTGACTTGCCTTTGTAATGGCCTCTTTGGTCAAGGCTTGAGCATGCTGCTGCATTTTGGAGTGGAAAGCAGAGGACGGGTTTGCTCCATCTGGTCTTGGGGCAAGCACGGAGGCAGAAGCATGGCCTGTGGTCTCCAATATTCCAGAGAGAGAAAGGAAATTCTTTAATCCTGTTTGGCTTTTTGGTTGGTTTTTTTGTTTGTTTGTTTGTTTTTTTGGGGGTTTTTTTTTGTAGTTAATCTGAACAGGGTGGTTTTGATCCAGCCTACGGTCAGCGGGGCTGCCACCACTCATTCCTCTCTCTCCTGCAGCTCCCACTGAACATGGGATAGTGTGGAAGAAACCCAGAGCACCAGAGGTGACACTGACCCTCCCAATTTCTCCATCCCAGTGGCTCCAATTTCTTCATTTCTTGGGTTTTTTCCTGGCTTCATGCATCCAAAGGAATTGTGTGCTTCCGTTTCCCACTGTCCTCCCTAGAAAACACGTCAAAGCCCAGCCCTGCGCTCAGCAAAGGCTGGAGCAGCCCAGTCTTCTGCTTTCCAAGGTAAATAATGACTTTGATTAGCAGCTATGCCTAATTAACCACGTGGAGTTGATGACTCAGCTGACTGTCAAAAGCTTTTTTGCTCTGGTTTCCAGTTTTCACAGCTTGACCCAGCGTCTGCCCCTGTGTGCATCAGTACACACCTGAAAGCTCAGGGAAATCCCAGTTCCACCAACCAGGCCCTTCAGGCTGGCCTCAAGCTGTGACATCTTTTTGAGTGAGTTTGGCAGAACCCCTCCAGCAGGGGCCTGCCGGCCTCCTGAAAAAGGAGATTATTTTTGTCCTCATTTGAATTTTGACAAGCAAACAGGCTCTGTTGATTCAGACATCACACTTAGGCTCGGGGCGGTAAATACTGCAAGGTTTGCTCTTTTTATCAGCTTGCTCGGCAAATCAATAGAAGGACTCAAAAACGTATTGTCATCATAAACGAAGGAATTCATTAATGCCTGTTGTTTGCCTCCGTGTTTTAATGGAATGCAGAGCAAACACATCCAGAGGGTGTTCGCTGAGGCCGGCAGCACAAAACAGGATTTCCAGCCACTTGGAATTTGCCTGGGAGGAAGAGTGATGGAAGTGAAGAGGTGGCAGGACCTCGGTGAAGATGGCTGGAGGCTGGGGATTTGCATCCCTCTTCCTGTGCATATCCTGAGGGAAAGAAATTCATCTTTTGGACATGCTCTCCAACACCTCCACTCCCTGGGAGGCATTTTGGGAGTGGAAGGATGTGTCTGGCTGAACCCTCACCTCTCGCAGAGCCCGTTATCTCACCAGTGGGAGAGATTCCATCTCGTTCAACGCCTCTGGACAAAACACGTGAAAACTGCATTGCTTTAAATATTCCATGCACCCTCCAACAGCCGTGTTCCCTTTCCATGAATCACCAGGACCCAGCCAGAGCAGCTGTCCTGGAGGTTATATGTGCTCAGTAAATACGTTTTTTGGCACCAAGATGAGCATTTTCCCTGCTGCACTTTTGAAGTGTAAAAGGGGAAAGATGCAAAGCGTCAGCTCCGCTGCCATCACACGGCTCCAGGAGCTATAACCCATGATCCCATCCAGTCCCATGAGCCTCCATCGGCACCAGGCAGGAGTCTGGGCATGCCAAGAGGTTTATGTGTTCCATTTCTTAAACAAACCCTCCTTCCAGGCACTGGGGAGCAGGGTCAAATCGGGACACAATGTGAGATCCAGTTCTTGTACCCTTGCCCATGTCCCATGGATCCTCCTGGGACTTCAGCAGCAGGAAGGAAGGAAATCCATGGCATTTGCCCAACATCCAGGTACCTGCAACCATGTTTGAATGGAAGGCATTGTAGGTATCTTAGTAGACTTTTAAATCTTTTAAAGTTTTCTCCCCACTTGCTCAGCAGCAGAAGAGACCAAGGGCAAGGTTCTGCACCTGAATTGGGGCAACCTTACAAGCTGGGGGTTGAAGGGACTGAAAGCAGCTCTGCCAAGAAGGATTTGGGGGTGCTGGTGGTTGAAAAGCTGGACATCACCTGGCAATGTGCACTGGCAGTCCAGAAAGCCAAAGCATCCAAAGCAGCTCAGGCAGCAGGTGAGGGAGGGGATTCTTCCCCTCTGCTTCATTCTCATGAGACCCCCACCTGCACTGCTGCACCCAGCTCTGGGACCCCCAACATCAGAAGGATGTGGACCTGTTGGAGCAAGTCCAGAGGAGGCCATGGAGCTGCTCTGAGGACTGGAGCCCCTCTGCTCTGGAGCCAGGCTGGGAGAGCTGGGGGTGTTCACCTGGAGAGAAGAAGGCTCCAGGGAGAGCTCAGAGCCCCTTGCAGGGCCTAAAGGGGCTCCAGGAGAGCTGGAGAGGGACTTGGGACAAGGGATGGAGGGACAGGACACAGGGAATGGCTTCAAACTGCCAGAGGGCAGGGCTGGATGGGATATTGGGAAAGAATTCTTCCCTGTGAGGGTGGGGAAGCCCTGGCACAGGTTTCCCAGAGAAGCTGTGGCTGCCCCATTCCTGGAAGTGTCCAAGGCCAGGTTGGATGGGGCTTGGAACAACCTGGGATAGTGGCAGGTATCTCTGCTCACTGCAGTAGTTTTGGAAGGAGATGGCCTCTAACCCAAACTCCTCCATGATTCTGTGACCCTTCTGCTGTCCCCACGGTAAATCATCCTGGCACAGCCCCTGCACACTTACGTAGGGATTCATCTGGCCCCATATAGTGCCTGCCTCAAATGGAGCCGCCGCCAAAAACAAGCTCATTTGCACATATTTATCATCAGGGAAAAAATAGCCGCTCACTGATCCAGAACATTCATCTCTAAATATTTACAAAGCATTATTTATCCGAATAAAAGAGACATTTTTCACTCAACAGACCGGGCATATGGTAGCAGCGTGCGGTAGGAGACGAATTGCGCTGAGTAATTCTGAACAGATTTAATGCCAGCAATAATTATTTTTAATCAGACAGAAAGTTCCCTGGGTGATAACCGAACATGCAGCAATTCTGTCGACCTGCATTGTTGGATCTTATTTGTTCAAATGTGCTTGTTGTGCCTTTTGGTACTTCAGTGCAACTTCCACCCGCCTTCCTATCTCCCTTGGGGAAGGAAAAAAAAAAGGGAGGGAAAAAAACCACAAACCCCAAGCCCTCTGTCATTTATTTCAAGCATGTCTTTTAATTACAGCGCTGTATTTAGATAGTGTACAAAATATTCCGGGCTGGATGCCTGTTTAACAGATTCCCCAGTTGCTGCTTGAAGCTGCTCAGCAGAACACAGTGTGAATCATTATGAAATCTCTCACTTCAGAACCTGGGAAAATGGAGAACCAAATGTACTGACAGCAAACATTGAAGAAAGAGTGACACAGGAGGAGGGATTTTGCCAGGCTTCGGTTTTTCAGGGGAGTTTTGATAGATGCTACAGGTGAGCACAGCAGGTTCCCAGCCCCAAATCGCTCCCTGCTGTGCTGCAGGACGAGGTGTTTTGTGTCACCCACCTGTCCCCATGTCAATATGGTCACAAACACCCTCCCCAGGGGTTTTTGTAACAGTGGGAGAGCACAGCTGGAGAAGATACAGAAACCTTTGGTATCTCTTGCAGTCAAACCATAGGTTCATAGAATGGTTTGGGTTGGAAAGGACCTTAGAGATCATTGCATTCCAACCCCCTGCCATGGACAGGGACACCTCCCACTAGCCCAGGTTGCTCCAAGCCCCATCCAGCCTGGCCTTGAACACTTCCAGGGATGGGGCATCGTTTCTCCATAGCCTTGGGACTGTCAACCAGTGCCACATTCGGGACACCTCTCAAGCCCCAGGCATGGCCATGGCCATATCCAGCTCCCTCACCAGTTATTTCCATCTGGGAAGGTGAGAAACTATGGAAACAGGATGCATGGGGCAGGCTGGGCTGGAAACACAATCCCTGCACCAGACAAGGATAGAGCCAGAGGTGAGCAGGGCACACAAATGAGGCCAATGGCATATTAATGAGCAATCAGATCTACCTGGCAACAGCTCTTCCATCTGCTGAATAAGCCCCTGTAACGAGCTTACCTGGGCTCTTTGTTATGCACCGGGAGGGAGCAGCAGCACCCAGACCCTCCCTGCCAGCGCTGGGCTCAGGACTGATCCCCTGCCACCACGAGAAGAGCAAATCCCCACGCTCAGCCCTCAAAAGCAGCAGCTCAGGAAAGATTAAGTTATGTTTCTGGCAGGGCTCAGGGTCTCCAAGTCCCCTGCAATTACAGTGACAATTACAGGGCTGCCAATGGCTGCAGTCAGAGTCAGGGGAGCAGAGTGGGAGCTGCTGCAATTTGAGGGTTGGTTCGTGCGGTTTGCAGCACTAGGGAATGTCAGTTCCTGCTGGGGGCTGTAACCAACACCGGGACCTCATTGCCTAAACCTGCACTGACTGTGGGGGTAACCCTGGCTCTGACAACAGTTAAAGATCAAAGATGCAGGAGGGATGAGGAAAAGCAGCGTGGCGGGAGCGTGAGACAGCTTTCATTTCTGGCCCAGAAGAATATGAGCCCAGAAGGAAAATACTTTGGATCTGATGGTCTCACAGATGCTCAGGGCATCAGTCTCCTTGTGTCAAAGAAAAGTTATCCAGGAGAACCATGAACATTGGCATCCCCTGGGGATATCTGACTGGAGATGTGTCTCAGAGCTTAAAACCTCCTCCAAGAGAGCTGAGGAGCTCAGAAAATCCTTTCCAGCCTCACTTGGGGGATCCAACAGAGATCCCATAAGAACAGCTCCGCTCCATTAATCCCCAAGGCTCTCCCCGTGTCTGTCAGCCTATTTCCAATAAACCAAAGGAGGTGATCACCAAATTCAGGAACGCAGCTGATGAGAAGCAGGAATTTCATCTTCAATTGCAGGAGTAGTAACAAAAACCACCTTATTCAGCAAAATGCATCCCTTGCACCCGAAAATTGCTCTAACCTGCTTCTAAATGGGATGGACATCTCTGATCCTCCACCTGTTTGCGGTCAGGAAAGACAAATGGGATTTTGCTTTCATCCCTGAAGCCTTTGTGCTCGGCTGGGCTGGAGCACACAGCCAGCACACACCAGTTGTTTCAGCAAGGAGAGAGCTCAAGGGGAATCATCTTGAAGTGCTGTTGTCAGGCTGAGAAGGTCTAGGGCTTGAGGCTTAATAGTCAAGATTATTTTAGGCAGAAAAAACCAGCAGTGCTTCATCCCGAGGGCAGGAGGTAACTCTGGACTTGTTCTCCACCACGGCTTGTGGCAGGCCTGGGTGCTGAGATGCTCCTGGGGAGAATTTTGGGAGATGCTGGGAAGAACTTCCTGTGCAACCCTGGGCTTGACCATAAGCACATCCAGGAGAGACTCACCTGCCCATGCCAGCCCCTAGACATGAGCCCTGCCAAAAACCTCCACCACCACTGACCACAACTTTCAGCCAAACCTCAGCCCCCTGGCCCTGAGGGTGATTTTGCCATATTCCCAAGCAAATAAATTTTGGGTTGATGCTCAGATTTACCAGTGCTGGGCTCAGAGGTGAAATGATTGCTCCTTAATGCCAGCATCAAAGCCATGCTCTCCCAGTGTTCCCAGCAGTTCATTATCCCTCTCACCCTCCCAGCCTCCTTGTCCTGCCATAATAAGGCAGGAGGCAGAAGTCATTCCAGGGAAAGCTCTCAGGAACTGTTCATCAAACTTGCCCTTTTCTAATGAGAGCCATCTCATTTACATGCTCATTTAACGCTACACTCCACATCTAAAAGCACATTCCAGCCACCTCCTTCCTTTACCTAAAAACCCATTTACAAAAAACACCTTTTCCCCTAAATCCTAATTAGGCCACTGTGACCCCACATAAGCTCCAGCAAACCCCCTTTTGTGTCCAAACAGCACAGCCTCTCAAAGGCTTTATCCAAACACCCTCATCACGAGCTTAATTCCAGCCCAACGAATTAACAGTTCTGTGAGCTTTGTCTGATTAACAAAATTGAAATGCCTGGAGAAAAAAAATAGGGAAATCATTCCTGGGTCTCTTCCTGCTGCAGAACAAACACCCTTCTGCCCCAGGGGAGCCTCTCCCACCTCCCTCGCAGGACCCTTTCCAAAATCTCAAGCGTGGCTGGCAGCCCACAAACCTCCCTGTGAAGGCCTATCCCAAAAAACACCAAGAGCTTTATGATCCATCTGTCTGGAGGCCCTCAGGTTGCAGGAAATGCTCAGATTAACTCAGAAAAAAGTAAATTTTTTGCCCATTTCTGGTCTGCTACCATAAGGTGCTGATGCAGTATTGTGGTTCCCATGATAGGAGCAATATGCAGCAGCTCAGAGTGGGTTTGTGCCCACACATCCTTGTCTCAGGCAGGGCTGAGCATCCCCCACCACGAGCATCTTCTGCTCATCAGCACAGGACCCTCACAAGCTCCTTTGTACCTACAGCAGGGACCTTGCTGGGACCCCCCGTGCTAACGCTGATATCCATCCAGCCTGGGGCAAGGAGGCATTTTCAGATATTCCAGTATTCATTTCAAATTTTTTTTTTTTTTTTTTTTTTTTTTTTTACAAATAGCATGGGATAGGCATGGAAAATACAAATAGAGGACCCTGTGGTGCTATGAATAGCCTATACTCCTATTACCATAGGCTCAGGGTCACTGGGATGTTGTGGATGCAAGTCAGGGAGCTCACAGGGATGCACCCCTAAAGGGATTTCCCAGCTCAGCCCCCACTTTGCTGCTGGCAGAAAATGGCCCTGCCAGATCTTTCATCAGTTTAACAAGCTCTGCCTCAAAATTCATTTTGAGGTCTTTCACCCCCAACAATCCTATTAGCCCCAGCCATCCCAGGACCCCACAGCCATGTGCTGATCCCCTCTCAGATTTATTCCTGCCCGGTTCGGATTTGTTTTCTGCTGACAGAGCCCTTCCAGTTCAATCAGTTTGCTTCCCTCCCTGGTGTTTACATTCCTGCTGTATTTATAGACAGGCATCACGTCCTCTCCCAACATCCTTGGCCAAACACAGATGATCTTTTTCAGCTCCTTGCCTAAAATAGGCACTTTTCCCCTGCCCTTCCCAACACCCCTGTGCTGCACCTGCTGCAATTTAAACTCACTCTTTTTGGGGGCACCACTAGAACTCTGTGGCACATTCCCAAAGAGGCTCCCCCCGAATTTAGCAGAGTCCTTAAATATTTCCTCATCTTTATTTTGCTTGTTATTTATTTTGCTTTAGGATCACATTTTCCTTTTCCCCAGCAGCATCCCATATCGCTGGCACATAGGGAATGCACCAAGGTCTTTTTCCTCCTTTTAATTTCCCTTCACAAGGCCTCAGTTTAGCAGAAAATCTGCTTCATCTCCCAGATTCTTGGGCTCACCCTTTGCAATATGGCATTTGCCCTGTTTTACATCACCCCTAACCCACCCCCTTGCTTTCACAGCCCTTCCCCGGGCCACAGTAGCAACACTGACCCTCAGACTCCCTCTGCAATCTCCTGCCAGCACATGGTCAATGCTTTAGGGAAGGCAGGCAGACTCCAGACACTGCACTTGCCTTGCCTAGAAGCTCTGCTCCCTTTCGAAGAAAGAAATCTGGTGACAGCAGGTTGGCCTGGCATCATCCATGGCAAAATCCCATTTTCTAGCACCTGCTGGCAGCCAGCAGGGAAAAAAACCAAGGGGGAGCATCCTCAGAGCGAGTTCTCGTGCCGGGGATTTAATTTTCATATAGCTCATTAACTCCCCAGCAGCAAGCTCGCTGCCCACACTTCATAACTCCAATTATTCCCTCCATCCCCTTTCATCCCACGGCCTCCCAAGCCTTGCAAGCTCGAGAAAATGAAATCATCTCGATGACTAGCTCTTTTCATCCCCCTATTTCAAATCCTTTCTGTTCTCCAGTCAGATGATGCCACCTCTGACTTCTCTGTCCACAAAGGGCTACCTTAAGTACTTGATGTAAATGCTGCAGGGGGAAAAACTCGCTGCATTTCGGGTTATTATCTCACCAGAATGCCATGTATTATCCAGCAATCTCCAGCTGAGCAGGGGGTCTGCTGTATCTCTGCATTATCTTGTTTGGAGCACACGGATTGCTCACTACATGGTTCTCACCACAAAGAATACATGGGGAAAAAAATAAACAGAAATATCAGCACTTAGGCTGCTGATATTATCCTGGTGGGGAAAAAAACAATGAAAGGAGCGATTGCTAATGGCCCAGGATTCATCCTAAACACATAGAATGTCCCAAAGTCTGGCTTTGTAATACCTGGTGCCTGTAATTCTCCATGTGGTTCTGCACACACGTGAGTGTCAGAAAGGGATGCTGAGGTTCAGAGCAAGAGGCAGAGTTTAAACATCAGAGCTGTCTGAATACATCAGGGGATGGTGCCTCTTACTGTATTTCCTCCTGGAGCTCAGAAACCACGAGGAGGCCGTGAAGGTGATCACAGGGCTGGAGCGCCTCTGCTCTGGAGCCTGGCAGGGAGCTGGGGCTGTTCAGCCTGGAGAAGAGAAGGTTAGAGGGTGGCTTTAGAGCCCCTTCCAGGGCCTAAAGGGGCTCCAGGAGAGCTGGAGAGGGACTGGGGACAAGGGATGGAGGGACAGGACAAGGAACAATGGCTTTAAGCTCAAGGAAGGCAGGTCTAGATGAGATATTAGGAAAAAAATTCTTCCCTGTGAGGGTGGGGAGGCCTTGGCACAGGGTGCCCAGAGAAGCTGTGGCTGCTCCATCCCTGGAAGTGTCCAAGGCCAGGCTGGACAGGGCTTGGAGCAACCTGGGCTAGTGGGAGGTGTCCCTGTCCATTGGCAGGGGGTTGGAACTGGATGAGCTTTAAGAGATCCCTTCCAACCCAAACCATCCTGTGATTCCGTGAATCTAAGTGTCTCAGTATCCCAGTGCTTCCAGCAGGTTTAGGATTGGCAAGTCCCCCATTTTCAGGCCAAGGGGTAGAGGAGAACCGAGGATGAACAGCATCAGCCTCATCCCAGCAATTTAAAAGCTGCCTCCATGTTCTCCACCACCATGGACAAGGAAAAATCCTGCTGATTGGAGCAACATGGAGCCGCTTGAGAGAGAATCACAGCTCCCTGCTGGAGAGGCATCAGGCAATGGGCACAGCTCCCTGGATTTTGTGTTTCTCAAGGGAAGGGACCGCACCAGCAGCTCTGGTCTCTGGCAGAGCACACCTCAGGGACTCCACAGGGATTTCGTAACTACATCAGCACGAGTCCTTTATAGACTCAAAGAGATAAGACATTTTTCATGGCCATGGTAATCAATTCCTCTGCTCAATTAGCCTTGCAGATCTAAGAAAACATGAATCTTTTCTCTAGAGGGAAAACCCCAGCGTTTCTGAGTACAGCTGCGCTCAAGGAGGCTCAACAGCAGCAGCGTGATGGGCACTAGCCCTTCACCCTCCAGAGAGTGGCAGGATCCAGGTGCCAAGGAGGGCAGTAAGGTGGGAGCAGGGGCAGATGGGGACAAGATCCTGCTCTGGGGCTGGGAAGGTGCTCAGGTTATCCATGGAGGCAGCAGCACACAGTGCAGACCCCATGCCTGTCCCCAGTCGGCCACTCCTGAGCTTCACCCGTCATTTGCCTTTGCTGGAGGGAACAACTTGGAAAAATCCATATCCATGTCCTCTGAGACCATGGCTGGGGACAGAGCTGGGGCTGCAGCTCTGCCTCCAGCGGGCTTAGTGCCAAGGGAAAGAGGGAAAGGGATTTAACCTGCTGAGTATGAGCTGCCGAGGAGAATTTCAAATACAAAATAAATGCAGAGAAGTGCTTCTACTCCCTGCCTTGCTCCCCTCCTTGAGCTGGCTGGACTTTGTAAGTCTTTGTCCATGCTCCTGGACAAGAGGCTGGGCCAGTGTGGCGTCCCCAGGAGCAAGCAGCACAGGCCCAGGTCTCACAGCTCACTGTCCCCACCACATCCCTGGTGTCATGGGTGACGTTGCAACCTCAGCCACCAGCCCCAAATGCAGCATCTTCCGGCAGCTGCAACTCAGAACAAAAAAGAAATAATGAAAGCCTCCAGCACACAGAGCTCACCCCGCAGCCCGGAGCGCAGCACCCACCACAGTCCCCTTGCATGGCAGAGAAACAGGGCAGAGAGGCAGAGGAGGGAAAACATTGGGGGTGGGAGGGTGCCTGACTGCTCCCAGACTTCTTACACCTTCCCCAGACACATCTGGCTGTGGCCAGTATCAGTGCAAGGTGCTGGAGGAGACAGACGGGGGCTTAATCCTGCACGGCAGCACTGAACATCCCCATCCGGGACTGATCTGATTCCTGCAGACATGTGCCCTCTGATTTCATTAATCACAGATGATTCCTCACTGCTTTCCCTCTCTCCCCATCTCCAAGAGCAGCTCTCTGGGAGAACAAACCTCAGCATTGTTGAGTGTTCCTGCGGGAGCAGAGCATCTGTCCTCGCTCCCTGGATTCCCTGCAGGAGCTGCACAGGGGTCAGGGATTATTAGTACAGGTCTGGCTCTGCAGGCGCCAGGCAGCCTGGGGGTTTCTATCCCTACTCCACAGCCCGGCTTTGTGCTCTCCTAATACCCTACAGCAGCTCAGATCCATGTTTCCCCTGGATCAAGGATATTTTACAGCCTCTGCTCCACAGCCTCCACTCCTCCGTGCCAACCTGGAGGAGTTTGGCAACCCAAATCCTTCCTCTGTCGGATATTTTGGTTCTCCTCTATGCATCAGTGACTTTACCATTTGCACCCTCTGGTCCCAGTGTGAGAAGGGGAGACAGAGGGGCCGAGTGCTGCTGGGCTGACTGGGCAGATTGGAAAAAATCCCCATTTCTTTCAGGGCTGGAAAGTGGTAACCCTCGGGTGCTCCATCCCTCCTGAGAAGTTTCATCCTGACATCTCATAGAGAGATGTAATTAAGCTTAACCTTATGCTTAATTCCATGGCCTCAAACATAAGAAGGACATGGATCTGCTGGAGCAATTTCAGAGGAGGTCACAGAGCTGCTCTGAGGGCTGGAGCCCCTCTGCTCTGGAGCCAGGCTGGGACAGCTGGGGGTGCTCACCTGGAGAAGAGAAGGAGAAGGCTCCAGGGAGAGCTCAGAGCCCCTTGCAGGGCCTAAAGGGGCTCCAGGAGAGCTGGAGAGGGACTTGGGACAAGGGATGGAGGGACAGGACACAGGGAATGGCTTCCCACTGCCAGAGGACAGAGATAGATGGGATATTAGGAAGAAATTCTTGGCTGTGAGGGTGCTGAGGCCCTGGCACAGGCTGCCCACAGAAGCTGTGGCTGCCCCATCCCTGGAAGTGTTCAAGGCCAGGTTGGACAGGGCTTGAAGCAACCTGGGACAGTGGAAGATGTCCCTTCGCATGGCAGGGGGACGAAACTGGATGAGCTTTAAGGTCTTCAACCCAAAGCATTCCATGATTCTATGGTTCTATGAAAACAGGAAGATTAATATCCCCACCAGCTCTGCCATTACCTATAACCATTGCAATTCCAGGTTCTCTCATATTCCACTACAAACTCACACAGGTTTGAACAGGCCATACCTCAGCCTCAGGAAATCGTGACATTGGCTGGATCACCTTTAATCAAATCTGACACCTCCTCACCCCTCAAAATCCTACCTGAAAAGCAGTCAGTGTCCTGCCTATGTCCATCTCCCAGATAATTATCACCATCTCTGTGTCCCTATAGCCAGGCCAGTGGGGCATCCCCATCCCTCTGTGCCACTGGCTTCAAAATCCAGCCTTGGATTAAATAATCCTGCATTTGGTTGGGAAATAATTGGTGCCACTCTGTTTGTGAGCTATTGCTTTTGGTAATGAAAGCCTCTGTTCCAACCCAATTAGCATGATACTCCAAAAAGGCAAAGGACAAAGCTATGATAGCTCAGGGATAAAAATAGTTAGTGGATTTGGATTGGAGGGGGAAAAAAAAGAGAAAAAAGGTTCCACAGACATCATAACCTTACATCAGACCTTGTCCCAACTGTGTAATTCTGGACTGAGTGGAGGGTGCATTCACCAAGGACCTGAGGATGCTGTAAAAAGGCTTTGCACCCCGTGGCAGGGATGTTTCCCACATCATTCCTGCTGGGATGTGCACCAGGAGTTGAAACACCAACTGAGGAGAGACCTCATTGTGGCCTTCAACATCTTCCCAAGGGGGAGCAGGGGGACAGCACTGACCTCTTTGCTCTCATGAGTGACAGGACCCAAGGGAACGGCTGGAGCTGTGCCAGGGGAGGTTTAGGTTGGATATCATGAAAAGTTCTTCCCCCAGAGGGTGATTGAGCACTGCCCAGGCTCCCCAGGGAATGGGCACAGCCCCAGGTCTGCCAGAGCTCCAGAAGTGTTTGGACAACGCTCTCAGGGATGCCCAGGGTGGGATTGTTGGGGTGTCCTGTGCAGGGCAAGGAGCTGGACTCTGATCCTTGTGTGTCCCTTCCAGCTCAGGACATTCTGTGATTCCATGCAATGCCTTCACCAGGCACCCTGCACTGAGGGGTATCCCCGGAGAGGGAATGCTGGAGGCTCAGCTCCCTTCTTTATTTGCAGTGGGATCTAAACCCTGTGGGGCCCACATGTGAGTGGCTTCACGGCCCCAGCCCTCACCTAGGGCTGCTAAACCTGCGCTTCCAGGGGGTTATCGGGCTGTAATCCTGGCTGCAATCCCGGCTGCCTTGCATAATGGGCTGCATTACATGTAATCCATGCACTAATACGCTCTGAGCGGGATCCAGAGCCAATATTGGACTGTTTTCCTCGGAAAAAACACTCGCCCTGCAGCAGGCTGGAGGTTGGGGTGTGCCTGAGGACAGGCTTAGGGGGCTGCCTCTGTAAAATAAACCAAACCTGGGGGGTTCTAAGCAAAAACTGGCATCCCTGGGAGTGTTCAAGGCCAGGTTGGATGAGTTTTGGAGCAGCCTGGTCTGGTGGGAAGTGTCCCTGCCCATGGCAAGGATGTTGGAACAAGATGGGCTTCAAATTCCCTTCCAACCCAAACCGTTGTAGGATTCTATACAACAATTATGGAATGTAAATGTACTTGGGATGTTAATATATGGCTACACAGCACACAGACCATGTACAGCAGACAGAGCATATATAACAGAGAGGCAATATATAGCACAAAACCAGTATCTAGCACATTTCTGTGGCTGCGTGGAAGGATTTACAGAGGGAAGGAGTATGAAGGCAGGAGGGTGAGGGCAGACATTCCCTAGAGCAAACCCCAACCACAAGTCCAAGAGGATTCAGAGCAGAAATCCTAGGGGAAAAAAAAGCAAAATAGCAAATATAGCTAAAACCCCATCCGTGGCAAAGTAAAACTGACCGGATTTATGGATAGCATTTTAAATTAAAGGCTTTGCATAATGCACGGGGTTTGTGTTTTATTAGATTTGCAGGCAGAAGCAGGAGAAAGTCGTGGCAAGAGGGAAGAAGGGGAGGACACAGCTCAAATTCCCGACCCTGCCCGCCTCCCATCCAGGCTGGGAATGTGAGGGACACCATCCCCGTGCGAAACAAACGGGCTATGGATGATAAGGGAATGAAGTGCAGGAGATTTAACCTGCTTGAACAACTCATTAGGGCTGTGAAAGCTCCCTGCTCCCACCGCTCCTCCTCCACAGGCACAGCCTCTGCACCCAGCCCGGCTTTCCCCGGGGTGAAAGCAGTTCTGTGTCTTCACGGCAAAGGTATTTGTAGCCAAAGGAACCCAAACAAACTCTCTGATGATCCCAGCAGGTCATTAGCACTTTACAACCTAAATTATCCTCACCCACCCACCCCCGGTTTTCCAATGCTCCCGGGTCATCTTGCTCGGATCAGCTGTGTTGGCTTTTTTCTGCTGATCCAGGACCAAGTGAAAACTTTTAGGCTAAAGAAAAAATTCTTCATTAAAGAGCTCATTTGAAAATAACATCCCCCACGATTTTTATTGAGGGAAGGTGTTTCACGTGGTGTTTTGCACGCCATTAAGACTGAAGAATTTTTGACCAGCCAACAGTTTTGGTTGGGAGTATCTGATGTTTTGCTTATATCTGTGTTTACTCCCATGTGCCAGCTCTTGCCATCTGGGAACAGCCTTTTACTACAGTGGATTTATCACACAGAGAAATAAGCTCAGTTGTCAACTTCTCTAATAAAGATGAGAGGTGCATTGCAGATCTAAAAGCAAACTGCTGTCCCATATTCCCTATTAGGCTGAGTACTGTCAGGTTTCTCCTGTGTCTCTATTTGTGCTGCCTTCTACCAGACATAATAAAAAGGAAACGGCGAGGCTGGAGGAAAAAAGCAACAGTGTTGCTTAACTTGGAATGAAAAGCGATTTTTCTTTGCAAGGAAGCCCACTTGATGAGTAGTTCAAAGATATTAAACTTAGGAAGGAATTCTTCCCTGTGAGGGTGGTGAGGCCCTGGCACAGATTACCCAGAGAAGCTGTGGCTGCCCCTGGATCCCTGGAAGTGTCCAAGGCCAGGTTGGATGGGGCTTGGAGCAACCTGGGATAATGGAAGGTGTCCCTGCCCATGGCAGGGAGTTGGAACAAGATGAGCTTTAAGGCCCCAGTCTAGAAAATGTCTAACCTTAAACATACATTTAAGGCAAGCCTGTTTACTAAAGCTGAAATCACTGGGACTTCAGCATGTGCTCCAATCCATGCCCTAGAGCCAGCTCTTGCACTGCCACAGAGCTGGAGAGTCCCTGGAAAAGGGGTTGTCTTCCTTCTCTTCACAGTGCCTGAATATTTCATAGCCCCAGGAAGAAGCAGTGAGGGCATCTGTGTTTAAAGAAAACGTGTTTAACACAGAGAGGTTTGTAGCTTAGGGCAAAAGCAGCAGCAATGTTGCCCGTGTCGTTTCCCAAACTCCCCTGAGCCTCCTGCCCAATTTCAGGCTGCTCAGAAAATGCCAGTATCACAGAAAATAATTAATAAAATAAAACCTCCCTCTCACACTGCACTTTGCAAGACAGTGACTGTGCGCTTAATGGCCATCATGTATTTAAAAGTCTTCCAGTGGGCAGCTGTGTGTCTTCTGGTTTGCTGCACAAAAGTGTTATTCTTTCAGCAGTGTTTGTCCTTTGTATTCCCAAAGCCAAAGAGAGGAATCCTCTCTCCCATTTCCCACAGCTCTGTGCTACAGCAAGCCCAGGTGAGAGCCCAGGGTGTGCCACAAGCCCGAGAAGCTGTGGCTGTCCCATCCCTGGCAGTGTCCCAGGCCAGGTTGGACGGGGCTTGGAGCAACCTGGGATAGTGGAAGGTGTCCCTGCCCCTGCCAGGGGGCTGGAATGGGATGGGCTTTAAGAACATATGACCAGAAGTGCATTTACTTTCTTTCTTTCTTTCTTTTAAAGCCCTATTTTAGTGGTCCCTTAGTCACAGACTCCTGAAACAGGCCCCTTTCTTGTGACTAGTAAGCAGCACAGACAGCAAATTGTCTGTCCTTGGCCAGAAAGCTCTTTCTGCCCAAATTTATGCCAGATTGGCAAATCTTCTTGTGATTATTTCATTTGTTGAGCTTCTGTGGCTGAAAACACAAGGAATTTTGTGAAATGTAAGCTTTTGGGGCAAGGCCAGGTTGGACAGGGCTTTGAGCAGCCTGGCCTAGTGGAAGGTGTCCCTGCTCATGGCAGGGGTTTGGAACAAGGGTGTGTTTAAGTTTCCTTCCAGTTCTGGGATCAGATGATGCAGCTCTGCTGGAAGGACTAAAAGGATGGGCCACTGTTGGATTTCAGCTTGGCTTCACTCCAGGTTTACCATGGAGACCTCACCAGAGGCTCCAGGAGAAACCCCAATCCCAGGGCCATGGTCATCAACTCCTCTCTGACCTCAGTAGGGCTGGGATATCATCCCACATCCCTTAAGGATGTTTCAGCCTTTTCCCAAATCCTATATCAGCTTGATTTGAGATTCACTCGATGGCCCCAAACCTGACCTCCTGTAGTGCCTACTATGGAAACACGCTGGGAGCTTTTCCAAGGATGAGGCATCCCGTTTGGCCTTAGCTTCCCAAAGGGCTCTGACACCTGCAGAAATGCACCTTCCCAGCTGCAGCGATGCTGAACTCAGCCCTGGATACCTGGGGATGGCTGGAAAACATCCCACCTCCACTAAAGCTTGGAAAAGCCACCTGAGACAGAAATCAGTTTGATTTGAGTTTGGAGCTGATTCCCCAGGAGGAATTTCCCCCATTGGAGGGGAAAAGCTGAGTGTTTGCTGGCCCAGCTTTGCCAACCCAGCTCACCTGTGGCAGCAAACAGACAGAGATTTGCAGTAAATGAATGGAATAATACACTGGAAATTTTGAATGTATTTCATTCAGAGATAAATTAGGCTGTAATTAAGCAGTGTCAATTAATGCACTGCCCAATGGATGCAGTAATTGGGGTTTTTTTTAAGAGGCAGCATGGTAATATCCACTCATTCCTAAAGGGCTAATGCTGCTGGTTTAACCTAGTGGAGGTATAAACAGGCACCCCATGTGTCACAGCCCAGTGCAACAAACCCAAAAGTTCACTTTGATCACAAAACTACATCTTGTGCATCCCCTACCCCCTTCTTGTTCCCAAGGCAGCCAGGAATTAGTACTGGTTTCACAGGAGAAACGTGGATCTTGCTCCTTTCCTGCCCCAAAAGCTGAGGACATTTTCTTACAGGGGGTTTTCTTTAAGGAGTCAAAAGGGAAAGGGAACACTTTATCCTTAGCTGTCTGCTCTGCATCTATACAAGACCACCAGTTTAACCACTAAAACTACTGGAAATTTAATGCCAGAGTTTCTGAAGAGCCTCAAAGAAACCCATGTGGACTTGTAGGTTTGTGGTGTGAAGCTTATCCTAAGTTACTCTCAGGTATCCCTCCACTATGGAGAATCTTGCAGCCGGAGTAGAAAAAGCATTTCCCAAAATTTTGAGGGCTCCCTGTGAATGTGTCGTCCCAACCAGCTCCCAGAGCCCCACATATTGGATTTTCCATCCCTCTTCATCTCTACCCCTTTCCTTGCTCCCTGCTGAGTTAATTCCCCTCCCTCTGAGCTGCCCTCTCCTTTCATCCCGCCTTTAATGAGCTAAGTCGTAGTTAACAATTCTCCTCTTTAATGCAACAGGGGTAGGAACCAGGTTAAAATTTGGGGCTGTTCCCTCGGGCTCCCTGCAAATTCAGTCCAAGTCAAGAGAGTGAATTTGCCACAGCTGCTGGAGGTAACTCCTGACATGACTTATGGCTCTGCCAGCAAAGGCAGCCCTAAAAACATATTGATTTTCCAGGCAGCATCACTTGCCTCAGAGCAGCTCCAGGTTTACTCGCTCTCGATTTTCCTGCTCTCTTTATTTTTAGTTAGACTGGAAGTTTATTTTTCGAACAGAGCAGCTGAGGCCTTGTAAATATGTATATACATGTATTTATTTTTATATGTGTGTGTGTGTGTGTGTGTATATATATGTATGTGTGTGTATAATTATATATGCTCATGCACACACATATATAGATGTGTATCTTCCGGATGGATATTTGGGGAAATTTTTAGATCTTTGCAGCTTACAGCACCCAGTGCCTCCAACCCAAGGGTGGAAGCTGGCACGAGGTGAACCCAAAACTGAGCGCCTGTTTGGAGAGGAGCCGTGGTGTTCCTGCAGTGGCTGAGGAGGAAGGATGGGAAGCAGCCCTCACCAGTTAATTTTAACAAAGCACACATTTTCCTGGCTCCGCCATGGACTTGCATATTTTAACTCCTATCTTCTGTTCAGCAGCTAAAAAGAGACTTTCATTCCCGTTTTGGCTGCTGTGCCTCATTTCCCATTCCCGGGCTGTTACACAGGCTCTATTCTTGCAGCCACCCAGTGCTGATAACAGGGGAAGGACGAGACACCCCAGAGCTGCTCCCTCAAACAGGTGGGGGTTTTCTGCAAGCACCAACTTCCACAAGCCCATCACTGTTATGTCTGTGGCGAGCAAGGAATATGAATCAGCACGGAGGCTGAATTAGCTTTCTGCCCACAGCTCTTCCCAAGGAATTCTTACAGAGATATATTTGTATTTAAGAAAAGAGATTAGAGGGAGCCATATAAATGCAATCCATCATCCACAATTAGAAATAAATGAGGCAGGGGCAGGAGAAAATTTCTCTCTTTGAGTCCTTTTACAGGAATATATATATATACACACACATATATATATACACATATATATATATATGTATGTATGTGTATGTGTGCATGTTGTTATATGTATATATAAATATATATGTTATTATATGTATATATATTTATATATGTTTGTATATGCTATTATATATATAAATATATAGAGATAGATACAGGCACATACATATATATACACACATATCTATATCCATATATGCAAGAATTTTTGTTAGCATTTCAATTTTCATATATAACGTGCATATATCCCTTTTTTAGATATAGATATTGATATATAGGTTATATAGGTATCTGCACACTGTACACTGCACACAAGCAGCCAAAAGAAGCAAGGAACCTGCTTGCCTTGCCCCAAGGCCTGACACATCAGCACCCAAAGGAAGTTTTATCCCAGAATTTCACTTTTTTTTTCCCCTTAAAGATCCAACTCCAGGAGTCGAGTGAATCTTTTGTAACCACAGTTTTCTTCCAAAAGGCAACCAGGAAAAGCTGTTTAATCAGAAGTTTTATTCTTATTACCATCATTTCATCATCAATGTCTCACCATCAACATCCTGGGGCCACTCTGGGCTCCTGACAGGAGCAGGAGGATTCTCAAGAGACGAAGGAGGAAACTGATGCATCAGCTAAAACCACACCTCAACTTAACCAAGACATAAATCACTGCAAAACTCAGACTTCCACACCAACACACAGCCCCAGCACCCCTCCTGCTGCCTCTCCCAGGAGGAACTTTCAGGAGCACTGAAATTACCCCAAACCATTTTAAAAAGACCTTATTTGTCTGGAAAGTGTGGGAGGTGAAAGGTTCCTTTAAGGAGATTTAAAGTGAACACCATTAGCATTGCATTGTTCATTCAGCTTCTCTATCCATGACATGAGAAAAAAATGATCTATCTAAGCAAAAACTTCTGGTTTCATAGCAACAATGATTTTTTTTTTTTTTTTTTTTTTTTTTTTTTTTTTTTTGGTGGGGAAATATAATGCAAATCAGTGCTTAGGTGCATAACTTGTGACTACTTTATTTCCTGTAGTAGAGTCTGTTGAAACACTATTAAAATATAATTTAACTAAATGGCTTCCTGGAAAATAATAAAAACAACAACAAAAAAAAATCTTTCTAGTTTAAAAGTCAAAAAATGTCAAAGTGGTTCATGCATGAAAAATAAAGATGCTGTTTAGCTCTTATATAAGTCTTCCCATGAGGTCTCAAAATAATTTTGGAAGAAAATAGTGTGGATTGCTCTTTCCTAGTGCTGGGAATCAAGAGCCGTGTCTTGAAGAGTGGACATCTCCACTAAACTTACTAGAACCAGGTTATTTTGTATTTGGGATCACAGCAGATCTTTCTGCCCTCCAAATTTGGGGTGAAAATGGCCACAGCTCCCGCACTGTGCTGGGTGTTCCAGGCACAGAGCAGATCTGAGGGATAAATACCAGCCTTACAGGTAAAAAATAATTTCTTATGCAGATGTTTTCAGCCTTGATCTTGAGGCAAGTCTTCAGTCCTGACAAGAATTGATAGCTAAATTTTAGGTGACTCTGGGAGCAGGAGAAATTGGACCATGATTTTCTGAGCAGTTCATTTATAAACTACTTCAAGGACCCCAGTGTCCCAATCAAAGCAAAATTTGGCCAGTCCAGATCTTGCCTTTAATCTTCTTTGTTTTCTGCAAAATAAGGAAATAGTTGCCTCAGGACAATCAAATTTATGCGTTTTCAGGAATATTTTATCATAACTCCATCCCACAAGCTGACACTTCAAGAGTTTCCCTTCCCCATTGGGAAAATGGGGCTAAAAGGGTTTTGGGGTGATGGTCAGATGGGGACAAGCAACTGGTGTGACAACTGAGGTCACACCAAATCCTCACCACCCCCAAAAATGTGCTCAAGTGTTTCACTGCCCTTCCCCTAAGAAAAAAATGCTCCAGATGTTTAATCCAAACTCCCTGGCTGCTATTTAGAGCCTTTATGTCTTTTCATGTCCCTGATGAGCAATAACAGAGAAACATTATCACATAATATAAAATATTAAACACCTGTTGTAAATATTAAATTATATCCAAATAGAACCTGGCAAAGATAATACTTGATACTTTGTTTACATTGCTGCTGATTAATATTGGAGATTAAAATTAATACTCACACAACATAAACATCAACATGCTTTTAGCATGCAATTAAGCTGAACAATTTCATCAGCACAAAATGTTCTCGTCCTTTCAAAATGAGACACACTAAAAACAAAGCTGCCCTGAAAATATCACTGAAATCAAACTCCAAGTGCAAAACATTTGGATCATTAGGGATTTTTTTTCTCCCCCCACCACTTCAAAAATGCTGTTTTCCAAACTAGAAGGCCACAGTTGGAGGCAGTCAGAAATGAAGAAAGAGGACAGGGTTAGATGGGATATTGGGAAGAAATTTTTCCCTATGAGGGTGGGGAGGCCCTGACACAGAGAAGCTGTGACTGCTCCATCCCTGGAATTGTCCAAGGCCAGGTTGGACAGGGCTTGGAGCCGTTTGGGATATGGCAGGGGACTGGACTGGCTGATTTTTAAGGTCCCTTCCAACCCAAACCATTCTGGAATTCCATTCTTGGTTCTGTGAAATCCCACCATGATGGGCAGATCCTCGTCTTCTCCATCACAATGTCTGTCCCCCTCTTCACTGCTGTGACAGGGCCATGAGCCCCACTGGTATTTTCTTTCCTGACAAAGCCATTTAAAAAGGGATGAGCTGAGACAATTGTTGGATTTAAGGTATGTGAGGTCCTCCTTTGGCGAGGCTCACTGCTGGAAGGACACCATGGGAGAAGGGTGCAAACAAACTGATCAGAGCCCGAAGGAATGGGACAAAGGTGGTCAGAGGTCGGGAAAACCTGAACTCTGAAGGAAATGGGGAATAAAGGCTGAAGGAAGGGCTTCCAGCAGTCCTCAGAGATACAATAGTCCTTCAGAGACAGTTCTCCACAGCCACTGCAGGCAGGACAAGGAGGGGTGAATTAAAGTGCAGCGCATTCGAGGGAGGCTTAAGGAAATCTTTCCGATTACAAGGTTAATTAAGTGGGGGTATAGATTAGCTGGGGAAGCACAGGAGTCCATGTCACTGGAAATCTTTAAGAACAAGTTGGACAAGCATGTAGGAATGATGTGGAATAGAGTGTCACCTTGGAACTGGTGATGTGTTAAACAGACATCTCTTTGCTCTGATTGATCTTATCCCCTGCATTTCACCTCCACAGGACTCTGTCCAGCTGGGTTTTAGCCACATGGGAGCTAAGAGGCACATTAGCTCCTCTGCAAGCTCTCAGACATCAACCAGCACAAGTGGAGGCTGAGCCCAGGGGATGCCCACAGGGACACCGCTGTCCTTGTCGGGGATGTCCCACTGCTCTGACGGAGCAACATCCAAAGCTCCACCTGAAAGTCCCATGGCTGATGCCTCTGCAGGGAATCAGGCAAGATGTAAAGCACAGGGGACAAGATGTGGGTGTGTAATTAGGTGACAGCACATGTCCTGGCAGATGATTGCAGTGCTAAAGCATGCCATATGCTCCTGCTCCTATGGAAATCTTCCTCAGCTGACATCATTATGGAGCATTTGGGAACATACGCCAGTCCCTTATGTTTTCTCTGTCCTTCCTAAATGTTGCCAAGCACCAAATACCTAAACACAATTAGCCCCTGACATTGCGTTGAAAGGCTCTGCAACATCCTCAAAGAACAGGGAATGTCTCCCAAATATCCCTGGAGTGCTGTAGCTGGAGAACTGCCCTCCAGGGCTGGGACAAATCCATAGGGGTTGCAGCAGCCAGCACTGGGAGCAAGCAGCTCTTGTCCCAGCCAGCCTTTACCCACCAAAGAACCGGTGAATCAGATGTACCAAACTGGTCCCAGTTTGGGGTCAGCAATGACGGGACAGGATAGAAATGAGGTGGAGTGGCCAGGCAGAGCCCAGGGCATCCCAGCCATGACCTGGATCTCAGCAGCCAGAAAGCTCTCGGTGCAAATTGTAAAGGAATTTAGAAGTATTAGATCAGAGGGAAAGCAAGGAAAGAGAAATTGCCAACAGGGATTCTTCCAGAGCAAATTTCTGCCAATCCTCCCTGCTCTTTGACAGGAAAACCAGGCGGGAGGATGGAGGGAAGGGAGGATGGAGGGAGGGGAGGGTGCAGAGAAGCCGTAGCTGTGACAGAGCTTTGCTCAGGGAAGGCTCCTGGCATCGTCTTGGTTGACGACTTTGCAAACAAACAAAGGAAACCTGATCCAGGTGAGGTTATAAAGGTGGGGCACAACAGAGGGGAGCAAACCTGCACCCCTTGAGCTGCTACCAGGCATTCCTTGCCAGGCTGCAAGGGGCACCCAGTCCCTATAGATTCAAAATTTGCATTAGCAACTCGGTGATAGACTGGAGGAAGTGTGTGGATAACCCCGGGCTGTGAGGAGTGCCAGCTTTTTGGAAGGCAGATAATTAGAAACAATAAATTCGTGGCATTTATTTTGAGTGAGCTACACGAAATTCACTTAGAACAGAGAGGTAAAGGGCCTGTGTTTTGGATGGATAAATAACACCTAAATCTAGACTGGGGAATAGCATTTGGATAGGTCTAAAACACCATAAAAATAGCTGAGGAGGCTGTGGTGGGATCCAGCTTGGGATGATGCTCAGGAGGGAAAGGGCAGGGCAAGAGCCACCTTTGGGTGCACCCATGGGAGGTGACAGAGGTGACAGCTCTCCCTGGGCACAAGGCAGTGCTCCACAAGGCTTAAGGATAATACAGATGAGCTGGAGCTGGTCCAGGAAAGAGCAACCTGAAATGGTCTGGGAACCAACACAGAAAGGATTAAAGAATTGGGAGCTGCAGACTTTTTCACCATCTGCTATTTAAAAAAAAAAAAAAAAAAAAAAAAGGGAGAGAGAGAAAACAAGCTCAGGTTTTGTCTGCTTTACCCGGAGACAGGGTGATAATTGGATACATTCAGCTGCCTATTTCTCAATAAGCAGCTTCACAGCAGTGGTTGGCTCCCCAAAGTGGGTCTCTGGCTCCTGGGCTGAGGTTTCCCAGGCAGCACCTTCCCTTTGCAGCGATGCAACACAGCACACAAAGCTTGGTCGTGATTTTCCTCCATCGTGCTGGTCACCCTTGGCTGCTTCTTAACTCCTGAAGCTCACAGTGATGAGATTCTTTTATTTTTATTCATTTTACAAAAGTTGCACCGTGGACACCTGTGTGTGTTCACTGGAGCTGTCCTGGAACAGCCACGGACATTGTTCTTTAAATTTCTGTTTTCCACCATTTTTTTGCAAAGCTGTTTCCCAAATCACTTCTTTGCAGTAGTGCCTTTTTTCTTTTTTTTTTAATCCCTCGGGTGCTTTCCCTGAATTTTTTTCATTCCCAGTGGAGGTCTGGGCATCCTAAGGAAGTGGGATAAGAGTCCCCATCACACGGGGTGGGCAGAGCAGACATGGTACCCATTGTTCTCTGCATCCGCCGCGGCTACGAGGGGAGGAAATCGGCTTTATCTGAAGCAAAGAAAGACATCCATTAGGAGAATTATTGGGAAAAACTTCCTGGCAGTAGTGTAGCAATGCATGGGAACAAACACCCCAGGCAAGGGCGGAAACAGCGGTGGTTTTAAGGAGCAGCCTCGCAGGAGGTGCTGTCCCATGCGCAGGGAGGGGACGTTGTCACCTCGTGGGCCACACCTGATCCCCTCCCACGGGATTCCCCTCTCTCCCTACCCCATTACATCCCCCTTCTGGGGTCCCTGCACCCCCCTCTGCTGACAGCTCCAGGGTCTCACCCTCTCACACTGAGCATCCCTTTAAAGGCTGAGAAGATTCCACACTTTCTGAAGGGCTGGGAGAAGGGCAGAGTTTTTTTTACAAGGCACTGAGGTGGATGGGGGTGAAGGTGGGGGTTTCATCTCCCCTCAAGAGCAGCATTTGGCAGGGGTGGTGTCCACTGAATCCCCCTGCCCCTGGCACTGTGCAGGAATATGCTGCAGGGTCTGCTTGGAGCCCACCCAAGCATCCTCTGCATGCAGGAGGTCCCTGCTAATGGGAAAGCCACCTGTTATTCCCTCAAAAACACACCCCAAAAAAAAAATCCAGTTTTCTTCTGATAGCCCTTGCCAAGCAACCAAAAACCCCAAAGAGCTCCAAGCTGCCTTTTAACCAAATTATCTCCCCTGAACAATATTCAAGGAGAGAAAATAGAGCAGAGCCAGCCCAAGCAGCCACAGCCCCCATGGCTTGGCACATGGCAGCAGCCAACAGCAAGAGCAGAGTAAGCTACTGGCTCAGAAATCCCATGTCTACTGGGCTCTGCTTGTTTTTTCATTTGTTAGGGAGGCAGAAGAATCAAGCAATGCAATCTGTCATTCACTCAGCACTTCTCAAGTGTCTCCCTGCCCCTAATCTGGGATAAAAACTGTGGGATGCTGAGCTGTAGGACGCATCTGAGCATGGAAATGTGTGTTGGGATGGATGTCTCAGGGAGTTCTGCCACTCACCATGGGCACACATTTCCTGAAAAGCCAGAGAACAGCAAAAAAATAAAAGCCCTTCCCTTCCACCTGTGTCCTTTCTTATCGCCTCAGCGGATGTCTCAGCCCATCAGGCGTGGTGGAGGGGCCCCCTCCTTGTCCCAGCAGGTCCCCAGGCCTCGTGCTGGGCACCAAAGCCACTTGGATGGCCATGGAACGGCACGGAGCCGGGTGGCACCGAGCCAGAGCCCAGGTTGGCAGACCTGTGGGCAGGAGGGTGCCACCAGGGCTCTGCCAACAAGCTGCTCCTGGCATCCACTGCTCCCCAGCATCCCTGCCCTCCCCACAGCCTTTCTGCTCCAACATATCCCTCTCTCCAAACCCGTAGCTGCACTGACATTGTTGCTGTCACAAACGCCCTGTTTAGGATCTCTGCTCTGAGTTAATCCCTGGTGGTCCCTGATATTCCCTGCTTTGCCTCTGCATCTTTCCATTCCCAGGCAATAAAATGACACTGCTCAATTCCAGCTGGCAAAAAAACCAACATTTGAGCCCCCAGGCTGAGGCTCCCTGGGGCCCGGCGGGGTTGGGGCAGCTCATGTCAGGGAAAAGTCATGACCCACAGAGGAAGGAAGCTCCAGCAAAGAGGTGTATTTTTGTTACTGTGGCTGTGCTTTAAGTTTCTTTAGCTACCAGAAGCAACTTGTCAGGAAATGCTGCTGCTCCCTTCTCCACACGCTGCTTTGGAGTGGAAAAGCAGGAAAAGGGGCCCACTGGAAATTGTTGTAACTTCCCATATTTAAGCATCTCTCTTCCTCTCATCTCCATACCCCTTTCTGGGATGGAAGAGCACATTTGGTGATGCTTCACCGAGCTCAGCGATCAGATTGCAGGGCCAGATGCAGCACAGTTTTCCTGCAGAGCTGAGTGATGGTGGCCAAGGATCCTGAAATCCACTGGGAAGCCTCGTGCCAGGCTGGGCAGGGGATGCTGCCAGAGGAGTTGGTCCCCAGCCCTCGGTTTTCCAGGTCCCGGGCATGGATGTTGCCTGCTGCTCAGCATCCCTCTGTGCCCTGCAAGGACCCTACAGAAATGCAAATCCCGCTCCATTTTAGCTCCCTTTCCCTGATCCATGAATCTTTTGGGGTTTACACACACATATAAATGAACGTGGCATGCAATGGATAACCTTTAAATCACTTGTAATTCTGGTTTCTGTTTTTGAGGGAGTCCAGCCCTCAGAAGAGAAGGAAAAGGGCTGGAGGAGACTCACCACCTCTCAAAAGCCAGAAGCACCCCTTGGAGCCCACGCAGAATCTCAAGGCCACCTTTGCATTCTGGTGCTTGCATCCACAGCTCCCTGCTACGGCAATAAAATCCACCTTCCTCCTTCAAACAATGAGCCAGTCTTCCACGTGTTTTCAGGAATATGTGCACGCTGTTCCACACAGTGCCTAAATTGCTTCAGCAGAACACAGGGGTGCTCAGACACAAGATGACAAACAGGGTGTAAAGAGCATTTCCTCGAAGGGGTTGAGGTATTTGAGTCCCACCAGTAACAAACCCCACTTTGTCCAGGGATGGACGTGTTTCTGGAGGCATCATCCAGATCCCAGGTGTTTCTCCTCCTTCTGCCAAGTGTTGGGACACAACAGCAGTGTGTTCAGAGCCCTGACAGTTCGTGTTCTCTAACAATTTGGGTGTCTTTCCACAGCACACACAAACACACACACAGATGTCCATGTAAGTACTCCATCTGTACTTATGAATCAGTAAAATGTGAGGCTGGGGAGGTCAGGGGTCGGGTTCATACAAACATCCTGAAGTTCAGCTGTTTCCCCAAAGCTTGTCTGAACTGTGTGTGACCTCCTTGAGTCTGGAAATGCGAGGCAGCCGGTGTTCCTCGTGGGGTTACCAACACATCATGAATCTGGAAAAGTCTGCAGCACCACCAGCAAAAAAAACCACTTTCCTTGGAGTATTCATTTGATGCTTGGCTTCAGCTGCCAAGCAGGGCCAGAAGGGCTCTGGGTCATAGACAAATGCCAGACAGTGCTTTGGACACCTTCCAACCATGTGGGCACCCACTTCAGGTGTTGCTCTGCCTGTTCTTGCTGCAACCCTTGAGACCCAAGACACAGAAACTGGTCAAAGAAGTTTCCTAACCAAACAAAAGCTGCCTCTTTATCCTCATCATAAACTCTGCCTCCTTCCCACAGCAGGGAGATGACTCAGGGGCTGAGCCTGGACACAGGACCCTGCAGATATTCACAAGTGGGAAGGAACCCCGGGATCCCGATGGGTATTTTGCTGCCTGCTCACTGACATCATAAGGCATTTCACAATATTAAAATCACTGTTCTTTAGCATAACTCACAAACAAAACAAAGCCACCTCTGGCCAGCGTTTTAGTTGTGAGTTGCTTAACAGCAAACTATATTTCTGCCGTTTTTTTCTAACATGGGTCTTGCTACATTTTGATGTTGTGTGAAATGCCAGGAGATTAACAGCCTCTCTCTCCTGGGGTCTGCAAAATCTCCTTTTACCACTGAAACTAATTATGCTGTTAACCACTAATGCCCACGAAGGAGAGCTAACGAGTCACCAGACAGTGGGTGTTTTATCTCCCCTGCACGGGGAGCTGCAGCCACACAACACCCAGCACCAACACGAAACTCCCATGGCAGACAGACGGCCTGGCTCAAGGGAAAACCATGGAGGAGATGCCACAACTGCTCCCAAACACCTCCCGTGCCTCCATCACCTGCTCAGGAACAGCAGCGGTGGAGATGTAAATGAAAGGATGCCCCCATTGCTTTTACATCCCCAGGACATTGTCAGCCTTAATGAGTTAATATTGTTAAATCCTCCTGTGCTCATCAGCTGGGAAACAGGGTAGGAAAGGTGCTTTCCAAAGGAGGCCCTCCCAGGACAGCATTTGTATATTCCCATCTCCTCCAACCATCTGCTGCCTTTCCAGGTCTCCCCAGGAGAGGAGTCCTGTCATTGATGCTGGGTTTATTGCTATTGGCATCGTCAGCTCTCGGTGTTGATACCACAGAGGCAGCACAGAGCACTAATCACAGTCCCTTCCTGTTTCCATAGGGCTGGAGCCATCTGACAAGGGAAATAAAGGGGATAAATTTGAGTAAACTCCTCTGTGAAGCTGAGATGGTGGATATCCAGGGAGAACACTCATGATTTGGCTCATCCTTGAACCTCCAGTAGAAGAGATCTCTGGTGGGGCAGAAAAATTCCCAAATGGGCTCAAACATAACCAAACAATCTTGTTCATCAGTTTGTCCGTAGGGCTGGCAATGCTTTCCATTGTCCTTAGGATATCACAGGAATTAAATTCTCATGGTACAGTGGAGCTCAGAGATGAGAGATGACCACAGGAACTGGTGCTATCACAAATTTGCAGTAGACATTCCTCCTGAAGCAGCCAGTTCAAACTCTTCCTTTTCCCCACATCACAGAGGTTGGACTCGATGTTCTTGGAGGTCTCTCCCAACCTTAATGATTCTCTGAGTCTGTGACCAGCACTCCTGGGAGCAGATCCAGAGCTGGAGTGCATCTTCAGGGGGCCCAGCCCAAATCCTTGGGGTGGTGGACACCTTAAACTCTGCAACCCACTCCTGTTGGGAGTCATGTCATGGATCATGTTTAGTGAATTCAATTGAAACAAATTTTCCTTGACCTTAGCAAAGGCCCTGGGAGCAGAAGGAGACACACTGGTTGCTGACTCCACGGTGGGCAAACCCCAAGATAGGAGCAGGATAGATCAGGATGCCCAAACATGCCTGGGAGCTTTCCAGCTCTTTTTCCATCCTCAAACAGCTAAATCTGCCTTCACATCTACACTTTATCACCTCTCACCTGTCCACACAGCAGGTTATTCCCTGCATGTTGCCAGTTTTTAACCCACACATCCACGTTGTTAGCTGTGCTCGGGGAAAGCGGCAGCATCGCTGTCCCAAAGCAGCCTCCACATTTCCCTGCCTTCCTTCCCCATTCACAGAGCTCCTCCAAGCCCCTCATGACCAACTTCCTCTGCTGTGCAGCCCTTCCCAGCTCACCCAGTTTCAAGCCTAAGAACATTTTTATGTCTCATGCTTTGATGGATCATTCAAAGGCTTCAATCACCGTGTCTCAGGTTTTGCAGCCTTTCCTGAGCGCTGTTGTTTACTTCGGGGACTTTCAATTGCACAACGGTTCCTTCATGAAAATCTCACTTCCTCACACTTGGGTTGAACTTGTGGCTTGAAATTGTCTCTTTCTGTGTGTTTGTAAACATTTTCTGTGTCTGCTATGGCCAGGCAGCAGCTCTCTGCTTCCAGGGAAGAAATTGCTGCTAAAAAAACATCCCCTGCACAGCTATGATGAGTTCTGAAGGCAGAGAATAAAGTATAAGGTGCCACAGGGGTAGAAAAAAGGAGGTCAAAAAGCTTCAGAGACTCATGCAAGCCTGGAAAACTTCTGGAAGTGGAGCCGAGAGTGGGGAGGACTAGCAAAGGGAAAGTTGTTTTCCCCTATTTTTGCCTTCTCCATTGCATTCCCTTTGCTCCCTGTGGAACTGCAGGGTCTTTGTGCCCAGGAAAGGACCCATCACAGGCCAAACTGGAGGACAGAGATCAGGGCATGAAGAGCCCCAGGGGGCTGGAACCCAAAGGTGAGCTCGAGTTACACATTTGGGAGACACTTTTTTACACGGCAAATCCGGCGTTTTGGGGAGTTCAGGGATAAGCAGCATTACCAGTGGAGACCAACCCACCACAGACACACCCTGGGGTTTCACACCAATGAGCTGGGACCTTGATTTATGTCATCTGCCACTGCAAAGGTCCCTTGGGACTCCTTGGCTTCCAAGCTGCTCTCCCTCATCCAGGGCAGCTGTCCTGTAGGAGGTAGGTGATGTCTGGAAATGTTGTCCACTCTGATCTGGAGCCTCTGGGGTCTCCTTTCCTCCACAGAGTGGGTGGAGCCCAAGGGACTTTCCCCTCACTCAGGCTCAACATCTGGTGAAATCGTCATCCCTGGAAGTTTTCAAAAAGGTTGTGCGTGTGATACTTGGGAATATGCATCACAGCCTTTCCTCTTCTCGTTCCTCTTTTTTTTCTTTCAGAGACAAGTTCTAGCCCCTGGGCTGGGTTCCTGCTTGCTCTCAGCAAGCTCCTCTCTAATGACTTTCAGCAGGTTCATCCCAGACCCAGCAGCTCGCTTGCAAAATGCTGCATTTTTCAGACTGCTGCCATAAATGCACAAATGAGCTGTTACAGAGAGCATTGGGTGCCACACGCCTCCTCTGACCCCAGCCAGGGAGCATTGAGTTCCCTGGGGCTGGATAAATCATGGAGGGGTTGTTGTGGGTTTGGGTTTTTTTATTTAACCTGTTGTTGTTGTTGTTGTTGTTGTTGTTGTTGTTGTTGTTGTTTTGGGGTTTTTTTGTTTTTATTTAACCACACAAACCTCACCCTGGGGTCGGCAGGGACCCGAGTGCCACCCTGGGAGAGCCCCTTTGCAGCTGAATGAAGCCTCTGTTGCAGCTCACAGTGGCACCTCTATGTGAGACACTCCAGGCTCCCTTTTGTGCTGGCTCCCCTGGCCCAGGGTGGCACAGCCACCATCTGATCCCCCTTTGGGTGCTCGGATCCCCCGAAGCAGATGTGCAAGAGTCGGGTGTGAAGCCCCCGTGGAGTTGGGAGGAGAGTCATGCCTGGTTTCTGCAAAGCCTGGGGCTGGAGCAGGGAGCCAGGGAAGTCATGGGCACTGAAACCTCATATTTAAGAAATAATTCAGATCTTTGTTGCTGGTCCTGCCTGTTCTTCTCCCAGATTAACACTCTGGGGCCACAGGGGCTTTGGGACAGGTACTGTGGCAAAGGTGGGTCTGCCTGTTAAACCCACCCTTTCCATGCCCTTTTCCCAGCACCCAGCAGCCTTTTTGCAAACCATCAGTCTGGTTTTCATGGATACAGCCCAGGGCACCCGCAGTGCTGGGGGCAGGCACGGAGCCAGAGCACAGCACAGGGTGCAATGGGCAATGAGGTGCTGGGTGTTTGGTCACCACCATCCCAAAGTCTCTGCCTCCTCTGGGAACCCAAGCTGGAGCCAGAGAGGAAAACATTATGGGTGGGCAGACTCATGGTGTCCCTGGACTATCAGACACAGCTGAACACCTCCTGATGGACAAGGAAATCAAGTGATGCAACCTTGGTTTTTGCTGTTGACATTTTTAAACCAATTGGTTTGTCAATGCTGGACAAACAAAATGGGGAAAAGGCAATTACTGAGGAGAGCAGCAGCAATGATTGCTATTAGTGTTATTGCCCTCTTCCCTCTGAGCCTTATTAGGTGCTTACATGAGAGACAGACTGCCCCAAAATGTCAGTGAGCACCAGACACTTGAAAATCCAGCCCTGAGGAGCTTCAAAAATCTTGTTGATTACTTTAGACATTGTATGAACATGAGAAACCACAGCAAGCCTGCCCTCAGGTGAGTCCCAGCCACGTCCATCAGTGAGAAACAGGGAGCAGAGCAGGGAGGGCAGAGGGCAGCTGTGCTTTGCAGACTTCTTCCACTGAACCAGCTGTGCTGGGAACTCTGCAGAGCAATCCTTGGAGCCAGGGGACAAATCCTGCCATCACTTCTGTAGAATCATGGAGTCATGGAAAGGCTTGAGTTGGAAGGGGCGTTAAAGCACACCTAGTCCCAACTCCCTGCCAAAGAACACCTTCCACTAGCCCAGGTTGCTCCAAGCCCCGTCCAGCCTGGCCTTGGACACTTCCAGGGATCCAGGGGCAGCCACAGCTTCTCTGAGTAATCTGTGCCAGGGCCTCCCCACCCTCACAGGCAAGAATTTATTCCTAATATCCACTCAGTTGTCCATTTCAAGTAAGGGAAAGAACCTCCATGCATCCTCACCCACATCCAGAGTTCTCCACCAGCCTTATAGGAGATGAGTAAAGCAATGACCATATTTCAAAGGGAAGACAGATCCCCCCCCCTTTTCTACAAATGCCGAGTGGCTGCAGCTGTAGGAACAGCCCCTGAAACTGCGGAGCTGAGCAGCAGCTTCCCCAGCCCTGGGTCACTTCACAGCAGCTGGAAATGGCTGGATCTGGGCTTTACATTTGAGGTGTGTGGAGGAACATTCAGGGAGACAGTGCCAGCCTGGGAGAGCCTTTGGTTCAAACACACAAAGAGCAGGGTGAGGAGCCAACACCCCCGAAGGGAACTGGGCTTGTTCCCAGTGACCCCACAGCTCTGCTCAGGACTGGAGAAGCAGTGTCAGATCTCCTGGTTCCCAGCCCAGGGACCTGATCATGGTTAATGCTTCTTTTGAACTCTCCCTCCTTGTAGGTGACATGGCCATGGGTAGTTGTGGACTTCTCCCCTCAGCAGGATGTCAGTGGGTTGAGTTTTGCAGACACAGTGGGCTTGCCGTCTCCTGGGGACTTATATTTACTCTGCCTTTCCTTGCTGTTTTCTTTAACCTAAAATAAGATGTCCCAGACTGAAGGGAAAAAAAAAAAAAGTGAGCATATTTTGCTCCCAGTGTCTGGATAAACATATCACTTCCCAACCCTTAAATAGAGTTAATGGGATGAGCTGTAGGGAGCTCATTGAGATGCAGCAGCTTCAGAGGCTGGAGAGAATTGTAGAGGTGATGGGGTCCTGTTTCCTTTCTTTCGCTGCCTGCTTCCTTTCTTTTTTTCCTTGGCCATGCCCCACACTGCAATGTTTGGGAAATCAGCCCCCATCTGCCTTGCCCTGGCTCTCCCGCAGTGCTGCTCGTTAGGAGTGAGTGGCTGTAATTAACACAGCCCGAGCCTGCTCAGAGCTCCTCCTCAGGGGCAGCTGCTGGCTGGAACCATCTATTTTTTGCCACCACAAAACAACATTCATGTGCCAACTTGTCATTTGCTCTGCCCCCGACAGGGCTCCATCCTCCTCCTCCTCTCCTGAGTCGGACCGAGGTCTGGGAAGGTTGGGTTTGCCTCAGAGGAGAAGCAATGATCTGTTTCAGCCTTTTGACAGTGGAGGAGTTAGTAGTTTTTTTGCTTGGATGGGCTTTTTGTCTACCTCAGACCACCTCTGCCTAGATTAAATGAAATGTTTAAATGTTATCAAGTGCAGATAGGGCTGAAATTACATCCTCCATCAGCTGCAGACAGTGCTGGCTGATTAGCCTTTCACATTTTGTATCCCTTTAAGAATCAAAGATAGTGGGAGCAGGCTTGATATCTCTCACAGACCCTTTCAGAAACACCCAGAGGATGAGCTCAGAGGAGACAAGTGTCCATCAGCTCTCAGAGGTGTGCCAGAAGACCACAAGACGAAGAGAAGAAGAGCATGTGGCCCATCTTGGCATCCCAAAGAAGACTGAGAAGAGGCACCTGCACCATGCTCTGCACCCTGGATCCTCCTGAGCATCGCCAGCCCTTTTTCCTGGTTTGGGGAAGTGCTAGCAAAAGCACATTTCACTTGAACAGGAGAACTTTCCTTCATTCTCTTACCTCCAAAAACTGATCACAGAATCATTTAGGTTGGAAAAGCCCTCTAAGATCATCCAGTCCAATTCCCCCAGCACTGCCAAGGTCACCACTGACCCCGTCCCGAAGTGCCACATCCACAGGGCTTTTAAATCCCTCCAGGGATGGGGACTCCAACCCTGCCCTGCCTGTGCCAATGCCTGCCCACCCTTTCTGTGCAGAATTCTTTCCTAATATCCAGCTTAAACCTCCCCTGGTGCAACTTGAGGCCATTTCCTCTCATCTATCACTTGTTCCATGAGAAATGGGTCCTTCTCCTCCACTGCAATGTTCTGAATGTATGGGCCTAGCTAAAGTTATTATCCAGTACAACCAAACCACTCATTTTCTACCACATGATCAGAGCTCAAAGTTACCAGTGCTCAGCAGCCAGACCAGCCCACTACTCCATTTCCTCTACAACCTTGCTTCTGCCATCAAAGATTCCCGTTAAGAAGTCACAGATCCATCTCCACAAGTGACATCTCCACCAGTGCCTCCACCAAGGCAGAGCAGAAGGAAACTCTCCTCTGTGCATCAGCATTCAGCCATTAAAGCAGCCGTGCAATGTCTCTCTGCTCTTTCTGTGTGACTTTATTTTGGTTGCCTTCTTATATTTTTTTTTGATTAATCCCCTTTAAATCTGGCCTTCTGAAAATAACCTTGCCTCTGGACAAAGAGCCCATCATCTTCTACCCTCGTGAGCCTGACTTGCCCCCTTGCGAGATCATCCCAGCCAGAGGGGACCTCTGGCTGCCGTTCCACCTCCAGGCTTCCCACTGACCCTGAGCCAGTCTCCTGGAGGTGCTGCAGAGAAAAGCACATCCAGCCCTTTGAGACTCCCAGGAACCAGATGTCACCAGAGGCTGCCAGCCCGAGACATCTTGGTTGACAGCTCAGAGATGTTCCTGCTGCTGATGGGAAATGACCCACGGAGCGAGGGAAGCTGCTTGGCGAGGGAAGGAGCTCAGCAGAAACAGCGTGAGTCAGCAGCCAGAACGGGCAGCAGCGGTGATGAGGATGGGCAGGGAGAGGGATGATGGATGGGGAGAGATGATCAGTTGATCCAGAAGCACCTCTGGAGCAGGGAGTGGCTGCAGGGATGCAGGAGCTGCTCACGGAGCTGCTGCCCTGCAGCACTGGGGACCCACCTGCTGTGTTCTATGCAGAGGAGGAGATTTTCTCTCCAAAGAGGAGAGGATTTTCTCTCTGACCCTATGGTGAAAAAAAAACCTGTTGTGGAGGGAATGGGGCATGGGTTAAGCAGCCTACCACAGTGCTTCTGATCTAGCATTTATTTACCACTGGGATTTAAATAACCTGCTCAGGGCTGGATATGAAATATGACTGAATCAGACGGACACAGCTCAGCGGGTGAAAGCCTGAGACGAACAAGCATCATTTCCTTCAGCTCCAGGGTAAAAGTTATTTAAGGACAAGGACTTATCCAAGGAGAGCCCCACAGTGATCTCCAAACTGTCCTCACAGCCAGTTGGCTGGAAAAGAAACCACCCCATGCATTGCTGAAGATTAGGAGCCTTTGGTGCCTGGTCCGCTCTGTTTTTCAATGCAGAAGCCCCAGG
Source organism: Corvus cornix cornix (assembly GCF_000738735.6). NCBI lineage: Eukaryota > Metazoa > Chordata > Aves > Passeriformes > Corvidae > Corvus > Corvus cornix. Next base: position 3,495,369 of record NC_046335.1, on the reverse strand, counting down.
GTTGTCTACCCCCTTTTGTGCCCTCCCTCCCATACCTATATCTGCTGGTGGAGCTGAGAAGCTCAGAGAAAATGTGTGAAATTCAAAGCCCTCACTACATCTATTGCAAAAACATCTGCAGCACAACATCTGCAGCATCTGCACTACGTGCTAAAACAGAGATCTGAGCTGTTCCTTGCACGTTTACACACCATAGAAGTATCCAGAGGCTCAAAAATTGGTGTCCAGCCATGCTGGACAAGACTGGCCCCCAGACTGAAGACCGTGCTGCAGGGAGGAGGAAAGGACTGTAACCTCCATTTCCCAGAGGGAAACCAGAGGGTCTGGAAAAAAAAATAGGTGACCTCAGTCACTTTGTAGCAGAGCCCTCATCGTCTGGTAAAGTTTCATGATGTTGTCTTAAAATAAAATGGTCTTTTATTAAAGATTTTCTTAGTGCAGCAGCAGGCTGAAATTCCTGTCATTGCACAGTTTAAAAGCCAGGCTGTAAAAACAAAATGATACATCCCTGATCATTAATGCATCTCCAAAAAGGGCTCTCGCTCCTTTGGTTTGCCTTTCACAGCCTGGATGAAAAAAGGCTTATGTGAGCAAATCTAAAATTAATCACCTGAATGTCTTACAGATTCCCAGGTAACAAGGGCAGCTGTGAATCATTGTCTTTGCAGGATGCAGAGACATCAAAGATCATCTCGGCTCTCCTCCTGCCCTTTCCCTGGATTTGTTGCTCCAAGACAAGAGCAAACCTCTCATCCTTACATGCAAGTCTTGGAGGCAGAAGCTGGGCAGCCTCACATGGATGGGCAGGAACTTGCAAATAAATAAAATTCTACCTCTGAAGCCGGTCATGGATGGCAGATCCCTTCCCATGGCTCTGCCTCATCCTCATTTTTCTTCCCTCCTGGGCTGTCAGGAATAAATGATCCTTCCTGAGCAGCCAGGATGCTCCAGGAGTGGTTCCAGAGGCAATGGGATGAACAGGAGCCAACAGTTTCAATTGCTACCAGCAACACCAGAACCATTCCTGCAAGTGAGATATTTAGCCAAGCTAGGCCTTGGGCTTAAGTCAACAATTTCACCTATGGAAAAGAAATATCCCAGGTGGAAAACACTCTTAGTGAGAGAGCCATGCCTGAGATCCATCTGGTAAAGCCTTGCTGCCTACAAACTCTTCACCACTGACTCCCTTGGGAATGAGAGAGGGATAAAAGGGTATTTAAAGTGTGAGCATCAGCACTGGGGCGGGCTTGATCCACATCCATTGCAGTCCAAAGGATTTCCCATTGACTCCAGGCAGAACCCAGGCCAGCTATGCCCTGGGAGTCCTTACTGGGCTAAGGGGCAGTCTCTGGGCTAGTAGGAGAGTCTTTCCAAGCAGGGATTAATTTGTAAGGAGAACTGGGAGCTGCAGTTGTACCTTGGGGCCCTGACCCAGCAGGGCAGGTTTGGTTTGTTCAGTATTCATCTGAGCAATGGCTGCATTTCACCCAGATCCTGCCTCGAGAACCAGTGGAGAACCTGATCTCCAGCCTGGCAAAGGGTGACCCTGCTGCTCACCAGCACAACGAGCATTCCCTGGGATCCAGGTTGGAATTCACAATATCCTGCCTGCCAAGCATGTACTCAGCTTTTATCAAAGAGATACCAAAGATCCCTCAACCAATGTCTTTCACTGCCCTAAGAACACCCTTTCTGGAGGTTTGTTTCCCATTTTGTTCAGTCTCCTCATCCTGGTGCTGTGTTTTCCACGCTTCTGGCTTTCCCAGAGATGTGAGTCTGTGCAGATCTCCCAGATCCATTGTTCCCACTCCCTCCCCCATAACTGGAAGTTCATCTGTTGCAGTCTATTCAAAGGAACCTTTGCAGGATAAGGATAACCACACCTAGAGCCTCTTCCACCCATCCTGGAGGCGCTGCACTGTGTACAACCCACTCTGCAAACTTTCCCTTACCTTTCAGGTTTCCTTACCACAAAACAAGCAAATCACTGTTGCTCTGACTTCTCATGGCAACAAAAGTCCAGGCTGAGAAAAACATCAGTCAAATTTGAGCCCAAAAATGAAGAGGCTGAGGGAGTTACAAGCAGAAGGGGAATGTTTCTCACAGGGCACTGCAGACAATGTGGGTTCAGGGTCAGCACAGGTGGTGATCACTTGTGTTTGGTGTCCCCCTTTTTGCAGAGCTGAGCGAAGATCAACTTTCAATCAGTGCCTCAAACATCTTCCTCAGAGGCTTCTTGAAGGCCCTGGGCTGGTGCTGCACAGCCTTGCCAGCTCCACAGGAGATGTTTGCCAGGAAAAGAGCTGCGTTTGTTTTGTCTGAACTGGTAAGTCTGGGAAATCAGCTTAAAGCATTCCAGTTCGGAGACCCATTTCTCATAAACTCCTGAAGTCCCTTTCCTTCCAGCCTAAGCCAATCCAACACATTTGTTTCTAGGCTTAGATCCAGCAGAGAGCTTTCTTTTGAGTGCCAACAGCAAATTTTTACGACCACAAAATAAACCTTGAAATACGATCTGTTTAGATAAGCGATGGGAATGCTGAGAGGCACTCGGTGATTTGAATCCAGAGGTGTGAACAGTTCTGCTCAAAGGACATTCAAAAATAATGGCACCAGGGCTGTGCTGCAACTTCCAGGAGGAAACAGATCATGCTAATGCTGGTTTGAATGGTGGCTCTGCAAAAGCTGCACAGGAGCAAGAGGAGGCGCATTATGAGCAGCCCTGAAGCAATGACGAGGTCCCAGGGAGGTCAGACCCCAAAGACCTGCCCCAAACCTGCCTCCCAAGAGCTCCTTTCACAGCTCCCCAGCAGCACAACTGGTTGTATCCTGGCTGCCTCCTGCCAAGCAGGAAGAGAATCTTCCCCCACACATCCATGGCTAAGTGGCTTTACATGTCCCGGTGCATTTTTTTTTCAGGCATTGTGCTGAAGGGATTCCCATGATTCCAGATGAAATGTCCAACCTACTCCAGTGCTTGACCTGCTCACCACCACTGAGGTACCCAGTTCAGACAAGATCATTCCCTGTGTAAAGAACATTTGTCTGAAAGCAAAACTGAGGAGCAGAGATTATTTCTATAACACCCTGACAGGAAGTTGTAGCTGGATGGGGGTCGGTCTCATTTCCCAGGTAACAAGTGATGCCTCAAATTGTGTCAGGAGATGCTTAGACTGGATATTAGGAAAAATTTCTTCCCTGAAAGGTTTGTCTGGCATTGGAACAGGCTGCTCAGGGCAGTGATGGAATCACCATCCCTGGAAGTGTTCAAAAAACATGAGGATGTGGCTGCTGTGGACGTGGTTTGGTGGTGAACACTGAAATGCTGGGTCAGTGCTGTCACGGGTTGTCACTCCTAATGCAAAACTCCACAAATACCAAAGGTTGTAGCTGGATATTAGAACTGCTTAAAGCCCACCCAGATAAGATAAGTCCTGGTGGAAATGGAAAATATTTGCACCACGTAGCTCTAGATGGAACAGTTCCTGGAGAGGAGGAGCCTGCAGCTGTTTGCACAGTAAGGATATCCCAGGCTCCTGATTTCCCATCTGTGATGAACTCAGCCACCCTGGCAGCACACTGTGATGGTTCCCATCATCACGAGGAGAAACCGCCCTGCCCAGACAGACAGATGATGACAGACAAATCAGCTCAGGGCTGAAACACAGCTGTGGCACAGAGCCAAGCCTGAGCCATCATCAATTTGGAAACCCCAGGGAGCTGGGGATGTTTGAACTCCTGTCCTCAATCCTGCCCTGTCCTCCCCTGGGAATTCAGGGTAACCACTTAAATCTTTGAAGCACCCCATGGTCAGGCTCCAGACCAGCTGAGCAAACCATAACCAGCTAAATCAGTGTCCAGTGGCGTGGCTGGGAGAAGTGCGGCGGTCAGCTGTGCATTAGCGGTGCTTTCCCGGGGGAGCCGTCAGCGACATGGATGAGCTCCTCCAGGAGCCATCACAGACCTCCCCCCAGCATGCAGAGGGCACTTTGCAAGGCACAACAACACGTCCTCAAATTAACAGAGACACGACAACACGGGCGGCTGCTCCCCGCGCTCCTGGGGGACGGGAGAACACGCGGCAGATGCCGCACAGCTGGCTCCAGGAGGAGCAAAACCTGGCCTCCGACAGCTTTCCTGAAACACTGACATCACCAAAGGTGCTGTGGGGACAGGAGCCAGTGCTGCCCACCCTCCAGCAAGTCATGTCATGGTTGATATTTTAATTAAAGCCCCAGGTTCTGAAGTCGATGTGGTGGTGCAGGCGGCTCCACTCTTTATATTTCGACCAATTTCGGCCCAAATGCCTTCACTGAAGCTGGAGACACAGTTCCTTGAATATTTTAGCAAACCCATATTTTGAAGACAGGCCCAAGGGCAAGCTGGAAGCCATCCTAATGAGTTATATTCAATCACCCAGCCCCCACAGATGGCTCCAAGACATGTCAGGTGTCCTGCTCTGGCACTGAGACCCTGCCTGGGTTTCCCGAGCTTTGTGTTAAACTTCGCTGTGGATTTTTCAGAAGAAAGAACCCAAGTCTGGGACTCCTCTCTATTTTTATCATGTTCCATCAGTCCCAGCAAGAACCAGACAAACAACCCCAAGAAATGGCTTGGGAAGTCCGGAGGACAAAAATAAATGCCCAGACTGTGGTTAGAGGGGCTGAGCTTGGCAGAGCCAGCTTGGGCTGGAAAACAAGCGAGCTGTTTTCCTTTAAAATAACACTGGTGCCCAGAGAGACAGAAATGCCATCTCATGGGGTCAGGACAGCACAGATCCATGAGGCAGGAGAGAAGGACAGGTTTGGACAACCCCAGCCTCAGCATGCCCAGAGAATTGCAATCCCTGTGCTACGTTAACAGTGCCTTTCAGTCCCTGTCTCTCCCTGTCTGCCTCCTCCTCTCTCTTTGCCTCTCAGCCAAGCCTAAACCGGGATGCATCAAAAACAAGCTTGGAAATCCTTTTTTGACCCAACTTCAGCCACCCATGGGCAGGGCTGGGAAGCAGATGTGGGACACGGTGGCTTTGCGGTGACATAACCCAGAGAAGACGTGGGTTTAGTCTCCTGCTTCACCTCACAGAGTTTCTGTGCAACCCCAGGAGGAGTGGGACACGTCATCCTTTGGAGCATCTCTTTCCTCACACCAGCTCTTTATCCACCTTATCACACCAGTTGCTGAAGATTTGCAGGTTTAAATAAAATGGATACTCTGCTCTGGTGAGATTCCCACCTGCACTGCTGCACCCAGCTCTGGGACCCCCAACATCAGAAGGACGTGGACCTGTTGGAGCAAGTCCAGAGGAGACCACAAAGATGCTCCAAGGGCTGGAGCCCCTCTGCTCTGGAGCCAGGCTGGGAGAGCTGGGGGTGTTCACCTGGAGAAGAGAAGGCTCCAGGGAGAGCTCAGAGCCCCTTCCAGGGCCTGAAGGGGCTCCAGGAGAGCTGGAGAGGGACTTGGGACAAGGGATGGAGGGACAGGACACAGGGAATGGCTTCAAACTGCCAGAGGGCAGGGATGGATGGGATATTGGGAAGAAATTCTTGGCTGTGAGGGTGGTGAGGCCCTGGCACAGGTTTCCCAGAGAAGCTGTGGCTGCCCCATCCCTGGGAGTGTCCCAGGTTCAGCTGGATGGGGCTTGGAGCCATCTGGGCTAGTGGAAGGTGTCCCTGCCCATGGCAGAGGGGTGGAACTGGATGATCTTTAAGGTTCCCTCCAACCCAAACCATTCAATAATTCTATGAAAAGAGCCAAGAAAATAAAACTGTGATTTCTTCAGACCTGATGGAAGCAAAGAATCACCCCACCAATACCCCACAAGCCAATACACTGAATTAATCTGGGCTCTGGGAAGGAGCAACAGACAGTCCTGTCAGGGCATCAGGACCTTTCTGGAAGGGAATTTCTTACATAACTTGATCCCATCAGGGTGATAAACCCAGGTGTGTGGGTGGGATATAACCCAGGAGCAGCTTTTCAGGAAATTGAGATCAAGAAACAGAGGAGAGAGGAGGCACCAGCATCTTTTTAGCAAGGAAAAAAATGCTCTCTGAATTAGTAGGGACCAAATTCCCTGCCAGCTCCTCTGCTGAACCCAAGTTTGATCTAGAGCTGCTCTTGTGAGCATGGAAAGCATTTTGAACAGGGATGGGGATGGTTCTACCAAGCTTCTACCTCCCCCTAAATCTTGTCTGATGTAGAACTCTGGATCTTAGTGAAGGATCCAGGAGGCTCTGGGTGCAAGGCCCAGCTCTGGCCAGCCTGGCTGGCAGAGCAAAACCCTCCTGCTCTTTACCTGCTGTAAATAAAGACACAGCCTACCTCGAGCCTTCTGTATTCCTGGCAGCTCTTAGGGAATTCCAGCAATCCTCAGTAGTGAGAATAATGCGATTGCCTCCTAATGTGAGATTTCCTTCGCTGGGTAAAGTACACCTAAGGGCTGCTGATGTAATTCTCTCATAGTAAGCTGATTAAATGCTGAGGAGTTCGAGCCTTTTATAATTTTATTACATTAGATTCCAGAGATGAAATGAATAGAAATGACCAGACAGTGAAGGAGGCAGAGATCTGTGTCCGCAGATTTTAGAGACTCCAAATTACATTCAGACAATCCAGCGAGGTGTCTGCAAGAGCAAATCTAATAACAGAGTGTCTGTCTGTTCCACAGTGTGGATAAACTTGGGTTATCAGGGTTGTACAGTATTAAAAGGACAATTACAAGCAGAGAACACGGAAAGGTCGTGGTATCCCAAAGATTCACGCCGTCCCTTTGAGGAGGACCAGCAGCCATTAGCACTGCTTAGCCACTGGCTGCAGGGTGTTATTAGCACCACTAATGACTTGTAGTGAGACAGGAAGGTTTCTGGGGCTGGACAGAGGACGTGAGAAATCCATTATCCCTACCCCAAAATGTCTGAGCTGGACCACATCTCTCTGTGGAACCTCGTAAAGGTTTGGCTGAGTTGGAAGAGAAATCAGGGTTGAAGGCTGTTCTGAAGAAGCCTGGATAACTTTAAAAATCCGGACAGAAACAGCAAAATGCTTCAGGGTGCAAAAAACACCCTCTGTCATTGGATTTGGGTCAATTGGCTCATTGCAGCCAAACCCTTAATTTCACTCTGGCTTAGACAAGTCAGCTGGGACAGAGATCACCATGAGGCATCTGCTTGCCGAGCTCTCTCCTGTTTCCCTTCACAAGGAAAAGCTGGATTTATGAGTAGCTTCCAACCAGGTCTCTGTGCACACCCTCGGGCCATCCTGGCCCTATTGACCACACATTTCAGTTGTGGGACCGGGTGATTTATGCCACTCTCCAACAAAGCAGCCAGTGAGGGCCACAGACCTCGCAGACAATGTGAAATTCAGGGGATGTTCACGCACCGATTCTTTACATTTTTCTCTGGGCACTGCCATCAGCAAAACACTCCAGTATTCAGATGAGGGTCCTGCAAAAGGTCAGACTGAAATTTGCTCGCATATCCGAGCAAATATGTGTGAACAATTTCCCCCATTATTCTCTAAGCTTTACGTATGGCCTGCTCAGCCAAGAGAAGTGTAGTGCTTCTTAAAATATTTCTGGGGACTGCAGTGACTTAAAAAACTGCCTGAAAGCAATTCCTAGGCTGGCTGTTCAAATGCATTTTCTGCAAACAAAAGTTTATTTGCTATGTATAGATAAATGCTGTCAGTGGGCTAATTTGGAAGCACTGTTGATTACCCATTGTAATGAGGCCTATTACATAATTAAAAGTGTTTTCTCCTAACTGCATTTTTCTGCTAATTAACATTTTATGCCATCTACAATGGACACTTTGGCTGCATCAAAGACATTATTATGCAATTTTATCCTAAGAGCAGACTATGAATTATTAATTAATATCAAATCTGTTGATTAAAGGGTAATTTGTAAGCCAGCCAGTCATAGTCAGGAGCATGCTTCACCCATAAATATTCCCCTGAAACACCATCCAAAATAACATGGAGTAAAGGAAAGGTAGAAGATTGGGAGTGTGAAACATGGGAGACTGGGATAATTTATGAGGGCCTCTGATGTTTTTCCAGAAATTCCTGTTGTTAGTGTTTTAATTAAACAGAGTCTTCTAAAACACTCTGTCATGTCCCAGCAGGATTCACCAAGGGAAAACTGTGGAATCCTTGTTTTCCGAGCAAGCCAGACAACAACAGGAACTTAGTGTACAAATTCACCTCAGCCTGGAAGTTCAGATCAAAAATTTACCCAGTTTGGGGGTGGAAGCAGCAGATGTTGGCAGAGATTAAGGAACACCTACAGAAATTATTTTGCTGCAGCATCACCTTGAAAAACAAGATGTGGGTGAGAGCAAGGCTGCAGTGTGAACATGGGGGCAGTTGCCTGCCCACTGCTCCCTTATACAAGTGCCCAAATTGGCACAAATCTATACAAATTTCTAAATTCATGTTCAGCTGGTCAAACCAAGCTGGAGGATGGATACTGGATAAAACCTTGACTTATCTGGGTCGAGAGTGGACTCCTTTCAATGTGAGCCAATTCATCATCTGAATTGCCCCCCATGAGCGATAATCAATGCACAACAGGTCCTGGAACACCACATCCAGCCCAGCTGCACCCCCTGACCCTCACCCAGCGGGAACAGGGAGCTTTGGAGGTCAGCAGTACCTGCTGGGAGCCAAAGCTAGCCTAAAAAGTCAACCTTGGGGCTTCATCCAAGAGCAGGCATCTCATGGGACTGTTGTGGGATGCTGTGGAGTGCCCACCCCATGCTGCTTGGCTGCCCTGAAGTCAGGGCTCATCAATCACAGGCACCAGGACACGGAATCATCCCGGCATTCAGAAATTAAGGAGCAGCCTGATGCACCCTCTGCCAGCTTTGGCATCTGCTCACTGCTGCAGCAGCCTGGTTCTGCTCTGGGCTCAGGCCTGAACTGGCTGCAGCCCATCCTGAGGTCAGGAGAGGTGGTATTATAATAGTAGTAGTAGTAGTAGTGGCGGTGGTAGTAGTAGTAATAGTAATTGTTGTTGTTGTTATAATAATTTTAATAGGTGTTGTTGTTGTTATTCTCATTATTATTATTATTACTGTTAATCAGGCTGGTGATGTGCCTGCCTGTAGCAGAGCTACAGACACCTGAAATGCACTCCACATGCTGCACAGATTGCGTCCAGGCAGGGAAAAGCATCCAGGCTGCTTCCATCCAGCACATGCCTGTTGGGAAAAGCTGCTTGAGCAGCCTTGTTTACCAACATGAGCGGGCTGCAGGAGGGCTGTGTGATAGCACACACCACAGTCAGGCTTTGTGCTGGAAATGTAAAAGGGGAAGGGGAGAGGGAGGCGCTTGGAGTGCTGGTGGTGTTCGCAGGGTGGGACAGGCCCAGCTGTGCTCACCCTGTTTCTCACACCCTCTGTGATCAGAGTGGCACCCGGGTGAGAAAAATAGCAAAACAGGTCATAAATAAAAAATAGGTCAAGCAAAGAGCTGCACTTCAGGTCTTGGACATCCATGGATGTCCCTGGATGGAAAGGGCTTCCCTGCAGGCTGAAGGCGGACCCATGACATCCATCCCTCTAGATCAGCTCCAGGATATTCCTGCCCCCAAAAAGGTGAAAATCTCCCAGATTCCTGGTTCAAGCACAAGCTCAAGCCCAGAGGTGAAGATCCTCTCCCCTCTCATCACAAGAGCTCTGTGTGTAGACTCCCCCCCACCCTCACTCAGCCTGGCCACGGGCACCTTGTTAAGTCCTGCCAGACCCAGGAGCATTAACGAAGCCCAGGACCAATTAATTAATCGTTGTCCTCCTTGCAAGAAAAGTACACAGAGGAAACAATAATTGGAATTCATAAGCCCTTGGATACATGATGGTTAATGAGAGCCTCTAACTACAGAGACCTGCAGGAAGATGCAGCTCTGTTTACAGCAGCCCTTTTCATTGAGTTTTCCCCATTTCGACTTCTCTCATTATTTCTGGAGGATGTCATGAAGAGCTCCTTCAGACATGCAAAAATTAAGCCAGACAGTACAGAGGGTCTGGAACGTTTTTCTTTACAAGACTGGGTAATTCTGAAGGCAGACTAAAGGAGAGGTGTGTTAACATCTTTTTTTTTTTTTTTGCACTCTGTGTTGCCACCTCACGTTTAGCAAGAAGTTTTGCACTTTGGATTAGCTGACAGGTCCTATTTCAAGTGAAAATCAGGTCTCCCAGGTTTGGGTACCACAAAAATAGTGATGCTCCCCAAAATTGAAGCGAGATTTGTCTGCACCTCCAGTCCCACACCAGCTCTCATGGTTTATTTGTAGGGTTATGTGGAAGATATCTTTTCTAACAGGTTTCTGGCCATCAGGACTGCAGAGGAAGCATGGAAGTATTAACTGGATGCAAAAAGAAAGGGGGGTCAAACGGTAGAAAATCATCCCCTTCATTGCTGTTTTCCTCAGGCTTTAAAAGCAGTGCATCACCTGGCTAATTTCTGTTCTTTAACCACCAGAAGGTGGAGATTATTGGGGTCCCCCATTCACTACCCAGTGTAACTCCAGCCTCAGCATTTCCCCTCCTCACTGATGGTTCTCACAGTGAAACCAACCCATTCATTTGTAAAGCCATGAAAACACAGAGGACATCCACAATTCCTCCCTGGAAAGCTCTCCAGGTGGCTAAAGCCATGACATATTTCCTTCTCCCACCACACTGGGCTGGGGACTTTTTGACCCTGGCCTCTGGCAGAAAGCCAAGCCATCCTGTGGACTGCAATTTTTATTTTTTTTCTTAATTAATCATTTCACATTTGAGAGCTTATAAATATCCAAGCAATCTATTGCAGATTTACCACTCTCCATTTCCCTGATCTCAGCGCTGGGGCTCAGAGTTCAGCCCAAATCCAAGTTAATACACAGCAGAAGCTTTGCATGTCAATTAGAGGGAGAAGGTTGTTTTCTGCCTCGACCTCTGGGATCAAGTGCTAATGCACTACAGGAAAAGGCAGTGATTTATCATCCAAACCCCAGCCAGGACCACTTTTTCCTGGGAGAAGGGCTTGCAGTAACTTACTCAACACCATCAGTCATCTCTTGGCTGTCCTCTCGGGGGCATTCCCAGCATTGCTCCAGGACCAGGAGCCTTCAGCTCCGCACACTGATTGAACACAGCACCTTATTACTCATTTTATGGCAGCAGCTTGGTACCCAGGTCATGGAGCAAGACCCAGATGTGGAGAAGAGCAGATCTCATGCCCAGAAACTTTGTGGTTTGGGGATATGTTGAGTTTTGATGGTGATGCGACAAACGCTCCTCCCTATCCAGGGGTTGCTGGAAAGGGCAGTGGTAACGGAAGGAAAAGTGACCTGGTCATGAATTATGTCTCAGAGCAGTCAAAAAGCAATGTTTCAAAGCCATTTCACTGCCTGGTGTTGTGTACTGGAAATCACAGCCTGAGCTGTTCTCCTGCACAGACCAAAGTGGGGACACAGCATCCAAGGGGAGCAGAGATGAAGCTGTGACCCCAAATGTTGAGCTACCCATGGGGACACAAGAAGAAAGAGCTCCCAAAAGATATCCTGGAGTGTGGCACAGCTCAGGATATTCTTCCAAAGGGAATATTTGAGGACAAAAACAAATATTTTTTTTTTAATCCCCCATAAAGAATTTTGTTTTCCTTCTCTTTCCCGCCTTTCCTTATTTTTAGAGGGAAGACTTTAGGCTGGGAATGGGTGAAGAGCTATAAAGTCTTCACCCCAGCACAGTCTCCAACACAGAGAACTGATGGCAGCCTGTCCCTGTGGGCAACATGAGCTGGGCAGGATGCCAAGAGCCTGGGAAATATTTCCAAATACCTGCCACAGAGTGCAGTCTGTGCATCCCTGGGGAAAAACAAATCTGCTCATCAGAGATGCTCCCAGGAAAACAGCACTGGGAGATGGTTTATGGGGGAGGAAGGGCCTCTCTGGACAGGATGGCCCCTCACAGCACACACAGCACATGCCTCTGCTTCCAGGAGCAAAGCGCCGTCCCAGGTGCCCTTCAGGGAGGCTCAGAGCCTTATTTGCCTTTTTTCCCCAGCTGCATATTCATCTGCTTAGTTTGTAAATCCCTGGAGCCTCGTTTGTCCAATTAGTGCTTGCTGAGTCTCTTGCTGCTGGCAAATAATAGGCTCTTCCATGCACTATTGCATTACCCAAAAGAAAATTACTTGGCAGCTAAGAACCGAGGCGTCTTCGTGCCACGAGGAATTGAAGGGAGGAAAGGCAGCTCCTGCACCTTAACTGGCCCTGACATAAGCCCTGAGTGGACAGGAGGGCTCAGCCCCATCCCTTGCAGGAGGGTGAGGTCATTTCAGTGCTGTTTCAGTGTTCTGGGAACTGGGATTTGAGAAAAACCTGCCTGGTCCACCCATGCCCAGAAGTTTTGTCATCAAACCACTTCACTCCTCTAAGCCTTCACTTTACAGGTGCTGTAGCATCCCACAGCTCCTCAGTGGCATTCCTGGCTTTGCTCCCTGTTGAAGCTTGCTGCTGGTGAAAGCTAATCCAGGAGCCTCCCCTCCAGCCAGACCTTTTGCAGCAGAATAAATCATCTGAGTGGGATAAAAAAGATTCCCAAGCATTTGAAGAATGAGGCTGTATTTTTAGCTACAACAACCAAAAAAACCCCCTCTTTTTTTCCCCACTCCTTTCTACTGGTGCAGTTCATCACTCAGAGGGAAGGCTGTTGATACCTCCCACTATCCCAGGTTGCTCCAAGCCCCATCCAACCTGGCCTTGGACACTTCCAGGGATCCAGGGGCAGCCACAGCTTCTCTGGGCACCCTGTGCCAGGGCCTCCCCACCCTCACAGGGAAGAATTCCTTCCTAAATTCTAATCTAAATTTCTCCTCTTTTAGTTTAAAACAATTCCCCCTTGCCCTGTCACTAACATGACAGCAGAGCATCCTGCTGGAGACCAATCACTTGTCTGGGGGGAAAAAAGGAGGGGCAAAAAAGGAGCAAAGAAGGATATAACTGATGAAATCACCCACACGGGGATGTAGCAGGGCCACAGAACCCAGGTTTTCTTTCCTCCAGCCTGACATTTAGGTTAGACATATATTTATTCCTTGACAGAGGTTTGTGAGCAGTTTGACCTGTGCTAATCCTTCACCCCCAGCTGGGAGAGAGCCTTGCACCAGAAATCAATCTGCCTTGCCTCCATTTCTTGTCTGACTGCACCCAGTTCCTTAGGAAGAGGCAAAAATGTCCCTCTCTGATTTATCATACAACTTTAATAAGTGCATTTTATAGTTCAGGTCGTATCCTTTCATGAGCCTCATTATTTTAGACTGGTTTTATAACAAGGAAAATGTGCCATTAAAGTGTCTTTCTCCAATGGCCTCAAGTAGCCCTTCAGTTAAAACCTCCCTCACGGCTTGGAAAGCTGGAATTCTGTTTGTTAATGCTGAATAAGACACCAAGATGATGGCACCAATGCCTAAAAGGTGTGTAAAGTGATGGTGGCTGCAGTTGGAGTCTATTGAGTGTGGCTGGATCATCACTCACTCCCCCACAAGGGGTTTGGAAGCACTGCCTATTTACAGCTTGCCAAATCCTGCCCCTGGGGATGGCTCTGTGCCCACAGGCCTGTTCTTCCCTTGGCTCAATTTTGGCTTTACAGAGGGCTAAAGGAGAACAGAACTGGGCTTGGATCTGCTGGAAGACTCTCCATCCACAGGCCAGGTTGGTATTGAGAGAATTTAAAGCTCCATCAGATTTCAGTGGGCACTGGGTCAGACCTTTAGTTGTTATCCAGCTAAAACCAATATTAGAACTGGAAATAAGCCAAAAGCAGAGATATTTGCCCAAACTTTAAGTTTAGTCTGAACCCAGATTGATCTGAGTAGAAACTCTGGAGCAAACTCAATGGATTTTAGGGACAGCTTGCACATAAACTAAGCCCACCCTTGCTAGATTTGCTAAAAACAAAAGTCAAACCATCCTCATTTGGCATTTACAGAGGGCCAGTGAACTCCCTTTCCCTGCATCCCTGTCCAAACAGACCAAATACCCCAGACTGCTGCCAAAACCAAAGTGAAATTCCCTTCCACACAGGTCCAGGGGAGAAACTGGCACACCCTTGGCTGGTGGTGTTTGACAAAGCCCAGCTATTCAGGCTCTGCCTTCCACCTTTACTGATTTCTGCTAAAATCTGTGCACCCCCAGTCGTTCTCTACCTGTGTGACCACACTTTGTGCTCTCCAGGTGGGTTCAGCAGGCTCTACTCCTCACCTTAAACTGTGTTTAGATCTGGGCTTGCACATCTGGGGGGTCTTATTAAAGGAGGATTTTGATTTGGGGCAGCAAAGTTTGGAAAGCTTGGGAATGACCAAGGCAAAGGGTCAGCCATGACCTCTGCTCAGCACTGATGGAGGAAAATGTGATAAATGGCCATCCAGTGGACACCCTGGAATGATACAGTGCAGCAAACAGGAGCAATCCCTGGCCCCAGGGAAGGAAAACAGAGCTGGGTCATGGCTGCAGTGCCAGGAGCTAGTCCTGGAGCTGGTTTTGCACATTCTGGGTGAAACATCATCCTTGGTCTGACACAGATAAGGCTGTCAGGGATGGCCACTCACCCGTGTTTAAAAGATGCTGCCTGTGACAACTGGTTCTTAAGGGCCCTTGCTCCACAGCAGGATTAAGACAACCTTTCCCAGGCAGTGGGAAATGCCCCACTGTTGCTTTAGCAGACAGAAGGAGAACCTATTTTTACTTCTATAGCCACATAGTAGAGAAAACAGGCAAAAAAATTCCCCATATGAACTAAAGGGGTGTCAATACAGTCAATCCCAAATCCTCTCTCTTTAGCAAAACCCAAGACATCTGCTGCTGAGCTGCACACTCAGCACCACACAGAAATTATTCCCTCTGAGCCCAAAGAGGAACCGAGTGAGTCACGGCTCCGCCACGGAGTCTTTTTGTCTCTCCTCTGCAAATATTTGCTGTGGGGCGATGCTGTAACTTTTGTGGTGCCTGCAGAGCAGCGTCTGAGTGTGTGCAGGGAGAGGTTGAACTGGGGGATACCAAAGAGCTCAGTGAGTGAGTGACTGCACAGGTGAAATGGTCCAGGTCGTGCTGCTCCAGCTCACAAATCAGGCACTGAATCCTGGCAAAACACCCAAGAGCTGCCACTCTCCCTCTGGAGAGCTTCTGCCAGCTCAGGTTTTACTCAGGTGGGTTAATCACTGTTGCCTCCACAGCCACAGTTGCCATCAGCTCTGTTTTGGCAGCAGAAAGGAGGAGAGGGCGACTCCACCTGCATCGGATCTAATTGTGGGTTGACACAATTAGAGCCCCAGTGTATTCCACACTTGGATACCAAGATGTTGAGATCCAAGGCCCCCAGAATCCCAAGATTCCCTGCCCAGGTGATCCTTAAGGTCCCTTCCAGCCCAAACCATTCTGAGATCCCTTGTCAGACCCTGGTTTAGGCACCAAAGCACTTGGGAAATGAACTGCTCCATGAAACCACGATCTCCCAGCCTGGGTGTTCCAGTACTGTGAGCTTCCAGGAGGATGAGCTGAAGCCAGGATTCAGCTGGATCAGCTCTTGGCTCCATGGGAAAGGCTGTGCCTGGGATGCTGTGCTTTCATGCCAAGATGCTGTACTTCCCCTCCACACACAGCCCTACCCCTGCACACCCAAAAAAATAAGAGCTCCCCTTTCCTTCCTGGGAATGTTCAGACCTGCAAAGTGCCCCAAATCCAAAATACTAGCAACAAGAAGCTGGGAAAAGACCCAGACAGGGTCTGCTGCCATCACAGACTCTCTGGCAGGGTTGGCCCAGGCCCACTGAGCACCAGCACGTCCCCCCTCCGTGGCAATTTACTTTAAGAAATAACAAAAATCCCCCGGTTTGTGCGAAGAACAGAGCGAGCCTGTTCCCCAGGCCGCATTAAAACGCTTAGCTTAGTGTTGCAACAGGTTTTTCAAACATTTCTGGCTCTGTAAAACATTTTAATAACCCTGATAATGTTTGTCATGTGGTTAGGGGTGCTTGGGCTGGAATAAGCTGTAACTCCAGCTGCCAGAAACCCCAGGAACCAAACAGTTCCTGTCTCTGGACTGTGAGCTGATGTCCCTCACTCACACGTGTCCCAGGCTGTTCCCTGGGATGGGAAGCAGCACGAAGCCCTCGGGGAAAAGATTTTTAATGGCCTCAGAGACTTAGGCACATAATGCCACACAAAGCCAAGGAGGCTTAGGGCCAGATGTTCCACAGCAATTCCAGCACATGTTCCCGTGAGGGTCCAAGCAGAGCCCCAGGGAATTACATGGTGAAGAAAGTGTGACAGCTCCTGGAGCACCAGCTGGAGAAGGGACTGAGGGGGATGGAGGGAGGTGCTGGTTCAGAGAAGCCATCACAGCCCTGGATTCTACCACCCTGCTCACCAAGCCCCTGCTCCAGGGGCTGCAGACCTCTTATCCTACCAGTACCTTGCAAAAAAACCCCTTAAATTAATAAATTCCTTATGAAGAGCACGATTCCAGCTCCCATGGGGATGTCACTCCTGTGTGGTGCCTGTTGGAACGGTGGGAAACAGGGGTTTAGGTAAACAGGATATTCCCTGCAGGGAGAACTCACATCCCCCAGCAAGCAGGAAAGAGGTGGATCCCTGGAGCAGGGTGTTTTCCACTCACTGGTAGAAATAGGTGGATGGAGCCCCAGGCTGTGCTTTTCCTGTTATGTGAGCAAAGTGTTAGGTGGGTTACTCTTTTCTTTTTTATTTTTTTCCATTTATCTCGGACAGTCCGGATTTATTTTGTTGACTTAGTCGAACATCTGATTGTGCCACACCAGTTTATTGGGGTTTTCACCCTGGCTTCAGGATATGTGATGTTGTTATGTCTGCTTGCACACGTGCATCAGCCCAGGGTGATTTTTACACTGCCTGAAAAGTGTAAAAATTGTTAGAAGGGATTCCCAGCAAAAAAATATCAGAATAGATCCATGTGGTGGAGGAAATAACAGTGAGGAGAAAACCACCAGCTGAAATCCCAGGTCACATAAATATCTATGCGAACATCCCCTGTTTTTTCCTCTCCCATTAGTTAGGGAGGCCATAAGCAGCATCAGGCAGCTCTGTGCTAATCCTTTCTCTTCCCTTCTTCACCTGTATTTCTAAACTGTTAATTTCTAAGTGTCAATGAGACCCTGAATCCAAAAAGAAAAGCTTGGTACAAGCCCAGAGCATTACCCAGAGCTGGAGCCATCCTCACCAGCAGCTCTCAGGGACAGTCAGGGCTGATAGTGCTCCTCCTGCTCCCCATGGGACGGCAGGAGAAAAGCCAAGGGGAGAGGTCAGGCTTGTGATCAGGTGTCTAGGAAGGGGCTGGAGGACCTGAACCACACTGCACTGCTCAGGAGGCTCTGCACGGAACAACGGAGCTGGAAGGCCATGGGAGAAGGTGCTTCTCAGGAGACGTTCTCACCCCCAGGATTCAGTGGCTGGAGCCTGCCCTGGGGAACCCAAATCCCTTGGGAAGGGGATTCACAGCTGATAAATAGTCCAGAAGTGATTTAACTTTTTGCTTGGTAGAATCACAGAATCATAAAATGGTTGGAATGGACCTCAAAGCTCATCTCATTCCACCCCTTCCAAGGGCAGGGACACCTTCCTCTATCCCAGATGGCTCCAAGCCCCATCCAGCCTGGCCTTGGACACTTCCAGGGATCCAGGGGCAGCCACAGCTTCTCTGGGCACCCTGTGCCAGGGCCTCCCCACCCTCCCAGGGAAGAATTCCTTCCCAATCTCCCATCCATCCCTGCCCTCTGGCACTGGGAAGCCATTCCCTGTGTCCTGTCCCTCCATGCCTTGTCCCCAGTCCCTCTCCAGCTCTCCTGGAGCCCCTTTAGGCCCTGCAAGGGGCTCTGAGCTCTCCCTGGAACCTTCTCTTCTCCAGGGTGAACAACCCAAGTGGTGCCTGAGCCAGCAGGGGATGCAGGGGGGAATTACAGGGCTGAGGGCAGCAGGATGCAGTATTTGCTGTCCCATTCAGCCACATGTGTGGTGCCCTCAGATCAGCCTCCCCAGGAGCAGCACAGCAAAGCCTGGCCTAAGCCACTGACTTCTTTTCTTTTCTTTTCTTTTTTCTTTTCTTTTCTTTTCTTTTCTTTTCTTTTCTTTTCTTTTCTTTTCTTTTCTTTTCTTTTCTTTTCTTTTCTTTTCCTTGTCTTGTCTGCTATAGAAACAGGAACACTCCATGATGGATCATAGGACTTAAGCAAGAACATGGACCCTACAGAGGGAATAAATTCAGTGGGAAGGGGAGGCACAGAAGGTTGAGTACCAGGAGTCAGAGCACTGACTGATGTGAAATTGGCTTTGGTGGAGCTGTGCTGATTTATTGCAGCTGGAAATCTGAGCCAAGGTGCGAAGGGGCAGCCAGCAGAGAGGCATGGGCAAACTTCCCTGCTGGAGGCTGGTGCAGCTTTGGAGCACGAGTCCAGGGTGGTATCTCTCTCTCCAGGGGTTTCCAGGGCTCATTTGGCCAACAGGAATCAGGAAAATCCCATTCCAAGGAGCAGGGGATCACAAATCCCCAGACATCTCTCCCCACCAGCACTGGTGTGATTCCTGATCCAGGGTGTGTGGTTTGCTCCTGAAGGACACAACAGAGCCTCTGTCTCCCTGTTGGCTTGTCCCCAGCTATCCCAGGATGGTGGGGGGACACCCAGCATGATGGCACATCCACACCAAGGCAGAGACCCCTGTGGTCCTTCAGCCACGCCTGCTGTGACCACTGACAGCTGAATCTGCTGCCACACCAATTATTATCAGTAGCAAACCTTACAAGGAGCTGAGGGGTGGTCAAAACCCGTCGAGGGACTTCCACCCCTCTTTCAGGGGTGCAAGAATGGGGCTGGGGTCCCATGGGCTGGACAGTGAAAAGCCCAACACAGCCAGGGTCTGCAGGCGCTCAGCAACCAGGATAGCTCCAGGAAAGCTCAAGGCTCTGGCTGTGAAGGTTTTTGGGAGGCTCAGCTCCTCAGCCAGTGCCCGAGGCTGCAATAGGGAAAGGAATCCGAAGCAGCATTGAATTTCGCTGGGATCTGATCCCCGTTCCCCCCAGGGCCCTTTCCAAACCCGCAGCCAGCAGAAGCAAACGCAGCACTTATCAGCAGCAACACCTCCCACAGACTGGTGCTGGCACCTCAAAACACTGCTCCCAGGGCAGCCAGCTCCACAGGACACCTTCCACAAAAGGTTCCTGCACCTACAGACCTGCTGCTGCTAATTACCCTTGATATTAATGCTGTCAGGAGCTCCTAGGCCCGCAATTAGACACAAAAAGAGGAGATGGATCGGTGGCAGGGGGAAGACTGGGAAGCACAAGCTGCTCCAGGCCAGCAGGCGGGCTGGAGAACATGTGCAACAAGAGACCTTCATGAGCATCATTAATCTGGAGCCTTTAACTGGGAGTTTGGAAGGAGCCTTTTCCATCTGTCTTCAAAGAAGGAGGGCCAGAGCTGCCCTGAGGAGGCTGGAGCAGGGTGGCTACCAGCCCCTGTGAGGCTGGCTCGTGGAATGAGTTCCATCCTCCCTCTCTGCAAGCAGCCTCCTGGACCAGGGACACACGTCACAACCTTCTCCTGGCCCTCCTGTGCTGGCTTAGCCCTGCAGCCCCGGAGGAGGATGAATTTCCATTGCTGGTTATTGCTTACCACCGTATCAGCCATCAAAGTTCCCATGAAAACACTGAATAGGACACAAATTGCAAATTAGGCTTTAATTAGAAGCTGGCACCTGCTTTCTGACCAAGAAATACAATGAAGACGTCTATATGTTGCTATGGCAGTCCAGAAACATAGATTTCTGTTTCAGGACCCTTTGAAGACAAATTTACTCAGCACTATAAACTTGTATGCCAAAGTGATTAACACTTTAATGCTAATATCAAGCTGGACCAGTTACACACATTTTATTCATTAGAAGGCATCATTTTTCAACTGTGTCTTATCAGTATGTAAATGAGATTTTGACTCAGTCATTGTCTGCTCCCAAAAGCGCAGCCAAAGTGAATTCAATTAATGCGATTTACATCCCAATGTGACACGCGAGGCTGTGCCGGGCGTGATAAGAGAGCCAGATGGGAGCTGGGCTCCCGGCACAGCCCAGCCCTCACCCTCCTCCTCCTCCTCCTCCTCCTCCTCCTCCTCCTCCTCCTCCTCCTCCTCCCGGCTCCCCGTCTTTGCTGGGCACCCCCGGAACAAGGACACGCAGCCAACTCCAACCCAAACCTGTTTTCCCCCCCCAGATGTTTCTGCTGGCAGGGGACACCCCGTCCCCTGCGCCTCTGGAGCCACCGAAATGTTTAAGAACGCGGAGACGCCTCCCCAGCCAGCCCAGGATCACGTCAGGGTAATTGAGGACAAACTCCAGCCGTCCTTCCTCGCTCAGTCGAGCCTTACAGATGTGCAAAACAGCTGGGTCAGCAGCTTCCGCTGCGAGGGCAGACCCTCACGAGATCCTGGCTTCCCCCTTAACCATCCCTCCGGCTTTTCCCTGGTTTGGGCCAGACTCCTGGTCCTCCTTATGCCTGGAGGATGCCTGCTCGCCGTGCTGGCCCTGCCCCAGCCGCAGGGCTCGGTGTGAGCCCCGAGGCTGTGCCCGGGCTTGGGCGCTGCTCGCCTGGGACAAAGGGAAGCAGGGCGCTCACTGTCCCCTGTCACTCTGCACCTGGTTCTTCACCCAGAAACCTGAGCTGCATCTCAGAGCTCGGGGTTTTTCTATGGCCCCCACGAGTCTTTGACACCTGTTTGGCCAGAGCTGGGAAAGCACAGGCAATCCCCTCCTGGGAATGGCCTCATGGGCGTTTTGCCAGCACCTGGTCAAAACGAGAATGTTTTGGAGTCATCCCAAAACCCCTGAAATGAGGCTCAGTGCCTGCTCTAAACACAGGAGCTTGCCCAAAAGTGCTAATGATATACATGGTCAGTGCAAGAACACGTACCCACAAGCCTGGAAGTTAAAAAAAGAACATTTTCCTTCAGTGTCTGAGCTGCACCTGGGAATTCAATGGGTGTTTCTGCCCTTGTTGGTGCCAGGACACTGCCCAGATGCTGCGTGGATGCTCCTTGGCTGGATGTTTGGATGGCTGGGTGTGAGGCTGAAAGCCACCAATACCAGGCCAATTTGTTCACAGGATAACAAATTTTCTGCTGAAGGGATGAGCCTGTGCTAAAATCTCCAAAGCAGGCAGCATTTATTGCTTTGTTTACCTAATGCTGCTTGCATCCAGGTAAACCTCTGGAGTCTTTCCCAATCCCAGAGTTTGCCCAGCCCAGGCAGATGCTCTGTTTGAGCACCGGGTGGGTCCACAAGGTAAAAGTGGCTCTGAGCAGCACCCAGGCTGAGCTGGCAGCCCTGGCACAGCTGGGAAACAGCAGTGGAGCAGAGCCCACACATCCATGAGAGTTCATTAATCCAGGGAAGGTTCAGCCCTGCTCTCAGGCTGCATGGGGAGAGCCAGGAGAGAAAAGTGGTGCTTGGTGGTGCTGTACCCAAGAGCCATCCACCCTCTGCCTGCAGCAGGGAGCTGAATCTGTCCCCAGTGTCCCCGAACTCACCCTGCCTGCTGTGCCCTCCATCCCTCGGGGTCCCCACCCTGCCCCTCCTCTCTCAGGCCCCAAAATGACCCTCTCAGGCCCCAAAATGACCCTCATTTTCTGCGGCTGCACAGCTCATTTTCATGGTTGCATAATGCAAGGTGGGAAAGCTTTCCCAGGCACATCCCTGCCCTGCTTGCTCCCCTTCACCTCCCACCCAGGCACGGATGTTCATCCCCTCTCTCCCAGTATTCCCTGGCCCATTTCCACCTCCTGCATCCCCATCTCCACCACCACATCGATGTGACCATTTTCCCCACAGCAATCACCCCGTCCCAGCTCCAGTTGTGTTTCCAGGCATGGTTTTGGCTGGGCAGACCCCTTGTGCTGAGAACCACCAGTAAATCCTCGTGTGCCCCCTTTCAGCCAGCCAGCACTTTGTTATCCCTGAGCACAGCCAACCTTTTTCCGCAAATGAAACATTCCAGGACAATTATTCACCTTGGCAGAGCGATTGTGGAGGAAAGCAAAGAGGAAAAGACATTTCTAGAGAGGCAAACTCTGCCTGGGAGCTGGAGCGGTCCCCGTGACCCCAAACACAAAGTCAATTGTTGCTCAAAATCTTCCCTTTTTAGGGTTCAAAGGACAGGCAATAAGCAAGCTCAAATTATCGCTGGGCTTTAATGAAGTTGCGTTCAGCCCGGGCAGAATTGCCTGTTTATTCATGCAAATTCACTGTAACCAGCTTAGGCACATTATCCAGCGCCAGGACCTGTGGGAGATCCCGGCTGCCTGGGGGAGATTAGGAGAGGAAACTCAGGGCCGGGTATCAGCACAGGCAGTTAAGGTGCTTCCAAATATCCCGATTAATACCCAGATTGGCCTGGCATTAGGATAACACAATAGGCCCTTCTTGTCTGAGTGCATATGACTGTTAATGATGGGCAAAGTCCCCAGGGGCTTGGGACGAGCTCCAGCTGAGCAGCCCTGCACGTCCAGCCAGGGAAAACAGCATCCCATTGATCAGCCCCTGCCCGGCCCTAATCAATACCTGCTTTGGCTACGTGGAAATGCTCATTTATCTGTTACGTGCAGGTAATAATGAGAGTGGTGATGTGGCTGAAATAAATCCTGGGGGATGTTAACAACCCCCTCCAGTGCTGGCATCAGCGGGAACTCTCATTTCTCGCTCCCACAGGGCTGCAGATTTTAGACACAGAGCCCTTGTGGCTCGTGCTGCCTGGGGAAGGGCAACCACAAGCCACTGCTTGCCAGAGCACACAGCAGGGGGGGAGCAAAGCAGCTTCCAGGGTTTGTTTTAGGGGAATATGGGCACCCAGAGCCAATGACCCTTACCCAAGCACCCTCCCAAGGACTGCTGAAGGGAGAGCTCAGAGCCCCTTGCAGGGCCTAAAGGGGTTCCAGGAGAGCTGGAGAGGGACTTGGGACAAGGGATGGAGGGACAGGACACAGGGAATGGCTTCCCAGTGCCAGAGGGCAGGGACGGATGGGATATTGGGAAGAAATTCTTGGCTGTGAGGGTGGGCAGGCCCTGGCACAGGGTGCCCAGAGAAGCTGTGGCTGCCCCTGGATCCCTGGAAGTGTCCAAGGCCAGGCTGGATGGGACTTGGAGACATCTGGGACAGTGGAAGTTGTCCCTGCCCAGGGCAGGGGTGGAATGAGATGATCTTTAAGGTCCCTTCCAACCCAAACCATTCTGGGATTCTGGAATTTTAAGAGCAAAGGAAGTTTCTCCAGCTGCAAGGGCCAAAGTTTAGTGTCGATTTTCAGTCACTGTAGGGTAAATCCAGAGTGATCGAAGCACACACCATCCCTCATGAGCATCAGTCTTGCAGGTGATGAGAGAGTTTGGCATCACTGATGCAGGAAGAAGGAGCTGGAGGAGCTGCCCAAGGCTCAGGGGATGGAGGGAAGAGCAAACAGCATTGGCCTGGTTACCCCATGCATCTCATTCAAGCTTATACCTTTAAGGTATCACAAAAAGCCAACCAAAAAAGAGATTTAAGTGCACGTAGCTCAAGACTGAGGTGTTCCCAGAGCACATGGCAAGCCTGTTCACCAGGAAAAACCCACATCCCTACAAAACAGATGAGCAAGGCTTGCTCTTCGGTGGCAGGAGAGGCAGCCCAAGCTGTTGTTCTGCAGCTTCAGGAAAGTGGGGTACCTTCGGAAACGTGTTGTTTTTCCATTTGTTATTTTCCTATTTAACGAGGCTGTCCCAGGGACACAAAGTAGCAACTTCCTTTTCCTTATCAGCTGCAGAGGGGGGGAAAAATAACAGGCTGCTGACCCCGGTTAACTGCTTCCCACAGCAGGGTGCTCCATGGATGTCACTGCATCCCCTCCAGGTCAGTGGGTTACAGCTCTTCCCAAGGATATCTGTTTCAACCCAAAAGAAAAAAAAAAAAGCCAAAACCATACCACACTGCCACAAAACAACAGCTGGAGGGGGAAAGGGGGTTTGTTTTCAGCTGGGCCTGTTAAAAATACTGGGTGCCGTGAAAGTAGGAGTCCTGTGTTTCCAGGAGCAGCTTTGTGGCCCTAATAACTCAAAATTGGCTCGGGTTGATGAGGCTAAAGTCCTCCTGCAGGTGGGCTGCTAACCAGCCTGGAGAGCAGGATGGGCAAGGAAAAGCCCTGTTAGTGCCTTGTGAGTGAAAACGAGAGAAATGTTTTAACCACCCCAAGTCTTCCCACCAGTTATTTCCTGTTACGCTGCCACAGCCCACCCAGCATCCATTCCCTTCCACCAGACACCTTCAAACACCCTGAAAAGTGCAGGGCTGGGGCTGACTATCTACAAATGTGAGGGAGTAAAGGAGATATTTAGTAAAGGCTTGACAGGAGATGGATAGGACGGCCAGGGCTCAATGCGAGACCTTCCTTTATGACAGCCACTGCTTCAGGCTGTCCAGGGGGTGGTGGGATCACAGTCACTGGGGATTTGGGGTTTTCAAGTCCCTAAAATACTCCATACCCATTGCATTCTCCTTCTCCCCATGGAATTGCTTCATTCACAGGGTTTGTATCTCCCCAACCAGCCCAGAACCACCACCAGGTGCCATGACCCAAACAAGTCCCACGAGGAATTTCTTGCAGCCAGGGCTAAACTCCAGCTCATCCAACAGAAAGGCCTGGCTGCAGAACACACACGTGGGGGTACAGCCCTAGAAATCCAGAGTTAATTAAGCCTCTCACTGGCAAAAGCTTTTAATTGCATAGCAGCCGCCTGGCCGGAGGCTGGGCTGTGGGGAGGCTTCCTGCATTCCCGCTTCCTGGCACGCGATCCCATCCTGGCTGCAGAGCCCAAGGCAGCAGAGGAGGCAGTTCCCACATGGGGGTAGACCCAGAGCCAAGGTTTTGACCCCTCTTCCCCAGCCAAACTATCTCCAGTCCCCACTACAGGTGAAACCATGGAAGGATTTGCAGCCCTGACTTCTCCCTCCAGTCCCACACATTGCTCTGGGGAGGGGGAAGAGAGCTCCTCTGCCTTGGGCTCATCTGGGTGCTCTCCTCCCCTTCAGGAGGGCTGGAAGAGACAGGAACATGAGGATGCACCTTCAGGAGACTGGGTGCACTGGGCACACCCAGAACCACTCACTGGGTACCAGCAGGGTCACCCCGGGACCATCCCCTTCCCAGCCAGGGGATGGGCACGGACACCCCAACCTGCTCAGCCAAAAGAAGCCACAGATGTCCCATCTGTAAATCTTTTGCCACGTGGTTTTGAGCCCCTTTCCCCAGCTGGGGAGGAGATTCCAGGCTGAAGAAGATTAAAGGTTGCCCAGAGAATTTGTGGCTGCCCCACCCCTGGGAGTGTCCAAGGCCAGGTTGGATGGGGCTTGGAGCAACCTGGGCTAGTGGAAGGTGTCCCTGCCCATGGCAGAGGGGTGGAACCAGATGATCTTTAAGGTCCCTTCCAACCCAAACCATTCAATAATTCTATGAAAAGAGCCAAGAAAATAAAACTTGTAATTTCTCCAGACCTGATGGAGGAATCACCCCACCAATGCCCTACATGCCAAAATACTGAATTAATCTGGGCTCTAGGAAGGAGCGACACACAGACCTGTCAGGGCATCAGGTCCTTTCTGGAAGGGAATTTCTTACATAACTTGATCCCATCAGGGTGATAAACCCAGGTGTGTGGGTGGGATATAACCCAGGAGCAGCTTTTCTGGAAACTGAGATCAAGAAACAGAGGAGAGAGGAGACACCAACCTCTCCTTAGCAAGGAATAAAGGCTCTCTAAATTAGGAGGCACTAAATTCCCTGCCAGCTCCTCTGCTGAACCCAAGTTTGATCTAGATCTGTTCTTGTTGTGGGGCTCAAGCTAGATGGCCTTTAATGATCCCTTCCAATCCAAACCATTCGATGATTCTGTGCTAACCCAGGGAAATCTCACAGCAGCTGCAGGCAGGGACAGTGGCACAGGACAGGATGCTCACCCCTGGTGACACACAGCCCAGCACTGCCTCCACACATCACTCATCCAGCCAAAAAACCATCAGGGTTTCCCTCCTGAAGGCAAAAAACCTCCACAAATATTCCTTAATCAAACAATAACACTAAACAAAAATACTATTGGCGTGGGGTAATGCTACCCCTGAGTCCCCATAAACGCAGGGAGGGGCAAGCTATGTATTTCCAGAGGCAGAAGAAATGAATCCTCAGATCCTTCTATCACTGTGACATAATTTACACTACAGCCTGGCACCAGTGGAGATGTAATCATGTCACTTGATGGATGGGCCTGTACGAGGGTGCAAATTGCATTATTGACCTGCTGAGTCCGGGCTGCTCCGCTCGCCTTGGCCAGCGAGGGGCGGGAATGGGGATGTTTTATCCACCCAAGTGGATGTTGAAGGTGCGTGAGGCCCTTCCAAGCCCGTTTCTTTTTGTCCTGCCAGGCAGGCCCCATCTCTTTGACCCCACTGTTAGAACCTGCCGCTGCAGGGACATGTGGCAGGCACAGAAATCGCAAATGAGGCTGTTGCCACCTGCTCCTGCACAATGCAAATCCCATTCATTCGGGACAAGGGGCTGCTGCCAGGAGCCCCTCGGCTGAGCCAGCGCCTCACCAGTGCTCCCAGTACGCCACCGTGGCTGGGGGAAGAGCGCTGCACTCAGGGATGTTGGGTCCTGCTGGGAGCATCCCGCCGGTGGTCCTGCCGTGGGATGCAAAATCTCCTCCTCGCCCGGATAATACAAACCGAGTAGCAAAAAACCCCCCAAAACTACCAACAAACAAACAAACAAAAAAACCTACAAACAAACAACCCAAAGGAAATATTCCCGGGTTATATGTTCAATTTCTATTTCTCTGGCTGATGACGGAGCAGTCAGGGCTGGCTCCTCCGGGCACTGAGTAACGCAGTCGGCATCCAACCATCCTTCACCAAGCCCTACAATTGGGCAAAGCACCAGGACCTGTTTTAAACCCCTTTTTCGTGTCTCTGCATGGTCAAGGAAAGGTGGCAGGGGGTTGGATACTTCCAGGGAAGGAGAGAAAGTCCCAAACATTCCATGGCCACTCCGCAGACATCGCCTCCGAGCAGGGCTCAGCCTCTCCCCCTCCAAACCATCCATCCCTGAGCGCTTCGGCCGCTGCCCAAACTGCCCAAATCTTTCAGACCGGCCAAAAATCCGCCACCCACTTCCCTCATCCACCTCATCCAGGAGGAGAAGGAGCTCGGGGCGAGCGGCGTCCCGGGGCCGCGCCGGTGACGTGCGGGGCAGAGAAACGCAGAGCACAGTAATTATCAGTCGCAGAGCCCTGTTAATGATTAAGTTTGGGAGACGCCAACAATCAAGCCTATTGAAAAGACTACAAGGGTTTCAAAGTGTTTCCTCCGAACCATGTGACGGCAAATTGTTCCGAGTAGACGGCTCTTAATTCAAATGCTCGTTGTCATGGGGACGGGATAACACCCCTCCTATTCAGGGATGCCACACAAGCAGCCTACTATTTGCCACAATAGGCTTTTGAGTTCCAGCCACACTTCATAAATAGCCCCCCAAAAAATGATCTGGAGATTGATATCGGCGCTCACCTTTCCTAGCACAACACAGCCTAAAGGCCAGAAGGTGCCGGGGCTGGAGAAAGAGCTGCGGGCACATGGATGGATGGATGGGTGGATGGATGGATGGATGGATGGGTGGATGGATGGGTGGATGGATGGATGGGTGTGGGAAGCAGACACTGTTCCCGTGCTCTCGTGGTGTTGATGGGGTTCAGCCACCTGTGCATGGGCTGAGTTTCCCTCTAATCCCGAAATGTCACTGACAAGGTCACATCTGCCTCACACCGGAGCTAAAAAGCTGCCTGGAAGCTGCCAAAGCATCAGCAGACACTGGAGGAGGGCAGGAGCCACCGCTGGCACTGGCTGGGCATCCAGATATGGAGACACATGGAGAAACAGCCTCAGGTTCTCCCAAGGCCAGGCAGCACGGGCTCAGCTGTGATCACCCACCCCATTGCATCTCTCCCCACACCCAGACCTTTGGAGGGCTCTTGAACCGATGCCTGAAGAGGCCTCCTAGAAACAGAGACTGGACAGGAGTAAGGGAATAAGGCAGGGATTTATCTGAAAGGCCTTCAAAGGTACCCCTGGGCAGCCAGAGGCCACTGCCAAGATGGACCCCAAGAGGGACCCCAGGTCATGAGTTCTTCACCCTTTTATGGGTTGGGTTCATTTGCACAGCAGGGTTAATTCTCCAATTAAAGCTTCAGTTTAATGATGTCATTCCCCTCAGCTTACGCTCCTTAGAGGCTCTTTGGTTTATACTTTTTGGGCCTAGGACAGTCTGGGTGTCCTTGGAGAGCAGGCCTGGAGAGGCTTTGTTATGTCTGCCTGGCATGAGAGGGCAGAATTTAACGGGCTACAAGAAACTTCAGAGTTACACACTAGGCAGTGCAGGATTTGAAAAATATAAAAGTTAAAACCTGAGGCATCATTTCCCCCTTTAGAGGCTTGACAAGGCCTCTATTTTGTCGAGACTCTAAACAAGGTACATCTAAGCTTATGGAAAGCATCCAGGCATTGCTGCTCCACCCAGCTTGTGAAATCTCTGGGACAGCTGACTGGAGCAGCACACGGGAGCCCTGAGGAGAGGCTGGAGCTGATTTCTCGGTGCCTGCTGGCGACAACTTGCTTCAAACTCCTGGGACTCATTCTGGTGTCTGAACCCAAGCAAAAGTCAAACCCTGCTGCTAGGGAAGGATGGAGAAGCTGAAACCTTTGGGCAGGCTCTGAGCTTAGAGCTGCCAAATTTGGGCTAAAATCAGCTGTGACACCAACAGCTGCTGCACGAGCCGCTCGCTCGCCTTCTGCTCACAGGGGCCAGGGAAACATTTGTATAAAATATGAAATCAGCTCCCAGGAGCTGCTGAAACACGCCAGGAATTTCTGGAACAAATCCTGCAGGCTTTAAGAGCTTTGTTCTCGTTTGGGGTTGCAAGCACAGGGCCAGCAGGATTTAGCAGTGGATCCCTATGAGTGCGGGTGTTTAATCAGTGGATCACCTTGCCTCGGGACACCACGGTTAAGGGAGCTCCGGCAGGGACAGGATAAGTTCATGGATGGTTTTTAAACACGTGGAAAGCACACTTGGCTCAGGATATCCCGTGCTGCAGAGCACCAGCAGCCGGGAGAGCATCGCTATACCCTGCCCAGCCCCTGGGCTGGTGGCTGCTGGAGAAGGTTTGGAGAGCTTTATCCTTTCCCTGCCCCAAATCCCTTTTATTTTCCCTTGGGTGAAGCACAAAACCACAAATCCCCGTGGTTGGGAGGTGTGTGACAGCACTGGAGGGCCACGGTGCCACCCCAGGGTTCCAACCTGCTCCCCCTGAAGGCACCTCTGAAAGCACCCGGGGCTTCAGGCTGCAGAGGGAACAGCTCCGACAGCTTCATTGTTCCCTGACAGGAAGGAGGAGAACCATCACCTTCCCGCGTGGGAGCAGCGCTGAGGGAGAAGGGACCCGCTAGACGGATGAGTCATTTCCATCGCCACCTCCTCCCCCAGTGCGAAGCATCCTCAGGAAAGAACAGGAGGCAATCCTTTCCCTCCAAGCTCCCTGGCTGCCGGCAAGAGGAAGGAAAAAAAACCCCGAAGAGCTGCCAAAACCCCATCCCTGCAGGATGTGTGTGCCCCCCAGACCCAGCAGTGAGGGAGCAAATGCTCTCAGAGCACCACTGGCACCCAGCAGTGGCACCCTTGGGTGCAGACTCAGACCACAGCAGCAGCCGCCCAAAAATGTGATTCCCAGCCCAGGGTTTCCTCCTCAACAGCTTCCCAAGCCAAGAGGATGGTGGAGACAACCCTGCTCATGAGTGGCAGCCTGTCCCCATCCCCAAAACCAGCTCCATGGAGGCATGGATGCTGCAGTACCCCCAGGCTCCTCACATGATGCCTCTCCGGCTGCTGATGAGGAAAATCCCCATCCTCATTACTAAAACAACTGGAAAAGGCAAAAGGCAGCACCACACCTCTCCCAGGAGTTCTACTCCTCGCTCCCACCTTGGGAGAGTGGTGAGGGACAACTCACACCTCCCTAAATTCCCTTCCAGGCTGATGCTTGTCCCATCTTGCAACTCCCTGCAGGCAGAAAGCCAAGGCTGCCTTCACCACTGTCTCCCATGTCTGGTAGCCAAGGAGTTTAACGCCAGGTAGGAAGAGATGTGAACCATCCAAACCCTCTTAAAACTGTCAGGGGACACATCAGCCCTACCATTGCCCCGTGCAAGGTGTAAATATTTCAGGAAATTAAAAAAGATGCTCTTCATTAAGTGTCTGCATGCTGGTTTTGGGGAGACAGAGGTAAGAAATTGTGCAGTTGTGGTGCTGTTTTATCAACCAGCACATCCAGATCCATCCAGAGCCACCATGGAAAGGAAAACCACAGTTACAGAGCCAGGAATGTTTTATCCTGCAAAGTACCAGCCTGATTTAAAAGTCTCTCTACCTCCAGGACGCCCCATTCTCCCCAGTCAGCAGAAGAAAAGACTCGGAGGTTTCACATAAAAGGAGGCTTTTTCATGGGAGAAAAATGATGGAAGTAGGGAAAACAGAAGTGAGTGGGAAACACTGAAATCAGGATGCAGCAGTTCAAAGCCTGTGCAGGCTTAGCTGCTTTAATCTGAGCCCTTCCTCCCTTCCCTGAGATGCCCAGGGTACACAGAGCCGCTGCACGCAGCCGCTGAGCAAATGGTAACGGAATATTATAATCGGATTTTAACAAAATTAAAGCCCCTGCAACCCGAGTGGGAGAGCAAGGTAAACAGCACAGAGGAAGGCTTAAATGTGCCTTTCCGTCCCACTAACTCCAGGTTTGCTCCAGCTTAGGCAGCAAAAGGACGTGGCCCCTGCACCCGCCTGGCACAGAGCGAAGCCCTCCCTAGAAGGGTTTCTGCCAAGGACAAACCTTTGCCACCATCCCACTGCTGCCCCCAACGCTTAATCCCCATTTCCCTCCCTATTATCCCATCCTAACGAAGGCATCTGGTGACAGTGGACAGGGAGAAGCCTCGGCAGAGCCTCCCATTTCCAGAGGGGCTGCTTAATGAAAGGCTTCTCTATTATCAGGTTATTGCTCCCCGATTTTCTTAATTGAGGCGATGCACCTCCATCCTCTAAACTTCAGGGATGACAATAATTAGCACAGCGAGTCGTTATTGCTCTCATCATCTCTCCCCTTCAGGAAGTACAAGATCTAAGGCACCAGCCATGAATAGGAAATCCAGCTTTGCCGGGCACACTCTCACCGACCTCGGAGCCGCCCCGCGATCTTGTAATGAGAGGATTAGCCCAGAATACATATGTGGCCCTTTAAAGGGGAATATTTATTAAAAATACATCAATATATCACTGCTGGGGCGCACACGCAGCTTATTAACAAGAGACCCCCCTCCTGAGCGGGCTTTTGTCAGCAGCAAACAGAGCTGGGGAGATAAACAGCAGCTCCTGCAATTAAGAGTAGCCCTTGTGTTAATGCTGGTTGCTGTTACAGCAGCTTATTGTCGGCTGCAGGGCCTGGGGAACCAGGATGATGGCAAAGGCTAATGCTGAAAGGTGGATTTAGTTAGTAAAAGATGAGCCTGGAACATGGGTTTTAAGCAAAAGGTGAGGGGGAAAAAAAGTCATGCTTGGATTGAGTCATCCTGAGGCAAGATTTAACTGCAAAAGAGGAGCCAGCACTTACAGAGTCACAGGATGGTTTGGGATGGAAGGAACCTTAAAGATCATCTCATTCCAACCCCCTGCTAAGGGCAGGGACACCTTCCACTAGCCCAGGTTGCTCCAAGCCCTGTCCAACCTGGCCCTGAGTGATAAAACTCCTCCCCTTGTTGGTGAAACAGGCACAAACAGAGATATGTACATAACATATATGTATGATGTTTATATGGGATCAGAGCTCCATTACTGGCACAAGACATGCTAAACATGCAGTATTGGGGGATCCTCTCCTGGTCATAGTCCCAAAGGATTCACCCTTTACCCAGCTATAGGGGATGAAATTGTCACAGCTTCCAAAAGGACCCTGCAGAGAGAGACTCACCTGTCCAACACCACAAGATTGGCAATAAACTCATGCTGAGCAGCAAGAACAGGAATCCCAGGGCAAAGAAAACTTGGGGAGGGTTTGTGTTTCTGCCTGTACAGCCCCCCAGCCCAGCAGCAACATGTATATGTGTATGTAAAATACACCTGTGTGCTGCAAAGCTCTTCAAAAGACACCTCCCAAGGGGGCAGAGGGCCAGACACAGCGACCCCACATCTCCCCCAAAACCAGCACAGAGCCCAGCTGCACCCCCCCCCAGCAAGGCAAGGGGAGAGGGGAGGTTATATTTATAATCCATTATATATATAAAAATACATAATATATAAAACATAACATGTAAAATATATAGAGATCAGATATTAGGAAGGAATTCCTGGCTGTGAGGGTGGGCAGGCCCTGGCACAGGGTGCCCAGAGAAGCTGTGGCTGCCCCTGGATCCCTGGAAGTGTCCAAGGCCAGGTTGGACGGGGCTTTGAGCCACCTGGGATAGTGGGAGGTGTCCCTGCCCATGGCAGGGGGTGGAACTGGATGAGCTTTAAGGTCCCTTCCAACCCAAACCATTCTGTGGTTCCACGATATTTAGAAGTTCCCATTCCCTGAGTGTCCCATTTTCAGGCTTCTTCCCAACACACACTTACTCTCAAGAGAGCGATTGTGTTCTCACACTCACACACCAACAAACAGGTTGCTCTTGCTGGTTTTCCTCATCAGGTTTCAGAAGCCCTTTGAGAGAACAGAGGTTTCAGTTTCTCCTTATTTCAGCTGGGTAACAAAATGCCTCGTTGGGTTGGGAACAGGGACTGATCCCGCTCTGCCAGGGCAGCCAGCAGCTTGGAGTCTCCTTAAGCCAAGATTTTCACTCTATCACAGGACCCCAAAAGCAGGAGATTTAGGACAGACATCCTAGAAAGCACAACTGACTGTTTGGGAGTCCAAGTCCTGCTGTCACAGCTTTTTACACTCAGGGACCGAGGACACAGACTGAGGCATGTGCAAAACAACTATTTTTTGGTTGTATTTAACACCTGGGTGAAGTCTGGGGGCCCCATTCTGAGTCACTGAAGATCCAGCAAATTATCTCAGCTATGTGGGGGCAAGCAGCACTTAAAATTACAGCTGTTGTGCTTCCTCAGCCAATTTACAACTGCATCCATTGAATTAATAATGACCAGCCAGGACCAGCACTGCTGATAGAGACCAGCTCCCTCTGCTCCTGAAATATTTATTGATTTTAAAGAATTATATCCAAGCCTGGTGCAGCTCAGGTTATTTTCCATAGGGTTGGGTTAGGATGAGCCCATTTGCTTAGGCAAGAGATCAGGTTCTTCCAGGATGGCCCTGGGCAGCACTGATGCGCTGCAGGAACACTCTGGCTCTGAATATGAGCTTTGAAATGGTCTTGGGGTCTTTCTTTTCTGTGCTTCAAGCCTGGTTGAGGTGGTGAGGGGAACTTTACCCAAATAGGTCCTGTGAGAACATCACAAGGGTCATGAACCTTCAGGGTCTCCCTCCTCTCGTGGCTTTGGGTCCCACAGTGGCACAAACAGGGCCCACGGCCACATTTGATGGTGGTTTTGTTGATATAAAGAATTGCTGATGGCCAAGCTGGAGACTCAAAGCCCACTGGGACCCCTCAGCTCATCTGAGCTGGATATTAACCCCAGATACTCAGAAATTAAAAGGATGAAATTTAAAGCTGTTTTTCAGGCCTCCATCCCTTCTCCTTTGAGGGGCTGCTCAGGGGATCCTGTGATGGTCACAGTGGGGCTGAGAATGAAGTTCAGGGTCTGGGGAGTCACAGCTGCACAAAAAAATACCACATGAATGCCCAAATACCCAGGTGCAAACCTGCCCTTCCCACAGAGGAAGGATAAACCTCTGGACCTTGCCCATGCAGTGCAAGAGGAACATGGATCGCTGCAAAAATGGGGAAAAAACAAACCCACAACGTTTTCAGCAGCGTGGAATAAACCCTGCTCGAGGGCCTGCGTTTCCTCCAGTTTAATTAGCTCCTCAATGATGCAGAGCCAGCTTCCCCAGGAGCCTGAAGATGTATTTTTAGGTGCAACCACTCCAAAAATAGAAGCATCCCTGCAGGAAGCTGCAAACAGCCACCAAGGAGCCACGTGCGGGTTGTGCTGTGGATGCACGAGCTGAGAGCAAAACTTGCACCCATCCTGAGCACAGGGGACATCAGAACAGGGGCACTTCCAGCAGCCACCTCAGCACCCTCCCACATTTGGGCTTGGAAAAGTAGAAACACAGAAATTCAAACAGAAAGGAAACATTTTGTACATCCCGGTGTCACAGCACGAGGAGAGGTGGGGTTTGGAAGGGGACACACCACAGGAAACCTCCCCCAGTGAACACCTGAGCAAGTCTTGGCATTCCCATGGGTTGTCCTGTACTTCCGGTCATTCATACAGACTTAGGAAACTCCTCAGGACTTCTACTGACCCGTTTGCTTTGGCAGTCTCACAGAGGAAAACATCCAGATAAAGCTCCAGAGGAGGCCACTCTCGGGCTCTAATCCTGCCCCTGTGACAGGCAGAGCTCTCTGCAGAATCTGTGCCTTCAGGAATTAGTCCAGCCTAATTTTAAGCGAGTCTGGGACAGAAGACACCCTCCATGAAGATATTTGGCTAAACCTCCCTCCAAGGAGCACCCCTTGCCCATCACTCCCCCCCAGCCACTGCCCAGCCAGAGCTGACAGGGGATCCACAGGGATTTGTGAGAGCAAGATAGATCTCCAACTGGATGTGAGAGAAAGCCTGAATGCTGGGAAAGTAGCAATCATGTCCATTTTGTTTTAAAGCTTTTGGAGACTTTACATCCCACAGCATCACCAGCAGGTTTCTCCCCAAAACCTTCCCTCTCCAGCCAGGGCACAAGCACAGTCTGGCCCCATGGAGGAGAGTTTTTGCTGGAAGATGATGTCTAACCTTGAAGTCTGGCAGAAATATGGTGGTTTTCACCTTCTGGATGCTCCCTTAGGAACTCCCACTCAGCTTCCACCAAGACCCACAGAAGAGCCCCCCCCACTACAACCCCTCTGCCCAGGAAGGCAGAGCCCTGCCAAAACCAGCCTGGCAAGATCCTTGGTGAGCACCAAACTGCAAACATCCCTGAGAGAGCTGCAGGAGAAAGCCAAGGTCACACACGGAGCAGGGGGGACACGGGGACCCCCGGGGGAGAACACACAGCTGTGTCATTGCAGAGGGCTTTTATGGCAAAATCATCTGAATTATTTGGGGTTGAATTAAAGCTGCACGAGCTTTCTTTTTTTAATCGCAGTAATAAATAGCTGAGTGAGTCACTGCCTGAGAAAACCCAGCAGCAGCTCCCGGGTAAACAACCTGCAGCTCCCGAACGCCGGGAACAGCCGGGAAAGGCTGGCAGGGCTGTGATGGGGGGCGCAGGAAAGGCAGCACAACTCCAGGGAGACAGCTCAGAGCCTTCCCTTGCACTTCCCATCCCCATTTCGAGGGACGGTGACGAACTGAAAGCAAGAGCAGCCAGGTTGGTACAGGAGCCAGGCTCGGCAGGCAGCACCTCACGGGAAGCGCTCGGCCCCGCATCGCACGGCGCGGGCTCTCCCGCTGCGAATCACCTCTAAAAAAATAAATAAATACCCCAAAAAATCCATTGCCAGCATCTGAACATCCCACTTTGGGCTTTTTCCAAGAAAAGCATCCCTGTATCCATTAGCTATTGTCTCCCTCTAGCGCGGGCAGACACCATCCTGCGCCTCTCCTGCCGCGGCTCCCGGCCTGGCTGGGCACCAGGGCTGGAGCTCTGCGGAGATCCGGGGGCTCCCGGCCCTGGGAACACGCCAAGCACCAGCTCTGCCTTTGCACTGATGAGTCAGCTTCCCACACTTTTTAGATTTTTCTTTCTCATCCCATTTTCTCCCAGCAGATGCTCCGAGCAGGAGGGATTTCTCAGTGACCAAACCGGCGAGGCAAAGCTTCCCAAATTGGAGATGGCTGCCAGGAGCGGTGTTTGATCCAGGGCTGGAGAGGACAGCGAGATGAAACAGCATCCTTCCCTCTTGCCAGTGCTCCTGGGGAAGCAGCCTGACCTCTCCTCGCCCGTCAGAGGGGATCAGGCTTTACTCTAAAGCTGGCCTTTCCAGGGGATCCTTTCACAGCTGCCTTTAACACCTCTGTACATCCCCTAAAGCAAGATAAAAACCCGCGCCTGAATTGCAGAACTAAAAGATCTCCTGCCCTCT
This sequence comes from Corvus cornix cornix, assembly GCF_000738735.6. Taxonomy (NCBI): domain Eukaryota; kingdom Metazoa; phylum Chordata; class Aves; order Passeriformes; family Corvidae; genus Corvus; species Corvus cornix. The sequence continues at coordinate 3,458,983 of NC_046335.1, read as the reverse complement.
CCAGGGAGAGTTCCTGCCAAGAAAGAGAACGATGCTGCAAATCTCTCCCCTTTTCAATTGAGCACTGCAGCAGCACCTTCACCCCCTGCTCTGCAGCTCAACCCACAGAAAATCAAGAGCCTGGAGACACAGCCAGGCTCCAAAGGCTGCATCCAGAGGCTCTCCAGGCACTGCTGCCCCTTCCAAAAGCATTTATTCCTTGCACGAGGCACATCCAGCATTTATGAACCTACTTTTTAAAGGAAAAAATAGACATTGCTTTACTTGCAGAGCCCAGTTCTCACTGGAATGACGTTTCAGAGAGCATGGGTGGCCAAGGGGACTCCCCCAGAGGGGCAGGAAAGAATCAGAGCCACAGGGACATGCCCTACCCAACCCTCCATCACTGAAGCTCCTGGGTTATGCTCTTAAATCATTTTAAACCTGTCAAACCTGCATGGATCCATTAGACTGCCACTCACCCCCCAAAAATAGGTGTTTAGACACCTGCCAAAGGACCAGCCTCTCACCCCAACCTAGGCAAGTGTGGAGACCCTCCAGGGTTCAGGTTCTCCTTGGATCTGTAGCTGCAGGGGGTGTCTTTCTATGTTCTGTATCAAACACCTGGACAAGTGAGGGTAGTGGCACTTGCTTTTTCATTCCATGGAATAAAATCTCCAAGGAACACATGGGACACGTTAGTGGCCACAGCTAGAGACCAGGGGTAGCTCCTTCTGTGAGGAAACCACATTTTCCAGTTTTTCTCTCCTTCTTCTGAGCTATTTCACATCTCTAGCAGGATTTAGCATGATTCAGATCACTGGAACCACGTAAGGAAGAGGTTTCTTTACCTCCTGTCTGGTGAAGGCCAATTATTAACTAAAACATAGCACAGAGGGGAGTGAGAACAGCTCAGGGTGAGCATTCTGATCTGTTTCACCTCTGCAATTAACCCCCCAATTAACGACTGATCCCTGTTTTATTGCCTTCCCTTGGGTAATCACGTCCTCAAGTGTTCTCAAGAACCAAACCACCCCTCACCTTGCCCACTGAAGAATCCCATAGGGATTCTCTTAGGGTTCCTCTAAGACACTTAAAACCCTAAAGCAGAGGAGGGGCCACCTGATCTCCCCACACCCCCAGCAGAATCCCTGTCCCATCAAAGATCCTCCCCACACTTGTTCCCAACAAAGCACAAGGTAACAGAGCATCCAGACCCCCTCCCCAGAACTCCTTCCACCCCAGACTCCCATCTAGGAGGTGGATCTGGGGCAAATGGACACTCTCTGCACCCCACTGGCTTTGCCACATCCAGCATTTCCAGCTGTTCCTGCCCCTTGCACTCCCTGATTTTTCCCAAGGATAACACATGACACAGAACCACAACTTACATGGCAGTTTGATGGGGATTTCTTGTCTTTTTTAAAACCTTAATACCTTTTCTTTAAAACAACAACTTGCTCTGGAGTTTGCCTCTTTTCAAGCTGGTGCCTCCTCCTCTGCCCACAAACAAGCACAGTGGGTGCAGCCTGATGCTCATTTCGGGGAGGGGACAGGTGGAGACCTCACCTGAGTCATACAAATTCACTTGAAAGAAGAGACCAGGAACACCTTGAATAATAGCATCCCTTTATTTGCTGACACCATTACAAAAACTGATTACATTAGCAACCAAAAAAAAAAAAAAAAAAAAAAAAAGGAGTGTTTACTTGAGGTTGAAGTCAGAGGCAGCTAATCCCAAAAATGTAATTAAGTAAAACAGTGTACAACATCAGTATTAAAACATCATTTCCCATTGGTGACTTTACCACGTTGGAGTTTTCCGAACAAGTTTGATTGAGCAAAATAAGATAAAAGATTATGTGTTTACTGTCTCTCCAGGAATGTAAAGGTCTAATTATCCAAACAGGTTTGTTTTTATTATAAAACTAAACTCTGGAGGTGTCTACAGAGTTGGGGTTTTTTTTAAATCAGTAGTCTAACAAGGATTAGAAAAGACAAAACTCTGTTCAGTGTTTCTGACGAAGTAGAAAGGGTGAAAACATAAATAAGGCTTTAATTTGGCAAAATATGATACAATGCCTTCTGCTATCCTCAAATGAACGATTCCCCCGTGACTTCACTCTGCAAGAGAAACACAAATCACCAGGTCAGAGGAGCAGCTTCCAAGGGAAAATCCAGGACCTCGCCAGCGTTTCCTTGGTGTCAACCCACAAGGAAGCCCAGGGGAACGAGCCTGGGAGGTGGAGGCTGAGCAGGAACAGCCTCCCAGAGTAGAGGCCACGGTGCAGCAGCACCTCCCTCCCACCTGAACAGCCAGGTGCCCTCTACCAGCTCTGCTGTCTGTGCATTACAAAGGCAGGAGCATAAAAAATACCTAAATCAGCAGTAAGACAAGTCCCCATCCTCAGCAGATGAAAGGGAGCCCTGACACTCCTTGCTCAGTGTCAAGGCTTTGCCGCCTCCCAACACAAAACAGTTCCAATTCAGACCCACATCTGCACCAGCTTCCTGAGAACGTTCAGTGCCTTGAGTTCATCCAACTTTCAGCTAACTTTGGGTCACTTAAGAAGTTTACCAGCACAAAGGCCCAGGTTTCCAGGCTGGCTGTGTACTGAAATAAAAGCCTTCTCCATGTGTCTGTGACTGGATGAAGAGCTCATGCCAGGCTGGTGCTTCAGGCACTCACAGCCAGCCACTGCTGGCAGCTCAGTGAGAGCCCAGGGGGTTATTTTATATCCTCCATCCCAAAGCAATCAGAGCATGGAAGTGCAGACAAATTTGCTCACTTCGCAAACAAGGAGGAAAAAAAGCACAGGCTCTGGGAGAACAAAACCTGGGGCAACTGCTGCAGGAGCAGCAGGGAGTGGAAGGGAGGAGTGCAATTACATGCCTAGAGAGGGACCTGGGGACACACAAGGTTAGTCTCAGCTGATTGACATGTGCATCCAGAGAGGAACAAATCCAGTCCCTACCAGAAGCTTTTTATGATTTGCATGTGGAATTCAGATCAGGTATTAGGAAAAGATTCTTCACTGAAAGTGTTGTGAGGGTCAGGCTCAGAACAGGCTGCCCAGGGCAGTGGTGGAGTCTCCATCCCTGGAGGGATTCAAAAGCCGTGTGGATGTGGCACTTTGGGACATGAGCCAGTGTTGGCCTTGCCAGTGTTGGGGGAATGGCTGGACTCACAGTCTTAGAAGGCTTTTCCAACCTTAATAATTCACTGATTCTGTGATCTGATTCTAAAAAGTCTCATATTTTGACACCAGAGTTGTTACATTTGAACAAAGTCCCACCATCACAGACCAGTAGCCTTCTCAACAGCTGAACTGGGGGGGCACTGGTCACACCCACCTGGCTGTAGTGTCCTCATCCCTTTGACAGCATTTGGCTTATTGACACGAGCAGCTTCTTGAGATGACCCACATCCTGGGTAAGATTCACCGCCACATTTCGCCTTTTATCACTCAATTCCTGGAAGAAGGAAAAAAAGGAAATCATTAAAAACTCATTTACAATCTAATTACCAAGGAAGCCTAGAATTAGATCCTCTGTATAAAATTACAACTCGTGGTGCAGATAGGAACAATTCTTGTAAGTCAGAGGGTTATGGCCACGTTTAAGGAGAATATGGTTCAAAGTCAAGGAGCCCTTTCCTGTTCCAGGGAATCACCTGCACATCCAGCTCCTACCCTCCCTGTCTGGGACTCCAGTACTCCCTGCTTCCAGGAATTGTGCTGGTATCCACAGCTGGTCTAGCCTCAAAGGTTATTTCCCCACCAGCCTGGCTGAATCCCCCCCAGAGATGTGGTTTATAACACAGGTCGAGGTGCACAGGGATGACATCTGACCCCACAGCTGGAACAGCAAAACTCCTGGACCACCAAGGACTGGGTGTGACTGAGGATCTGTGGGGTGGTGTCCTCAGCAGTACCCGATACCAAGGCAGCTCCAGCTGTGAAACAGCATTTGGAACAGCTGCCTGGAGAACCACACCCTCCCCCACCCACAGCTATCCCATGGATTCCCCTCAGCTCCAAACCACTGTGAAATTCCCACTTGCCAGCAACACCTGCACTCGGATGAGGGCTTCACAAAACAGTCCAAGCACCAGCCAACACGGAGAAAAGGAAAAATGAAAGCTACCATGAGCTAGGAAGTTTCCTGTGCTGAAACGAAAATGCTGAGCTTGTGTTCTGAAACAGAAATAAATGCCTTTTTTTTTTTCCTAGGAATTCAACAGTTTATTAGTCAGGAAGTGTCATAGCTGAAGATGGACTCTCCCCCTCCTGCCTCCCTGCCTGCCAGCCTTGCTGGGCTAACAGTGGTGTGTAAACCCTGTTTTATTACCTTTATTGATTAACTCCTCCAGAGACGCACAGAGCACTCCACATCCAACACACACCTTACTGCTCCTCATTCAGCTCAGAACACAGACATGCAGATCACCTGCAGGAGAGCTTTTCCTTGAAATTTAACAGCTAAAAATAAGCAACTCTGCCATGGTGTCAGCAGTGCAGAAGTACCCAATTCTCCACAGGAGTGCAGAGGTGTTTGCAGGCGCTCAGCATCCATCAGCCCTGCTCTGGTGTTACCCCAGAATGAGACTGATGCACAATGTGGGTGCAAATCTCTCCCCAGAGCTCCAGGGAAATTAAAGGGAGTTCAGAGAGGGTCATTTTCCTTGCTCCCATTTGGCTGGAAATGCAGAATGAGCAGTAAATCAAACTCAAGCACCTGCACCATTACAGAAACGACTGCAGGCTCAGACAAGAGAACAAAACAATCTACAGCAAAGCTCTTACTCCTGTGCAACTGGTAAACATTTTCCTACTGTAAAAAAATCACTGGGATCTGTATTAGGGTAGCCTTAACCTGTTTTACCCTTATTAAAGTAGAAAATCAGGTCTGTCAAGGCTGAGACTTGGCTTAGCAGTCTCATACAGGCTGATGGAAGTGGAAAGGCAAAGGCAATTAGCAGCCCAGCAGATGAATTAATCCAGCACTGACCAGCAGTGAGGCTGCCTGGGCATCAGCACAGAACGCAGCAGGAGCAAGGAAGGAGCCCTCCAGTCCACTCCCACCCCCATTTGTGGCAACAGCTCCTCCCTCCCTCCCTCATTTACTGCGTCTCCCTTCTGTTTTGTGACCTCACTGATCTCAGGCAGTGTTGGCTCATGAATTATAGACACATCCCCAGCCCTCCCGGGGGCAATCCTGACTAGATCCCGATGGATTTGGGCTCAGCACAGTCCTCCTGCAGCTCCTGCTAACCCAGGAGTATACAGCTGCCTTACACAGCCACTGCTGAGCCCCAGCCCTGTGCTCTCCATGACTCGGGGGAAAAGAGGGGAAACTTAGGTCAGACATACAAAAGAAATTCTCCCCTGTAAGGGAGGTGAGGCCCTGGCACAGGGTGCCCAGAGAAGCTGTGGCTGCCCCTGGATCCCTGGAAGTGTCCCAGGCCAGGTTGGATGGGGCTTGGAGCAACCTGAGATAAGGAAGGTGTCCCCACCTGCAGCAGGGGGTGGAACTGAATGGTCTTTAAGGTCCCTTCCAACCCAAACCATTCTGGGATCCTATGATTCCACTTCTTTGGGATATGGGGATGAAGAGAGGAAGAGGATGGCAGCGGGGAAGCCCCTGTGATTTCAGATTCAGACCCAGCAGCTAAAACAGGAGCTGAACCGTCTGGACAGATTCCCCTCCACTGTTTCACACATATGGCATTCCCAGTTCCCAGTGATGGAGTGTTCTACACTGAGATTTGGGGGGAAAAGCACATTAGATTTCACATAAGCCTCAAAATAAGCTCAGTGCCTAAGCAAGCTGCTGAATATAAATTACTCCCTTAAAGCACACTAAAAAGCCCCCTTTAGTCATCAGCTGGTCCCACAAGTGACAAAGCAGCTGATTAGAAACCCCAAATGGTCTATTTAAAACAGAAAGAAAAGGAGTCTAAAGAAAACACTCTGAGTGTGTTTGAGGGTTTATGCAAGTATCATTTCTCAATTTTGTGGGTTGGTTCCAGCACCCAGAAGGAACAAATATGTTTCATTTTCAAGCATGTGTTTTCAGGTCCTTCATAAAAAAAAAAAAAAAAAAAAAAAAAAAAAAAAAGAGGCACTGTTGCTAGGTGGAAGTGGCTGGAAGACTTTCTTTTTTGATCTCAGAGCTATTTTCAGCTGGGTTTTTAGGCTTCTGGGGAGACAGTTTCTTTTTCTCCCCTCAGAAAAAGAAAAAAAAAAAAAAAGGCAGCAGAAAAGGCTTGAAGAAAAGATAATGTTCTAATTCCAGCCTCTGCCAATGGCTACCTGTCAAGAATGCTGCTTAGACAATTAATGTATTTTTACTAATGAAGGCTTAATTACAGGTTTATTAGGACTGTTTTTCCACACTCCTCTCTAGAATAAAGCCATGGATATTCTGGCAGAAACCTGGGTTCCATGATGTGCAGCAAGAGCAGAGCGATACGAGAGCCAGAGGGGTTTTGTGAGTTTAGGCTACAGCAATTAAGCCAAACGAGCACATTTGGACCACCACAGGGCACAGCTCATGACAGCCCAGCTCAGGAGGGCTGACCAGAGCCACAAATGCCATGGCTGATGGCATGGCTGGCCCAATGCACCACACAGATAAGCCATGAGGGCACAGCAGAGAGAGCTGGGCATTGGCTTGAGAGGGGCTTTTCTCCAGCCTGCTGCAGACAGGGACACACAGCACCTGGCTGGCACCATAAACCCCTGGCCTCCCTCTGGGAACACAGCCCTCCCATCCCTCCAGGATTCAGCTCCCAGGGTTGGCACATCTGAGGTCTCACAGGTCCAGTTGCACCTCTGGCTCAGACTCGGCAAGCCCAGGGTCCATCAGCATCCAAGACTGATTAGCCTGGAAAAGCCATTTCATTCCTGCTAATGACTGCAAAAGCTTTTCTACAGCTCTCCTCAGAGGACCTCGAGCTTCCCCTCGCAGCTAAAAGGAGTCAATACAAATTATTTGTCCTATCAGCAAGTGCTCCTCTCCCCTCAAACGACAGCGGTTCCTTCACTCTGTCCCTCAGAAGAAAGTGGGAAATGAGCTCCATTGACACCACTGAGCTGGGAGAGAATCTGCCTCAGCCTTCCCCTTCCCAAGTGTCTCCTGGAAAGCTGTTCCAGGGTTGGTGTGAAAGGTCTTTTTTCCAGAGATGGAAAAAGCCCCAGCCCAACCCCCTGTGCAGGTGGTGTCTTTAGGGCAACACTCTGAGTACCAGCTCCACAACCATCTGTGCTAACAGCAACCCACAGGCTCAGGTGAGTCACCTGCAAGTGTGAAAAGCTGCCCACCTAATTCCAGACCCTAAAACTGGAATGTCACTGCTGGAGGATACAGGAACACCAGCAGTCTGCAGAGTCACCCACCCACAGGACAAGGCAGTGCTCAGGGCTGGGCCTCACTGAAGCTCAGCTTAGCAAGATTTTTGCTGCTGGACCACATCAAGGTCAACACAAATGCCCAGGAGCCACAACCTGCTGAAATCAAATTCTGGCTCTTGGCCACAGGTGCAGAGGAGCAGAAAGAACCATGTTCTGGCAAGAGAATCTCTGCCTGAGTGCTATAGGTAGTACAAGGCTGCCTTTCTTTGGCATTACTGATGTCAGCAAGGGCCAACCCAACAGTGTTTACAGCCCACTTAACTCATCAGCACAGTTATTTTTAGCTTCCCTTTTCCCTTCTTGAAGGGACAAGTCTGGGGATCTCCCCACTTTTGTCCAAACCAAACCAAAAACCCATCAAAAGCCCAGAATCTCTCCCCTCCCTCCTTGCAAATCCAAGCCACGGGAAGAAGGTCACGATGTAGACAGCAGCAGGATTCCCAGTGAACCCTTGACACCCTGGCAAGCTGTAGGACTGGAAGCTTCATCAAGCCCTCATTACCCACCAGCAGCACTTTGCTGGACCTCACTTCCCAAAGTTCCCACTTTGCCCAAGATTTGTGTGGCCCCTGAGCACAAGCTCATGGAAACACTCACCGAGTCTGTGCAAACGTCGCTGTTTTCAATAACATTGGCATCCCCTAAAACCTTCCCAATTTCTCTCTCAAGAGCTGCCAAAGACTCCTGGGCCTGTAAGGGAAAGATGTTATTAAAAAAAAAAAAAAAAGGAAGAAACAGGGAAAACACAACAATTAGCAAAGCCCCATCTCCCTGAGAGCACCACAGACACAGGAAATCACTGTTCAGGAGGAAATCTGTTTTATGCCAGATTTGCTCCAGGGACCAACCCATTTGCCAAGACTGACATGTCTCCTCACAATCAGCATGGTGCATGTCAGCCTGTCTGCAGCTGAGAGCAATCCTACAGGGAAGCTTTAATAGTCTCACATCAAGTTATTAGGTAAAAATTGTGCAGTAAATTTTGCAAGAGCAGGAGTGCAGGTCTCCAAAATCCTGTACTGTGAACCATAGACATCAGCACAGCTCGCTTTGTATGTTAACATCCAAGGTAATTGTCCAGAGCAAAATGTTTTAAATTCTTTATTGTAACTGGTTTCCTTTGGCTTCTCACCTCCTGGCAGTGCTTTTGTGATCATCTATCCCTGTCCCAGGACAAGATAGGCTCCCCCAACAGCATTTCCCACTCCAGTCCTGGAAGAACTCAGCCCAATTTGCTTATTATGCTGAAGGAACAAGGTGTTCCGGAGACTGGAGCCAGAGCCCAGCCACTCCACAGGCTACTCCTGTCTCCATTTATCAATTCTCCCATGACAGCTTTGCTTCTGCAGTGACAGACAGCACTGAGACCTCTCATGCTTCAAGATTTTCCACTCCAATCCATCTTGTAAGAGCAGTCACCAAGGAAAAGCACAGGAAACCCACCTGTTTGTCCCATCACAACTGCACAGATCTAACTTTTAGGACTTGCAGGCTCCTGGGTTACAGTGGATATGTCACCAAGCACAAAAGGGCAGATGCTTTCTAAACCAGCTTGTAACCCTCTGCCATTTGAGTCTGGATTTAAAAGCCTCATGCTGTGGTGTGGGTGGAGGGCTGTGGGATGGGCTTTTTGTTAGGCTGGGGTTTCTTTTAAATAAAGAATTATTTGTCAGCCCCAAATCACCACTTGTTCCTACTGGCATAAAATTATCATGAACAAGGGAGCCTTTCAAGAAGGACAATTAAACAGAGCTGTTAGCTGCAGTTTCATCATTTCTGCAGACATGATGCAGGTAGAGGCCTTACAGCCCCAGTCACTTGGGGAACCAGCCAGTGGAGCAAGACACCCCACCAGGTAGGCAGTTTAAACCAAGTTCAAATCATCATTTCCAGCACTGCAGAACTACAGACATTGAGGGGTTTTGTAACCCTGTTATAATGTTATAAATGTAACATTATATTATATAAATGTTATAAATGTAACATTTATACATGCAGCTGCTAAGGGTCTCTGCTTACCTTGGGCAAGTCACCAGCTACCTTTTCTCTCTCGTTTTGATCAACTTTGAGTTTTGATAGTGTTTCATTTAGCTGCGTTTTCAGCTGCAAAACAGTAACAGAGAAAAATCAGTTTCCCTCACACACACAGATTTCGTCTGTCTGTCCCAGGGATTAACCCAGTGCACATGGACTGCGAAGGGAGGAAGATTTACTAACAATTACTGCACACACTGGATTAGGCAACATGTATGATGAGGTTTACAGGGACAGTCAAGAAAGAGAGACTCCATCTGTAAAGATAAAGGTAAAGAGTGGAAACTACAGAAGACAAAACATGGTTGGCATTGGCTTCCTTACAAGTGGTTTCAGCTTTTCAACTCCATTCCAGGAGGAGCATCAGCAATACTGACAGTGCATCAGCCTCTCCAGCATCCTTATCACAGGAGTCAGCCCAGACTCCAACTTAACTCACAGCAAATATGCAGAAATGAAGATTGTCATCTTCCTAGTGCAGGCTAAACAGTCTCTCTACTGCTGAATAAACTAAAAAGCTCTATTTGTCATCTTAATAAAGCACCACTTACTACAACTATGTTGACTTAACCAGTCTGTTAATGTCACATCAAGGCATGAATCACTGACAGGGGGATATTAAGTTGTCGATTGTGTTTAGATTCAATCCAAAAAAGTGAAACTATTTCAGTCAAGAGGGATGAATACTTCATACTGGCTGCAGTCAGTACTTAAACTGCAGCCTTCCAAAGGCTACACAGTTTTTTAAAGGATATTTTGATTGCTCTTCAACACAGCACACAGAACCAGCCACAGCACTTGAGGCTTGAGCCTCAAACAGAAGTGCTAACAAGGAGCTCAAGTGCCAATTTTGTTGGATTTGTGCCTCTGAAGTGTGCTGTGCTAATGTTCACTATTCCTGCTGTCAATCTTCCTGGGAGCCAGCAGGAGATTAAAGGAGGGAACAATGGACTACCCAAAGCCCTGAATTCTCACCGACTCCAAACCTACACATTGTGTTTGTCTCACCCTTGGGAGGCTTCCCCCTTTGGAGTACCTGGACTGGTGAATGCTGGGTTTATACATTTTGGGGAAGCTCCTCTGCAGTTTCAGCTTCTCCTTGCTTACCTTGTAAATAGTGGGCAACCCATTATGAAATACCGTAATTTCTATTCCCCAGCCTCCTGCAAAAGCCACTCAGGACAGCACTCCTGAGCCAGCTGCATGGGGGTGGTCATTTAACACATCCTCACACTCCCAGCAGCACAGCACCATCAGATTGCACTCAAGCTGCCCTAGCAGGGAGCTCAGCTTTTTAAGCTTTTGTTGTGCACAGACATAATAAATTGTTGCCTCTTATATTCAAAGAGGTTGGCGTTTACTGATTAACTCCAAGGTATGCATTCAATTCCCATTTCCCTTGCTTTCAGAATGAGAGGCTCTGCTTGCTGAGCCAAGTGTACTATTAACTTAAGCAGATTGCTACTGTGGTGGTAGTTATTTTTCTAAACCAACTATTTCAACCCAGTTACATCAGTGGCAGTAGCCTGGTTGTCCCATCATCCCAAAGACACGGTGACAGAGACAACCTTCCCCAATTCTGGCTCAAAAGCAGGAAAGCACTGGCCAAACACAAGCAGAGGAAGGCTCTGACTGCTCCTGCAGCCTTAAAAAACAGGTCACCGAAACAAGTGAGAAGGGAAAGGGCTCAAAACGGAAAACCATGCATCCCTAGGTCTATCCTGTTAATCCAAGTCCTTCTTGAGAAAGCAGCTATAGGAGCATTATTGGCTGGAAGCATTTCTAGCCAAACACGCTGTAACACATGCAAGCACCAAGCCAGCACAGCCATTCAGCCACAGCAGGGTGTCAGCAGCCGAATGGCTGAATACTCTGAATTAATCTAACTTTGGGTCTGGCCAATTTTAGTACATACAGAGCAGGATGGAAAAGGCTCTGCACAGTCAGAGCACCTCAAAAGCTTTGGGGAAAAAAAAATCCCACCAGAAAATAATCCTCCAGTTAAACCAATGAGAGCACCACTTCTGTTGCTCCAAGGACATGACATTTGCTGCTGCATATGCCTACACTGCAAATCTTCTCAAGAAGTTTCAGGAATGAAAATCTTACAGACTTCGGGAAAAAGTCTTAAGAACCAGACATGCTATTGTTAGGAGCAGAGAAAAGAGACAAATTGTAAAAGTCAGACTACATAAATGATTTGGATGGACAAAAATATCAAGCTGAAGAGGTTAGCAGAACAGACAGGATTTGAAATAAGTCTCCGCTTCATACGTATGCTGGGAGCCTCGGTTGTGCCCAACGGAGAACAAGCTTCTTACCAAATTTAACTCTTCATTCTGTCTTACTGCTTCAGAATATGAATCATCAAGTTTTTTCTGCAATTCAGTCAAGAGATCTTTGAGCTGAAATGAAGTTTAGAGTTTTAGGATTTGTCTCCTTAGGATGCCCGTTCTCTTCTGCTCAGTTATTTGTGTGCTGCTCTACCCTAAGGTCACAAGCATACAAACTCCTCAGCCACAGGGGCTAAGCACTAGGTTAGTTTGCCAGCCAACTGGTAACCAAAAGAAAAAAAAAAAAAAAAAAAAAAGAACAGCTTGGACAATTATGTTTACCTCTCTGACTTCTGAAACATAAGTAGATCGTTCTATTTCTGCCTTTTCTAGTTCACTTTCCAAATGTTCTCTCTCTTTTTTAAGCTAGGAACAGAAAAACAGTGTTAAAACAGATGTTTTCAGTGCTTTCTTGCAGTATCATTTGCTTGATTTATAATTAGCTGTAAATTTCTATCAAATATTCCATGATGTTTAGAGAGCATTTCAAACCCAGTGATTGCACAGTGCAGATTTCAACTTCAAAAATAAGATAAAAAGAGAAAGAATCAAGCCCATGATTGTCAACAAGCAGCAAACTGCTCAGTCTCACAAGAAAGAGCCCCAGTGGGTGAGCACAGAAGTAAAAATCAGAACAACTTTCCAGCTTCTCTGCCTTTTAAAAACACTGCTCAGGTTAAACTGCAGCACAGGCTGTGCCACTGGCAGGAGAGAAGCCTGAGAAGTTCAGATTTACAGCACAAGCCTAAATCACGTTTAAACAACATAAAACGTCGAAGACAAAAGGAAAAAACCACCTGCACGTACAGTTTCAACTTCTTTGTTTTCTTCCTTTAACCTCTCCACCTCGTGCTGCAAAGAAGTGACCACGGAACGCATCTGCAGTTTGGGGGGAAAATAAAGATATTTAGCTGGGTTGGTCTAAGACAAACTCTGCATAAATACACAAGATTCTAGAAACAATCTAAGAATATTAAGGATGAAATCAAGAGTGGCTGAATAAAATATGATGTTCACTCAAATAATTCAATATACTGAGTCTACACCATTCCTACCTATTCCCAGCCCAAGTTCTTTGACATATTTAGAGCCCACATGCCTGAAAGATTTGGAATATAAGCACTAATCCTGTTGTCCATTAGCCATGGCAAGGAAAATATCCTTCCCAGACAGGGAATAGTCACCATCCACGTACCCAAACCCAGCATTTTTAGCCTTATTTGGGGCTGTGGAAGTGCAGCAGATGGCAGCACATCTATAGTTCAAGATCTGACAGTCTTTATAAGCCCCTCAAACAAGATGTTTATAAATCATCTGTTGGCTGCCAGGTCCACACAGTGGCACTCAAATTTACTAAGCAGAGATACTTTAGAAATTACTTTTCAAAAAAGCAGTCTGACCTACTTTAATTCTAGATTAGAAAAAAACTGTAAAAGCAGTTTTTCTTCCCACTTCTGCTATCAACAGAGCCTTCCTAAAAGGAAAGCTTTGCAGGCAGTTTCAAGTGTAATTAGTTGACCATAATGGATTGAGCAGTACTTTAACAGCTTCCAAAAAACTGTTATGATTCTATGATACTTCAATTTTAGCACAAAGAGTCCATATCTGCTCACAAATATACTTGGAAAAAAACCCATGTGCTCAATAAAAATAAGTTACCAGGATTAGAAAAATATATATTCCTGGACACATTAATGGGACACTTGTACATTCCTCAATCTTTGGCTTCCTATCCCATCAGCATTAATGTTACTGTTTGGCTGCTTCCTGCAGCATCTGTAAAGGACTCCCCTGGATCCCTGGAATTGTCCCAGGCCAGGCTGGACAGGGCTTGGAGCAACCTGGGCTAGTGGGAGGTGTCCCTGCCCATGGCAGGGGGTTGGAACTGGATGATCTTTAAGGTTCCTTCCAACCCAAACCACTGTGATTCTGTAACTGTGACACAGATTTATCATAATGGTCAAACACCTTCCACCTGTGCTGCTTATTTTCCTTCCTTCTGTAAAGATGGCAATAGAAACAGCTACACAAAACCAAAGATATCAACAAATCCTCCATTTTTCAGCTTCTTTAATAGAAATATGTTCCTTTAAAAATTAAAAACCAGTCTTTACATGAAGTTAAAGTATCAGAGCACCAAAATATCACTGATAAGAGGAATCATTCCTATTATACTTGTTGCAGGCTTCACCTTTTTCACCCCCTGGTCATGCACACATCAAACCAGGCAGCCAGGGCTGTTCCACACCTGCTTTCACAGAGCTCAGACACTCTCTGTGACTTCAAGCAGAACCTGCCTGGCTGCTGAAAAAAAAAAAAAAAAAAAACCAGCTTCAGAAATACCTGTTTAAGTTCCTTCTGTGATTCTTCAACTTTTATCTTCCATTTGCTTTCTTCCTCTTCCACACTCCTCTGTAGCCTTTGTAAAATCCCTTCCTAAGAAGAGAGAGGGATTTGAAAGCTCAGAGCAGAAGAAAGGCAGCTGGAACATCACAGAAGTGACCAGGCATCCCACTTACTGTCTCTGCCAGAACAGATTTGTATTTCTCACACTCCAGCTGCAGCAGGATGTGCATTTCCTCAGCCTCCTTCAACTTCTGCTCCATAGCCTGGCAAAGGAGGAAAGGGATCACAAGAGTCATATCTCAGTGGATGGATTTCAGTTCTATTCATCTTATTTCAACAAGCTGGTATCACTCTTGGGCAGGTCTGTCTTTCCAACCCACGAAAAGACAACAGCAATTGCGGTGTTCACCTGCAACTCTCAATCACAAACTTTGAGTTACTGAAAAAAATCCCCATTACTTAAAAAAAGAGAACAGGGATTTTCAATTTTATGAAGTCACAATTCCACAAGGTACTCATCAAAGATGCAAATAAATTTCTGTAATTATCTAAACAGCAGGTTGCCCAGAGAAGCTGTGGCTGACCCATCTCTGGAAGTGTTCAGCACCAGGCAGAATGAGGCTTGGAACAACCTGGTCCAGTGAGGGGCATCCCTGGCCAAGGCAGGGGGGTTGGAACTGGCTGATCTTTAACTCAAACCATTCTAGAATTACAAAGAACAACTTTCTTGTGACTTGTCTGAGAACAATTTGTAAGATTTATACTGGAGAAATACATTATGCCACACACCAGTTATCCATCTTTCGTGCCTACCTTGACATCTTCAGATCCTGAAGCCTCTCTCAAGTATTCTTTAGCCATCTTTTCAAACCCACATATCCATTCACTGTGGCTCTGTTGGGAAGTCAATCAGTTAAAGCTGAGAATAACCTCAGGAGAACTCTCCTCAGGACATCTGCCTCCCCACTGCAGGCTGAGGGAGCAGTGTTGCAACGCCCCAAGTCCCTGGAGCTCACACACAGCCCCATGGTTGTTGTTCAGCCAGTGCCACACACAGCTGGCAGCAACCCAGGAGCACGAGGTGATGAGACACACACACAGTTCAGGGGGGCCTGGATGAGCTGAAATACAGCTGGGTGACAGAGGACTCCCTGCAAGTGTCAGGGCTCTCTGCATAAGCATTTAAAGGTTCAAGGGAACCTCTCCTGAAATCCCTGAGCAGTTCAAGCAGACACTTGCTGCATGGCTCTCAGAAGGTTATTTTATAACCTTACAGAAAGTCTTTTTAAAGACTGGTTCATCAGGATGCTTACTTTAGCACATTTGGGAACAATTTTAAATATGAATATTCAAAACCTCTAGAGGTTATAAATGAAATGCACCCATTCTTCCAGACTCGCTTGATGTTATTCATCCCATCTGAACTCCACAAACCCAGGGCATTTTCCCTGCAAACCACTGAGAGCCACCAAGAATATAAAACTGAAAATTGGTGCTTGGGGACAAAATAAATCTTCCTAAATTGTATTAACTGTCACTGAGGCACTGCAGCTCCTCTGGAAAGGTTGGGAATCTACAGATCCCCATTCATGCCAGACAGCGAGCAAACACAGCAGGCATTATCCACCCCTGACAATTTACTGTCTCAGTGAAACACAAGATAATACAGACAGGTAGATGTTGAGGCATAAAACACACAAGATAATAACTTTTTTGTCGTTGTTTTAACACTTCTTGAAGCAACCAACTGCAGCTTTGCCTCCCTGTGCAAGTACAGGTATCACCAGCAAGAGACACTCTCATCCCACTGCGAAAACCTTGGGATAGAGGGCACTCTGAGGAAACACTCCAGGACTGCCCAGCACAGCAGGACCAGAGCTCCCTGGCTCCCAGAAGGAGATTAAGAGCCACTTCTCTTACCATGTTGGAAGGAAGAGAGACTTTGGGGAAGAGCTTCTGGAGGAGCTGGCGTGTCTCCACCTCGGCAGCTTCCAAATGCTGCTGCTTCTCCTAAACCAAGAGGAGGGCACAGGTGAGACTGGGCACCACATTCACCAACCTGGCAACAGCCTCTCCTATGCCTACAGCAATTTACTTAACCCAGAAAGTCTTTTTCTAAGTGAGAAAGGCGCTACACTCTCTAAAATTGCCAGTAAATTGCTTCAAAAATGGGCACTGAATTGCTTCAGAATTTGGCCTTTGCATCTGTTCTCGCTTAAGCTTTTATTTTCTGAAGTTCTCCTCCAATCCGGCCTGTTTGTACAGAAATTACACCATCATTCACTTGTCCACAACACAAGCTGCACTGTGCTGAGTAACTGCATCCACAGATCACACCAGCCCTGCCACCCAAGTTAAGTGAGCTCAAAATCAAATAGTTTGGTCAATCAACTTTTTTTTTTAATCCGTACTTTTAAATTAATTTTAGGTGGGAAAAAAAATCACCATAAGTTAACGTCATCACATCAAAAATAGAGAATTAAAGTCAAAAGGAAACTTTGTGTTAATGCACATTTGAACCAGGCCAAGAAAGTAAGACTTTAAACATTACTTTTAAATACTTAAGAGGAAGCCCCTTACATCCTCTTTTCCCAACCCTGGATGCAAAGGGAGATAATTATTAGAGCTGTGTGACAATCTCCAACTTTTCTTTGTTAATGCTTTTCAAATATAAATACCCAGAGCCACAGACAGGCACCACAGACCTATCCCTCCCTGTATTTAACATTAAAAGCAGAGCAGCCATAGGACACGTGCTTGCTGTGCTTGTGGCAGATTGGTTTCGTTTAGCCATACAATGCTCAGGCTCCCACTTAAAATGTAGAAAGCCTGAAATACTGCTCAGAAAGGCAGCTTTCAGCCAAAACCCTTCATTGATATTCAGGATTGTTTTTCCCTTTGACATCAGTGCTACTGCCTGGCTGCTCTGAGTTCCTGTGCTGCAAGGGATCGGTGGCATGAGCAGGTTGAGATTCAGAGACAGAAACGGACAGGAGACATTAGGTGGTGAGGCTGTGCTAAGTGTGTTAGTTGGCAACAATTTAGGAGCCACCATGAAGTGGCAAAAGGCTGCTGAAGTCTTCCAGCTGCAAGAGAAAGCAGGCAAGCGTTAGCACACGGCAAAAGCAGGTACAGGCTCCTCCCAGCACGGGGCCAGCACAGAGTGGAGATGGCTCCAGAACGCAGGCACACAGCCCCAAACCAGAGCTCCTCTGCTTCTGGCTGCCTGACTGGTGTTCTTAAAGTTAGTCAGATGCCTTTTTTTGAGTCCTGCACAGTGACAATTAACAGTGAATCAGGCCCACAGCAAACCCGAGCTCCTTTCAGAGCAATTCGCACCCCGTATCGTTTTGAACATTGGTCCAATGGTCCCTGTCGAGCTTCACATGCCTTCAAGGAGGAAATTCACAGCTGTGGTCACACCGTTTTCCTCAGATGCTCCCAGGTTTTTAAATAATAATTTAGTCCTGGTTCTTCCCAGGTCCAACAGATTTGTTCAAGCACAGCCAAAGCCCAGTAGAAGAAAGCGGGTTGCTCACCAGCACAGCTTTTATTCTGGAGCTCCCCACAAACCAAAAACACTTCACGACAGCTCTAACAATTATGCAAACAGAAATCAAAGGTCAGCATGCCCACAAACTAACGATTAAAAAAAAAAAAAAACCACAACCTAAAGACAACAGGAAGAAGCAGAGGTGAAAGTATATGAATGATCACTCAGAAGAGATTATACTTAAACTGCAGTAAAAGTTAAATGCCTCCATTTCACTTAAAAAACCAGCTGCAGATCTGCTTCTAGCTTAACGCATCATTTCTAGCAGTCAACATTACAACCTTGGCAGTCTTGTTCACTTTGTCCTGCAGCAATTTTTCAGTTGATGCCAATGCTTCCATTGCTTCCCAGTTTTTCTCCCGAAGGTCCTAATCATTTTTAGAAAGAATGATTTCAGTTCAGCCAATATTCAAACTGTTTTCGCTTTTACTTCAGAGAAATATTTCGCATTACATTCCGCCATTTGTATTTAAATGCTGGTTACTGCAAGGTGATTTTGCTGAGGAGTATGACATACACTAGCAAAAACAAGTGTGATGTTCAAAGAGTCTGAATGAAAAGTGAGGGGAAAAAAATGCCAATTTCTGCCCAACCTGCCCCTGTGTCCAAAACTGATACAAGTGTTACTGCAGAGCGTTACCACTACAGCGACCCCACACTTTGACTGCACTTGGAAGAAGAAAGAGGGAAGTTTTCAAAAGTAGTGAGGAACACAGACACCAAACCACAGATTACACAACAGAGTGTTAGGCATGTCGCAGTGCAGAACCCAGCACAGACCCAGGAGACACGCAGGTGTGTGCATTTACACCCCTGATCCTGCAAACCAGACCTCAGCCCAAACCTGCTGCTGCACCGGGGCTGATTCAGGAACACAAACCTCAGGGTTCACAGCTCTCTCCACTGCACCCAAAGCAAGCTGGTTTGGCGCTCACCAGCCCACCTGGGAGGCTTTGGGATTTCAGCAGTGGTGAGCACAACCCCGATCCACGTGGGAAGGCCACGGTGCTCCTGTGTCTTTCTTGGCGAGGTCATCAAACGTGTACTCCACAAGACATCAACACAACTCAGTGAGAGGCTGAGAGCTCTTCTAAGAGCAGCCTCACGGCTCTTCTCTAGGAAGGATGGTGGGGGCTTGCAGCGAGGCAATTACAGTGATTGGGATTTAGATTTAATTTTTTCCAACCCTCAGAGCAAATCTCCTTTAGCAAAGGGCTACTTTGGAAAGGTTGCATTTTAAATTCATCAAAACCCTAGCAAGCACCTACACTAGTTTTACTTTACCACTTCTATTTGCCCGCAATCCTAAGGGCTGTTCACAGGCTATAAACACAATATTGGCTAAAACTGAGAAAAAGACCTACAGGCCTGTTCTGCCTTTAGCAGCAGCCAGACTTCTGCCTGCAGCACAAAGGGTATTCAGACCTTGTGAATCCCCAGGAAACAGACCTTCTGTTCTGCCTTTCCAGCTCATCTGTCTTCTGAGACTACTCAGCCACTTCCTCTCTACTTTATTTCAGCTCTTAAGCAGCACTCCTTGCTCGGAAGTTCAAGTTCTCAATATTTTTCTTGTGCATTTTCCTTCGATTGTCCAATTATTAAGAAATAAAGCTTATTGCTTTAATAAATAAAGCTTATTCATTGGATTTTACAGGGTATCAAGGAGAGACAGGTGAGATAAACACCCTGTATTTTACCTTTCTTCCATATAACTTAAAAGATAACACTCTCCTGCCCTGCACAGGTAATGCATTACAAGGAAGTAACTCCACAGCTCTGTGATGGAAGATACAATCTTTAATTCCATCCACAAACAACCCAGACTGCACCATCAGCAGCTGTTGTGAAGGAAGGCTCAGTCCTTCACTTCTTTTGGAAGATCAGGATTAGCGACTCTTAGGAATGGGAAGAGCCAGATCCTCCTCCCATGTCCACACACAAGGACCAGAACTCTGTCAGAGCACAGCACCTTTCCTCCTCCCACCCTCCCTCCCCTTGGCAAAGGACTTGTTTCTGAACAGGGTAAACCAGATTTGAATCCAAATCCAAGAACTTGCTGTGGGATGTGTCCCCTAGCAAGTCTCCTTCCTCTCATGCAACCAACAAATTGTCCAGGAGCTGACACGACTCTGAGCAGTGAACTCAGGTGTGCTGAGTCACTCCCAAGAGGAAAGGAGTGCCCAGGGACACAATACAGCAGACAGCTGTCAGAAACACTCTCTGACTCTGCAAAATGCCCCAGGCCTCAGGAAATGCTGGGAACACAGGTTTGGTTGTTTTGGGGGGTTTTCTGGGGTGGTGGGGGAAGAATTTCCTTACGTTGTTCTTTTTCCTCTGCTGCTCAAAAGCATTTCTCTGAGAGGCGAGCTCGCTTTGCAGACTGGCAATTTCCTTCTCTTTGCCTGCAACCCTGAATTAACAAAGTGAACCACAAACAAGTCAGGAGATACTGAAGAAATTTCCAGTGAAGCACTGACACCCTTTCCCACACACTCACTTGCCTTCCCCTTCCAGCAACACGCTCTCTCTGAAAAGCTGTTTTCACTGTCTTGGCAGCATCGCCTGCTTCCCACCGCTCCCTGAACCACTTTGCCTGAGCAAACCCATTGTAAAGCTGTTGTTTGCCTACAACAGGCATCTGCACACATTTATCAAGGCCATGGAAAGGCAACACATTAGCTGAGGGTAGAGTCAGCCAGCCCACGCCAGCACAACACCACAGAACAGGCACTGCCGGCTGGATGAGAGCGTTCCCTTTCAAGCACCTAATCCACAATTTATAAGTCATTTAACTTGAAAGACAAATAATTCAGCCAGCCAAAAATGCATGACAGTGGCAATTTGCTTAGCACAATATAGCATTAACTTCCACATAGTTATTTAATGTGCTTCAGCCCCACATTATAAC
The DNA here is from genome assembly GCF_000738735.6 of Corvus cornix cornix. Taxonomy (NCBI): domain Eukaryota; kingdom Metazoa; phylum Chordata; class Aves; order Passeriformes; family Corvidae; genus Corvus; species Corvus cornix. The sequence goes on along the minus strand of NC_046335.1, from coordinate 3,438,415 downwards.
ACAATTTTACCCTTGAGATTTTCCCTGGGAAGATATTTCCACCAGACAATCTTATCATAGGAACAACCCTCTGCTAAGGTGAAATTCCAAGAAAAAAAGCCTGTCACTTTTGCTTGAAACACCAACATTTAACTCTTCAGCCATACAGCTGAGCTGGAATGCATTCAAAATTACATCAATCAAGGCTTGCTTCTGTGGTGGGCACAACATATTGCCAGCACTGTCTGCCTGCAGGAGATTACACCTGAGGATTAGCAGTGTGAGCACAATCTCCCATGTTCAACTTTTATTAGACAGTAATTTCTTTTTTTCTTTTTTTTTTTTTTTACTGGCCACTTCACATACTCCGATATTGTACATTTGGCATTTATTTCTAAATTCCCTGAGCAATTAAGAGAACTGAATCAATTTTCTAAAGCATTCAACTCCTGGCAGTACTCACACTTGCAGAAGCTCCTCACTTTGGACAGCCAGAGATGCCTACAAAGAGACCAGAGAAGTGTTAGGAGCAGAGCAGCAGCAAAGACCAGGATCTGCCTGGTTAACCAGGCACTGCTGCAAGCCCAGAAAGCTGCACTCTGGGCCTTTGAGGGAATCCTGTCCAGCCTCCTCTGGCCAGGAACACATCAGGCATAAGAAAGAACACAAGGCTGCAAATCCACATGATAAAAGGAAGCAGGAACAGATATGCAACAGCCAGAAAAGCTGCCTCAGTGCAACCCAAAACTGAAGCTGTCCTGGATTTCCATGGGCAGTACAACTCCTGGTTTTCCATGCCATCCATGCAAGCTACCACCATCCACTTTTGACTTCAGTCAGTAACACTGCAATTGGAAGCTGTACCTGTTTGCAGTTCTCCTGCTTTAATTCCTGTATTTGAGCTTTGAAAGATTCATTTTCTTTTTGCACATCCTGTTGAAAGAAAAAAGGCAATATATACTCATGCATAAATAGAGATATACACTCAAAATACATAGACTCCTCAACACAAGGCATTTCTGCCAAAACTTTACCTGCAACTGTTTTACTTGGTTTGCAATTTCTCTCTCTTTTTCTTCCACCATAGCTTTCAACTTCTTCATTTGCTCTTCTTCCCCTTTCAACCTGCAGAGATGGTTTAGAAAGTAAGGAGGAAGGGTTAAAGTAGGAAAAAAAAGTTAAAGTAAGAATTTATGCTAAAAAGGGACAGACACTCAAACTGGGACAGTTTGTGCAGCAGAAGATAAATACATTTTCTGTGTTGAGGCTGCCTCAGGTACCACACACCGGCTGTACTGGAGCTCTGCTGGGAGAGCAGCACGTCACAGGAGCTGCTTTGAAGACAGAGCCCTTTCTGGCACAGCCTCATACAACCTTCCTCTGACTTGGAGCAGCCAGACTAAGCAGAGTCAACACAGAGGAAAGCCTGGCAGCGTTTCTCCATAAAACAGGCACTGGAGAATTGGCTATTGCATCTCAGCCTGAAAATGGCAAAAACCGGATCTGTTCGCTGCTGCTACCGACTGAGCCACAGGCACTGCAACCCTTAAACATGCTGAACAGAAGGAGAAATTAGCACTAGACACGAGAAGCAGCAGCAGTTCCACGAGTTAATAGAGCCCTGGGTGCACATTCCCAGTGTGTGAGCAGCACAGCTCAGGGCAGGGACGCCAGGCACGGCAGCAGCCGCGCTCCAGCCACCGGCACTAACAGCTTATTTTAGCAAAGCCCATGAAATTCCTGACACCAATTCAAACATTCCAATTTAAGATAGACTCCATGCATATTCCCAGCAGGCACTTGAGGAGCTGCTACTCCCCATACTCACAGGTTCTCCACGTCCTGGACTTGGGATGCAGCAGGTACCTGAAAAAGTAATTCCCAGTCTCATTTTGATGGCACAGTTTTCAAATTAACAGCAGCTCTTTGCACGAGAAGGGGCAACACACAGCTTGCAAGACACTTGCCAAAGAAATACCAGGAATTCTGCATCAGGCACTGCTCCAAGAATATCTAAACACATAATGGATTTCAGAAGCAGAGCTTACACCAAGCATCCCAAACGTCACACCAGCCAATTGCTCTCCATTCAATCTTTCGCCTGGGATAAATGCCTGTCTAGACATCCACCCAAAATAAAAGTTCAACTCAGTCCTTTCCTTTTACCATCAACAAAAATCCAAACTGAGCCGGAATACCACCTTATTGGAAAAATTCTTCCATTAAGTAACACCTGGGTTCAAGGTTGTCCAGTTGTCTGCTCTCGAGTCCAGTGCAGGAAATCAAAAGCCAAAATATTCCAGCCCCAGGGAAAGGCAGGAAGGAATCACAGCACAGCCTGACCACTTCAAGAGGAGCTGCTACGTTCAGTTACAGCCAAAGCTCCTGCATGAGCAGAGCCCTGCAGAGATGCTGCTTCAGCCTGGCAAGGAGGTGCCTGGGACACAGCTGGGACTCTGTCTGGGAGCTCCAAGGCTTTCAGACCCCCAAAGCACCTCGTTATGCACAGTGTCATCCAGTTAAAGCTCTCAGAACTTGCTATCCATGTAAAACCTGTTCTGGATGAGCACAGCTGAACTAGTGGGCTCTCTGCATTGTAAACTAATAGCTCAGTCAAGTAGGATTTAAAACATCTCTAAGTTGAAGCCAATGCAAATCCTCTGTGTGAGGCAGAGGAGAAAAGTATCTTCCTGTTCAACCAAGCAGCACTCCCAAGCCACATCCGCTCTGCAGGCTGTACCTGTTGGAGTTGCTGCAGGTTCTGTTGTTCCAGCTCCTGAACTTTACTGGTTAATTGTGCAATTGTATCCTTCTGACCCTTTGGACAGAAAAAAGCAAGGTTAGAAGTGTGAATTTATTTTTCCCAGCCAGAAATGCTGCAACAGAACTTATTTCCCTTCAGAATATTAAAGCAGCTTACCTGCAAACATTCTCCTTTCTTAACAATCTCTTTCTCCTTCTCTTCCAATAAGGCCTCCATGGTTTTCACCTGCTTTTCCTTCCCCTTCAACCTGTACCATTAAACACAGACACACAGCATCAACCCCTCACTCTTTCATCCATCTGAAAATAAAACATCCTATGCTTTGCAGCACCCAACAAAAGCAGCATCTGTGATCAAAGGCACAACCACAATTCACCTGCTAAAAATCAATGTGTGAACACTTCCACTTCAGCCTGGGTTAGCAGGAGATGCCCTTGATCAATGGCACTGCTCATTAGGTGAAAGCAAACTCTGCGCTGACACACTGCAGGGGTTTCACAAATGTGTGCTCTCCTCACCCAAAAATACTTCCTTGCCCCTCCCCAGCTGGGGATACAAGGGACTGACTGGTCATTTCCCCACCCCTACAGCTCAGATATTACCAAAGCAAGCTTTCCACTATGCCTTGCCTACACCCCTCCATCCTGATTGAATTTAAGGGGTCAGTAAGGGGTGCACAGGGCAGATCAGACATTAATAACTGCACTTACAGAGTCTGAAGTTCTTTGACTTGTGATGTTATTGTCACCTAAAGAAAGTAATAAGCACTTCAGTTCAATGCACATGAAAAAGGCACGTAAATGCTAAAAATTGCTCTATGAAGAAACAGGGGGAAAAGCGTTCAGACATTATCAAAATAGGCACTGTTTTATTGCAGTAAGCATAAAACCACAATTTTTATTACAATACACCCAGTCTCTCCCACTATTCCCATTCCCCACATTTAAAATGTGACTTCCAGAGCAGCAAAGGAAACAGTGCAAATGGGAACATAAGCAGGCCCACAGGAGACACACAGGGAGAAGCAGAGAGTGACTGTGACCACCATCTCACTGGCAACTGCACCTCCAGCCACAGAGATCATCCCTGGCCATTGAGATCCTTGCATAAGGAAGTGCTTTTTAGGTGCTTTCTGAAAAGCCAGCACTCCCTTAAATTGCCATTCTAAGGCTGAATGTGGACTGAAGACACAAGATTTGGTGGGAATGTTACTTTTGAATGCTGTGTGAAAGCCTGACAGTGGTTATCTGTGTAGATAATCAATCCTCTACCACAACACAGCAGGAGCTTCAGACATTCCCAAAAATCTCCCTTCTGCTTGCAGAAGACCAGAAGTTGCACAAATACATCACCTTTGGAGCAAGCATCCCTCACAGAGCATTCCAGAGACAGCAACTCTACACTGCATTTTTTTCTGGGCTCTGACAGTTCCAGGGAAGGAAATACACACAAATAACTCCCGCAGTTCCTGGAAATTTGCTTCAGAGGAAAAGCCCAAGATGGAAACACATTCTGTGAAGCTTTGCCTAAAAAGGACAAAACTCCAACACTGAGAAAGGGGTGACATGTTGGAATGTAGCTAGGACTGGAAAGAGTGCAGAGCAAAAACACAACCCACACAAACAAGCAAACTTCCTGACAGCACGATGGATTAAGCTGCCTGCAGAATGGGCTCCCTAAGGAAACGTGGGCTTCCCTTGTTTTGGATGCCAGACAGCAATCAAGCCAAAAAAACCAATACTCCTCCATCCCTGCATTCCTGATAGCTAAAGCAAAACTGACTGTGCCAAGACTGAACTCTTTTTGGGCACTGGGAAAAAAACAGTGTTGGGTTTAGCTGGAAAGCAGATATTATCTGGGCCTGTAGGATTGCTCCAGCAACACAGAAAAAGGCCAACAACAGGAGCAGCAACTTCAGCACTTGAAATTTCCAAGTTGCCAGCGTCCGAGGATGTCCTAGGATCTCATGTTCACTACATGGACAGTGTGCCCAGACAGAGCTGATGCTGCAATGCATTAAGCTGTAGCAATTCTTGCCAAATCTCATACTAATGGTCCAAAAAGCTCAGGCTTCCAGAGGTGTGTGGTTTCTGAAAGACAGCACTAGTTATCCTACATATTTCTGGCTATATATCCAAGAACAGTGGAGCTCTAGCATTAAAAAGTTCCTTACCCGATGACATTCACCAGTGAAACAGAACACACTAGAACAGAAACGAGTGAGCAGCACATCCAAGGCAAGGCTGGTTCACACTGCTGGCACTAAAGTATTTTACCTGTTTTTCCATCTCAAGCTGGGAATTTCCTACTTCTTCTTTCAGAGCCTCTATTTCCTGTGTCAAAGCCTTTTCAATGACAAAACAAGACAGGGTTGGACAATGGAAACACGAAAACGCCACAAAAATGGATGCTACAACTTGATCACTGTAGAATGCCATGCAGTAACAAACAAATGTGGTTGTGGCATCAACACAGAAAGGAAGGCAGGGATTGCACAGAGATACCTGAACAGTCTTCTCCTTGCTTGCTACTTTTAGGATTTCAGCTTGTAGGAGTTCTTCCACTGATTTTATTTTTCCATCCTTCTCGTGGATCCTTAAAAAGAGCAGAGAAATGACATTAGCTGGATGAAAAAAATGTGCTACTCAAGCAAACACACAAAATTTGGTTCTGCTATCCCATCACATCCTATCACCAGCCTCTGGGATCCACAGTGGGACCAGGCAGGAGGAACAAATAAGAAAAATAAGACTGGGACTAGTGCAGAACCAGCTGGCTTTACATAACCATCCTAAATAAATACTATTGCAGTCTAAAAATGCAAATTAAGATATCAAGAGTGCCTGGAATGACACACACTTAAAATCAGCCTTCACTGGACATTCCAGCAAAGTACTTATCAACTCAAAACTCACAGAGGGAACAGTCTCGCTCCTTTTAAAGTGCCTATGGAACAAAAATGATTATCTGACAAATCAGAGCAATTCCTCATCTAGTCAAAGTAAGGCTTATGAAATTAACTGCTTAGCAGAGAAGCAACTGGATTTTCAGCAGGTATTGATCTGGTGTGACATGTTTCAAAAATGAAAATGCCTCTTGCCACACACACACTTCACCCAGTTAAAGGCAAATCATTTCAGGGAAGCAATACACTTGTAGTCATGGAATGAAGACAAAGAGAATTAATAATCAGAAATTAAATCTGGGCAGTAACTTACACTTTCTGCAGTTCCTCCACCAGTGATTGGAAGGAAACCTGTTAAAAACAGAGCTTCATCTTAGAAAAAGCAGAACAGAGCAAAACAATCTGTGACCATTAAGGGGTGAGGATAGAGAGTTGGAGCTCTCTGGCACTGGATGAACTATGCAGCAGCCTAATGATTTCATGTATCCGGCTGCTCCTAAGAAAATTAGCTGTCAGTCTCCAGTTCCTAGCAAACCAATAATACCAAGCCTGCTGCAAGTTCCAGGAAAACAAAGGCAAACCCACACCATCTTTACCTGAAGAGGATGAGGTTCAGGACCAGCATTTCATCAGCTACTCTTTAATACTGACACTACTGTACATCTCTTCAGGGTCATGGTGCCTCCCTCTTCCATAACTTATTTTCTAGGAACTAATTGCCCTCCTGAGCTGTCCAAGCAGAGCTGGATGTCAAGGAAAGGCACTTCCTGATCAGCACATCAAAAATGACAACACTGTGACAGCATCACTGATCAGACACAAGGAGAAGGGGGATAAGCGACACCTGCAGAGTGTGGATTGACACTGGGAACCTCAAACATTCATCACGAAGCTGAGGCAGTACGAGCTGCCTGCCAGCCATGCCTGCTGCTCCAGGCTTCTGGAAAAGGAAACCCACAGCAGTTTCAGAGCATGGCAACCTGAAACCAACCCACAGCCAGCACTGACTGGATCCTGCACGTCTGCCCCGCTTCTGACACTTCTGCAAAGGAAATATTTGACAGAAGCACCAGCTCCCAGACCAACACTGAAAGAAAACAGGATGCTTTGCCAACAGGCTTCAAAGGCATCTCCACCTTCTTCCCTTGACTTTTGCAACCACAGCAAGATTCTTTCAGATTTAGTTTAGGTGTAATAAAAGTTTTAGATTAAAAGTACTACCTGCTCCGATTGCTGAATTTGCAGGCTTTGAAGTTCTTTTCTCAGAGATGAATTTTCCGTTCGCAGGGCCTTTGAAAGCAGACACACAGATAATGAAAGACTCATTTGTGGGGGAAAAAAGTGTTAAGCTTGACAGAAAAGTAATTTCTTTTAGAATAAGTGAAAGACTTTGAAAGTCTCAAAGAGACCCCCCTCTGCAGCTGTTGCAGCCAAAGTATTCAACAAACTAATTATTCACCATGGATAACTTGGAGTGGACACCAATTTATAGGAAATTAGAGCCCAGGTATAGAGCAAGGTGGGAATGCTGTAACTGAGCAGAGAGGTCAGGAAAACAAATGTAACAGATCATGTTCCAGGCCCTCTTTTGGACACCCCATTTATTTAGATGTATTTACATAATACTGGGTTCTCCCACAGACAGGCTTCACACCACTTTGGGAATACAAATAAAAATTATAACACCACGGGCTTTAACAGTCTAGATCCTACTCTGGAGTCAATAGTAACATCCAAAATATATAAGAATTCAAAGATGCCTTTGTACAGAAACACGGTACAGGAATAAAAATCATATAATCTAAACACTGTCATCAGCATTATTAAAAAATTGTAGATTATTATTTCAAACAAATAATTTGCAAAATACCACCATCCCTGGAGGGATTTAAAAGCCTCGTGGATGTGGCACTTAGGGACATGGTTTAGTGATGGGCTTGGCAGTGCTTGGGGGATGGTGGGACTCAATGATCTTAGAGGTCTTTTCAGCCTGAAGGAGTTTTATGATGTGCTCACAGCTTTGGCTGTTCAGTAACCTCAGAGTCTGAAACCCCTCCCCAGCACACAGATGTCAACAATGCCCCTGAATTTAGGCACCTTAGGAAAGGGAACATTGTCTTGGCTATGTCCAGGTGGACACAGCTTTCCAGCAAAAGGCAGCTCAAAACAACCAGGGATTTCTGTACTGGCTCTCCAGGCTTGTCCTCATTACCTTCCTTATAAACAAACAGGAAGGAAATAACTTTACCATCATCCCAGGAGACTCACTAGTTTATAACCCACTTAGCCCTTCCAATTATCAACTAAGCAAAAAAATGCAGGAGTCCCATCATGCCAAGTTTGGACAAAACACCCTTTCCCAAAGAGAGATTCACTGGAGATTAAACCAAATGTACAGCTCTAGAGATGTATTCCCTTTCGTCCCAAGGGCATCCTAGCAAAAGCTGCCCTAGACTAAGCAGAGAGAAGCACTTATTCTACCCCACTGATGCTCATGCTTAGTCTATCTTACAGAAAAGGTTTTAACCTCATCTCCATGAGGTGCTTTTCCTATTCAGAAGGAATTCACACTGAACCATGAGCACTCCAACATGCACTTTATGTCTACTTCCCCATCAAAAGATGATACAAGGGATTTTACCTTCAGCTCCTCCTCTTTAGTAGCCACCTGGATGAGTCCTGCCTCAAGCAGCTCTTCAACTGTCTTGATTTTATCATCCCTCTCTCTCATGCTGAAAAAGCGAGGGTGAAAATTAGGAAAAAAGAGAGTTTAACTTTGAAGGCAGTTCAGCTATCAACAGTAACCTTACTGCCACCAAAATCTTTATTTTAGACTCTGACTCAAAACAAAAAAAAAGTTTCTTACCTTTTTTCCATCTGCTCTATCAAGTCTTTGTTTGTCTATGAAGAAAAAAAAAAATAGAGCCATCATTAATTGGATCAATAATGGTTTGGGATTTAAAAAACAAGTAATTGGAAAGCACCAAGTTAACCAGAAGCTTGGTTACATGACTCATCCAGAAAGGAAAACAAAGTAGGGGGAGAAAGTCCTCATGGCATGTGTGTCTAACATTGATGCTGGAAAGATGTCAGTCTTTCAGGGGAGGGACAGATCCAGCCCAAATGCCTTGATGGTTTTACACTGATGGACTGGCAGCCAGCTCAGTACCTGAAAAATCAGCCTCTTTTGAGCATTTACCAGAACTACAAGCTCCACCTGAGGCTCACTCAGCAGAACATTCACGATTTCTCAACACCACCACATTGTGAGAGAACAGATGGGAAATATAAACCAGCTTCCAAGAAAAATCACCTCCAGTCTTTGAGACAGGACACCAGATCAGCCAGGCCCAGGGGAGCAGTGGCTGCAAATCTGGCTCTCCACCAGAGGAAAGGGAGCTGTTCCACACAGGGAGCTCCTGACTAGCAGCCACCAACACAGCACAGGAAAAGTTTCCTCTCCTGCAAGTCTTTTTCCAGTGTTTCAGGAAGTTTCCTCATTCCACAATGGTGCAAAGCCAGGGATGCTCACAAGGGCTCTCCCAGAGAACATCCCAAAGGAGATGGAGCTGAACAACACAAAAGCTTTGAATGTGCAGCATCCCATGAGCACCAGTCTGGCTGCAGCAGGTGAACCATGGGTGAAAATAGAGAACAGGAGGCAAAAGACATCATAGTGTAAAGAGTTTTCTATTTCCAAAGGTCAAAGTGGTTGCAGAAATAAATTCTTGCTCGTGTTAAGCTATATGAGTCTTCCAAAAAAATCCACATTTTGTTTTGACACTCTTGACTAGGTCTACAAGGCAGTCACAACTGCCTTACTTGACCCTCCATGAAAGAGAAAATACCTAAAACAGCATCAGGTTTTGACACCAACTAATCCAGCCTACAGCCAGGTTAAGAAAAAATGCTGAAGAAATTAAAAGCATAGAAGGTATTTGATAAAAGCTCAGCAAACACTGGCTGTACCTGCTCAGACAGAAGAGTCTGCAGCTTCTGAACTTCAGCTTGCAGAGCTGCGTTTTGATCCTTCAGAACCTGGAAGAAAATTGAGGCATTTTATCAGTTCAGAACTGCAGAGCCTAAATACAGTGTTTCCATAATGGCAAAGAGGTAATTAAATAGCACAGAAGTCATTACAGAGAGTTCTTTGGAAGCTACAAGACTACAAAGAGTCCTTTCCTTCTCTGTCTTGCTGTTCTGTGTTAAGGACAAAAGTATTGTCCTTATGTTCCCATGAGAAATTCAGCTGTTACCATCTTTATTCCCTGGCAGAGAATCAGACAGTACCAAATGTGAGAAGCTTGGAAAAAAGCTGCTTTGGTTTTCCTCCTAAAGCAGCATCAGCATCGTGTCAAGATTTGATAACTGCCTCTTACAAAACACTCCTCTGGCAAAGCAAATGGTCCAAGTTCCCCTTTCTGAGCTCCCTTCAGGCGCCTCCATGCACAGCAAGGAACTGGCAGTCCAGCAGCAGAGAGGTTTGCACAGCTCCCACATTTGGTCTGACCACAGGCTGGGAAGAGGTGGATGGGGAGGACAAACAGACTTTGCCTCTCCTCCTGCATTCCTGCTCCATACAATGGACTCAGCAGCCCTTAACACACAGTATTTTAAAATCCTCCTCTATGATTGCTTTCTGTCTTTCTAAAGACTTGCTTGGTGCTTTACAAAAGTGAAAAGCAGGACACGTGCTCTGTGCTCCAGCCCCAAAGCCTTACAGGGAAAACACAAGCAGGAAGGGACAGCAACAGTGAGGATTAAATGCATTGCTCTGTTTTGAACCTGGTTTTTCCTTCTTTCATGTACATGGGAAAAAGCAGCACTTCCTTAGGTGGAAGCATTTAGAACAGCACTGGTCTGGTTTCTGTTTGGGATCAAAGAGAGGAGGCAGGGGAAAGAAGCAGTGTACATGATATTCATGCTGAGAGCACACTGTGGATTTCTGCACCATCATGATGATGATGATGATCTGTACTCAGTTCTCTATTCACTTCCCAAGAACTGCTGGAACTGCCTGCAGGTGATTTTTGCCATTACTCAGCACTGAACTGATTACAGCACATACCCATTCACAACACCTCCAAGGCCTTTTTCCTGGGTAACAGTTACTACAGAAACCATCACACTAAAACGATGCTCATATTCCCTCTCACATTCATTTTCACTTCACCTACCATTTTATAATGTTTCACCACACTGAAAGCCCTCAGAGTGTCACTAACTCGCAACTTGCCTGCTTACTCCAGCTTGCCACCTCTTCCCACTCTCCTTTCCACAGTTTATACACCTGTGACCCAGCCCACACTTCACTGATGACTCAGTCACCAGCTTTATTCCAAAAATCACCTGAAATTGTACTTTGTTTCCTACTCCATTAATAGAACAAGCTTCTTCCCTCTTATTCTCTGACAGCTTAGAGAAACTACAGAGCCTTGGAAAGGGACTCTCATCAAAACCTCTTTGAAAGTGTCACTTTAATACAAGAATCAAGTTTACTACCTGCTTCAAAGAGCTCCAGGAGACTCCAGAGGCTTCTCCTACAAAAGCATCCTGCCTCTGCCACTGCCCACTCACTCTGTCCCGCACTAGCAAACTCCCCAAGGTCACAGTGGGAGGTTCAGAGGGACTGACCTCACACCAGAAACATCAGAAGAGCAGCAGCACCCACCAAGGGCTTTAAAGGAGTTAAATGGATGGAGTCATCACCTCTCTCGGGAAGCAGGGCTGTTTGTAACAGCCCAAGTTCAGAAGAAAAGGCCAAGGAGGCAGAGAGCAAAGAGGAATTAAGCTGCTCTCTGCACACACCACATAGAAACAAGCAGCAGCTTTGCTGTGCAGACCCCAGATGTCAGAACAAAAGCTTCAGCAGTTTAGCTGCAGCCTTATGAGAAACAATCTGGAAGGAGGCAGAATTAAAATAAGCATTTTTACATCTGCCTTGACAGCAAACAGAGGCTTGGTATGATAATCCAAGCAACAAAGGCTCCAAACAAGAGCACCAAGGCCTTGAAAGGCACATTTGTGGGTGGAATGCAGGAAAATCACATCAGTTTTTACTGTACAACCTCCTCTAACAGAATTTAAAGCCCTCACTCTCCACAACTGCAGACACGGCATTTAACTTGTGTTATCCCACCTCTCACTCTGCTGCACAGTCTGCTACTGGGACATCCCACATTGCTCCTGCCTTACAAACACAATACTGTAATTTACCTTAGCACCCAAAAGTCAGTTTTATTTCATTGTTCTACAGGTGCTTCACAACCTCTGGAGCCTGGAAAACTTACTGAAAACAAGCACAAAAACACCTGTTCTGTATCTTACCTTGAATTCTTCTTTTGTGTTTGAAATCTGCGTGAGTTCTTCTCGAAGCTGATCTTCAAGAGTTCTTATTTTGTCATCTTTTATGTGAATGCTGAGACACAGCAGAACAGTTAAACACGTCCCCATCCAAGTCTCACAAAAAGCATCATTGAAAAGAACATAAAAGACTGATAAACATTGTTTATCAAATCCCAGAGCCATTTACCTTTTCTGCATCCTTTCCAGCTCATGTGCAGCAGCAGCCTAGATATAAAGAGGATTAACACAGACTTAGGATACATCACATGATTCAATCAACCTTTCATTCCACAATATTAAAAAGCTAGAACAACTCATTTGGCCTCCCAGCACATGACTGAAATCAAGAGTGAAAGGGGTAAGCTTGTCTGCATGCACTTTTACAACACCAATCTACAAGCATGCAATTGCACAAAGGGAATGATCTCCAAGAGATTCATTTGACAACTGGGATTATCTCTAATTAAACACTTCATTTCCACTTCTGTAATGAACAGACCACATAGCAGCAACAGAGGGACAGCATCTTGTTTGGCTCTAAAAACATCTCTGTGGTGAGGAAGGGGGGCTGTGTGCTTTGGAGGGGGTTTTGGGGGGGTTGTTTATGAATCTTGTATGCAAATGCCAGGCTGCACATTCCCAGTGTTCACTCCTGTGAAGTGTCCTGCACTCTGTGTGCCTGAAAATCTAAACCAACCAAGCAAAATGCTTCAGTAACTTGGATATCCAAGCACAAGACTTTGCTGGTGAAGGAGGGGAAAGAATTAGTCCTCCCACCAGCTCTGAGAACACCAGGGAATCAGATATTAGCCCAATCCGGAAGCCTCACACCATTAATGTGCTTAAGCAGAGCTTGCTTAAAGCCAACAGATCTGCATTTGCATTTATGACAGAATAGATACTGGGAAGGGAGCAAAGTCAAAACAACTGCTTTACCTGTTCATTTGTCAGAGCCTGTAACTTCTGTACTTCTGATTTCAGGGAGAGGTTCATATTCTGTAAGACCTGAAGGAAGGAAAAAAAAGAAATATATATGCAGTTCATACACAGAGAGTATTTCACTCTCCAGGGTGACATTGCAGGGTATTTTTTGATGGAAAATCCTCAAGTTTCCTTAACAACAGCTTTCCCAGCATCTAGCATTGCCTAGAAAAGCAGACCTGTACCTGAAAAGGCTGTTTCTACACCCAAAGAGGGCAGCCTTGGGGGCTTCATTTTGTACAAGCAGCCAGCGAGCCTCTCCCTGGATCAGCTGGCACATGCTTTTATTATACCTTGAGCTCTTCCTCCTTGCTGGTTAAGTTGGCACGTTCATTGCCTAATGAGTCCTCCATCTGCTTTATCTGTTTGTCCTTCTCTGCAATCCTGCACAAGGGAGAAACAGGGACAGATCAGTACAAAAGACTCTTCTGGATGGAAGTGGTGCAGGAAGCATCAAGCTAAACCCAAAATACACCCTGGCCCTTTAGTCCAGCTCCTGCTCTAAATCCTGCTGACTGTACACTTTGGGTCCAAAAACTTTTCCATTTTAAATGTTGTCTGCTTGCCAAAACATTTATGAGACATTCCCTAGTTCTGAAACACAACTACCACCCAACCTCCCAGAGGGAGAACCCTCCTGGCACAGCCCCACAGCCCAAATAATAACAATTCTCATGGTCACGCACATTCCTGCACGCTGCACTGACCCTGCACACAGGCAGGGGTAAACAACAGAGGAGATGCTGCTTTCTCTGGAGCTCAGAGCTACAGCAGACTCCAAACCTGAGGCCAGACACGGAAGGGAAATCCATAGGAAGCGGTTTCCCAGCTCCCAGGTTGATCTCATGAGAAGTTGAAAGCACAGACAAGCAACATTTCCTTTACCAGTCCCTCCCACATGCTCTGCACGTGAGTGGAGGGAAGGTGGCAGGCACTGAAAGCCGCTAACACCTCCCAAATCCCAGAGGAAACAGATGCTCACACTTTGTGAAGTTCTTCTGCCAGGACTGAAGCTGAGGTCTGCAGGAGGGAAAAAAAAAATAAAAACAAATAACTGGAAGTAAAGCAAGTCAAAGAATCCTCATCTACAGTGAGCCAGGAATAGCATTTGTCTGCTTATTTTAAAACTGGCACAGGATGCTGCCAACAATTTCCTGGCTATGGAACATTGAAGGAATACCAGCACATACCAATGTCCTTTCCCCTCTGGCCTAATGCAACATGAAGGGAAGAAAGACCCCTGTTATTTGTCCTTCACTAGATTCAAACAAGCCACAGGGTTCACCAGCACTTCCCTCCCAGGAACTAAGTGCTTTATGGGACATTCTGCTGACAAACCACTCAAATGAAGAAAAAAGAAGAAAACCCTGCACAGTGTATCAGGAGTTGTGCTGGGAACAGAAACAGCACCATAAAAGCAGCAAGGGGCGTTTTTCCCTCTGGAAAAAGCCTGTCCCTGTGCTGTCACACACAACAGGACAAGGGATACCCATCACACTGCTTATGAAGGCCTCAATGGACCTCTGCAGACTGTGACAGAACTTCCATGTTCACAATTCCAGTCCCTCTTAATAACTAAAAGATATCCAGAGCAGGATCCAGTCCCAATTCACTTCTCCAAAGTGTCGTTTGCACATCCACTGTCCATGGTGGAAAAACTTCCCTGAATTTTCATGGCCAGTTGGAGCTACCTGGGGAAAGCACACACCTCCAACATGCTCCCGCTGTAACTCAGAGCTAAAAAGAAAAATTTCCCTAGGAATTTATTTCCAAAGCCCTTAAAGGACTGGGATGAGAGGAGCAGGCCATGAAGATGCTGTAAATCCAGAGTGGCTCTTCCCTCACTACTCTCCTCACTCAATAGGTTAAAGCACTTCAAGCAAAGCCAGATTTTCAGCCTGATGTCAAATTTAATCAAATTCCATCGAGCACACCCATGATTAAAAGAAGACTGCACCCACACTTGTGCCCTCAAAGCCTTTCTGAGCTGATTTCTGTGACCCTCCTCTATATGGAAGCAACTCCAGTTATCCTAAGGCTTTAGACAGTGTTTAAAACAGAAATAATGTCTCAAAACAACTAGTCAAACCAAGATTTTAAAGATTAAAATAACTGAGAAAGGCATTGTGCAGGTTTGGTGGGGTTTTGGTGTGATTTTTCTTTTTTTTCTTCTTCTGCACAGAAATCAGCACTAAAATGAACAGACAGCTTCATACAGTAGCTACCACAAGGGAAAAAGCACAATCAGGTGGTTCACAGGAGGACTACAGAAAAACCAGAAGAACCACAAGACAGAATTGTAGACATGCAAAGTTACAGAAAAAAACCATTGAAAAAGGTACCCTACCCTTTAGTTATAAATGAGAGCCATTATGGGAGAAAATAAGTGGATTTTCCCCCCCAAAAAAGAAAGAAGCCTAAAGTTCTAAAAGTGTTTAAGAAACATTAGAAAAGAGGATGCTAACAATTCTCTGCTTTCAGCATTACATCTCATACCCAGCTACAAAAAGTCTTACTTTTAATGAAAGTTCACAAGTCATGACTACAAAAGAAAGTCTGAGAACATGCTGTACCTGGGCTGCCATTTGTGAATGAAACTTCTGAAGCTGAGCATTCAAAGCATCATTCTGCTCTATCAGCTCCTTGTAAGAGAGCACAGAAAGAAAAGCAGGCTGAGATCTGCAGCTACTTGACCTCTGCTAGGATTAGCTTTTAGCCATGATTATGTTAGTAAGAACAGTTCAGCATTGACATGTCAGACACTTTACAAAAGATGCCAGTTTTTTCTCCCCACTACAGCCAACCAGTTAGAGTGGAAGCACCAGAACTTGTTCTGTATCAAGGAAAAGTATTCCCAGCTCCACCGTAATCCATCTGGTTTCCCTGAAGCCCTCAAGAGTTATGTCCACCCTGCCTCTCACCACCTGATGCCAGGAGGAGGGAGATCAACAAATATCAAAGGTTCATGGCTGCTGTCCCAGGGCGTTCCCCAGACCATGGACCATTTCACAGCTTGGGAAATGGGGTCAAGCACCTTTTCCTGACTTGCCCCAAGTGCTTCTCAGGTGTGAGGTGGCCCCACACCTCCTCACAGCACCACACAGGAGGTGTCACTTCACAAGCAGAGTTTTTTCATCCTTTATTCAGTGGGAAAGCTTTACTAAAGCAGCATTTCAGGGATATTTCTGCGTTTCCACAGACACAAAGTGAGAGGAAAAACCCCAAACCCTTAAAACACTTGAGCAATACTACCTGCACCTGCATTTGCATGGAGTCCTCCTCAGAAGCTCTCTTTTGCTCAGCCTCCAATAACTGCAGCATCCTCTGCTCCAGCTGCTGTTTTGACACCATTGTATCAGTAAGTTTACTGTGCAAGCTCTGGATTTCATTGTCTTTGGCCACAAGCTTATTCTGCACATCTGTAGCAGAAATGTCAGGATTTTAATTCAGAAGTCAATATTTAACTTTGGGGGAAATCATTTTCACTGTAAACAGGGAGGCTGATTAGGAGCCTCACTCCAACAAGCCAAGGTTCAGCTCCCCCATCAGCATTCAGACTACCTGGGGTCCCAACACACACCTTCCCCAGGGTGCTGAAGCAGGGCTGACTCCACCTGAGCTTGATTTAAGACATTTACTCAAAAATGCCCTTTTTAACAAATGGCAACAGCCAGCTCACTGCAGTAAGCATTATTCTGTGATACATGCCTTGCTGTGCTGCTTCGTGTTCTGCTGTTCTTTTCCTGAGATAAGCCTGGATTTCTTCCCATCTTCTCTCTGCTTCCTGCTGCTGGACCTTCACATTGAAGAAAGAGTTGATGAAAAGAAGTCTAACCTTTAATTTATTTTTGAAGCATTCAGAGTGCTTCTCCTCAGTGCTATTCCCAAAACATACAGCAATGAAGTGAAATTGTTTCTTGTTTCCATTAGGGCACATCTGAGACAGAGTGCTCTGTAATCCTCCTCCTAGACTAGTTTAGCCTATTAATTTGAAAGGCAAATTGTGAACAGGATTTCATTATAGGCTCTTAACAGAATGGTTTCTGTAATATGAAAATGTAGCATCTTTGCCGTGATAGTTCAGAATTAACACCAGAAGCCAGACCAGCCAAGCACTACATAAATCTGCATCCAGTAATTAAAACATCTTAACTCTAGATACCAATTCTGCACCTGCCAAGGCAAAAGGCAGGGAGAACTTCTGGTATGTAAGATTTAATTGCAAATATTAAAGAAATAATGAGCTCTGGATTGCCATTCTCACCTGAAGACACTTTCTCTTCCAAAAAAAAAAAAAGAAGCAAAAGACTTTTTCTTCCAAAGAAATTGAAAGAGATTCATCCAGAAGCCAGTCCACTTACATTTTAACTCTTGAAAAAGTATATTTTTTTTCAAAATTAAGCATACATTTAAGCAAAAGCACATAGCTTCAAATAAAAACCACACAAGGACAATGTCATCTGGATGAATGGCTCCAAAGTATCAACTCTTGTTGGAATTGTACTCTCACAGAAAGCAAAGTAAAAAGCTAAACTGGTGATGTTGAAAAGATATTTACCTGGAAGGTAAGTTTCACTTCACAGGGAGGTCTGTAATCACTCAAAACCCAGTGCACTGAATAAAAACATTAAATAAACCCCTAGGCTGGCTCAGCCCATCTGAAACAAGCAGCTAAAGCAATTCCCACACGCCTCACATCCCGGCTCACATAAAATCCTGAGCACAACCTGACAGGCAGAGAAAACCCCAGGCACCTTCAGCTGAGCCACTGCCTGCTCTGCATTCTTCTTCTGGAGCTCCTCTTGCTGCAGTTTGCTGCTCTTCTCCCCCAGCTCGTTCATCAGCCTCGCGTAGTCCTGGCGCAGCTTGTTCAGCTCGGCCGACTGCCTGAAAACAAACATTTCCACAGGGCTTTTCTACAACGAGCAAAGGCCACACAGCACCTACTCAAATGTCAACACCCAGTCCTGTATTTGCAACCAAAGGGCTGTACAGGGTGGGTTTGGGGCGTTTCCCCCCCCCAAACTGTTTCATCCTAGGAAAGGGATAAGGTACTCCTGGCCACAGCAGCAAAACACATCACTCCTGGCCATCAGCACAACTCAGTAGCTACAACCCAGGGTCAGAAACAAAAGGTCAGCAATAAGCCACAAGCACCAGTTCCTTGAAGAGGTTTGCAAGCTGACTGCTATGATTTGGGCAGGCTGATGTAAACCAGAGAGACTGAGCATAAGGAAAGGTCTCGCATTGAAATTCACATTCTCTTCCTCTTCCCATAAAGGATTATTGATCTCAGGCTTGCTCAGGACTATTCCTCCTGGACTAACTGCAGACATTTCTTCAGACTATTTGCTGCCTCCTGGCCTTGACCTGACTATTAACTTATGGAGGTATCTGATGCACTTTCTCGGCAGGGAGAGAAGATGTATTTGTTCAGCCCGAGGGAAGAATTCTAAGAGGCTCCCCTTTGTGCCTAAGCAAGTAAAAAGCATTTCACGTTTATCTCAAGTTTGCTTGAATTAAGGCCTTCTCAGGATAACTGTCTAAAAGATAATGATGCTTCATTTAAATGAACAGGGCCCCTAAAACCAGGGTTCCCACCCTTCTCTCACCACTTGACATTCCAGACTCCAACACTAACAAATATCTGATATCAAAGATCTCGTCAGTTTTGTCTTCTACACACCTTACCAGGGTGCTCAGCTTTTACCACAATGGACAAAAGGAGCAGCTCAGGGGCAGCCTAAGTTGCAACTTAACTCACTATAGACAAAACTTGCAGATACCTTTTTTTCTTGCTCCAAACATTTACACCACCAGCAGATAAATCCAAGTGCCACCCCAGCAGTACCAGTAACTGCAGGGTATTGATACTGATCTCTAAGTTTAGAGCTGCTGTTCTCCCAAGAGGTCACAATCAGCACCTCTCCTAAAGCCCCAGGGGAAGGATACACACCCTGCCAAAAACATTAACTGTGCCTGAGCACTGCTGCACTGTTTCATTTAAAGCCTCAGCACCACAGCCTAAAAGCTCAGGCTTCAAGTTGAAAAAAAGGTAATTATTTGCTCTGAAAGCCCTGGCTCAATGCAAACACCACCAGCTACCTGTCCAGCCCAAAACATTTGTGTTCCCAGCTTAATCACTAATTCAGAGACAGCCAAGGACTTGGAAACAAAAGGAGAAGCCAAAATAACTCTTCAGAGGAGGCTCAAAAACACCCAGAGTTCCGAGTAGCTGCCAACATACTTGCTCTCCATTTGATTGGTGGAAGTACTGACAGCATCTCTCAGGATACCATTTTCCTGCTTCAGGTGGCTTATTTCTGCCTCCATCTGCTCACGGAGTTGCTGGAACTGATGGGGAAACAAAGTCAATTCTGTAAAAGATTAAGCTAAGGAGCAATAAAAACAAAAAAACCCCAGCTTGTAGCAGTAGGTAAGATACCACAATAGTTTCAGTAAATAAAACTAAGTGGATTTTTGGGAAAAGGGGAGCTTTGTTCCCTCCTCACACATCCCTTCTTAAATTAAACTGTGCTACTGAGACCCTCATGCTCAAACCAAAGCACAGGTTTCCTTTTATATCAGTGCATCAACCTATTTATCAAGGCAACCTTTTTTATTGTTTAAAAGACTACATAAGTGTTACTCAGAATACCAATTGCTCAGCTACACAAGTTGAGGTATTTATCAATAACTGGGTATCAGTATGTTACTTTTCCAAAGGGAAATAAAACAAACGTGCTGTAAGTTATCATTAGAAGTTTACAAGCCTTTAAACAAAGCAGAAAAAGTAACAAAAAACTAAAAATACATGGATTATAGCATGCAAACTGCAAAAGGCATCTAATCTAATAATCTAATATTCTGATTTTCAGCAAGGTTCCAAACTGAGGCAGAAAGAAGCCCTGATAACCCAAGGTTCAGGATAGTGTGAACAAAATCAAAAGACAGGATTCAAAGGGAAAAAAAATGGACTCTGCATATGCAGACAACAGCAGAGCTGGTCTTGGAGCCAAAAGTCTGCTCTGAAAATCCTCAGGGACACACAACACTCTTCCTTTATCAGTGCCAGTTTGTAGGTATGGCTGACACCGCTCCAAGATACCATTCATCAAGTGGCTGATTCATCAATGAGCATTTCTTACATAAAAAAAATCCAAATAAAAGTTTGTGTAACAACCACAGCAGCAGGGAGCAGTCCCCTGTAGGGCAGCCACCTCCAGCTCTGCACCAACAAATGTAACAAGCCGGGCCTTGGACGTTTATTGGGGGGGTCTTTTCCTTGCCTACTTCGTTTTTTAATGCCAACAAGAGAAGCAGGGGCACAAACCCCACAAAACTGGAAGCTGTGACCATTTTCAGCTCCTCTGCCATGCTGCAGCACATCAGCAGAGGGAGCAGGACCGGAGCACTGGATCTTTTGTATTTCCTTTCTCCAGCTCAGCCCGGCACTGCAGCATTTGCTAAAGCCTCCCAGGTGTGCCCAGGTCTCCATCCCCTTCCCCAGCCAGCAGCAAGACCCTCTAATTGTCCAGTTATTTACACAAGTTCCATGGAAGTTTCCTCTGCTCCAAAACTGCAGAGATGCTACTCTCCAAAGTGCCAAGACAGAGGATACAACATGAAAGTTGGGGAGTTCACATGCTGGGCTCAATGCTGTGACATGCATACAGAAAAAAAACCTTCTAGAATGGAATCTAAGCAGTTAAATTGGTATAAGAAGGGCCATTTTCCTTAGAAAAATCTCAGTTAAACTTTTTAATCTGATGGAACAAACCCTTCTAAGGTCACTCCATAAAGCAACTACAACAGAAAGTAACAAGAGTCTTAAAAAAATACAAGTGTCTGCTCTTCAAATATTTCCAGCAAAGCACTCCCCCAGGCAATGATATTTCATGTGTATTATGCTACGCCGTCACTCTGTACTATAATCTTCAAGACACTTATCTGCTGGTAAATGATCATCAGCATTAGTGGCTCCCTTAAGCTGGGTATTTCAATTAGATTTTACACTTTAATTGAATAACATTTCAGTAGAACACCAGAAAGGGAAAGTAACTAGATCAAGGACCAGCTGCCTGGCCAGCACTGGGCTTTACAAACCACAAAAGTCATCTGTGAGAACTCCCTGTCTTTTTTTTAAGTCAGAAAACTGCCACAAAGTTTTGCAGTGACTTCTCAGCATTTACCTTTATCTTCATCTGCTGAGACTCTTGGTAGCTGACGTGGATTTTGCTCTGGAAGGTGCCGTGTTCCTTCTCCAGAGCGTTGATGCGTTCTCGCATCTTGGCCGTGAGCAAACCATTCCTCTCCTTCTCTGCAACCAGCTCCTTGGGTGGGAAGTAACAGGAAAAGGGAAACAAATAATCCACTGCTCCTTTCTAAAGGCTAAGAGTCTTTAAGATAACTAAAAATACAGCAAGTGTGCATCAAAACCAAAATCAGCATTGATCTTCACTCAGCAAATTCACAGTATCAGACCAAACTTCCAAAACCTTATGATGATCCTAAATCATCATAAATCTCACATTTATTAAAAAGTTTACCAATTTAAAACACTGATCTTCTGTTGTCTCAAAGAGATGGGAGTCTTTTTTCTATCTCTGACCAAATCACAGAGTTCTAACAACTAAAACCACGGGTGTATCACAGAGGGCAGAGTTTAGATTTTCATCCCAAGTTTAGCAAAATGGAAGAACACAGGTAAAGCACCACGGCAAAATAGAGCACTTTAGAGCAAAATAATTGCTTTGTAGCAGGTTGCAAAGCCAACAGCTTTGCCACAGGAGATGGGCTATTAGTGCACTACAAAGGCCAGAGAAGCCCTGAATCCCACCAGCATGATGCCATATTATAGCTTTCAGATGAAAATACACATTGCTTTTTAATCTTTTATTAGCCAGTAATTCAACCCAGACACCTGAGAAATCCACAGAGCTGCTCCTCTGCAATATAAATGCACTTGCTGTAGTAAGCAAAAATATTAAGTGCAGCTTTCAGCAGCTCCCATCACACAAAAAGGAATTTCTACCACCCAAGCTTCAGGTGTTTCCAGCCACACAGCTCCTAACAGTGCCAGGGAGCCCTGACATAATTTAAGTGCTCTAAATTATTAGCCTGAATACCCTCCATCTCTTCAGAGTAGTTACAGTTTTTTTCACCTTTTAGTTTAAATAAGAGCTATTCTGTCTTGTAGATCAAACTCACTAAGACACTTCTGCAAATACAATCTAGACAGCTTGACACAAATCTTTCTCCATGTTATTTTTAATTAAGATGCAACTAAAAGAAGAGCACCAGGACACACTGCAGCTTCTTCTATCCCTACACCAATCCCACTACTCACTTGCAGTCCTCAGTAACCCAGCTACCCTGTCAGGGCAGAACCAGAGATCCTGGGAAGATTAACTTTTCACGAGCTTCTGTTTTGCCAAATACCTCTGAATCTTGAGGTACTCAGCTCTTGCTCTCATTTATCCCCTGTAGTTGTTATCTTTATCAAGATCCCTACAGGAATAGCTCTGCACCTTAAAGCACCTTTAGCTTTTGACGGTGCTTTCAAGAGAAACACATTAATTGGAAGATAAGAGCTTTTATCAGTCAAGCTGAGCTTTACCCTCGTTTATCCTGATACTTCAGCACTGCAGCAACTTTGCTGTTATCCATTTTCTCCCAGCTTTTCCCTTCCCCAAACCAGATGGAAAAAACCCCCTGATGACTCCTGCCTCTCTGCAGATCCTGCCTCGCCTTCACAAGCCCCACTTTGCACATGTTTTTTCCCCAACCACATATGCATTTCCCACACTCAGATTCCTTCATACATTCCCTCTGCTTCTTCAGCAGCAAATCCCTCTCTCCAATTCGATTCTGTAATCCTGAGGTAGTTTCTTTCTTCCCTCCAAACACATCACAAGCCCCTTCTCCGTAAGATTACATACTGACTGTCCCAAACCTCTTGATCCCAACCTGTGAACACACACCTACCTGTGCCCTGCCAGGAGCTCACACAATACCCACTCCCTTCTCCCCTCCTCATCTCCCAAGGCTCCCAACTCCCGCATCCTCTGGCCACTCTGCTCCCATCTTTGCCCACCCAGCTTTCTGTGCCCAAGTTTTGTCCCACAATTCCTGAGTCTAATGCTCATGTGCTTCCAAACCAGCCAAAACACACAAATCCTTCTCCTAAGACTCTCAAATTCAGTCCATCTCTGCCTCACTATTTGTTCTACTTTAACTGTTTTCCTCTGAAACCTTCATAAAAAAGTGTATTTTCACAAACTAGTTTTGACAGTAATGCATCAGCATCCCAGTAAGTCCAAAGCAATCAGAGCTGCACCTCCAGGGGCTGAGCAGGCACATTCTGCACTTTCTGTACCTTCCTTCTTGAAGAAAACTGGTGATTGTTGTGCCTAGAAGCACTTAAGCACGTGAATGCTACAAAAAGGACCAAATTAAAACTGCAGCGCAGGAAAGACGTTTAATATTTACATCCATGAAATAGTCTCACAGTGGTGAAGGAAGTGCTTTTAAAGTAACCATTTGAAAAGAAAAACAGGCTCAGCTTACAAGTCTCAGTAAATGAACTCTCTGGAAAAACTACTGGAAAATACCTGTGCATAAATACATTGTAAAAGCAAACGTAGTGTCTTGGTAAGCCTTTTCAGCATAATATTTCACCTTTTCACTTATATGCTCAGTAAACCAGCATTTGCTGGCTGCTAGTCCTACAAACCCCTGCTCCTCTCTATACCCATGAACCCCTCAATGTTTACCTGGGAGAGCTGCTTGCACTGCTCCTTTGCAACAGCTGCCTCCTCCTTCATCGCTGCGAGTATCTTCTCCTTGTCCTGGAGCTGGTGCAGAGCTGCAGCCGTCTCAGCCTTGCTGGCCTGCAGCAGGATGACATAAAAATAACCACAAATAGTGGCACAGCACACTAAAAGGCAGCAAAGCAAACCCGAGAGGAGGAAACACCCCCTCCTGCCCCCAGATCTTCCATCTGCACGGCGCGCGTGGCACCACTGCTACCCAGTTATGCCACTAATGGATCCCATTTCACCAGGCAAGGAAATGCATTTTCAAGCCATGGAAACCAATTAAGAGGATAAATGGGCTCTTAAGGTGCTTCCCATTGCAAAAGAGCTGCTGTGGTGGCAGTGGGGAAAATAAAGAACAGCCATTAAGAGAAATAATGGGAAAAGATGCAGAGACACTGAATCAGTCAATAACTGCGGTTGGAAGGACTTCCAAGATCACCTGGTCCAGCCCACACTCAAAGCAGGTATAATCCAAGAACTGTAATTGCTTGAAATATCTCAGCACAAAGGGAAAAGGAAACACTAATCTGGTGTCTCCTTCCACTTCCCAGGAGAGCCTCCAGCTGATATAATTATATTTCTACTGGCACATTGACACACAAAGTTTCAGAGATACTCCAGGAAATAGACCTAAAAGAACAATCCCCTTGGTCCTGCCACTTGCATACTGGTCCTACCAATCAAATCAATGTAATAAGGAGCACAACTTCTACGTGTTTGTGCTCAGACTTGGCTCAGTGAAGTGTGATGGCTGCCCAGAAGGGTTGTGCAGTCTCAGTCCTTGAAGGTTTCAAGCTAGACTGGATAAAGCCCTGAGCAGCCAGTGCTGACCTCAGAGCTGGTGCTGCTTCGAGGAGGAGGCTAGACTACCTTCACTCAATGAAGCCTGATAACTGAAGAAGCAAAGAAGTGTCAGTCCCACAAATGCACTCCAGATTTGTTTGGAAATTCTTCTTTAGTGGTAATGTGCATGCCTGCAGTACAAAGACAGTGTCAGGGACTTCCATGAGCTACAGAGAGAACACTGTTCACACTTCCACCTACAGAAACCTACATGTTTTTGTTGTGTACAAACCCAGGAACTCATTTTCATCCTAAAGGTTCAGCTTTAACACCAAACCTTCCTTTAACAGAAAAAAACACAGCAGGCAGGGTGGCTGCTAGAACAGGTGACACCATTCCAAGTGTAGCACTACTGGGTTTTGTCCTTGGAGGTTTTCAAGATGCAACTGCACAAATTCCTGAGCAACTTGCTCAGAATTCAGTGTTGGACCTGTTCTGAGATGGCTGCTGGACTGCACAACATCCTGAAGTCCCACCCAGCCCAAACTGTGTTGTTATGGTGATATATTGCATTAACTGGGCTGACACGTAGCCAGTTCTGCATTTCTGCTCTGGTACCACGTCTGCAGAGGAACACAGGACTGCCAGAGTTCAAGAGTGACATTCAGGATGTGACACAGTGACACCCACAGTGAGTCATGGCAGGGAGGAGTAGGTGTGTGCCCAGCAACAGGATGGTGAGCAATGGTCACAAACTAAAACACAACAAGTTTCACCTCAACGTGAGGAAGAACTGCTTTCCCTGGAGGGGGTAGAGCCCTGGAACAGCTGCCCAAGGAAGGGGTGGAGTTTCCTTCTCTGGAGACATTCCAAATCCACATTTCTGTGTCACCTGCTCCAGGTGGCCCTGCCCTGGCCAGGGACTTGGGGTGGCCTCCAGAGCTCCCTTCCAACCCCAAGGATTGTGTGATTCCGTATTGGTAAGATATTGGTGGACACCATTCTCTTCTGTCTTGACCACAAGAATTAAAAAGAACTGCCAAGCACTGGCACAGGTTGCCCAGAGGGGTTTTTCAGGCCCATTCCCTGACAGCTTCAAGATATCCAGACTGAACAAAGCCCCGAGCACTGTGGGCTGACCTCAGAGCTGTTCCTGCTTCAAGTTGGAGGCTGGACTACAAACCCATTGAGGCCCCTTCCAAACCTGAATTGCTCTACAATCCTATGAAAAATATCCAAAGAAGTCAGACTACATTGTATAGACTCGCAAAACACAGAATTAGCTGATCAAGTGCACAGCCACAGCAGCTTGTTCTGAATTTCTCCCACAGCTTATCCTATTTACACATTTGGGAAAGATCACTCCCGATAGTCAGCAGCCATCCTTCCCCGTGCCAACACACGCGCGTCAGCAGCAGCACACCTGCTGTATTCCTTGTTCTCCATGGCCATGCCTGCTCTTTCCAAGTGGCCAGAGCCACCCCTGGCATGGCAGATGGCAGCACAAAAGCATCAGACAGCTCATTCCCTGCATGCAAGGCAAGCACAGACCAGCTGGAGAGAGTCTTCCAAAGACAGACTGCCCAGATCACACGAGAACATTGACAGAGCTAATCTGACAGCACCTCTTCCACTTTCTGTTTGTTTAATAAATTTTGTCTGCCCCCCACAGTCATTCACCTTTTGCAAGAAATCATGAATTGCACCGGATTTTTCCTTTAACACCTCCACTACACAACGGGCCTCATCTTCAGAGAAGACCATATTCTTCATGGATGTTACAAAATCCTTGAATTTTACTTCAGCATTCTCTGCAACACAGAAGGGAGGATTTATTTACTTTGGACTCCATACAGAATTATTTATTTTGCCTTGAAACAGCATGTGATGGGGTATCATTATGCATTATATTTAATTCCAGTCTGAAATGCCAAGAAGCAAGAGGTCATGAACATTCAGCAAAAACAACATCTCTCCAATTTAAATCCGATAACAATCTGCCAGCTGATAGTTTTGGGAAAAGAGAAAATCCCACCACTTTGTTTGCACAGTTGGTAACGTTTATAGTGTTGCTAGAAAGAAGACAAAGCATAACACAGATTTTGGAGGAGAAAAATAGCACAAATGTGAAAAACTGAAGAGTCCTTTCCAGGGTATCATGACAGTAATTTAAATTGAGCTCTCAATTTGGAGGACAGCCTGGCTGTACAAGCAATATGCACATGACAAGTTAATTAATTTTTAAAACTGGCACATTTTTGATTACAATATATGGAAGACAAAAATATTAACTTCCAAATTTAGATTGAGGGAACTGCAGCAAGAACAGTTCAGGAGTAGGAAGATAAATCAGTATCTTAGTGGCTGACCAAGTGTTTAAAGAGACACACACAAGGAAAGACAATTCAGCTGAACTATTCTCTAACAAAAAACACTGCTCACAAACAGGCTGCACGTAGACAGGTCATTAGGTGGCCCTCTGACTCCAGGGAACAGGAGCATAAGACCAAGGCATCCCATATACCTGTCAAACATTCACCAGTGCCCAAAACTATGTGAAGGGATGGGAAGAATAAAAAAAACCACAAGCTTAAAAGTGATGCTTGGTCAGAAATTGTCCCATAGATCATGGAGAAGGGTCTGGGTTTCTCACCACAGGTGCCAAACACGTCCCTGAAACCAATTTACACATCAAACCCAAAGATCTGTCTGAAAAATAAATGAACAAAAAAGCAGTGATGACATTATGCCCTGAAAGAAATTACCACGGATAAAAATTGCTGAATAATAGAGCAAGGGGAGGGAGTGCTGAGGAGTTCTAGCACACTCTCTCTTCTAGTCCTAAATCCAACTTAGTTTTGGCCACAGACTTCAGCTCACATCGGTGCTGCATTGACATCATCAGTGATGCTGTTACCAGGAATATGCCAAGATCCTGAGACCACAGTCCGGTGAGCCGGGAATCCATCGCAGCTGGGCCAGGACCAGCCTGAGCCCTGTGCTCCCTGAAGGCACAGAGACCTTGCCCTTGCATCCAAGGAGCTTACAATCAGAGCAGGGGGAGATTTCTATATCGGGAGGGCAAATCCCAGCTGACACAGGAGAATTAGGAGTTCATGGAGAAGGTCACAGCGTGCCAAGGAAATGAGAAGGGACGAGTGCACGTGAGGGGCTTTGATGCTGCAGGACAGTAACGTGCAGCCACTGAACCAGAAGCACAAGAGGAGCCTCAGGAATGTGGGAATCCAATCAAAGAGCTGCCAGGAAGCTTTCCAGGGGGCATTTTAGAAGACAAGACTAAAAAGAAAGGTTCCAAAGAATGAAGTGAGTGACCAGACAACGCTGAAGAATCAGCCTAGCTACTCACAAATCTGAGGTCTCACCTCATGGCTCGGTATATCTATCAGGCTTTGACATAGTCAGAGGCCTATTTAAAGCTTCAGGGTGGAACACAAGGCTCATTAATCACTCCAGGCATTTGTGGGAGAGTATGAAGGAAGTTCCCCTGTCCCAACCAATTCCAACAGCACTGAAGGGAAAATTCGGAGTCTCCCTGGAAACTGCCAGACTCTCTCCACTGGCAGTCTGCTTCAGGTCACTCTGTATTGCACTGTGTCAGTCTCAGCTCCATGAACAGTCCTGGAGCATGCAGGCTGCACTTCCAGCCTCCAGCAGACTCCAAGAGCCTGTGCTGAACGCCCTGGGTTTGGAGTCCATCCCTGTGGGCAATGTCTGAACTCTCCACTGTGAACTCCCTTGCTGCATCTGTGTGGTCTGTGATCACCCCTGTGCTCACTGAGGACACAAAAGCCCAGTCAGAGCTGAAAAGATTCAGATGGCACAAAGCCCTTTCCACAGTGCCAAAGACGAGCAGAAATGAGCACACACAAGAGCATCCTGCTCTTTTGTTTTCCTCAAATCCTTTCTTCACATTACATCAGAGAGGATCCCCCTCCCCACACATCTTCCCTGTTGAGGTTTGCAAGCCGGCTATGCCAGAGACAGACTGAATCATCAGTTTCTTACCTTTATCTGTTTCATTCTTCAGTTTCTTGCCACTGCTCTTCTGGATCCCCTCATTCACATTGTGTTTTACAACTTCAACCGGCTCACGCTTTTCCAAAGTGCCTGAGTCAGAATTATCCATCAAAGGAATATAAGTAGTTGCTTGAATAAGAGGTTCATCCACCAAAACTGTAATCATAAGTCCATAGGATGGGTTAAAGCTTTGGAATAATTGACACCAACCTTTTTAGAAAAGGTGCCTAACATATTAAAAGTTGAAGTAAAACATCTCTAACCTCAACAGTTAATTATACTCTCTATTTCTATTATCCTTCACAGTTTAACTCATTAAAGCTCTTCAGGTAAGTCCATTAAATAAAGGTCTCTAATGCATAGTAATTTAATAGCTTCAATTAAATTTCTACTTCCAAAGCTGCCTTTTAGCATTTTAACAAGAAGACAAGAACCTTTACATTTTGACTTTCATTTCACTTTAGTGAGAAAGTTGCACATAGCATCAGTGAGACTGTTTTACTTGTGCCTGTGCAGGAAACCATTCAGCATCCCTAACATATAAGTAAAGTCTTTTGTCCCTATTCTGTTAAAAGCTGGTGCTGCACTGCCATCATTTTCATGGATTACATCACCTGTGAACTCAACCACTTAGGCAGAACATGCAGCAGGGGCAGCAGTCAAGCTTATTTTGCATGCAGACTCCACTGCACTTAATGAAGAGCTCTCATCTGTCAGAGCAGGCTTTGGGCACCATTAACATGCAGAGAGGTACCCAGGGCTACTGCCTGACCCCAGGTCTCCATTCCCACACCACTGGATCACCGTGGTAAGGAGCAGCCTCTGTCCAAAGAGCTCTTCAGCGGAGACAAAAGCAGGCAAGGGGAGAGCAGGAGTGACAGACCTGGGGCAACAGGTACAGCCAGAGCTGCAGCTGCTGCTTGCCCAGCTCCTGCTCCACACTGCCTGCAGGATGCCAGAGGCTGTGCATGGCCCAACAGGAAAATCACTGCCCCAGCCAGCCCAGACTGCAGGGCTGATGGACAACAGATGCCAGGCAGCAGCACAGAGAGAGAGGAGGAATTGGGTGAGATGCAGGGTTTTGGGCATCAGTGCAAAACAAGTATGCACTCCTGGCTGCCAGAGAGCCAGTTATAAAACACTCTTAAATTCTGGTTGCTGTAAAAGGAGCAGAATAGGCCAGATGGACCTTTTTGTGTCACCTGGTAAGAGCCTTTCACTTAAGCAGCCAGCAAACACCTGCAGGTACATTGCAAGCTCAGAAGTGAGGAGAGCTCTCCTCTCGCAGAAACAGCCACCAGCTACTCCAGTTGCTATCCTCATATTTTTCCTTCCTCTCCTTATTAACTTCCCCTCCTTTCAAAACCTTTTTAATATCAATGAGACATTTTGCAGGATGAAATCCCCATAGTACTGTCTTGGCTAATCCTGATGTCCACCACTGCTCATTTTTGCTCTGTCATTTTGGAGAGGTGGCTTGAAAAAGAAACAGTTTGCATTCAAGTAATGCATAAGCTATTGCCCTGTAGCACTGACAGCTCAGCTTTGCTGCTGGCTGAGCTGGTACTGACATTTATTGCCACATACAGACAAGTTTATGGCCCCTAAAAAGTGCAGTGCACCTGCTTCCCATCAGGAAAACAATAAGCACATCCATAAAAGGTGATCACATCCTAAGTTCCCCATCAGTAGGCTTTTTCCAGAAATCATTTAGGAGTTTTTCAGTTATACAGGAACTTTACACTGCTTAGAACCCCATCCTGGACTGAACAGTGCCCACAATAGATCTACACCCTTATAACCTGACCAAAGTACAAAGGGAACAGTGGGGAACAGTGCCTACTCCAGGAGCAGCCCATCAGCTCCCAACTTCACAGCTGCCCCAGCAGAGAAGAGTCCTGAGCAGCTAACAAGGTGGCCTCACAGAACTTCATGGTCACGCTGTGTCCAAAGCCAGACACAAGAGCACTCATTGTAAAACATTTTTAAAAAAGGAGAAAAACACATACACAGAGGCACAGTGAGCCAAGAGGACACAAGAAGCAGCATCTTGGCAGAGAACAAGGGATGACGAACAGTGAAGGCCTTGACAGCAAAGATGAACAGTTTGTGTTGGAGCAAGAGCCAGCCAACAAAAGGACAGTAAGAGAGGAATGTGGCCAAAGCAACTGGCTGAAAAAACTGCAATCTTGTTTGGGGCAGATGACTGCAGCAGTTCCAGACATGCCTTGCTCAGAGCAACTTAAAACCTGCTCAGCTTATACTCTAAGTCTGCACATTACTCCTCATTCAAGCATGGATGTTTGGATCCAAGAGAGCTCAGAAAGGTTCACAACATTCATTATCCCGTGCTCAGTGGTACCAGATGTTCATAAAATTTAAGAGTATCTCAGGCTCAGCAATCTTTCCTACCTGCAATTCCTGCTTTTTCAAATCAAAAGAGTTACTATTCTACAAGTTCCTTTTCCAAAGGAAGAGAAACTGAAGCATGGACAGCAAAAAGGTTTAACAGTCAGGTTTACCTGAACAATGTCACAGACTGAATTCTTACCATTATCAACTTTCTGCTTCTTTGCAGAGACTTTCTTCTTCCCTGACACATTTTCTTGCTTTATCTCCTGGTGGAGCAGCACCGGTTCTTGCTTTTTGGCAGGAGACACAACAGAATCAGTCTTACTATCTTGATCATCTGCAACAGACAATTAAGACAATATGCTCTTCTGTATATCCTCAGCAATACTTTTCAATCAGCAAATCTGTAATAACCAAAGTCTCCACTCCCAAGAAAACAAACTCACATCTTTGAAATCAGAACAAAGTTATTCACATATACATACGTACACAGACACACACACACACTTCCCAGATCAAGTGAGACCCCAAAGCAACAGGAAGGTTTAGCAGAATCAAGAGCCACAGCACCCAGTGATTTTTAAGACAGGAATCTCATGTGCAAGCAGAACACACGGCAATGCAAGGAACAGTTTAACAACTCCAATCCAGATTTCACTGTGACAGAGCAGACAGCACATGTTACCCATATTAGTTTCTTATTTAGAAGTGTACTCTTCCCTTCCGTGAACCCACTTGGGCACTTTAAACACACACCCCCAATAGCTACTGGGACTGTGAGAAGCAGAAAATAAGTGTTTCCCATTAGGGAACTGTTCTTTTTAAAAGCAGTTTCTAGTGAGAATTTTTTTATCATTTTGGACAGCCTGTGCTATATTAAGATTCTTGCCAGAGCTGACACGCACAGCACAGGGCTCTGGTGTCAGCTCCTGTAATCAAGGATAAGAGTTACTTGTGGCTGCCCTCAGAACTGTGCTTGCAGACCACGTTTTAACTGTGCCACAGAGATTTTTGGATAACACCCACAAACAAGACTGGATACTTTCTCTGTTGATAGTGGGTGGGTCCTTTTCTCCTTTTTTTTTTTTTTTTTTTCCAGAAAAATACAAAACCTACCACATCAAGCAGCAATGTCATTCTTTTTCCTCACTCCCTGTGTAAACCTGCTGTGCCTGCATCTCACAAGGGGATCAGCAAATATCTTGGGTTTCATTTCTAGAACTGGGTATTTTTATTCATTTTTCACTTCTATTCCTAGTCAAGACAACCACACTGAGACATGTCAGCTGCTGAGGATATGGTCAAGACAGTCAGAAGTGATTTTGATGAGTTTTTGGTCTGTTCTAGGTTGGATATTTCAGTTACAACAGCCAGACCAGTTTTAGCATCAGTTCCATTCAGTTATAGAGGTGTAGCAGGCAGGCAGCAATGAATCAATCACCAATCCATGAATCAGCCACCAAACACCTCTCTGTGCATTAACCCTGAGCTTAAACAGTGATTTATTTTGCAGACTGCTATGAGGTTACTTGAGATGCCCTCCCTTATCAGAGCCACCACTCTTAGGACTCCACTTTTTCACAGCCTGACTCAGAATGCACCCAGCAAACATCTACTGCCTTCTCTCAGGTAATCAAAATTCTGATTGAGAGCAAAGCAGCCAAACCACAGAGCAAAGCAGAGGAACGAGCTACTCTGTTCCACTTCATCTTTAGTAGAAGAAAGCAAGGACGGGAGGAGGAAAACCAGAGCACTGCTGCCAGATGAAAAACAGGGGGGAAAAAAGCAATAGCTTGTAAAAAAGGAGAAGGTTAGAAGGGAGCTTTGCCCCATAGAGATCAGGCAGAACAGTTGTGAGAGACACTCTGTGGCCTTGCAAAAAGCAGAACACAGTTTTGGCGTTCTGTGCAAAAAGCATATGCAACATCAGGTACCCATTCCATTTTTCTGCTTCTTCTGCCCAGGCTTCTTCTTAGCTGCTGTTGATTCAGATGGTGGAGTGGGCTGTTTTGTAACAGGGACTGGATCTACTTTCTTGCCTGAAGACTTGGATCCTTCCAAGTCCTTAGTTACATGATCATCTTGGTTGGCCTTGTGCTTCTTCTCCTTCTTCTTCCTCTCCCTGACGCCGGCGGAGGCCTCGGTTACGCCCGAGGGGACGGGAGTGACGTGCTCTTCATCCGTGCTCAGGGCATCAGACAGCTTAAAGTCCCGAGGGGCACTTTCCGAGTCAGACTCATGGATGTTCCCGTTCTGAGCCTCTTTCTTCTTGTTCTTCTTCTTCTCGGTTTTCTTTTTGTCAGCCTTGGTAGGTGGGAACTTTAGGTCCCGTTTCTGTTTGGCGAGGACTTCATCGTATAAAGTCTCTTTCATGAAAAGCCAGAAGAAGAGGAAGATGACTGTAATAACCACAGAAGGAATGAGGATGATAAAGTAGGTAGACTCGTAAAACTCCATTGTGCTTTTTCTTAGCTATGATTTCTTAAAAAACCTATAGGAGAAAGAAAGAAAAAAAGAGGAAAAATTAGGTTTTGAACAGGTTTTCCCTAGGTGTTATTTCCTCCACCAATTATAATAATAAAAGAAGATTTCTCATTGTTACAGAGTAGCCTTGAAGTAGCTTTAATAAAATTATCGAACTATATCAGCCATGGAACAGCTTCTGGAATCATTTACCACTTGCTTCAAAGTTGTTGGCCTGGATAGGAAGAAATGCACTTTGCCAGACTGCTGATCTGGGGAGAGAACAATTCCCTTCCCTTGCTTTCCTTCATCTTCCTCACTCTTCCTTCCCACGTGACTTTATGAAAGTGAAAGCTTTTGATTTCAGAAATACATGAGACAGCATTTTCAGAGGCTGTGAAATAAGGACCAGGGACCAGAATATGCAGAACACTGCCTTTTTTTTTTTTTTTTCATAAATCAAACATACTGAATTAACATTCTTACCCTGGCAAGTGGGAGTTAAATTTCACCTTGCTTTTGTTCCCAGATTTATGACAGCTTCAGAAGTAGAATGAGGAGAAGACAGGAGAGAGCCCTGAATTTTAGTCAGCCATAAAGAATCAGATATTTTCAAAACTGTTTTTTGAAGTCTTAAAACCCAGCTTCACACTCATGAAAATTCCATACATTTATGGGGCAACAAGAAGATCTGTTATTTATTTTGACCATGTGATGGTATAAGACTTCCAGGGCACTTACACAGACCAGAGGATTCCAGAACAATTTGCTGAAAACAATATTTTTGTCCCAAGCATTACATTTATTGTCTTTTTAAAAACAGCAGGAACCACAAAGTTAAAGAACAGTCAAAACGACGTTAAAAAGCCTAACTTCAGGGTCAAGACATGCCAGATTTTCCCATTTCACACCTGATTGCTATGAATAGACCTGGATTTTTGCAGAAAGAATCCAAATCTTCTCCAGACTGTTTGTTCCAAGAAAGAAAAAAAAAATTTCACCAGATATTGAAAAAAAAATCCAGACATAATCCAAACTAATTAGGCAATTCCCAATCCACCAACCCATCATAGGAAGCACATGCTACAACTACATTTTCCTGCACACAAGAAAAAATTACTCTTCAACTTGAGTGTCCCTTGGGACACCCATTCTCTTGGGAACAAAAGGCAAGGGATTTAACCCAGGTTGCTCGGAATATTTCCACTGCTGCTTGAAAAATGAAAACAGATGTGCGTACCGAGGGCACAGAGAATAAAGTCCACGAAGAAGCTGCATGGTGCAGGCAGAGGACAGGCTCTCCTTGCTGCTGGGCAGAAGATTTACTCATTTAAAGTTGTTTTACCTCAATTCCTGACTGTTTTGGAAGCTGCTATCACAAACTGGCTTTTGCCATCCTGCCACACTGGAGAGAGCTCGGTGTGGAGTCTGGCTCAGGCTCAAGGGGGAATAGTTGTTACATAGAATAATTTCTGGACAGAGAGGAGTTACTGTGATAATATATTTGTACAGTGCATTGAGTAGCACAGAAAGCAAGGATTGGGAACTCTAATTTGGCTATTAAGTTATCCAAATAAAAGACTAACACTTCAATACACTAATTATTCATCAGTTGTCTTAACATTAAGTCTCCTCCCAGTTTGTATTTATTTTCTGCATGCACGCAGCTCACTGAAAATTACAGGGTCTAAAATTACATCCAGCACAGAAAGTTTTGGAAGGGTTGAGAGGGATTGGAAGAAAAGCTTGTCTTTTGGGGAGAAAAAGCACAGATGCTCAAAACTAAGCTGGAGCTTTCAAAATGATTAATTACAGCTACTTGATAAACCCAGCTCCCTGCACTAAGTGATCTAATATTAGTCATCTTTTAAAGGAAGCAGATCTTGAAAATTTGTCTCAGCCAAAGTCAATATTGAATGCTTAAGGGGGGGGGGAAGCTAATCCCCAAAGTAAATATGTAATTAAGCAGATTTCTCACAAGTGTAATTAAGTTGATCATTACAATACATTACTGCAACAGTTACAATACCCAAGCACAAGGAGCCCAGCTCTGCCCTGCTGCTGACACCATGCACACAGCCAGCCATGAACTCATGGGATGGACAGTCACACCCTGTCAGTCCCTACACATTTCCCAGCATCTGACACCAGATGCTCAGGTCAAACCACAGGCTCAGGGTAACATGTGCTGCTAAAGAGGTTCAAGGCTCAAAGGTCAGGAGGGCACAGTGGCCATCGCGGCAGGACATGCTCGCACAAAGTGGTTGTTGCTCCGAGACCAGAGAGCAGAGACGCATTTAAAAGCTTCAGCTGCTTCCAGAGGAGCCATAAATACTGAATTACAACAGCTAGTCTGGGCGGGGAATGTGTGCTGGACTAGCTGAGGTCTGATCTCAGAGCGGCACAAGCAGTGCGAGCTCTGCCGAGCCTCTGTCCCCCACCCTGCTCCCCCTCCCTGCACTTCACCAAAAACGGGATCATCTCCCAGATCTGGAGCATGACACTGCAGTGATGAGGTCCAGAGCCTCTCCAGGCTCCATTCCTGCTCCTGTCCCCCTCCTGCTCATCGGGGCAAAGCCAAGCACAAGCCACGTGAACCCTTCCACCCCAAACACTAATCAGAGGCAGGTAGATCTGATCTCTGAATGCCATACACAAATCCAGTTTTTCACATGCAAGCAGGGTCCAAAAAAACTAAACCCAAATAAAAGTCTCAGGGTTTAACTAGAATTGATTAAGCACACAGGAAAGGCAAGTAGAAGTTCTGCTCTGATGACCATGCACTAATTTCTCATCTCAGCCCAGCAAGGGTATTTAAAACTCATTCAAGGAGGATCCCACTGCTGCTGGCTCTATGCAGAATGACAAAACAACATCCATCACACCACCCCCTGTCAAAATGTCTTTGCAAAGAGGCATCCTTGCCATGGGGTAAATTGGCAGTATTTTGGTTCACACACAGTTTCCAGCTGTCCTCTGACAATCTACAATTACTAAAACAGTTCCATCATTCCAATTGGTATTTCTGTATTACACTGACAAGCCATCTAGGAAAAAAAAAAAAAATCTATAGGGGGGGGAAAAGAATTCTATGCCATGCAAAAAGAAACAGGATGAAGAAACTCATTCTGTTAAAGCAGCAAAAAACAACTGCTACATTGACACACCTTCACCCACCAGCTTAACTGCTCCATTTAGTTTTACCATCCCGGTTAGGAGACACCCTCCCAAAAAAAAAGCTTTTCTCCCACAGAAATGCTGCAATGGAACTTTTACCACTTGCAGCTCCCTCAGAGAACTCCCCAGGGCGGCTGCACCAGCTCCCCACCCACCCAAACCCACAATCCCAGGCAAGGCACTCCCAGTAGGAATCACACTGCATTCCCCCTCTCCCTGCTGCCTACAAGAGGCACAGTGACTTTAGCTACATTTAAATTTCAAGGTATTTGGTTAAATACTCACCTTTCACTCGTATTTGATATTTGACCTGCTCTTGATCACGTTTCTTAGAGTCCAGCACCCGTGCCAGGCTCCCCCCTTGCAGACATGCTCCTGTCTCACCCGTAAATTCCAGACCTCACAACATCCCTTTAGTCATTCTGAAAAAGGGGAACAAGCTGCATCTGTCCCAGGCCGTGCACAGACCCAGTTACTGTTCCCATCCCGCCTTTAACAAAAGAATTGCACTTTTGTTCCCTAAACAGAGCCCGTGCCACAGAAAAAGGACTATTTCTGAACTCCAGTGTGCTATTACTGCTTGCACCTGACTTCCCCTGCCAGTTCATGCTGCCCTGGATTTTCTAACCCACCCTCTGCCTTTTTGAATTTAAATCTCAAGTTTCACTCTGCACAGATACCACATTTCACAGGATATCCATTCAGTTTAGGTCCAGGGGATTAACTTACTTGAGAAGATAGAAATAAATTATAGCTCCATCTGGCTAATGAGTCACTCACAGCTTAGTCCCAGCACATGAGAAGCACAGCTTCTGTAAATGCTTGGGTCCCAAAATGCACATAATCTTCGGGGATTTGTGCCTCTTTGAAAAACTAACATTAAAGGGGGGAATTTAGGTACCAAGGTGCCTTTTTTTAAGTACTAAGCAGTTTTAAGAGATACCACGTATGATTTAGCCAAGGCAAGAGCTCCTTTAATTGGGATATTTTCCTGGGATTTTCTCAAGCTGGCAAGCAGACTCACATCCAACAGTCACTAGGAACACAGCAAGCAGTCTCAGAGCAGTATCTGGATTCAATAAATTCCTCAAACAGATAACACTAGTTTTGTTCTCCCTAATCTGCACACAGTTTGGAACACGCTCCCTATCAGCCAGCTGCAAAGAGGATCCTCTTGAAAACAGCTTCACTCCCAAGCTCATCCTCCCCCAGAGCTTTTTGGGAGAGGATGCCCAGCAACTTGGGCAACTAAACCCAGACTCTGCCAAAGGCAAAGAACAAAATTAAATAAGAAGTTCAGCCACTCCATGCCTATTCCACATTCATACAGCAGGAGCAACCAGCTCTCTGTGACTTGTTCATGAGTATTACCTGACTAAAGCACTGCTGGGCTCAAGCTCTAGGAAGGGGGGCTGCCAGAAAAACCTCAGGGTAGTTCATTTAACATCACTGTTGGTTTAGGACATGGGAAAACTGCAGAATTACAGCTTAGGTTGGTTTAGTTTTAGGGTTTTTTAAGCAGCACTGTGTGTTACTGAAAAAACAAGATGGGTTTTTCATGCCCCAGGACAAGACACAAGACAGCAGAGCTGCTGTGATGTGACACAAAGGAGCTGTCAGAGCAGGCAGGGATTTTAGCCCATCAAACTTGCTTGAGTTCATTAACACCTGGCTAACTTCTGCAGGTGAGCCACACCTGCTGGCCTCAGCCTTCACAAAACCACCCAGTCCAGAGAACACCAGCAAGGAGCTGACTGCACCCGAGCAGTTTTTTACACAGGAGAATACAGTATTGCACATAAATCTCACCTGACAAGGAAAAGGCACAGTTCCAGTAAGATCACAATCTCCTCACGGGTCACTTTATAAACTGCACAGTTTAAAGTCATGCATGAGGCACTCACCACACAGAAAAGCTGAAGGTCTAAACAGACCTTTGAGTTTTGACCCCAACGACAGTATCAGAGAATTACACAGTAGAGTCATAGAAAACCCCGAGTTGGAAGGGACCCACAAGGATCAGAGCTCAACTCCTGGCTGTGCACAGGACACCCCAACAATCCCACCCTGTTCCTGAGACCGTTGTCCAAATGCTCCTGGAGCTCTGGCAGCCTTGGGGCCATGCCCATTCCCTGGGGAGCCTGTTCAGTGCCCCACCACCCTCTGGGAGAAATCCTGATATCCAGCCTAAGCCTCCCCTGACACAACTTCAGCCATTCCCTCAGGTCCTGTTGCTGGTCATCAGGGAGAAGAGATCAGCATCTGCCCCTCCACTTCCCCTTGTGAGGAAGCTGAGACCAGGATGAAGCCTGTCCTCAGTCTCCTCCTGTCCAGGCTGAACAAGCCAAGTGACCTCAGCCACTCCTCTCATGGCTTCCCCTCTAAACCTTTCACCACTTCCATGGCCCTTCTTTGGACACTCTCCAATACCTTTATAACCTTCTTATATTGTGGCAACCAAAACTGCACACATTACTCAATGTAAAATTTAACCTACATATTTGTATTCTTTTTAAATTCTAGTTTTATATCTGTATTTCCATTCTCTGTTTACACCAATCCTCCCAAACCCAAGACTGGGGGGGGAAGCAATAATAAACAGCATTTCAAGCTCTGAGTTTTTCATTTCCATACCTGCCCTGACAGCATGATTTGTGCAGCCACAGGAGAAAGCTGTAGACACTCAAAAACACCAGCTGAGCCATTCAGGTATTAGAACTACTCTTCCCAGGAAGGAAACCTGTTCAAGGGAAGCTCAACAGTGCTTGACACCCCCTCCAAGGTGCTGACAGCAAGAGCAGAGAAAACTTGTCAATAAACCTTGCTCTTCACTTTATTTCACTGATACAATTAAGCCATTTGCAGAGCACAGGCTCAGTGCTTCAAATACCCTCTAGGTAAATATTTTCCATTCCAAACATGCCACTGTTTGTACCATCTGTTGGGCTCTGTCTGCTCTCAGTCGCTTGATGTTAGTTAACACAGACAAGCTCTTTATTAAATTCCAGAAAGAGTAGCTTTGCTTCAACAAAAGCCTTTACCTGCAGAGGGTTCTTCCAACACAGCTTCAGAGCCAACACCTGACAAAATGCAGCAGCAGTGCCGAGAGGAAGCTAGGAGCACAATACGGCTGCGCAACCTCGCCACCAGTATCCAGCAGACGTCCTTGATCTTGTCCCAGTGCCAGCAGCAGGGAGCACCCAGCTACCTCCCGCAAGAGGTTTCCACCACAGCCCAGCTGTTCGGGCAAGTTCCTACAAGATAAGGCAGGGCATGGATTCACCAGGTGGCAGCTGACGCCCTGAAACCACCTGGGCTGTAGGATAAAGCCCAGAACTGGAATTAGCATCAGTGAAAGTGGAGCGAGCAACCTCGCATTTAGCCAGGGATAAACGCACACACACCTGCTGCTGGCACAGAGTGAGGACAACCACGCTCCACGTTCCTGCCTGGCAGCTCACCCAAATATCCCAAAACTGCACAGACCCTGTCACAGCAGCACCCCACAGCATTCACCAAATCATGGGCACAAATACACTGATATCAGGAATAGTGTGGCAGCAGGACCAGGGCACTGATTGCCCCCTGTGCTGGGCATTGATGGGGCACCTCCAGTCCTGGGGGCAGTTTGGGCCCATCATAAAAAGAATGATGCTGAGGGGCTGGAGCACGACCAGAGAAGGAAAAGGAGCTGGGGAAGGGTTTGGAGCACCAGGGACAGCTGAGGGGGTTCAGCCTGGAGAAAAGGAGGCTCAGGGGGGAACTTCTAGCTCTCCACAACAGAAGCGGGCAGCCAGGTGGGATTCAAGCTCTGCTCCCAGGGAACAAGGGACAGGACAAGAGGAAACAGCCTCAAATTGCACCAGAGAAGGTTTAGTTTGGATATTAGGGAAAATTTCTTCCTTGAAAGGGTGGTCAGGCATTGGCACAGGCTGCCCAGGGCAGTGGTGGAGTCCCCATCCCTGGAGGGATTTAAAAGCCATGTGGGTGTGGCACTTGGGGACATGGGGCAGAGGCGGCCTTGGCAGTGCTGGGGGAATGGTTAGACTTGATCTTACAGGGCTCTTCCAGCCTAAATGAATCTATATTGTTCAGCACAGGGTCTTAGGAAACCAAAACATTTTTTGCAGTATTTGTGAGGGGATGTTATTTGGGATAAAAGCCAGCATGCGTCAGGACCAGCGAAAGATGTCCTTAGCTCCACCAGATTCCAGAAACTGCAAGTTTCCCTTTAAATCACTACCAGCTAACACACACACCCCTATTATCTCCAAAGTCAGAAGATAATTTGTTATCTTTACACTACCTTTTTCCAAAGGGCCTGTAAAGAATCAAAGGTTTCTTTCTTCCAGCAGGAATTACTCAGCAAGTCTGCATCTTCCCATCACTACTTCCAAGTAGTCCCTGAGGCTTCCCCAGCTCCTTCCTTCACGCATTCATGTACAGACACGATCTGCCCACACCACCATGAACTACCTGAGAGGCACTTAAACACTCAAGCAGCCAGCTCAGGCTTTTGGGTAAGCATTTCCCCTTTCCCTGCTCTCCACGCAAGCAGGGACCAGATCAGACATTTGCTCTTCAATCACCACCCGCTTCCGTGCGCAGGGAACTGGGAAGTGATACTTCTCAAAATAGGAAGGCATAAAAAAGATCACAGAATTTTCTCAAAATAATACTACAAATAAGAGCCAAATCTAGCAGACTTATGGCCAAAGCTGAGTTTAGGTTCCCAGTTTGAGCAACAATTCCATATGTCGCGTAGTTTTCGAGCATCTCCTGCAACATGAACCCATCCAAAAGCACGAGCCAGGTACAGAATTCAAGCTAGGACTCCTGGATCAGACAGGCAAAAGCATTAAACACACACAACCACACCCGAAATCTGCTTCTGCCCAGCACCTGGACAGGAGGGAGGGACCAGGCCACGCCTGTTTTATTCCAATTAGCTGTCTGGGAAGTTCACAGGGGTTTGTACAATCCAGGCTGCTGTGACACTCCACAGGAGCTCAGCTTTACCACACACAAAAGCCATTTACATAGGTTTAAAGCTGCTGTGCACCTCAACAAAGGCCTTAAGACAACTGTTGTGGTCTGGTGTATAAATGGACATTCACAGTATAATCTTCACCTCAGACCCATAGAAAGCCTCAGGGAGCAGCTACCAGTCCCTAAAAAGCCAAGGGCAGTAAAATATAGGTCTGAGCCCAGCTGGGTTTGCTCACTTTAACACAGCTTAATCCCTTTCTGATGCAGGAATAAGCTGCATTACTGCAAGTATGTTCATTCTGCACCTACCCCTGCCACGCTCTATTACTCAATTCAAACAAGGTCTGCAGCACCCATGGGAATGATGCAGCTGACCATTCTCTGGTCACGAATGAGGCAGAGCCCCAAATTCCAAGAAAAACAAAAAAGATTAAGGTCATCTCTTGAGAAATTTAGGGCTGCTACATCCTTTTCATCCCCTTACATCCAATTCCAAGCATGGAAGGAAATTCTTGGCTGTGAGGGTGGGGAGGCCCTGGTGCAGGCTGCCCACAGAAGCTGTGGCTGCCCCATCCCTGAAGTGTCCAAGGCCAGGCTGGACAGGGCTTGGAGCAACCTGGGATAGTGGAAGGTGTCCCTGCCCATAGCAGAGGGTTGGAATGAGATGGTCTTTAAGGTCCCTTCCAAACCCAAATCATTCCATGATTCTGTAACAGAGGAAAGCAGGTATGAGCAGTAGCTTCTCAGTACTCAAATTCCTCTCATACCTTCACAGCAATCTGCAGAGAGAAAAGAGCTGGAATTAAACATTTTCCCTTTCCCAGTGTATATAGCAAATATAACTGTAAAAATATACATTCTGTATTATGAATTCTTGTTTATATTTTTAAAAATAAATGTAAAATAAGAGGAGACAGAAACAAAAGAAGCAAAGGCCTTTGGTTCAGCTTTTTTCTTTTTTTTTGCCTTAGCAGATTCTGTGAAAGTATGAATGGCATCTGAGCACTGGGAAACTAATGCTCATTCAAAAAAACAACACAGGCTTTTATATAAAAGAGCTGCAAAGAGTCAAGGAGAAAACCCGAGTGTACTACCTGCCTGTGCATCCCAGGAGAATTAAAATCCGCTCCCTGCAAGCTTTGCACAGCCCAAGCACCACAGTTTTCCCTCAGGCTGCGTGGCAGAGGCAGCAGCCCCTCACCTCCCCGGGCAGGCACAAGCTGTGCTCCCGTCTGAATCCAGGGCAGAGCAGACGCCCTCGGCGCCAGAGCGACAGGAAAACCACGACAGATTGCTAAAAAGGATGGCATGTTGTTTATGGGTTGTGTTTCTCAAGTTTGGACATAACTGAGAAGAGATCAGTCTTAATTTATTGCTTGATTCTCCAGATTTCTACTCAACTTTGCCCTTAACTATACTCACCAGGCAACTTTTTAGCTTACTCACTTGAATTCCTCAACACACACACAAGAAAGTTTTAAACCTACCACTTGTTCTGCAGCTCTCCAGACCGCCTGGTGCTAAAGCTTTTCTCCCAAATTTCTCACTAAGGCAGCCACAGCAACAGAGAAGCAAAAAATACCCAGCCTTGAAGGGTGAGCAAGTCACTCAGAGCAACTTTAGCAGGTCCCTGTAAGTTGGATTTATTAACCTTTGTAGCCCCAGACCCCGAGGGTGCAGAGGCTGCCAGAACTACCCCAAACCAAGCCATGCACAGCCCAACAGTGGCACAGTGCTGCTTTCACCAAGTTTCCACCCACGCTGAACGAGGTCTCACAGGAACTCAGGGAAGGAGGAATGTGTGCACAGAGGTGATGGCACAGGAGGAAGACAAGAACCCTCAAAATAAATGGATTTGGAAAATTTCCTATAGTAATGTATCACCAAAGGTTTTCCTACAAGAATGTATTAAATTCATGATAAGAATATTAATCTTGTTCATATTAGAATTTCTTTCCACTACAAAAATAAATCAGGCAAAGATATTCTTAGTCTGAACGCCATAAAAGTGACTTTATCCAGACTTATTTTTGAATGTATTTTTAAGGGATGAGAACAGAATTCTTCTGCCAACAAAGACAGGTATTAACCTAAGAGAATCTATTTAGTTTCAGACTTCTTAACCAGACAAGATTTCACCCAAGTGCGTGCATGCTGTCCTTTACCCTGTTGCAAAAGGAACAAACGAAGAGGAAATGACTAATCAAAGCAGCAGCACATTAATATATTTTGGTATGTGGAAAGGGAAAATTGTAGCTGGTATTTTTAACGTTCCCAACAGGAGAATGCAGGGCCATGCATACACCAGTCACCACAGAGGCCCGGCAGCTCCCAGGAGGGGAAAATAAAAAAAAAAAAAGAGAGGAAAAAAAAGTGAAGCTGTGTCCTGAAGAGGAGTTCTGCATTTTCCATTTCCCAGCATGAGCTCTGCTGAAACAAGAGCCTGGAAAGGAGGCACAGCTGGGGCCAGCAGCAATGCCCGAGTGATAACAGGTGCACTTTGCCTGAACTGTAGGGAAAAGCCAGCCTGGAGAGGTGCTCTGGAGGGAAAAGGTGAGAGTTTCTTGGAGCACTGCCACCAGCAAACACTCCTGTAAA
Organism: Corvus cornix cornix; assembly: GCF_000738735.6. Classification (NCBI taxonomy): domain Eukaryota; kingdom Metazoa; phylum Chordata; class Aves; order Passeriformes; family Corvidae; genus Corvus; species Corvus cornix. The sequence continues at coordinate 3,394,221 of NC_046335.1, read as the reverse complement.
TCCCACTGCCACCCTGCCCTGCTGGGTGCCCTCATCCACAAGCTGATAAGAGATAGTGCAAGTGTTTCTGTGCCCCAGGTGGCATCCAGCAAGTCACAGCTCACCCACGTGCCATCCATCCCACACCATTCCAAGCTTAATTCCCCCTCAAAGCTCTCCATTCCCTGCACAAGCAAAACACAGCACCTTCACATCTTTCCTCGCAGTTACTCTGTCACTGAACCCACACGAGCCCAGCCACTGATGTCCCAGTTCAACTGGATTTAACAACTGGTTTTTAATCCCATGCTCCCCCCGCCATGGGAAGTTCTTCGGGGCAGCCACAGTAACAGGCTTGCTCAGAGCAACAGGGCAGGAGCCTGACTACTGTGATAAACCCAAAATTAGAGTTTCCAAACCCCTTCCTAAAAGGGATCAAAACCAATCAATCGAGCAACAGCCCCGCACCGTCATTTGTGCGGTGGGATGGCACAGCACAAAAGCTTTGCTCGCTCAGGAAGAGGAGCTGGACCACTGCCTGTCTGTCCAGCTCCAATTGTTCCCACACTTCATAATTACGGACTACAATTCACCCTTTTTCCAATGCCAAACCCCAAAAGGCTCGTAACAAAACCATTCTAAATACTAAATGGGAAGCTGAACCAACTGTAATCGTTCAGATTCCCTCCCCTTGCTGCAACACTGCTGGATGCAAGGAGACACAGAGAAACTAATATTTAATGTTTTGCAGAGAGATTTGTGCTCAGCCACCCCGTAACACAGCCAGAAGCCTGAAGCTTAAGCAGGTCTTTACCCTGGGATCGCAAAATGACAACCCCGGTCATTCCAGCAACAAGATTTTCCCATTATTTCTGTTCAGTGTGCTGTTCCACACAGCTATACAAAGAGGTTGGACCACTGACAAAAAAAAAAAGCTTCGTTAACCTCTCAGTGACTCAACAATCCTATTGTTGAACAGCAATGGACAAAAGGAGAAGCCAGCAGCAGACGGATGCTCTCATCTATCTGAATTCCTAGAGGAAAATGAAATTGAGCTGCACTGGGAACAGGCTGCACAGCAGAGGAGAGTTGTTAGCTCAGAGAGAAATCAAAACTTCAGTGATTGTGGATCATATCAGATCTAGATGCTTTCATGTGGTTTCTTCTAACTACCTGGAGTCTCAAGATATTATTTATTGCACACATTATGTCTAAGCAGTTGAGTGACTTAAGTTGTCTCTAAAGAGAAAACGTGCGATTGCTGTATCAAAATTACTGTCAATGTGGCACAGATGTAGCTAAATGAGAGCATCAAAAGGCAGCAAGTGAAACAAGATTGCTGTACCCCATCACTCAGACTGAGTCTTGATAATTCCTCAGCTGCAAAGGGAGAGAAATCAACAGGGAAGATCTTTCCTTTGTCACCACACACAGTACAATAAAAGAATGGGGGGGGGGAAAAGTATCCATCAGTTAAACAACCAAAGTTCACAGAGTGAAAATAAATTTTCAAATATGCCAAGAGTTTAAAACTCTGGGGTATGCAGCTAGTTTCTCAACTCTGAGATTTTAAAAGGGCAGCTTCAGTTTAGGCTGGATGACAGGGGGAACAGAGACTCAACGCAAAGAAGTCAAAGTTCCTGTATGTTGACAGGGGCATCAAAAATGAAATTATCACCAACATGCCCAGCACAACTACCAAACTAGAATTTAGGGAGTACTACAAGGCTGGAATTGCCTCCTCTTCAGCCCACGCAGCCGGGTAAGCACTGCATCAGCAGGTCTATTTTTGCTTTTAATACTCTACACCACAGTCATGGGTCAGAAAGACACAAAAACACTGGAAAATCCGAACAGCCAGGCTTTAGCAGGCATTACTTGCTACCCTCCCTTCCCCTGTGCACAAACAGCTCTGCTGCCCTGAACTGCACCCAAGGAACAGGACCCTGCCCAGCAGTTCAGGCTTCCTCCGCTCCCACCTTGCAGGGAGGGGTCGAAGCCAGAGGACAATGCTGGCGTGGGAACAACTGGGCAGCAATGGGCCATGGCTGCATTTTGGCTGCAAGTCGGGAGAACGCTCTCAATCCTCAATCCAGCGAGGTGCAAGGTGCTGTAATGGTCAGCCTGCAGCCTCTGTACAGAGCAGGGGCACTGTATTTTATTTCACTCTTTTGCTGGTAGCAATCAATGAGTTTTAATCCACAGTCACATTAGGAATGACACCTCCAAAGAGGGTTGGATTTTATTCAAATGTGCATTAAATTTTAAATCATTTGCCAGATTAAAGCATTGTTCACACTCTGTTTACAAACCCTCTGAATGCAGGGAACATTTAGAGGTACACTCAGGACTGAATTTGGATCACAGAAGGCTCTGCTGGTGATAGGCTTCCTAGTACACTGGTATTTTGACTTTCTGCTCCAGCAGAAATTTGCACCAGCTGAAGGCTGAACAAACTTCCATCATGAAAACTTCCACAGTAGATAGGAGTTCGTTTGACTGCTCCATAGCAAAGCTGTCTTTCAGCATTTATCCTACAGCATGTTATCATGCAGGCATAAAGACAGCACTTCCATACCCAAGTCAGATCCCTCATGCTGTAGGACATGGTGCTGTTAATACTCTTAGAAATAAAGTTTCAAAATGGTTTAGGAACAAAGAGGCTTTAGAAGCAATCCCTGCAGCACTGGCACCATACAAGTTACACCAGTGCATTTCAAAGTATAAACTGCATCAGGAGCTGGAACTTCTAACTATTTAAAAGCACAACATGAAGGTTTAGAAATTGCTGCTGAACTCTGGTCGTTTCCCTGCTGAGGCAGGTGAAGTGTTAAGGTCTTTCTCTGCTCTCCTTTGAGACACTGCACGTATCTCATTTATCGAGGGCAGCACTAAGAGCTCACCTCATCATCCATCCAAAACACCTCCTGCACTACAACAAGAATTTCACTGGCTGCAGCTCCACTGAGATGCCATCCTTCCACCTTCCACACCAAGGAGATGTGCTCCTGAACAGCAGAACCACATATTCCTCCCCACAAGGCTTCTTTTCACCTTGTTAACCTCTCTGTGCTTCATTGACCAGTTTGCTGAGGGCACACACAGCTGAAGAAATGATACACAACTGGTGTCATCTCACGGTGTCATCACCCGGATCCTTTAGGCTCTGGCAGGCAGCTTTAGCAGGTCACATGTTCTCAGGAATCAGTGCAGTGTTTCAGCAGATCCCACGGCAATACTTGCATCTTAAAACACCCAGAGCAGGGGACCAGACTCCCCTCCAGCAGCAGGGTAAAGGCTCCAGCTCCTCCACAGACTTGCTAAATGCTTGAACCACACCTGAGCCACATGGTGAAGGAGCTTTCTTTTACCACCTTCCTCATGCAGCTGCTGATGCCCCAAGTGAGTGACGCCGAGTGTTGCTAATGCCCAGGGGATGCTGCAACACTCCTTACTGGTCCCAGTTCCACAATCCAGTTCACTGCATAACCCCACGCACAAGGCAGTTTTGAGAGCTGGGCAATGCCACACAAGAACCCTGCAAAAGATGTGTTCAAAGCACATCGCTAAAGGTTTCCTGGTTCTTTCCACTTGTGACCATAAGGACCGAGATTGCAGGAGTTTCCTAAAGGAACTGAAAGCAGTGAAATGCTTATTTGAAGAGTTTCAAATTCAAGTCAAGAACCCAACATCCCTGAGTTCTGCCCCCAAAACAGCCTCCTAACACAAGCACACACACCCGCCCCAATGTGCTCAGCACTGATCTGAATTCAAGAACATGCCAGGTTGTTAAAAAGGCCTAAAAATGTTCAGCAACAGAAATGCAGAGTAATTGAGGTCATTTCTCTCACGCTTCTCTGGGTTCTCACTCCCCTTGCTGTCCCACAATCTGCTCCTCCTTTGGCGTGCAAGAATTGAACAAACACTTCACTGCAACCACACAGATCTAAACTTATTTGCTTCCAACTTAAGTTACATCTCAAACTATTACTTCAGTAGCCTATAATGCCAAGCAGGGATTAAAAAAAATCTACTTAGAAATAGGTACACCTGACCTGAAGCCAAAAAAATTCTTCTTTTGGCACACAAACAGCATAGAAAAAGAGGCAGAAACTTGGAGATGGAGGGCAAGGGGCCGAAAAAGGCAGGATTGTAATGGAAACATCTGATCAAGAATTTTCACAAGCCTTTAAAACTTCTGAGACCCAACCCCTTCGCCAGCACTTCTCACATGCCTCAGACTGCAGACCATGTTATGCAAGTTCTAATTGTGCCTCCAGAACCCTCCCTGCCACCCACAGGCTCTACACCTCAGCAAATCCCTGTGTGGAAGTACACTGAGGCAGAGAAGAACCCTCCCACACCTGGCCTGGGGTGCTGCCACCTGTGCAGAGAAAGCCTGGCCTTGTTGGGCATCTTAAACCAGGCTCTAACCCCTTAAAAGCTGCTAAAAACCCCTCAGGTTTTACATACACACACCAAGCTATAAAGGTTCACTAAATTTAGCACGCAACCCTATCCTAGTGGTAACATAGCCCAAGCAGAAGATATGGAAGTGACCTTAGGTGAAGGTAACAAGGAAAAGCTGTCAGTACTCCCACTGAGCTGCCGTGGGAAAGCCCAGAGAACCCAGTAAAATCCTAACAAAGCCTCCATAAATCCATCAGGCAGCTTGGTGGTTTCCAAGGCTTTGAGATCCCACCTCCACCTCTCTTCTGGACAATGCTGCTCATTGCCCATGCTAGGACAGGGTTGGGAGGAACCTTCTCAGCACACTTCAGGGCAAACAATTCTCCATGAGCTTAGAGAAGTGAAGGTTCATGGACCTCCACCACCACTGCTGTAAACACAAAACCAGGCAGTATGAAGAGAAAAAGGAGCACAATCCTTTGTCCTTTGACCACAGCTGGAGCCACACGTGCTGCCAACAGGTGTTGAACCAAGCGAAGGTCAGTAGGTGTGACATGGGATACAGCATTGACCTCTAACCTCCCATTTTCTGCCAGCTCCCAGCACCACACCCCCTGAGAACTGCAGACACTGCCTGCTCCAAGGACAGGACACACTGAGTCTCCCTGGAGAACAGCGAGTTAAAGGAGGCAAAAGAGTTCCTACCTAGTCCTGGGGAAAAGGGCCCTTCTTGGCACAGCACCCTAAACTCCGATCACTTCCCAGATCTGAAAATGCCCTGTGAAAGATCCAGTGGGTATGAGCTGCTGCAGCCATGGTGATGCTCTCAGGTACACCTGGAGCTGAAGCAGACAGGAGCAGCAGGGATGCTGCAGCTGGCTTCACGTACTTGTTTTTAGGTCCTCACACAGCATTAAAGGCAATGCCTATGTGAAAGCCAAGCTGGGATGTCCACATGCAACATTCAGTGATGGTTTAGTGGGCAAAGCAGCACTTAACACCAAGGCAGCCTTTCAAACCAGTTTGGGAGGCAAGAAGCAGCATCACTTTCTGGGGTCAGGCTTGGCCTCCCACCCACACCAAAGGAGACCCTGCAAGGAAGGGCACATGGGAACTGGCTGCTGCAGGAAAGCAGTTTCACGTCGTATCACAGAATGGTTTGGGTTGGAAGTGACCTTAGAGATCATTCCATGACCATTGGATGCATTCCAAGCCCCTGTCACGGGCAGGGACACCTCCCACTATCCCATGTTGCTCCAAGCCCCATCTAACCTGGCCTTGGACACTTCCTGGGATCCAGGGGCAGCCACAGCTTCTCTGGGTAACCTGTGCCAGGGCCTCACACCCCTCACAGGGAAGAATTCCTTCCTAATACCTAATCTAAATCTCTCCTCTCTTCATTTAAATCCATTCCCCTTTGTCCTGTCAGTATCTGACAATGCAGCTCACCCACCAGCTGACTGCCAGGGGTTCAGGTCACAGATGGGACCAAGAGAAAGGCACTACCAGCTGCTCTGCTGGTGACCCCCTGGCATCTTCACCTGCAGGTGCTTGGCCTCTTGCTTTCCCTCCTGTAAAATGGGCAGCTAAGTGCCATGCCAGAGCCTGGCAGCAGCACAGGACAGGTGCTGATGGAGAAACATCCATGTGAGCCAAATGCAAGACATCAGCTTAAACACTCCTGCCACCCAGCACTTCCCACCCAAAGCCTGGGAACCATTCACTTCCTCCAATAAATTGGACTTTTTAATCTGTTGTCATCAAGTGTAGACTTTCCAACCTAAAACCCCACGGCAAATAGGCTGGGAAAGAAAACTAGTCATGGCTAGTGGTCAGATCAAACCAGGAACAATAAAATTAGGAGCTGACTGATATTATAGGCTCTCTTATGAGTAAGTCACGATCCGGTCCAATCCTGGCGAGCTCCCTGAAGAGCTGCACCTTGTGCAATAGCTTAGTCATCATCTTCCTTGACAGCTACGCACTTACAAACAGATTATGAGTCCACTCACACTTTCCCATGAAAATTTTCCTCCCTGCCCTACTACAAGCAGGATGGAGCAGAGTGGTGCCAGCCTAGGAGTGGGCAGCTTGTCTCTTGCAGGGGAGGAGATAAAGCTTTTATCTCCCAGACTCAACAACTTCCTTCCTGTGTGGTAGCAGGCAGACAAAAGACAGCTCTTCACACCACAGGCAGGAACGAGATGTACTAAAATTTGTCACAACCCTGAAATAAAATGCCCTGCTTATCGTTTTCAGTCCATACAGGAGGGTATAAAACAGAATTAATCCAGCATTTCTTCTACAAGGAACTTGCAGGGTGGGATTTGGAAGCAAAAGAATAAGGAGCCCAAAATAACTCGGGTTGAGTTTATATTGCTCTGGCAGCTAAGCAAAAGTTGGTAACACTGGACTGAGGTATTTCCCCTCTGCAGGATGAGCGCTGGATTGTTTTTGGAAGCACCATGAATCAGGGGCATAAATATACCAGGCTTTAAGAGCCTTTGACACCCACGTAATTCTGAACTCCAGCTTGATTTTCCCTGGGTCATTCAACACATGCTCAGCAAGCTGGACATGAGACAGGCAGGCTGAGAAGGTCAGCTATTCAATTAATAGGTGTGATCCCAAAACCAGAACTTGTGTTTTGCTGGATAACATCAACATACCTCTTCCGATGCTCCATTAGTCATTCAGCTTCTGATGCTCCATTAGTCATTCAGCTACAACTTGAAGGAAAAAGGAGTTTTGCTCTATTTCCTCAACTTCACAGCACAAAAGGGCTTAAAGATGCTTCCTGCAGCAGGGGAGCTGTGATGCAGCAGCTCCAGCAGAGCAGTGATTTGCAGGATTGCCTGGCTGCGAGCAGATCCAGACAGGAAAGCCAGGCAGCAGGATCAGCCAGAAGGAAGGGTGTCCAATGGAAAATGAGAAAAAAAACCCTGCAAGAAGAGCTGTTCCCCATGCTTTAGTAGCACTGAAAATCCTGCACACCTGAGAGCAACTGCAGCAAAGAGCTGTAAATGTAAGAAGAGGACAATGCTATTTTTAATAGGGACTACTAGTGCAAGAAAATGAGTAGCTTGTCCACATGACTGATTTACAGACACTTTCTCCGAGTTACAATGCAGCCCCAGTGATGCAGAAGCAAAGATGAGCTTTCATTTGAAACAGAAAAAAATGTGATTCCTTTACATAAATCTTCATGGGAAGAAAAGGAGAAGAAACTACTTTTACTTCTCTTCAGTAACAGCAAGTTAGAGCTATGGATTTCGGTAAGCAGTGTGGCCACAAAGCACTAACAAAAACAGAGAACATTGCAGAAAAGGAGGAGGAGAACTACAAAGAAGTAAGGTTTCTGATTGCCCCAAAAGCCTTACAGCTCCTCTCCTCTGCCTCCCACTGCAAACTCACTGCACAGCAAAACTCAAGGCCTGAAGCACCCAAACTACTTCTCTGCATCATATAGTGGCAAGGAGATTTATTTGTGCTAGTCAGAGATTGTTTCCAGAGTTTTCACATGCACACAGGTAACAGACACCATTCCTCTTTTTCCCTGTTTTCTACACTATCTAAGAGACTTTAAAAAAACCCCTCACCTCTAAATTGGAAGCATTAAAAAGGATCATGAGATTTGCATTCTTTAGCACCTCAGATTATATTAGAGTTTCCACTGCCATGACTCCCCCTTCCAAGTCCCCACCAAGCTTCAAACACAGAATCCTCCTATCTGAGTGGACTTTGGTATTTCTTGTACCAAGACCGGAGCATCCAGACTGACAAGACGGCCAAGGCAGCAGAATTTTTGCACTCCCAGGAGATCTCTGTTTAATTTTGCTGCAGGGAGAGATCCTGCACCAAGCCTGCCCTCTGCCCAGGACCTATATTTAGGGACTGAGCTGACCCGACAGTGCCCCCATAAGCTCATTTATCGAGATTCACTTATTCATTCTAATATAATCTAATTAGATGCAGCAGTCCTGTACACAGGCATGGCAGTGACCAGGCATTGGTGAGCTCAAACACAGGGAACCCAGCCCAGGTGCTACTTAGTTCTCACAGAGAGGGGAAAACACCCCTTGCAGAGGAATGGCAGGAATTGCAGATGCCTGTGCACTGTCTCAGAGTGCACCTGGATCCACTCTGCTTCTTCCCTCCACCAGGTAAATAACAATTCCTCAGCTGGAAGCAGCAGCAGAGTCCAGATCAATGGACAGCACTTATCGATGCAAGGGCTGCTGCTCCTGCTCTTAAATCACTGGAAATGGGGGCAAAAAAAAAGAACAGGAATCAGTCTCTCAGGCAGCACCCACGCCAGCAGGCACAGATGCGTTCCCAAACTTCAGACCACAGGCATCAGCCTGGAAAACGTGCCAAGAGTCCACATTGTAAGAAAATACTTTAAAGGCTCCATTCTGGCAAGAAATAGGAAGTTTTCAAAGCTCCCAAGTACCCTCTCTCCTGCCACCAGCTGTAGTTCAGGCATGCTAACAGGAAGAAGCTCTTACATTTCTAAAAGCATAAAGAAATAAAAAAAAAAAAAAAAAAAAAAAAAGTAAGTCCCCATGTGTTTTATTTGCTTGGACATCTTGTATAACGATGAGAAGAGAAGCAGATTCCTAGGAGTCATGGGCTGGTAATTCTCCAATTTATCATCTCCATAGTTTATGCACAGTCATTAACAAGAAGTGATTTGTCTGGGACAGATTTAGCCCAGCAACTCCCTGTCTCGTTAGCCTGAAACAATCACCCGAGGAATGTCAAAAGGTTTGTGAGTTTAGTGCAGTGAGCAGCCCCCTCCAAAATATTCCTACTTTTAAAAATAGTCCAATCCTGCTGCTTTGCCAATGCAGAGCAGGAAGTTTAAGAGCTAAACACAGATACGTAAAATTCCCCTTATATTAAAAATCAAGATTCTGATGGGTAAAGGTAAAACGTTGTCACTGACAAGGAAATCCTGAGAATATTGATAAGAGAACAGCACAAGGAGACTTAAAGACTTTGACTTGGTTAACCTATGAAAACAAGGGGTCAAGAGGGGATCCGATTGCTCTAATTACATCAGGAAGGGAAAACAATCATTTAAACCAAATGGAAACACTAGAACCAAAAACAAATTACACAACCAGGCCACGAACATCGTGAGGATGGGAATTCAGCAACTGCTTGAGACCTCAAGGAGGTTCTCCATGAGCTCTCCCACAGAGATGGAGAAAGAATAAACGGATCGAGTTTCACCTTGGAAGTAGTTGTGTTATGAAAGGCATCCACAGCACGGATGGGTGCTAAAAACAGAGAAACTAAACTTGATTTGGGTTGCTGCCACAGCTTTTGGAGTGCGGAGCGGGATGAAGAATTACCTCCTCCTGCCACTCTGTCTTCTGCTTCCTCCCCATCCCTCCAGGACAGCACAGGGGGAATTCACACTATTTACTCAGGCACATCACTGGGGTATGACCAGGGAACTAAACTTGGGAGCTGAAGCCTCACAAAGTCAATGGTGAGAGGTGGGTGCCTTGGCAGCAGCGCGGGAAAGGGATTAGGAGACACCAAGTTTGATGCTTAAAATAAAACGCACGTCCTCTCCCCCGTGTCCTCGCGCTTAAGGGTCTTGGGTGTAGCTTAAACACAGACCAGGCCATCACTGCTGAAATTCACAGGGAATTCCAGTTCCTAAGGGATTTTTTTAGCCCCGGGTTTACAGCAACCAGGGTCAAGAATGATGAGACCTTTTTGAGCCATAACCACCAAATCTCCAACAGCAAGAGCAGATGACACAAACGAAAGCTGTTACCGAGCTAACCAAGCAATACCACAGCTTTATACAGGCTTAAGCAAGTCCTTCCCTTTTCTTCAAGGGGTGTCAGAAACAAAGCAGTCATCAGGTCTGTAACAAGGGTTTTGTGACAGTAGGGGATAAAGGATCAAATTAAAATCTCATTGTGTCCTTCAGATCCTACTGCTGCTATTTCTGAGAGCAGAAAGCATCTTCTTGAGAGCAGCTAGAAAAGTGGGGTGGTAGGAAAAAAAACTACCAAAAAAGGTATTTGGTAATAACTCTACCAGAGAATTAAGTGTTTCTCTCCAATCCCCAACCTTTCACTGCTGCAGTTACACACAAAAGTTATTTTAATCACAGTATGCAGAAAGCAGCATCAGCATATGAGGCAAGAGAAAAAATATGTGGTAAAGCAAGTTGCATGGCCTGTTCGCGGGCAGAAATTACAGTGCAGTTACAGGCAAGAGGTCCACGAGGCAGAGAAACACTTCCAGCCCAAGCCAAACAGGAGAATGATAGTGATCCACCGAGAGAAAAGGCAAGGAAAATACCTGAAAGGATGTGGAAGACAGGAACTGAATCCCTTCTCAACTTTTGCAGCAATCAGTTCAGACTGCCCAGTGAGAGATTTTTGCCTTGTCATAGGTAAAGAGATGTCAAACAAAATAGTTCTGTCGACTAAATACCATTTGTGTTGGTGGACAGAAGCAGCAACGGCAACGCTAAAGGAATGGGGGAAGGGAGAATTTTAAACAGAAAAGAGCTACAGCAGGGTATCAGCTCAGCTCCTCTTCCACAAAGAAAGAAATGATCCTTGAGGTTTTCTAACAGTGACCTCAAAATACACAGCACAGCCTTTGGGGGAGTGTGGGGGAAGAAAGGTTATAAAATGACAAACCTAAAGCACACGGGTGGATGCACATCACTAGAGAGCAGAACTTGTCACTGTCTAATGCAGAAAAGATGCTCAGCTACGTTATTCTTAATAACCACCTACTCAATTAAAATACTTCATCAATCGAAGGCAGCCGGGTACAAAAGGTGTAGCCTTGCCGCCTTAACTCCTCTTTCCTTCTCAACAACTTGCACGCTGGAAGAAGGGAGTAAGCTGTGAGTAGAGAAGAGGTGAGGGGACATTAACACCTCCAGGGTTAACAGAGCTGCACACAACCCATACCGGAGCCGTACCAAAGGGCACAGGCAACCTCAAAAATAAAACACCGCTGACAACATCACCTACGAAGGTGGAGAGCAGCATTTGCGAGCATGTGACACCGGTACAGGCACCCAAGCCGGGCCAGACCGCGGTAATGAAGCGCAATGCTCATTAAAGCTCGTACGGCCACCCGGGCGCTGCAGCATCCGCCTCTCGCCAAACCTCACCCGGGGCTCCGACAGCCACGGGGAACGCTCCGAAATCACATTTCGGGCGTCGCTTCTCGCCCAGCCGCCCCTCGGCGAGCGGTTCAACGCAGCACGCTCCGGGAACACCGCGGACACGGCGTGTTTGCCCCGCTTCACCCGGCTGCGGGGAGATGCGCTCGGGAGGCACCGGAGCCCCACCGGAGCCCCCCGAACCCCGCCGGCCCCACGGCGGCGGCCTCTCCCCGGCGCGGGGCCGCGCTCGGACCTCCCCACGGCCGGGCCGCAGCCCCGGGCCCGCCGAGGCCTGGGCCCGCCGCCCCTCGCCGGGAGGCCCCGACCCCGCTACGACCCACGGCACCCCCCGGGCGGGACTCACCGAGACGACGGCGGCGGGCAGGGCAGGGCAGGGCCGGGCCGAGGCTGCGGGGACGGAGCGGGAGCGGCCGGTGGCTGCGCGGCGCGGGCGGCAGGAAGGGGAGGAGGCGGCCCCGCACGTCCGCCGCGCCTGCGGCCGCCCCCCCGCGCGTTAAAGGCACCGGCACCGCCCCGGCCGGGAGCCCCCGAGGGCCGGCGGCACCCCCCGGGCCTGCCCGGCACGGACCCCGGCCGCAGCCCACCCACGGGGGAGCCCCAGGAGCGGGGAGCGCCCGCCCGGCTTTGCCACGTGTGTGGGTGCATCACCCAGAGCCGCCCGTGCGCTGGGGGATCGCTCCCCGAGCTCCCCACGTGGGGATCCCTCACCTGGTCCTGAGGTTCACCCACCGAGACTCCCCCCACGTGGGGATCCCAGGGATCACCCAGCCGGAGTCCCCCTACGCGGGGATCCCCCGGGATCACCTACCCAGACTTCCCCCACGTGGGGATCTCACCACCCCCAAGCTCCCCCATGCTGCAATCCCTCACCTATTCCTGAGGATTAACCACCTACACTTCCACCAGGCGGGGATCCCCAGGCATCTCCCCACCCATATCCCATCCATGGACAGGGATCACCCACCCAGACCTCCTGCACACAGGGATCCTCCCACCCAGGTTTCCCACACGTAGGGAACACAGGTACATCCACCCAAACCCCACCCAAGCATGGGAACCACCTCTGGCACGCAGGTGTCCCCAGGGATCTCCCCACCCATACGTGGGGACCATTCTCCACAGACCGGCCTGATGCGGGGATCTCACTGCCCAGACCCACCAGGCACAGGGATCGCCCATCCAGACCCCCACCCTCCTTAATTACCCCCCGCCCCCCCAGTTCCAGCCAGTTCCCACCATATCCCTCTCCACCCCTTTTCCCAGAGCTGGCAGGGTGGGTGGGTGTGGGGATTCCAGGTGCCCAAGGCAAGCAGACAGAGCACACCCCAAGGCCTCCTCCAGGACATGAAGGAGACCAGACACCTCCTCAAGACCAGGAATAGAGCTCGTCCTTCAATTTCACTTAAATATCTTGAAACTGCCTGGCAGCCGTGCCTGCAGCATAGACATACCAGGGGCTCATTCAGGGACATCCCAGCAGTCTGCGGAGTCTGCAGGGAGGAAGATTAACAGGATTTTTTCAGCTCTGACTTCTTAGAGCCCCGAGTTCTTCTTCCCTCTGACGTGGATCCTTCCCAAAGTGCTCACAGGGCAGATTTCCTTCTCCTGCCTCAGCTCAGCGGCTGACCACGGATCTGTGGGTACCCACGGGGATGGAAACTGATGCTCTGTCTGTTACTTGGGGACAGCGAAACAGCCCAAGAAGTCACCGAGGGCACCCGTCCAGCTCCATCGCTGAGGGACTGACATTAACTCTCAGCTTCCTGGAATCCCAAACATTTTGGGGAAAACACAGGAATATGCACCTTTTTTGGCTCAACAGCACAGCTGAGCCAGCGGTGGCTGGGGGGAAGTTCCGATGCTGGTCAGGTATCCACAGTGTCCGGTTGCAGCCGGGAGGCAGCCGGCAAAAGGGAGTTATCCCAGCGCAGCAGAGAGGCTTTGCATGCACCCTCCCATCATTTCTTCAGATCTCTGGCAATGAGGAGCCTGGTTTGACTTCCAGGTCCTGTTGCTCACAGCAAGCCATATGTTTATTTGTCCCAAAGCATCTTTGAGAAATCAACCGCTCCATAGCACTGGGTATCAAGGAAGGATTTGCATGGAGCTGCGGGGAGAGCTCAGCATTCCCCTCTTGGCCAGCCATGCGTGTCACTCAGCTGCAGGCTACCGCCGCATTCCCAAACTATCCGGAGCAAACAAAGGCAGCGGCATGAGGCAGATGCTGACGGAAGCTGTGCCTTTGCCTGGGAGGTGAAACGGGCCTGGAGGCGAGGCCTCGCTGGCGGGGTGGCCACGGGGGTGTGGAGGCGGCTGGACACTTGGAATGTGTGACCGGCCATCAGCTGGCCAGGCAGCGTTTTGCTGCTTCATCCTGGAGCTTCCCTGGCTCAGCACATCCCGGCCAGTCACTCCACTCTAGCAGGAGCGCTGCTGAGAGCAGCACATGATCCAGCCAAAGGCAGCATCCCCACCCCACGCTTCCAAGGTGAAAACTGAAGGCCAAATATTCCTAATATTAACCATTCCAGGACTGGTTGTGGCAGGGCTTAGCAGCAGCAGATTCTGCAGATGTTTAATTGCTCTTGTCCACAGGAGAGTTTTCCAGCTGGCATCAGAAGCAAATCGCCGCTTCCCCGGAATGGGATTTGCTGCCTCCCAGAAAGTGGGTGGGGGTCCTGCTAACAGAGAGAAAAACACTGGAGCCACGAGCCTGGGAAGGGCGTTGGAGGGATAGGGCTGCCTGTCCTGCCAGGAGTGGAGCCACAATGGAAGAGCAGAGAGTGCGAATCAGCTGCTACAGCTACAGAGGGGACAGGCACCAATCTCTGCACTCTGTGACCAGTGACAGGACCCAAGGGAACAGCTGGAGCTGTGTCAAGAGAGGTTTAGGTTGGATATCAAGAAAAGGTTCGTCTCCCAGAGAGTGATTGAGCACTGCCCAGGCTCCCCAGGGCATGGGCACAGCCCCAAGGCTGCCAGAGCTCCAGGAGCATTTGGACAATGCTCCCAGGGATACACAGGGTGGGATTGTTGGGGTGTCTGTGCAGGGCGAGGAGTCAGACTCATGATCCTTGTGTGTGTCCCTTCCAGCTCAGGATATTCTCTGATTCTGTGATTCAGAACTTTCTCCTCTTCCTCCTTCCAGGATTCAGAGTTGATTTCCTTGCTGGGTGGTCACTGCTTGCTCTGAAGGATTTCAGCTGAGAACATTCCACTTCCTACCAGCTCAGAAATCTCCAGTTCTTCACATCTTACGGATTTGCCACAACATCACAGCATAAAGGACCTGAAAATGCTTTTAAATCCCATGTCAGATACCATTACCCAAAATGTAAGGCAATAAACTATCTCAATTGTGTGGATTGGGAAACCTGGTGGAAAACCTCACCGGAGAGCCGCTGCTGTGCCGAGCAGCCGGGCAGGCTAATGGGGCTGAATGTCCCGACTGCAGGGAGGAAATAATGCAAACAGCCACTGAAATCCCACTCACATTAGGCAGCCACTCATGGGGAAAAAGAAAAGGTTTTAAAATGCCGCAGGAGCCCCAAGTCATTAGTTTTGTCAGGAATTTTGCTTTCTCAGATCACAGGGAAAAAGCCTTCAGATCTGTGGATTCAGAGGAAGCCCGAGAAAAAGGCAAGCTATGCACTGAGCAGGGCTGTAAGTCATGGGGGCTGATTATTGTTAATGTAGCATTTTATATAAGAACGTGAGAGATCCTTATCAATGCCAGAAACAAATGCCCTGCATGTTTCAACACCTCACTGAATCCAGCTAGGAAAAAAAAAAAAAAGAGCAAATTCTGGATTTTCTCTCCCTCCTTATTTGCATTAAAATTTTTCATACTATTTATAAGCATGAATCCCTACAATTGACAGGAAGTGGAAATTAATAGATTATAGGCACACGTGCCAAAAAACATTTCAACTGCTGCTAAAGAAGGTCACAAAAATTACTACAATTTTCTTCTCAGAGTAGTCAGCTAGGAGTAACTCCATTGTGGAAACTTGAGCTACATGGAAAAAGACGTTTGATCCAATTCAACTGTAAGGGAATAAAAATAAATCTGTCCTAAGCAGCATCTGTCAGCAGAAATGACACTGGAAACTCTTGCAAGAAGAGTAAAAGCCCATAATAAAAAACAACAATCTAAACCATGACATTGTATGTGAGCAGGATGAAAATCCATCAGGCTATTACCAGCCTCCACATAATCCCCACACTATCACAATGTAGATGTGCTTTTAATTAAATTGAGATGGTCACATTTTGTACTGGTGGAAATCCAGCTAATTAAGTGAATTGTTAGAAACTGTTTCAGAGCTCACTGGAAAAAAAAAATTTATCAACTACATTCACCTTCCATTTCTGGATTTCATCACTGTAACAGAGCACTGAAAAGCCCAAAATTGGGTTTTAAAACTGTACTGTTCAATTTTATCACACTCAAAATATGACCAGCTATGAGCAGCACAATTAGAGACACCCAGACAGCTCAGTACTCATCTCAGTAACTTGACACCTTCAGAGTGATCACACTTAAATGATGATTTCTGCCAGTTTCCCTTGAGGCTCTTCACTGCCCACCTCCCAGCACAGGCCTGACACCAGTCACTCCCAGTTTTCACATTTGCAAAGTAAAACAGAAATCGCAATGGGAAAACCCCTCTCCTGCCCTCCCCAGGCTGCTGCTCCTGTACCAGACACCTAAGCCACACTTGCCCACTCCTGAAATGCTGTGGTTTATACCCAATTTAGGAGAAGGAATTGCTGCCTGATGCTGTAAGTGCTACATCCCACCCAGCTGTCCCAAATGCACGGCTCCTGGCCGTGCCACAGCCTCCCCTAAATCCCCCAGGAGAGAGCCCTCCTGACTGTCCTGTGTACTCACACATGCCAGCAGAACAAAAGAAGCACCTAAATCCCTGCAAGATCAGGGCCTGCCATCACTCTGAATAATCCCTACTCAATTTCAAGTCAATTATTATTCCTACACCTGCATCAGATGGTTTTAATTTTCTTTTTTTTCCAAAAAAGTTCAGTTTTGACCAAAAAGCAACAGCTTTAGCTGGAAGCACTCACTGTAAAGGTAAATTTATCTGCTGTGACTCCAACAGGTCATCAGGTCTGGGCCACAGAGGTGGAATTTAATTTCTATTCTGGAGATCTCAAGCCTTTGGTATCAGATAGAGCTAAAGGGATCACAGGGAAGCTGGACAGAAAAGCAGCTTTCCGAGCAGCACAATAATAACCATGCTTTGAATTCCCATGAGAGTGCTGTTTCAAAGCAAGTTCCAAGTTTTCTTCTTCTTTCTTGGTAGCATCCTAGCAGATGATGATTTTTTAAGAGTGGATGGTTATTTAGTAAAGCAAATGCAGAAATGACACAGAATCACCTTGTCTCCTGTAAAACACTCCCTATGTGGTAGAACTGTGCCAGTTCAAATCCTTTTCTCCCATTCATCACTCACAGCACCTGCTTGTTATTTTTGCTGTTCTACATTAATCTAGGGCAGGTTTTAAATTAATACTCTTCTTCATCAATACCTATGGAATGAAGATGTTTTCCTTTGCAAAGAAAAACCTTTGCAACACCAACACAACGCCCCTCTTCAGCACAGACCTGTTGTTCACCTGAAATGTAGCAGGATGGACAGCAAACAGAATATGAAGTGAGAGATGGGGAGAAAAAAGAAATGGAGAGTCAGGCAGACCTCGGGCTCCAAGGGCTCTTCCAGCCTGAGGATCAGGTGTCCCATAGCTGGGGCAGCCTGCAAGGCTGGCTCAGCACGTTTTCCTCCTGCAGCCAGGGAAGGACATCGATTGAGCTCTGCAAGGCATCACAGGAACAGCATGTATCAGGCTGACAAACTTCTAAGGAAATGTGCAGCAAACACCCTGGTACCTGTCTGGATAAATCAAAGAGCACAAGGAGCCATCCCAGCTGCTCTTGCCAGCACAGAGTAGGTTAATATGAAAGTATTTTGTCTGCAGCTACACAAGGGATGCATCCGCCTGCCTGGCGCAATGAGTGTCACACCAAGGGGAGCTTCGTGCTCTGGTCCCCAGTTTGCTTTCCCTGATGAAGGGCACTTCCCACAGGTGGCACACACCTGTGTCCCAAGGGTGGCTGGAGACTTGGAAATGTTTGCAAATCCTTGGGTCTGAGGAGACATCCTGTTCTCTGGTGCCCCAGGAGATCCAGCAATTCCCAGTGATGTCGCAAACTCACCGTGCATCCCTCGGCAGGCTTCTATTTTAGCTCACACCTAAAATGAGCAAATACTCTTCTCTTCACCTATATATCCAATATGTTTTAGATAGTAACAAGCCTCTCCCTAGTGAACCTACAGCTGCCCACATTGTGCCTAGACTCGGAAGGTATCTAAGGGTTTCTATCATACTGTTCGTAAGGCCTGGGGGACAGAAAGGGTTCACGACTAACTCAGATCCTCTAGGGAAAACAGAAGGCACCAGAAAAGCCAGTTCAACTCATTTTACCCAAAGGGAAAAAAGAAGGTTTAGTAGGCCCTGTATAAAATGTCAGAGAGAAAGGCTTTATTTTCCCACAGGGAAAACATACTCATTAACAAATTAGGTGAAAGCCGAGTGAGATGTAAAAGGTCTGAAACAGCTGCATTCCTCAATGCCTTTAAATGGCCTGTCTTCACACACTTCATTTATTTTGGACAGCAGCACTGCCCATGCCAATTTGGAAGCAGAGGGGACTGTGAAAATACCTGGGGATGAATGTATTTTTAATGTTAATAAGCTAATCTTAATTGATCTGAGCAACACTATTTGGGTTTTAGAGAACAACCAACTTGGGATCCTCCCAAACACATGCTCATCTGGGTTCCTTGTTTTCCTCAAAGCACTGTTGAGCAAACCTTCACAACTCTACCTGAGTGGAAACAGAGTTCAGGGGAGCTACTCTTGTATTTATGAGTTGGGTAAATGCCCACTGAAGGCAGGCCAAAGCAATCACAGCATTTAATTATTCCTGACACATCACAGGGAAAAAAAAAAGAGGAAAAAAATAACACCTTTTTAATGAAGGGCACTGTGACAAGTGAGTTTTCTCCACAGCCTGCAGATACCAAAAATATAAAAAAATATTCCCCATAGTATCTTGGATAGTATGGGGAAAATTAATTCACATTCCACTTCAGAGACTGACCATAAAAGCCAAATGCCATAACCTGTTCAAGGGAAACTGCAAAGACAGCAAGGAGGAGGGAGGAAGATCCAAATGGAGGGATGAAGCTGTAACAAAAGGGATCTCAGGCTGGGTTCCTGCTTGGCTGGGATGAGCATGGAAATGAGATGAAGTGCAGGAGCACAAGACAGCAGAGCTGGGCACACACTCTTCCATCATAGCTAAACTAACAGCGTTCATCAGCATCCCACGGGTGAAGGGCTGGAGTGACAGAAACAGGACGGCGTTAACAGTTAATTATGTGTGGTAAAAGTACAGAACCATCAAGGCAAGGGGATTGGAGCTTCTGCTGACATCTGGCAGCGTTTTGGGGAAGTTTAGCTTCTCCTGAGGTCCTCGTTGATTCAGGAGCACTGATTTGCTGACGTAAATTGGAGGAACAGGTAATGAGAACTGACTAATCACCGAGCTGTATGCCCTGCAGTCTCATTCCAGTGTCAATCATGATATCCTGCTGATCACTCAGGCAAAACTCAGTTTTAGGGGGGATTCAGTGACTGGTCAGCACTCTTCCTTGACTCATTGTATTTGCATTTAGTTGTACAATGAGCTGATAAAAACTGTGGTGGTGTCACAGCTCAGCTGACACAGCAGTGAAGGCATCGCAGTACATGCTCTAATTCCTGGAGAGCTTGCACTGAAGGTCTGGACGTGCTAATGTCACTGCTCGTGTCTTCAGTGTGACTGTGACCGCTGCAAACTGAATTAACAGAGCTCTGCCAGCATCTGCTGCGTGCACACCTCTCCTTTTCCGCGCAAACACGCAGGACTGCTATTACTATACTGTTTTTCCAGATAAGGCTTAAAGGATCAGTATTTAATTGCAGCAGTGAGTTCAAGGCATGAGACACGGTGTTTGCATTAGAGAGATTTGTCACAAAACTTGGAGGGAAACAGAAGCACTCGGATGATCCATCACACACTCACCTCATTTAAATGCAATTCAATTTAGCCAGACCCTTTGGCACAAAAGTGGGAAAGATGACTTAACAAAAAGCACGGAAGAATACTTCTGACCCCAGGTGTCAGATGGATTTGTGTCTGACATTCACAGAGGAGCTGTCCAAGGAAGCCTGCAGCCATTCATTGCTAGGCTGCAATTAAGGTGGCAGCCAATGTTTAAAACCTTCCTCATCCCATTCCCCCCTTTTCCGGCCACATTTTAAATACAACACAGAATAAAAAGTAAAAATAGGCTGCTGTGCTCTGCCCCACGTGAGACTGGGCCAGGATGGCACAGATGGGAAAATTAAATTAACTGTACAGTTTTCAAGTCACCATTCAGCCTTTCAGTTGAGACAGATGACTTTTACTTACAGTGCTTCTTCCTCTGGCATTCAGTGGAGGATTTGGCAATCCTCTCTGGGTCTGGTTCTCAGCAATTCTCTGACATGGGGGCAGTTAGTGTCTCCATCGCACATAATAGAGCTGTAGAAGCCAGAAAAAAATAGTTCTCTTCTAACCAGTTTAGCCCCTTCCCATTTGACAGAAGTGATTTTCTTTCCTGATCCAAAAGCCAAACGCACCCTGGTCTCTGCCAGTGAGCATGGCAGGCACACGTATTAGCACACAAATGCTCAGAGTCCACTAATGTTTGCAAAAAGTATCAAATTCCCCCATTACTGCCCTTTTCAGGGAATCAGAGAGCCCCAGTCTAACCAGGGCAAAGAGGCAGCCTTAGCACTGGCTGATTTGGGCTGCATCATCTGACACAGGGAGGGGCACACAGCACTTGGGGGTAAATGGGAAGTTACAGCCTTTCCCATCACCCAGTAAACCTGGAAAATTAAACTGGATTCTGGCTCAACTTCCAGTCATTGTAACCTCACTTCTGCCAGAGGGTTACTCCTGATTTACACAGGGCAAGTTACACCCAGATATCAACTCTAATGGACCTGATTCTGTTCATGTTTATTTTACACCAGCACAACCTAATGATGATGCTAAATAATTCACAATTAAAAGTCAAATTACTCACTATTACTCGGTGAGTAGTCATAGCAACATCTTTCCTTCCCTGGCAATAAATCCAGTATCTGCTGACACTGCCAAGCATTGATCAGGTCTAGAATGGAGTATTATGGGACAGGTAAGTATGAGAGAGTGATGGTCACACTTGTCAGACCAAAGGCAGTCCAGCATCTCTCTCTCAGTTGCCTTTTGGGCTGCAGGCATTTCTCGAGAGCTTTTCCAGCTCCATGCAGACCCTTTGCTCCCACTGACCTCATGGCAGCTCACCTACTCCTCTCCCTGACCCCCCCTGGGGTCCCCCTCAGCACCTCACTCTATTTACATCCCTGACATGATGGGAATCAAGGCACAGGACCAAAACAAGGCTAAACCACACAGAAGGAACAACCTCTGCAGCAAGACTTGGATTTTGCTGTTGTCAGAGGAGTGCTGGCTCCTGGAGTAATTAGAAAGTGCGGAATCTGGAGACATCTTGTGCATAATGTATTGGGTTTTTTCCCTTGGAACACGGTCCAGCTCTCAGTTGCTCTTCTACGTGCTCCAAAGGCAGAGCTTTAACACTGCAGGCAGCGAGGGCATGGAGAGATGGAAGCTACACCTGAGGCAAGCTACATTCTTCTGAGACAATGACAGCTGTAAAGGTTTAGCATAAAGTTCAGGAGAGCAGAAAGGAGAACACTGTCAGTCACAAGCCTGTAATTCTGAAACTGGCTCCTTAAAAAGATAAGATAAAGCCAAACCAGATTAACCAACTTCAAAGCAAGCAGCAAGGCATTTAGGGCATGCTAGAATAGAAGGCAGCTGTGCAGAGCACTGATGAATTAAACAGGTAGAGGTTCCTTACTGACTTGCTCCTTGTCCCTTCCAGGTTTTTGGAGTGTCCTGTGATTAGTCCCATCCCCTAACTAGATTACAGCATCCAGGTGGTGCAGCAGTGTCTGCTACAGAAATGTTTAAGAGGCTGATCCAGGCGTACCAGCAGCAGCTCTGTGGAACAGTCTTCCCCAATTAGTTATCCAAGGAGAAGTGATATTGAATGACTCTTACAACGAATACACAAAGCACTTACTGTTGCGCTAATCATCAACTTTCTAAGTAAAATTAACCAATTTGCTAATTAAGACTCATGACAATTCATCATTACAGTAACTCTGCACTGCAGTGATTCATCACCCCGTCACCGGCTCCTCTCGGGGACGTGAGGAAGGGCTGCCTCCAGCGGCTCCTTCCCTGCTCCGAGCACTCCTGCCAGGAGTCACTCGGGCTGGGACCTGGATGGCTGCTGCTTTCCAAAGGGAATTACAAAGGTGGGGGAAAAGAGAAGGGGAGGAAAAGAAGAGAGGGAGGAGGAAAAAGGGAGAAGAAAAAAAAAAGGGGGGTCCAGAAGAAAAGAGGGTGGCTGAAACCCCAGGCAGTTTGAGAGAGAAATAATATTTTTTAAAATTGGGATGGGAAAAATAGTTGCCTTTTCTAACATTATTTGACTTGGATGATCAGAAATTAAGCAGGTAGGTCTCATGAGTTCTAAGTGGTACATTTTGAATTAACATCTGTCCAACCCGTGACAGGGGTCAGGCTCCTGGTGAAGAAGGAAGGAGCAGAGGGGGAATGATGCCTCTGATGATTAGGAAGGAGAGACACAGAAGTTGGGAGACTGAAGGGAGAAGCCCAGGGATTCAGTGCCTCCTGCTCACTGGATCGCTGCTCTCTGGACCTCCCACCACCTGGGCCTTCACTCCCTGGGGCTCTGCACACCTCCCTCATGGAGCCTGGCCCACACTGGGCACCACAAGCAGATGCCCAGCTCAGAAGAAGAGGCTGCGAGCACAGAGCCCTCCCAAGGCACAGCCATACCTGCCCTCCCTTGGGCAGCAGCCAGAAGACCCTTCCCCTACAGCAAAGCAATCCTGAAAGCTTGAATTGCACACACAGTGTGACTCTTGGATCCTCAGATGATCTCTCAGCTTTCTAAACATCTTTCCTTCTTCAGATGGATAAACAATCTTTCACCCATTTAGCCTGAGACACCAAACTCCACAACTGACCCAAAATCTCATCACTTCATGCTGCCCTTGCCATTTGTTCATATCTAAGGCAAGAAGCAATATTAAGAGATTTGTATTTTATGTTCATGTCTGATGTAGCCTCACTCACTTGAACACCGTAAGTTGACCTTCTCTATCTCAGGTTCACAAAATGCAGACAAACCTATTCCCAGGGGCTGCAGGATGAACATATCACCTTTCCAAGGGGTTCTGTAATGAAGGATTAATTAGCTGAGGAAACTCACAGCACTACAGCTGCAATGCTGCAGGCAGAGCTGCACCAGGGAAGCCCCAGGAGTACCACAGTATTCCAGCTTCCCACCTTGAGCACAGCAAGAGTGTCACACACTGGGGGAACACCAATGTCCTGGCCCCCTGAAATGTCACTGCAAGGGCAAAACTCGGCACAACCCCTGTGCTCTGTTCAGTGATTTCTGTGGGCAGTGCAGACCCACACTGTCAGGAAGCAGCTGTGAGGGCTGGACCTGTCACTGCTGGTGGGAGCAGAGCCCCCCACCACAGACAGCCCTCAGTACCCCATCCTGTTGTGCCTACAAAAGTATCCTAGGTCACAGAGCTATCTGCAAGCACCCCAATCACCTGCCAGCCCTAAACGGGACATTTTAATTTAATCATCCCGAGCTGAGTCAAGCTAGCTGCACCAGCCTCCCTAATTCAAGGTACAACCTCTCTGGGTCCTTTCCTTGCTTTGCTGCCTGATTTGCCTCCTGGGTGCTCCAGGACAGGCCATGTGATGTAAATCAACCTGCTTGAGGCTGGATTTTTCTGGGGCTGGGAGGATTTGGCACCTATAAATTGTAAGGTGAGTCCCAGAAATACTACAAACCACCCCAGCAGGCTGGCTGAGGAGAGAAGGATGCTCATCAGCCATGTATGCTCTGTTCCCTGGATAAAGAGCACTGATCTAAGCCTTTGCACCTCTGAGGCAGTGAGAAGAGCCTGGCAGCAGCTCCCAAAGACCTGCTGCATGTCTGAGCTTTGACATCTTCTCCCAAATGGTTTCTTCAGCTCAGCTTGCTGTTTGTAAGCAAATCTCTCAGCAAAGTCCTGTCTGGCAGAGCAACAAGTGCAGTGATCACAACAGTCAGCACTTCCACCAGCCCAGGCAGGGACAGGGATGTGTTCCCAGCTGTGTCTCCACAGAAATCCATCCATCCATCACCACACAGCAGCAGGACAGGAGAGAGGGAACAAGTCAGACAGCAACTGCTGGCGTAGACTCAAGCAGTGCCCAAGCCAAACTGCGTCGGCAGCGTGACACTCCCACAGCATCCATCAGCCAGGCACAACATGAACTCCTTCCTGGGAACGTGCTGCCTCACACCGGGACATGGGAAAAGAGAATGGCCCTAAATCATCACTTACAGAGAGCGGGAGTATGCTCCAGAGGGGGAGTCTGCACGGGGAGGACAGCGAATGTAAAGAGTAAAGGTTTTCCCCCTAAGAGTGTTTACCCAGATGAGAACAAACCATTTCATCACAATGCCTTCAGTTTGAAGTTTACACTTTTGGCTGGGGGAGGGCTCCTCTCGAAAACCCAGATGTGCCTCATTGCACTTGATGAAGCAGGTGGGAAAAATTAAGGGCACATGACGCTTGTTAAAAAGCATAATCTGTGCAAGGTCTAAACTACAGATCCCACTCCCCATTTCTCTTCAGCCCTGCAGAGAAAGGCAGGCTTAGAGGACCTCGGGGACAGGTTGTGTTTCCAGGCTTCTATAAGGCACACGAGAGCACCCCGATTTCTCTAGTCCTGCAGGACGGGGCAAACCCTCTCAGAGAGCCGTGCAGGCAGACGAGAGGCTCCAACGCTACTTGATGAGGTTAAAACTCCCAGCTGTGATGGGCTCTGCTCCCTGACAAGCCGCACGTGGCCCTGATGCTGTGCCTGGGGATTTAAAGCGGGACCGGAGTAAGGTCGGAGGGTTTGCCTCAGTGGCTGTACCCATGGAGGGTGCATCGCCGCTGGAGCGGTACCTGGAGAGCTGCAGCGGGCAGGTAAGGGAGGAAAGAAAAAATAAATAAAGTGAGAGAGGGAAAAAGAAAGTAAACTGGAGCAAAACGTAGCTGCGTTGGCCGGGAATCGAACCCGGGTCAACTGCTTGGAAGGCAGCTATGCTCACCACTATACCACCAACGCTGCGCTGAGAGTGCTTTCGCAGCCGCGCCCCAACTGCGTCATCACCGCATTCTTGCCGGGTTGAGCCCGAAATTCCACGGTCCTGAGGGATTCCTCCCCGCTTCAGGCAATTCTAGCGCTATCGGCAGCATGGAGGAGCTCTCCGGAGCGGAGGTCGCTCTTACTTCCTGTAAGAGGGACGATGCGGCTGCGTTTAAACTCTTGCGGTGGGATGCTGCTTGCGAGGATCAGCCCGGGTGCTGGTGTGGGTGGGCATTGAGAGGGTAGGAGGCTCGCATCTCCTCGTTCTAGTTAGTAAATGTCTACAAAAATTCCTTATTTTGATATTTGGAATGGTTGTCTTGATCTCAGGTGGATGTAGGAGCAACCGGGTGCGGGACTAGGAGAGGGCTGGAACTCCACAGCTGAGCATCATCCTTACTCAGGGGGGAAAAAACTTCTTTACATCCTGTTGTAAACTACTTTTCGGCTCGGGAAACACCCTTAGCACGAGCTGTTTAAATCTTGGGACCTTCCTGTGGCAGCGGGTAAAGCCCTCTGAATGTGCCCCCACAAAGTATATAATGTGCAAAGGTATAATAAAGTGTTTACAAATGCTAGTAAGCTTTATACACTTCAGACTTGCTAGGACACTTGATAATAACAGATGTGTGCTATCACTGCAGGGAGGAAAAGAAAAATCCAAGTCTGTTGCTCGAGGCAGCTGGGTTTGATTTGTATGTACCTGAGTTGCAGGGATTTCTGCAGTGGAAGCGAAAAAGGCTGTTTCCCCTCAAGCTGCCCCAAACTGAGGGATCTCAGATAGGATCTGTGTGTGAAATCTCCTCCCTGGAGCTCCTGGGAGATGTCCAAAGATATGCAGTTGGTGGGGCCTTTGGTGAAGTTAATTAACCCAGAGTCTATAGCAATAACCCTTGGCAGCCGGCCCAACGCAAACATGGTCTTGTGCCCCTTTCACAGCCTCTGAGCATCTGTCTGACAAGAAGGAAATATTCCCCAGTATTTAACCCTATCAGGGCTTTTCCTCAGACCTCTTAGGTGCAAACCTGATCAGGAAGGAAAATTTGCTCTCTGTTTCTACCTGCTCTATGCAATTTACTTTACTTTCTAAAAACTTGACAGCTGTGTAATGCTTCCAGCCTCATGTACCACTTGTTTCTCTGTTAGCTTCTTTAAGATATGTCACAAACTGGCTTTGGCTGGTTGTTTGTGGGTTGTTTTTTTTCTTTTACTGTTATGTTCATTCTTTGATGCCTATTAGTATGATGTGAGTAGTCTCACAGGGGGTTTTTGTACCATTTTCTCTACATCATGGTTCGTACAAAAGCTTCCTAATGAGCTCCTGTACAGCTAATCCTTAGTCCACTGGAATTCTTGCAGAGACTGTGCCTTCCTTCCCCTGCTGCTGGCTTGAAAAATATCTGTTTAAAATAGATGTATTTTTGTGATTCTGTTATATTTTATTTGTAACTGTTAATATATTTATATTTGACCTTAATTCTCAGAAAAGTGCTCTTGGATCCTAATTTCCAAAGGGTGAAGAAGTACCTAGACTTATTTAACAGCACTCTGCCCCACCTGATCTTGTATGGGGCTCTGCATTTAGAAGTCAGTTTTAGAAGCTGCTTTAAATGTGTTTGTAATGCTTTCAGAGCTAAACCTGCATCTGTAGTCAGGCTAATGAGGGTTCTCTGGGAGGATTTGTCACTTTGTAGGAGTTTTCCAAGTGTCTGCAGGCAAATATACTGCAAAGCAGGAGCAGAGAGCTCTCCGTGTGTATGGCTGGGCTGCCAAGTGAGCTGACTAGAAGAGAGCAGTGCTAGCTCAGGGCTGGGAAGCATTGATCTGGAAATCCTGCTCCTGCTGGAGGTCAGGCAGTTGCTGCCAATTTGAGGGCCACAGTCTTATGCACTGTTCCCTGCTCTGATTTGTGCTTGGACTTTTCAAGTTCTTCTGGCTCTTGAACCTAAAAATGCCTGATTAAACACAAAACCTCTTGTATGGATTCTTTAGTCCAAGCTGTCACCTGCTGTGGATGTTGGCAGAAACTACCTTCAGGAAGAGGCTTTCCACTGAGCAGATGCTTATGCACCAGTGGAGAGGGAATAAATCCTGTCCTGAAACTCTTGTCTCATCAATATATGATGGTGCTTTTTAAACAGCTTTTAATAATAAATAGTTGATAAAGAAGGACATTAGTATGAAAGCGTTTGCTTGCAGGTGTGTTGTGTGCTGGGTGCAGGGCAGGATGCTGGTTCTGCTGACTCTGGTGAGGCTTTTTTTAGTGTCATTTTCTCATCTATAGCTTCAATCAGGCTGGTGGCCTCCAGAAGCTGAGGAGTAAACTGCTGCTGGTTCTGTGAGCTGCTGCCCTCTGTTGCACAAAGCAATGCTGACACTGTCTCCTGCTAGCAGAGAGAGGAGATGGAATGGGAGGTAAAGGCAGTCAGAAAATGCTGTCTGTCTTCCTTGGAAAAACTCATGAGTGTGATAATGTGGTTGTGTGTGTAGCTGAGGTGTGAAAGTGGCTTTGAAGGGTGAAGTGCCAGTGTTGTCACCTGCAGCCAAGGCTGAAGGTGAATAGCATTTCTCAATTTGTGCTATCCCAGGAGTTCTCCAGAGTGCCCATGGACTGTGGTGGGAAAATGCATTATACAAGCTATCTGAATTTTTATACACTCACAGAGAAGCAAAGGACACGTTTTCAATCTTAAAACTATTTTTTGCTAAAATACATATTGGGGAAAAAAATTACTGAAGCATCCTCATTGAAGAGTAATATTAATTTGCTCTCCCAGTGAAAGTAACTGTTTTAATACAAGGCCCCTAATGGCACTTTTTCTTAATTCAAGGATGACTTCTCTGCTAGTCCTCATCTGTTCACTCCTATGAGCCCTTATGATGTAGAACTTCCAATTCAAACAGCTGAAGATGGGGTGTTTGGTTCCCAGTTAAGTCAGCCCAAAGAGCTTCATACAGAGTTCTCCTCTGTGGATCTCAGCTTTCTTCCAGATGTTACCCAAGAAAACAAAGAACAAAATCTCTCTGAGGATGGCCATGAAACACAAAAAGAGCTTGATGGGTCGCTGCCAAGTAACAAGGACAGTGGTGTTTTCATGGATGAAAGCAGCTTGTCACATCCAGGTGCAGCTCAGCCATCTCCTGGAGCATCTGCCATGTGTCCTCCCCTGACTCCAATGACTCCTATGACCCCAGCTTCGGAAAGCCCTGGAATAGTTCCTCAGCTACAGTAAGTTTATGTATTATTTATGTAGCGTACACCATAGTTAAACTTTGGGTTAAACTGCAAGGTGTTGCTCTGACTTTTCACTTGGAGAATGTAGCAAGCATGGCTTGATCTTAAATAAGCCAGAACACTACAGGAGCAGTTGTTCCTCTTGAAGGGCAGAGATGGAGAAAATAAACTGACAATATTGGATAAAAATGTGGAGATGCTTGAAGAGGAGGATTTCTTCCAGGAAGGAGAATGTGAATGACAGCAGACTCCAGGGGTTTAAAGATATCACTCTGCTTTTTCAAAAGGAGAAACAGAACTGAGTGTGAGAAACTCTGGCCTCATTAAAAGATGCTGTTGTGTCTAGGATAGAGCAACTATGGAGTTGTTTACACCTGTAGAAAATAACACAGCCTTACCTACCTTCGGTGCTGCAGTAACTCTAAACAGTCAGTAATGGTTCAATCGAAAGCTGAGAAAGGCTTCAGTGATGCAGTTTTTGGAAGAAACACAAACTTATAATTCAGGGACTAATAATTTCATAGCTTGTTCTATCTCAAAGTGCAGTTTTGGGGTTGAATTACTCAAGTTTTGCCAGAAGTAGCTTAATGCTAAAGTGGGAAAGAGACAGGCAGGAAATCAGTTGATGGCAATTCTTAATTAAAATGTGACTCCACATTAAGCCAGCACTGCTGGGGGGTTGCTCTGCAGTGGCTGGCTTTTGCAATGAGAAAATTCTTCTCGTATTCCTCAGGAATATTGTGTCAACTGTAAACTTGGCTTGTAAACTGGATCTGAAGAACATAGCTCTGCATGCCAGAAACGCAGAGTATAACCCAAAGGTAAATCTTGGACTCAAAGCTTTACCCTAACTTCCCTTTCTCAGTGCTGATGGAGCCAAATGGTCCTGGGACAGTAGTCTTAACTCCTCTGCTCCTAGGTGGGTGGAAAATAACTTTAGGGTGGTAAAGAAACATTTAAAAAGCAAATATGTGTTGTGACAAGCTTTAAAAGTGTTAACGGTTGCAAGGCTGAACAGAAATACAGTACCAACTAAATTCCTGTCAGGGCCTCCTTTGAATTTGTAGAGGTTTGCTGCTGTGATCATGAGAATCAGGGAACCACGAACAACAGCCCTCATCTTCAGTTCAGGAAAAATGGTCTGCACAGGAGCAAAAAGGTATTTTTCTGGTTTTTCCCTTCCCTTTAAAGCTCTGGATCTTGCAGCTATGCATATATTCTGATGGAGAGTGTCTGAAAAGTCTTGTTTAAAACATGTAGCAAAGGACTAATTGCAAGAAAAAGTGAAGCACTGATATTGAAAGTCTTGCTTTCTTCATGATGGCACCTTAGCAATTTCTGAACTGTGTACTTCTGTCCCTGAATTTAGATTGAGCTGAGCAGACATCAGCAGAAAAGCTGCTAAAATTCCCAGGAATTGTTAAGGGATTATTTGCATTTCTCACTGACTTTTAAAGTGTTTAGGACATAACTTGTGTCTGTCAAGTTTCTCTTCAGTGTCTGTGTTCAGCAGCCAACACATCTGCCTCTAGAGAAAATGGGAGTTGGGGAAAAGCAAAGTTTATTTCTGTACTCTGAAGCTTTCTTCCTGAAATCCAGCAGATTGCCTTGATTTTTATGTCCCAAAAGTGTCAATTAGAACTAGTTAACTCATGCTTAAGAGACCTCTTCTCCAGGCCTTACCACCACCCCAGGCAGGTGACTATACTCATGCCTGCAGTCTAACTCTTGGATCAGCACTGAGAAGATGTTTTGAGGAACTGAGAAACCTCTCAAAAGGGGAACCTCTGGGTGATGCAACATCTCCAGTGGGTTCAACCAGACCTCAGGAAGGTGAATGACCTAGTGCCTTACTCATTTTAGCTCCCTGCAGCAGTTCTGGGGATGGATAGAGCCTTGCTATTCTGAGCAGCAGGCCCTCTTTTTTTTTTTTTTTGGAGTACAGGTTAGCACAGTGGTGGCTATAAACTGAATTCCACCTCAAGAGCAGAGCAAAGCACCAAAGTTGATTTTTCCCCTCTGTTCTTCCTTCAGTGAAAAGCCCCATCCCTGGAAGTGTTGAAGGCCAGGTTGGACAGGGCTTGGAGCAACCTGGGATAGTGGAAGGTGTCCCTGCCCATGGCAGGAGGGTGGAATGAGATCATCTTTAAGGTCCCTTCCAACCCCAACCATCCTGTGACTCTGTGATTTGAGGGCTGTTTGGAGGTGACAATAAAGGTTTCTTCCTTCAGCGAAGAGCAGTCACGGCTGGCAGCCAGGAAATACGCGCGGGTGGTGCAGAAGCTCGGCTTCCCTGCCAAGTTCTTGGACTTCAAGATCCAGAATATGGTGGGGAGCTGTGATGTGAGGTTCCCCATCCGGCTGGAAGGCTTGGTTCTCACCCACCAGCAGTTCAGCAGGTATGAGGCAATCAGGTATAACCCTGTGCACCTTGGAGCAGGGTCTGCAGCTACTCGAGCCTGCTCCATGCTCTTGCTCCACTGTGGACTTTTAATACCAAGGTGGCCTCTTCACTGCCAGCAAAGTAGATGCCTGTCTGCAGGAATAAGGTTTCCAACCTTCAGGCATGAAGCCAAACTGCATTTGCATAATGCAGCTATATTGTGTTTTTTCTGGGATGTTGTTTCAGTTCTGTTTGGATGTTCTTTAGCCAAGAATGGAAAGTAAAGCTGTAGCTGAGTGATGGGCATGCTCAGCCTGTGAGATCAGCTTGTTCAGAACTAGATATTGCCATCAGGAAAGGATGATTTCAGCACTGACAAAACCAAAATTCAGTTGTCTTTTATTAGTGCTGCATCTAATAACCTGCATTTCATTTAGGAACTGAATATGTAGTAAATATTTGTGCTTGGCTATTATCTTGTTTTAGTTGCACAAGATGTTTCCTGATAAGGAACTTTGCAGACTAGGAAGGATTTACTGTGAGGGTGGGGAGGCCCTGGCACAGGGTGCCCAGAGAAGCTGTGGCTGCCCCTGGATCCCTGGAAGTGTCCAAGGCCAGGTTGGATGGGACTTGGAGCAGCCTGGGACAGTGGAAGGTGTCCCTACCCATGGCAGGGGGTGGCACTGGATGGGCTCCCTTCCAACCCAGGCCATTCCATGATTTGAGGACTGTTTGAAGATTACAATAAAGGTTCCAGTGCCATGGAAAATCAGAAGTGACTCACAAGTCTTTGAAAGTCAGCATGAAAATCTCCCATCAGCTCCAGATGGGTTTAACAGGTTTCCCTTCAAGATGTCTAAAACCTGACCTGCATTTCTCAGGGCAGCTAGCTAAAATCTGTGTGCTTAATTACCCTATTGTTAGTGTAATTAAAGAACATTTTATTCATACAACACTGAAACAACATTTGCATTTTACTAATCTTACCTGCTTGCTTTGCACAGCTATGAACCTGAACTATTCCCTGGCCTGATTTATAGGATGGTCAAACCAAGGATAGTGCTGCTTATCTTTGTGTCTGGAAAAGTTGTACTGACTGGTAAGTGGTGCCTCTCTATATCTGTAGCCCAGTGCTACCTCACTTTCTGAGAGCATTTAAATTAAACGTTAACTAAAAATTAGTATCTTGCCACAGTAAAGCCACTCAGGGATCTTTTTAATGGTTGCTGCAGCTTATCTGTGCTTTCTGCAGATAACATCAGTATTGTTGCACTAGAATCTTGTCTTGTTTCATATATAGAGTCTCAGATTTCCATGTTAAGTACTTTTTTTATTCAAAGCCTGATGCCACGTGCCAATGTAGAGGAGGCCAACAGGATGCTGACATGCCAGTAACTACTCAGGCACTTAAATAGGAACCTCACAATAAGCAATTTAAAATTGCTTGGACAGGAAACAAACTTCTTAAAACACTTCACTGACAACATTTAGTAGGGATTATCAGAGGAAAGGGTGGAGATCTAAGAGCTTGTTCCAGACTGATTGGCAAAACACTCATGAGGCAAAAGTCTTGCTGAGTCAGTGTGCTCAGCAGATACCTGTACCTCAGATCCCAGCGCAAAAAAGGTGAATTCCTGAGCTCCTGGCACATCCTTTTTGTGAAGCTCATGAACATGCTTCTATTCAGATGTACTGAAAGGTAAATGGTACTTGTTCCCAGAAGCTCTGAATGCTGTATTTATCTTCACAACACAGCTTTGAGACAGGTGGAAGACAAGAGAAGTGCTGCCTTAGCCAGAGATTCTCACCATCATAAATCAAGAATGAGCTCAGCTAACTGAAGAATGGGGCACTTGGGACAAAGCTTAAATGCTTCCCCCTCCAATGTCCACCACCTTCTTAGGTCCAGTAAAATCATACTGGTCAGTTCCATTCCACTGAAGCTTGCGTTTTTTGGGGTACACTGATTGTAACAGCCTTGCTTCTGGGCCTGCAGCACACTCCCTTAGTCATTTGCTGTGAATACTGGGCCCAGCTGTAATGGCAAGACTGAATTTGCTGAGCTGTGAGGGTTTGGGTTTTTTTTTTCCCTAATCAAGAAAGTAACTTTACTTTTGAAAGTAAAAGTTGTGGTAAGGCAGATGAATTATTCATGTCCAAGTGAGGACATGAGAAAAGGTTTACACATTCAACCTGAGCAGGGCTTAATTCAACTTTTAGTTCATTTAAATGCAGTTTTCTTGTAGCTGATGTTTGTTGGACCAGCATGAGAAGTGTTGCTGGCAAGGAATGTTCCTGCCTGCTGCAATGCAGTTCATGTGCAAGACTTGCTATTAAAGATTTGATTGCAGTACCATGGAAAGGGATTTGAAATCAAAGGTGTCCTAACACACATCTTAAAATTAAAATTGCTTCTCAGAGCTGGAGAAGGAGAGTTCTCAAACTGTGGAACAACTTCCAGTACAAAATAAAGGCCTTTCAGTTCTTGTTTCTACCTTTCCACTCACCTTATCAACAAGCAGAGCTGTTATTCTTAAGCAGTTAACACCATGGTGGTGCTCAGTTGCTTTTTTCCTTCTTCAAAGCCAATATTTTGCACCTGTCAAGAGCAGAAAATTGCTGTTTTGGTTCCACAGATTAAACAAAACTAGTCTTAAAGCTAAGCAAGCTAGAAATTGTTCTTTAAGGCAGCAGATAGAAATTCTGCTCTTAATAGTAAGGTGCTTTCAATCTCCTGGGTTTCCTCATGGTTTGTAATCTTACAAGGTTTAAATTGCGCTCAGTTAATCTCAGCACTCTGTTAATTCATGGGGGGTTTTTTTCTTAAATGTCCATTTAGGAGCAAAAGACCGTTCTGAAATCTATGAGGCATTTGAGAACATCTACCCCATTTTAAGAGGTTTCAAGAAACCATCGTGACATGGCTCACAAAGCAATCCAGAACAACACCTGGGTTGGTGTTGCTGTGTGTGGAACAGAAGCCAAGGGGATTGCTGGCCCCAGCTGTGGAGTTGTGGGTTATTAAGCAAATGATTCATTTCTGAATGCTACATATGCTGATGCCTTTCTGTAGTTTGTGAAATGTTCTTTTCTTTCAGATTATGTGTCTGTAATCCACCTGAGTTCTGACAACTTCTGTCAAGCTAAAACACTTGATAAATGAATGCACTTTTAATAGAATGTATATTAAGGTGGCACTAAAAATATTTTGTAGTAGAAGCTATGTGTCTCTTCCCCTGTTGAACAGGAGAATCCACACACTGCACTTCAAACTGGCTTAATCAAAATCCTCAGCTCTAAGTGTCCTGAATTGCTCCTGCAATGTTGTATTTTCATGTTTAAGCTCAAAATAGATTATTGTCTATAATATGGCTTACAAAATCCATCATGAGTTGATTTCAGTGTTTAGAAGACCTGTATTGAATCACACTGATCCCGATGGCTGGGTAAACTCTTGTGTGTGATGGTGCAGTGTTTTCTTTTACAGAGAAGAAGTTCCAAGTCCTGACTGTTGGGATATACCTAGAAAATCTGTGGGTGGAGGGGTAACTAATTAAATTACCTAATTTGACATGGGGTAAGTTAGATTTTAACTAAATGGTACCCATTTGTATTACTGAAGTGCCCTCAGACAATGGGAGTTTGGTGCAGACAAAAACATGTTGGTTTGGAACTTTGTTAAAAACGGATTTGAGGAAAATACAAAAAAGATGCTGATGACTTAATTATCTGTATTATTGAACCAGAGTTCAGCCAATGGCACTACATCTGGTAATTTTGGAGCAAAACCAATGGGGTTTCCTGTACGTGGTTTGAACTCAAGCCTTTCTTTTCAGAAGGTGTCCTGCTCAGAGTGGTCCTGTGAGCAGGAACAGTGCAAAGCCTATCCCATGGCTGCTCTGGAAACTCCCTGGAAGCAAGCCAGCCCAGTTTGTGCTGTGTCCTCCCGTCCTGAAGGTGTGTCACCTGTCTGGAAACGCCACTAGAGGTTGCTCTTAGATGACTTAAGTGTAACCCAGGCCAAAATCTTCCTCTGTCCTTGCTGGAAATACACGGGCTGGGCTACGGCTCAGCTCTGAACAGGGTCTTGCTGGGCTTAGCTTTGCTGCCACAAGTTTATTTCTGATTTGGTGAGGGTGTGACTTCATCTTCTGTGTCTGTTATGTGTCTCTCACAAGTGGTTTTATATCTATCTCTCTGCTTCTCTGGAAAAGAGTTTGAAAAACTTCGTGTGCTTCCTCATGATAAACTGGTCTTAGCTGTTATCAGTTTCTCTGTCAAACTGGATTTCCACACTCAAATCTATTTTAAACACAGGCTTACTTTTCTGTTTGCTTTCTAACACTGGAGACTTTCCACAGCCATGGGCTGGACTTTTATTTGCACTGTAGCTGTAGTGGCAGCTGATGAGCTTCAGTTACAATAATATTTTCTAAGTGAAAACACCCTGCTTTTATTGAGGTTTCGGGGGAAAAAAAAGAGTTTATCTAAGATGAGCCTTTGTCAAGAAATCACATTTTGCTTAAGAGCTTGCCCACATGATTTCAGTGGTAAAATTAGTGCTCTTTAGAAGTATGGATAAAGCCTTAGAGATAAGAATTGGGCTCTGTGCCTTTTCACTGAGCTCTACTGATTAACTTAATGTTTGCTATGGTAACTCTTGTCTTCAAAACAACAATCTTGGTTCTACCTCCTTGGTGCTGTTCCTGCTAGTGTTTGATAATTGTAGGAAGGGGGAATAATGTAGGGCTGGGAATTGGTCTTAAAAAAAAAAAAAAAGTACAGCAATGTTTTGTTGTTGTAGTTGTGTTTCCTTCTTTTGGGAAGGGGGATATTGCTTTAAGTTATTCTGGCTTCTGTGGACTCAATCTCCTCTAATTGCCTGGTCTTTCCCCCTCCAGACAGAAAGAGAGAATGGCTTCAAATCCAGAGTAGGCTCGTATTAGGCAATATTAGTTATCAGGAAAAAATTCCTTACTCAGAAAAGGGGTGGTGAGGCCCTGGCACAGGGTGCCCAGAGAAGCTGTGGCTGCCCCTGGATCCCTGAAGTGTCCAAGGCCAGGCTCGATGGGGCTTGGAGCAACCTGGGATAGTGGGAGGTGTCCCTTTTCAGGTCAGGAGGTTGGAGCTGGATGATCTTTAAGGTCCTTTCTCTTCAACTCTCCTTCATCCTATTATTTAACTCCTCACCGTGGCTCCACTACGGAGGCCGGGTTGACGGAACCTACCCCCACGTCGGTTTTAAGGATGTGCATCGGTATTTGCTACTTGGGCAAAGCGATTTGGATGCTGTTGTAAATACAGGGCCGTGCTTTGACCGGTAGCCGTAGTCCCCACAGCAGTGTTACTGACGGATCGTCGCAGCATGGCAACCTCTGAAGGCCCAGGAGCCGGAATGCAAGACCCACGTTGCTCTGGGAGCAGGGCAGGGGTGTGATCCCCGTCCTTCTAGCGAAGGAAAAGGACGCGGTTTATATTAAAATAAGGATTTTCCCGGCGGAGCGCGGCCCGTCCCGCACCCTCCCCCGCTCCCGCCCGCCGCCTCAGCGCCCCTTCCCACAATGCCCTGCCCGCCAACCGCGTTCCACGTGACCGCGGCGCCCAACATGGCGGCTCCCAGCGGCCGCCGGCCGCAGCCCGTGGGGCCGGGCGGGGGCAGCGGGGCCGCGGCCGGGCCCGGGCCCGGGGCTCTGCGGGGCGCCGAGGAGGACGCCGAGGGTCTCTATGTGGCGGTGGAGCGGTGTCCGCTCTGCAACACCACGCGCCGCCGCCTCACCTGCGCCAAGTGCGTCCAGAGCGGCGACTTCGTCTTCTTCGATGGGCGCGACTCCGAGAGGTACCGGCGGCGCTGAGGAGAACGGGACGGCCTCTCTCTGCTCTGCCGCGGGTCGCCTCGCCTCGGGGGCCTTAGGGCTGTGCCTCAGGGCAGGGGCATGGGGGTTGTACCCCTTCCCCGCTGTCCCGGGGGTCGGGGGAGGTGAACCGGGCTCGGCGGGCTCAGGGTTTGGGCGGGGGAACGCTCCGGGGGCTGCCGGGCCCACCCTGGGGCTGGGGGCGGACACAGCAGGATGAGGTACGAGCCTTGAAATAGTAATAGTTTTAATAATGATTAAGAAATCACCCTGACTTTCACTCAGTCAGGTACAGCTCTCAGTAGATGTGTCCGTGTCGATGCGGCCACAGAAGCTCCAGACAGTTCAGGGCACAAAGAGAGACCCGTGCAGTGGGTTATTTCAAGTGGGTTACCTATTTTCGGCAACACGCTTTGAAACAGTAGTTTTCTAAATCCTTAAGCAAAATTAGGAGGGTGTGTAGGAAAGAAATGAAACATTTTGTTGTGTGTACACCTCTTCCTTTAGGATTATAAAAAATACTCCCCTTGAGTTAATCATGTGCCGTCCTGCTCCTGGCTCTCCATGAGGGAGGCTGCATGAGTGCTATGCCCATAAACAAATTTTCTCATGATATGACTCAGATGGCTCCTCCATCGCTGTCGTTCACAGCATGTCCATCCCAGATTCTTAAAAAGTCTTCCAGTGCCATGTCTGGAATAGCTCTGATTCTTGGCTGGCACCGTGTTCTTGGTCCCGTTAGCAGCTGTTGGGACTGATTCCTGGAGCTATTTTGGTAAGGTGGCAAGCAGCGTGCGAGGGGGTGGTGTCCTCACTCCAAAGACTCCTTTTGTCCCCAGGAACAAGGGGACAGTGGTGCCTTTCACCCATCAACATCCACGGGAGTGGGGAAAGGCTGTCAGCCAGTGTGAGTCAGCTTGCAGAACTGAGACCTTAGTCTGCCACTGGATGGGCTTTCTCTTTTTTTTTTAAATACAAAACTGTGTTGCAGAACCACAAATTAAATGTAGTCTTTCTAAAATAGGTGGAAAATGTGTAGTTGTGTGAGACTGCTTGGGGTTTTCTGCAGATTCTGTGAAAAGATTGGATATGGAGCTTAGAACATAAACCAAGTTTGGTATTTTTCTTGTCTTTTGTAGCCTAAGTTTTGGCTAAATGTCAGGCTTAATTCTAGAAATTCAATTGTAGCCTTTGTTAGAGTTGTTCTGTATTAACCAAGGCTTAAGAAGTCTCTGCCCATCAGAAAAATGAAGTCATAAAGAAGCAGCTTTAGCCAAAGTACCAGAAGCACCAGTGTAAGAGAAAACCCTCTTTATCTTCTCACATGAGACAGGATCAGCTTTTCTGTCTGACAGTTATCACTGCGTCCTCCTGAGATGCTTTCAGTGCCCCATTTGTCTGTGGCTGGAAAAGCTCCTGTTTATTTACACTGTATTTTTTAACTGCAAGAATTAAATCTCTTTCTAATTTTTTTTCTTTTTTCCCCCCTCTGCCTGGACATCACGGTTCCATCTGTGGGGATCACTGCTGTTTTATCAACCTGGAGCCTCCCTACACACACCATTTCCCCAGGCTTTGTTTCTCCTGCTGGGCAGAACTTTCCCATTAATGAATTGCAGTAGTGCAATTCATTAAAAGTGGCAAATTTGTTTTAGTGAATCAAAGGAACAGCACACCTATATGAATAACACAATATGAACAACCTGAATATCCTTGATGGCAGCAGGAGCACTCTGTGTAGGGACAAAAAGCTTGGGTTTTGAGGTTAATGGGATTAATTTTAAGCTGTTCCTGAAATATTTTCTTTGTGTTTTCTAATTAATACTTGGAATGACTAAAGTAAGACTGGGGAAGAGGTCTGTTTTCTTTGTTTGCTCTTTGTGGGTGTCTCTGAATTTCTTGTGATGTGATCCCTGGGAGAGGGGGAGATGTTTTAAATGGTGACCAGGCACCACTGAATCCAAAGCCATGCAGGGGCAGGTGCAGTTCACTGGCTGCATTTCAGCTGGTGTTTACAACCATCGTTATTTATCTGTTGATTTTATGCCTTCTAGTAGTACCTGGGTTAATTTTAGATCAGCCAGTGCTGGAGGAGTGTCACGACAAGGGCTTTGCTGGGTGGCTTGGCATGAGAAATTCAGAATGTGGAAGTGTTTGGGGGCACTTGGGCCTCCCATTTGTCTTTTTGAAGTGTTACAGAGGGGGGGGAAAGGATCATTATCTTCCTAGTTAAATGTAAAGAAACCAAGCATTACACCTTGTATCCAACAGTGGCTCATTTTTAGAATTTTCTTGTGAATTTTCCTTATATGAAGACAAACAATTTCACGTTCTAATTATTCCAGATTTCTTGGGACTATTTTGTGTGCTAAGTTTTAGAAGAGCTACAGTAAAATTGGAGGTTTTTCATCTGTCTGGCAAAAATCACCCCCCATATCTGTGAGGGGGAGAGACTGAGGAGCTGTTAAGATTAATTACTGAAGGAGAGCTACAATTAAGGATGAGTAGTCCAGAAGTCCTCCAGTAAAACAGTCACTGACATTCTTCTTTTCATGAGTAATGTGTTCTATATTCAAAAGCCAAGCTGGCATCTTGATGTTGGTCTCAGCTCAGAGGTTCTTCTTCCTCCTGGGAGTGTCCTTCAGCCTGTCATGTGCATAAATTCTCAGAGTGTGTTTCCCAGACTACTGAATTGCTTTGCTTTGTGTGTCTGCAGATGGCAAAAGCCAAAGACAATATAATTGTGACGTCTGAGCCTGTCTAATTTCTCCAGGCTGTGGGTTATGATTAGTAGCAGTGACTTTTTGCAGCAAGGGAGTTATAGTGAGTGTAGTGCCCTCAACTCCTTCAGCATTAATCAACTCCTGTAGATTAGGAAGCCCCTCTCTCTGGTTGCTTCTCTCTAATCATGAACATGTGGAAATCAGCCAGGTAACCATAGAAAATCTCAATGTGATAAGACTTGAGGAAAGAGAAACGTTTCATGGGTAATTCGAGATGTTCTCTCCTCTCAGTTTACATTTTATGGGAGTTCCTATAATAATTCATCCCAAGTTTTGTTTCTTTGCCAAATTGAAAGGCTAAAGATATATAAGGAAAAATGAGTTGCAGGATGCAATGCAATTGAAATCAGAGCTATATAAAGAAATGGAAATGTTTGCTTAGGAGAAACCTGCTGGAGAAGTTGGTAGGAGCTGTTTGACATCGCTGCTGAAGCGCATGGTGAGCTGTAATTTCTACAGGCTTTCACAAATATTTCTGTCTTCCCTCCACAGCCAGGACTTAATTTATTCCTATATTCTTTGACAAATCATTCAACTTTTTGCTGATGCGATGGATGGGAATTGGGTGATTCTGTGCAGTCAGAGTCTGTGCCCATTAATCCAGCTCTGAAACCAAGAATTGCCAAATTACCCCAGCGCTCTCACTGTGTGACTGCTGAGCTCTATGTTTCTGGGCCAAGGGATTTTTGGTGGCAGCCAAAGGTCGGGGTGCAGTAGGTGTGCCCTGCTCTGTGGTAAACAGGAGGCTCATGCAGTGCCTTTGTCATTTCCATGATGACTCCTGGGGTGAGGACACACAGGAAGAGGGGACGATGCGCTGGGCTGAGCAGCTGGGCTCCAGTTGCACCACATTCCTCCAGTTCACGTGTGGCCTCTGGCTTTTATGCCAAGCAACTGCATTTGGTTTTGGTTTGCTTTGGAAGGAAAACAGATATTTCTGCTTGACTACAGAAGCAGCAGCCAGTGGTTTTGTTGTTCTAATGCTAATGTCATCTGGAAGGGTGGTTACACACTCTCTGAATCCAGAGGTAGTCACCAAGCTTTCAGATTTCAGCACTCAAAGGAAAAAAGTGAAGCATTTTGAAGTTTTACCTGAAATCAAATCTGCAGAGTAACAGAGGGAAGTGCAAGATGTCGTCCTGTCAAGGCTCAGTGTGCTATTTTTTCTAAATAAAGCTTAGATGTCCCTGAAATAAAGGTAAAATCATAAAATCACATGGTTTGGGTTGGAAGGGACCTTAAGGACCATCTAGTTCCAACCACCTGCCATGGGCAGGGACACCTTCGTGCCCCGTTCTGCCTGGCCTTGAACACTTCCAGGGATGGGGCATCTGGAAATATCACAGCTCTGTTAGGATGAAATTGTCAATTCTACATGTTGCAGAGGAAAAGAGAATAAATTGTGGAACAGTAAGGGGGGCAGAATGGGGCTTCTGCATACTCAAAGGGTGAAAACACAGGATGATGAATCCTAAAAAAATTCCTTTGTGGTCAGTTCTCTGCAGTTCCCATACCCCAGAATCCAGTGAAGCAGAGCTGAAGCAAGACTTTTGGGTCATGGACTATGTAAGATAGTACTATTAATTTCTCCAGTGACTGAAGGTTTTTAAAGTACTCTATGTTTTTTGTAAGACACAAAATACTGCTCTTGCTAAGCTATAAATCTAGAAGTAGCAATAATTTGCTTACAAGTTTGATAATTCAACACTCTGATGTTTCTCCAGCTTAGAGGTTCTGTTGCAATTCCAGTGAGACACATGCTCTAGAATTTTGCAAGAGTTTTACACATTTAGCCATTACTTCCCAAGATGAAGACAGATAGCTGAGGTTTGGAGAATCCCCAAGCTTCAATTTTATTATCTTTTTCAGACAACTTACAGTGCTGTAATTGTGTAAAATATCAATAAAAGAATTTAATCTCTTCCAGGTTTTCAGACAAGAAAGAAAGGCTGATGCATCTTAAAACCAAACAGAGAGAATTCCAAAAACAGTAAGTTGTATTTATTAAATTGATATAAAAGCCAAGAGATCTCATAAAAGGAAACAGTCTCTTTAACACACTGTTGCTGGAGACAGACAGAGTCCAGATAGTCATAAAACTTTCAATCATGTTTTTTCCTCTAGTGTTTTGAAGGCCATGGAAGGGAAAGAAATAACTGATCAGCTGGTGAGTTGCTCCAAGTGTCCCATGGTTTTTAAACTCTCTAAATTCCTAGATCGCATAGTGTAAAGTTACAGTTTACCTTGAGGGCATTGTGTTGCTTTCCCAAAGAGCCTGTTGTAAGCAAAACTGAAATGGGCTCTGCAAGCAGAGTGTTCCAAGCTGGCTGAATTTTTCATTTCTCACTAGATATTTGTTCAATAACTTATTTTACCGATTGACTTTATACTAAGCACTCGTTTTGTTTGTGGCATTCTTCTGTGCACAAAACGCTGTATGAAATATTTAGTTGCTTGATCCATTTAAGAGCATCCTGCTACTTTTGCACTAAAGCTGCTGGCTTTGTTGTTAGTCATTAGTTCAGCGTGTTTGAAGTCATTTGTGCCCTAGAGTTGCTGAATGTTCTTTTTCAGAGGTGGAAAATAATGTCTTGCAAGATGAGGATTGAGCAGCTGAAACAGACCATTTGCAAAGAAAATGATGAAATGACAAGACGTGAGTAATGCCTCTGCTTTTGTGATGTGGAAAAACGCGCTGTGCCTTAGAGTGAAAAATCAATTGAGGTGAATTTGAGCATTAGTTTTTTAAAAAATGGTGAATTTCCAAACCATCGCTTCCTAAATCAAGTTGAAGGCAAATCGGTGAGTGGATTTTGGCCTTTTTATGCTTGGGTTTTAATTAGCAAACAGCAGACATTATTCAGCTGGATGGAGATGGTTTTGCAACAGCTTTAAGAGCAAATGCTTAGCAGCCTGTGACTCTGGCTGTGTCCCTAGAGATTGCTTTATTCAGTGTAGTGTTTCTGATAACTTCCTCTTGATAAAGAGGAGCAAACAGCTCTGCAGCTGTCACAGATTTCATGAAACTGCTGAATTTTAACCCACACCTGTCTGAAAACCCTAAAATCCTACTTGAGCAAGAGTCACTGAAATATGGTGTGGGCTGGAGAGTTGCTTCATTCAGAAACCTCAGTTTTTGAAACTCATTAGATTGTTTTACACTAAATGTGCCAGGTCATTTTTCAGAAGAGAATGTGCAGCTGTGCTTACAACCTATGTGCAAGGGAAGTAGAGGAAGCATATTCAGAAGCATATTGATTGAATCTGGAATATTTTTATGGCTTGAAATTCAAGAGGAGTCATACAGAGAGTAGAAGCAGAGGCATAATCTGAGAATAGTCATAAAGGATTAGCATGGGCTTGGGGTGAAAAATCAAAAAAAGGCTGCGATGCAAAATGATTTTCAATTAATAAGGAGGATGGATAGTAACAATAGGAAATGTATGATAAAGAAAAGGTGAAGGAGTAGACAAGTGTGTTAGTTAACAGGAAAGAGAGCAAATAACAGTGCAGAGAAGTCTGAAGCATTCAGTGCTGCCTTTGCTTCATCTTCCTGCAAAGAAAATGTGATCAGCTGCTTAGCC
The DNA here is from genome assembly GCF_000738735.6 of Corvus cornix cornix. Classification (NCBI taxonomy): domain Eukaryota; kingdom Metazoa; phylum Chordata; class Aves; order Passeriformes; family Corvidae; genus Corvus; species Corvus cornix. The sequence goes on along the minus strand of NC_046335.1, from coordinate 3,351,398 downwards.
TGGTTAAATTTTCCATCATGAGAGGACTGCAGGCTAAGGAAAGGAAACAAACAGCTGCATATTACTTTGCTTTATGGAACCCAAGGAACAAGCTGAAGTAGTCTGTGGAGCACTCAGGAACACATGAGGGAGTGAGGATGTCTGAGGAAGCTGAAAGCAGTACCTGCTTTCAAAGGGTGCAGGAAGGAAGAACCTCACACTGATGACACAGGCATCCTGTTACAGACATGGGGCAACTTTGCTGGTAACTGGAAGATAAGGTGGTTAAATATAGGCATCACTTGGTTGTGATACTCATGTCAAATTCATGTTTTGTTATTTATGTCGTGGTTATGATATTCATGTCAAATCAACCCCATGCCTGGGGAACAAGTGGTGCAGTGGAGGATGAAGCAGAAGCTGCACATAAGTTGGATTTGGGCACTGCCTGAAACTGTCTTGTGAGCAAACCAAGACATTTGCTCTGGGTGTAACCCCTGCAAGGTCATCACAAAAGGTTAGGAAAGCTGCGTTCAAAGAGCGGTGACACTGGTCCAGCTGAGGAGGTGAGACAGGTGGAGCTCAGCAGGAGCCAGTTCCTGGCCCAGTTCTCTTCAGTATTTCCCATAATAGCTCAGTAGAATAGAGGGTGGAATGGAGAAAGCCAGGCTGGATGGTGAAATGCCTTCTGTGGAGACCAGGACCAAATTCAAAATCATGCAGATAAATAGACAACATCATCTGAAAAGGACGAAGTCAAGGCACACGCTGTTGTAAAGAGAAACAAACCCAGAATGGGGGATGGTGGTGAGATTTGGCAGGAAAGGATCTGGGGAATTGCAAATTAAATAAAAGTTATCAATCTCGTGGTGCTCCAGAAAGGCTCAGGCCTCTTTCTGGGTTAACTAAAGTAAGTGCTGTATTTAAGATGGAAGCAGTTATCCTGCTGTGCCAGGTATTGCTATTGCTTCAGTGGAAGTCTGGTGTCCAATTTAAACAATTTAAGAAAGATACAAATCACGTGAAGAAAGTCTGAGTGTTGGGAATGAAACAGAAAGAATGGCTAAGAAAATTCATGTTTGGTTTAGAGAAGAGGAAGTTGAAGAAAAACAAGCTTTTCAGTAGATAGAAGATTATTATTATGGAGAGTATGACTTTTTGTCTTTAGCCTGTGAAGAAAGGAGAAGAGGAAATCAATGTGATTTTGAGGGATTAGTCACCTTTTCTCAAAATGCTCTGAAGGTGGCAGAGTGTTAGGACCAACCAGGGAGTGAAGTTCTCCATTTTCCTATTCTTCTGTGGAATTTATTGTCTGCAACTCTTGCAACTTCTCTTGATTCACAGTGAATTTGGTTAGATGTGACTTAAAAACTGAGCTAACTATTGCCCAACTGACCTATTGTTAGCTCAGTTGCTTTTGGAGAGAGACCAGAAATGAATTTTAGCTGTGAGTAGCCAAATAGATCAGGAAACCAACTTGGTCACTCTTGGGCCACATAAAAAGTGTGAAAAAGTTGTTTATCTTCTCTTGGATGTGGCACAGTTTAATTTTCTGAAATAAGAACGATTTCTAGAACACTGGGTTCCTGCTTTTGGAGCTGACTCTCCTGGAGACCTCAATAATTGGTGCTTAAAATAATGTTTTAAAATCTGTGTGTTTGCCTTCTTTCTGTGCAGAACAGTTCAAGGAGACAGGCTTGCAAATACCTGGCAGAGCTCTCTGGGCAGAGATCAGTGTGCCTGGGCTTGCATTTGTCAGGCAGTGCAGGTGGGACACAGTGGTGTCCTGAAATACCCCTGGGAACAGATTTTTAATCACCTCATAAACTGGGTCATAAAGCAGAGGTGCTGTGCAGAGAGCAGGACAGCTGTTTGTGCACTGGGACTGCTGAAGAGGAAACGTGAGTTCAGTGTCTCCCCTGCTCCCAAATAATTGCTGTTGGACCTGCAGGGAAGGGAGTTCACTCTGAAAAAGTAGCCTTTCAAGTCGAACATGAATGTGAAAATTGAACAGATGGACATTTTCCTCCTCCTTTGTCTCTTGTTCTTTATGCAAAGGGAGAGTTTGGGAATATGAATGCAAGTGTTAATTGATTTTGTGTTGATGTTACAGGACTGCTTAAAGGAAAAGGGATTTGCAGCTGACACATAGGGATTCTTGGTATTGCTCAGAGAAAAGTGGATTTTTCTACTGCTCCTCTACCAAGGGTTATTTATTTAAATTATAACAGGGGCCACTTATTTATATTATATAAACCTGAGGATTATTAGTTCTTACCTGCATGGAGGAGCTCTTCTCACCTCCTTTAATTTGGGACTTTGCATCTCCCACATACCAGATCTCCCTTCCTACCAGACACACCGTGGATTGCAGCAGATCAGATGACTGGAATGGTTCCTGATGTTCAGAGAGAGCAGCATCTGTGTCTGCAGGGGCAGGCACGCTTCAAATAGGGCACATAGAGAGTTTTAAACATGTATTTGGGAAGAGCACAGGAAATCTTTCCCTGAGCTTTTAAAAGACAGAGGTGTCTGACTCTCTCTAGCACCATGTTTGTGGAGCATTACCACAGCCAGTTATTTTATAGCAGAATCAGCAGACCCATAGGATCATCGAGGTTGCAAAAGACCTTAAGATCATCAGGCCCAACCTTGGATGCTTCAAGATGCTCTTGCAGGGTATTTTTCCAAGCCTCAGCGTTCCTGACACGTGGAGTGAATCCAGGCAGTTCAGCACTTCAGCAATGAGCACATTTCCCATTTTGTGAGTGGAAAGGGAGATAGCCAGTGTTCCCTGTGGAAACAAGGAGCCTGCACTGCTGGGATCCAAGTGCTGTAAGAGCACATCCATGAGTGAAGCCCAAATAACCCACACTAACAGCAGCAGAGGTGCCAGAAATGGTGACTGAAGATGCTGTCTGCACTTGATTTTGGCTGCAAGCAGGGCAGGGCTTTTTTGGCCAGCATGATGCAAACATGTACAGTCAGGCTATTTCTGTCAGGATGATTACCTCAGGAGTTTAATTAAAGTGGGAAATCTTGGTTTTTGTGCTCCAAATCCAAAAATAGCCGGGTAAAAGATAGGGAAAGAATAATCCCAATTGCAGTCTCTTTGAAGATCTTCACAGGAGATTAAAAAGTTGTACCACTGAGCAGCTGGAAGATGTTAATAGTTTAGCAGGGTTTTCTGTTTTAAGCTGCCATAGATCTAGTTTTCTATAAATATTAATAAAGCTTTTCTCAAGCTTTTCTTCCAAGCACCTCCCAGCTCCTTTTGCAAGGGATAACATCTGCTGCCGTTCTCACAGACACGGAGGGGCTGCTGAGGATTAAAGAGGAGAACCAGAAGCATTATCGCAGGGCTCAGAGGCATCAGGAGAAGAAGGAGAAGATCCAGAGGCACAACAGGAAGCTGGGAGACCTGGTGGAGAAAAAAACCTACGACCTGAAATCCCAGTATGAGCACTTGGCAAACCTCCGTCGGTCGCACATCCTGGAGCTGACCTCGGTCATCTTCCCCATTGAAGAGGTGAAGACAAGCATGAGGTATGGCAGGCTTGTCCTTTTGGGATCATTTTGCTTGGGTTTAGACACGCAGAAGAGAGTTGTGTCAATCTAAGGTATGTGCTCTGGCTCCCTTAGGATCTGTGGGGAGGAGGAGGGGGAACTGTGTTCTCACCCAAAGACAAAGGTCCAGGATAGAAGAATCTGAACCTGGAGGTGCTTGCGTCTCCCCACTGAGACATCTGAGCTGTGTGTCCAGTGTTAAACTTCCTTAAAATATGGATGCCCCATCCCTGGAAGTGTTCAAGCCCAGGCTGGACGGGGCTTGGAGCAGCCTGGGATAGTGGAAGGTGTCCCTGCCCATGGCAGGAAAGTTGGAATGAGATGGGCTTTAGGGTCCCTTCCAAACCAAACCATTCTAGGATTTTACCATAATAGGTAATTAAAAATGCCAGAGAAAATGAAAGTAGTTTTGGGACTGAGGATTTTGCAGGAGCAATCCAACAACCATTTTGCCCTGAGTGAAATCTGGCTCAGTGCCTGCCAGGTGCGTCTTCGATTCTATTTTTAACCACTTCTTTTCAAACCCTTCTGGGGTCCTGCAGGGACCCTGCAGATGTGTCCTCAGAGAGTGACAATGCCATGACCTCCAGCACTGTGAGCAAGCTGGCAGAGGCACGGAGAACCACGTACCTGTCGGGGAGGTGGGTGTGTGACGACCACAACGGGGACACCAGCATCAGCATCACGGGGCCCTGGATCATCCTCCCCAACAACGGGGACTACTCAGCTTACTACAACTGGGTGGAGGAGAAGAAGACTACACAGGGGCCTGGTAAGGGGCAAAGGCCTGATCTTAGGCAGCTGGGACACTCCAGAAGCTTTGGGTGCCACTGAGGAGCAGGAGACTGGTCCATTTGTTCTCACCCTGAGCCAGAAATAAATGCCAGTATAGGGGTTATAGGAGAAGATTCCCTGCCCAGTTGGAACTAGGTGGTCTTTAGGGTCCCTTCAAACCCAAACCAGTCTGTGATTTTATGATGAGTCTGCTGAAATCTTATTTTGCATTAAATGCTCTCTGGGATACACAGCACAATGAAATAGAGAAAGTTAATTATTCACAGTTTTGACACAGTTCACATGTCATCATCTTAACAGGAATTCCAAGAATTACTATTTTCTTCCAACTTCTGACAGATTTCACTGGAAATGATTGCTAGGCTGTGCTCCATAGTTAGAAATGACATATTCCAGAGCAGACTCCGGGAACATATTAACACACTCACCGAGGTTTCATTTAAAACAAGGATTTCATGTTGTTTTTATTTCTTTCAGATATGGAACATAATAACCCTGCTCATACCATCAGTGCTGCATTGTGCTATGCAACTCAGCTCGTTAACACTTTGTCTCTCATACTTGATGTAAATCTTCCCAAGAAGCTCTGCAACAGGCAAGTAAAAACACAGCAGGAGAATCAGTGACCTTAAATCAGCTTCGTTTGGGGAACAAAGTCATGAATTGCAACAGCTTTTTTGGTAACATGGGTGGCTCGTGGATTTTTGTGCTGTTTGAGGGGAGGGCTGGCAGGATTTTAGACCACAGTTAACAGTCCCTTCCTTCTTTTTTACTTCCTGAGAGGAAGCCCAACCATCACAGTTGAAAACAACACTTTTCTAGTTGATATATTCAGCATCCTCAAAAGAGAGCTTAAATATGGCAGTGTATGAATGGCACTTTTGGTTTTATTCGACCCCAGTTTTGTGCTTCACAAAATCCCAGCCTGATCCAGCAGCTCTAGAGCAGCTCTGCTGCCTCCTGTGCTGTAGGACAAGGTCCTATAATATGGCATGGCAGCAGTGTAATTCCCAATGGGATAAAACCCCCATGGGAACACACCTAGGAGTGCATTGCATGAACCCCATTTTGGATGAAAGGCGCTGTTAGAATTTTGGTGTCTGTGTGGAGCAGCTGGGATCTGTACAGAAGGAGCTGCAGACCTGGTCAGACTCCCAGGGGTCTCAGATGTGCTGCTGAGATTCTTTTAGGTGTTTTAAAATAGTGGCTGTCAAAGTGAGGGCACAAAACTTGTGTAGGCTTTCAGCTTTTTCCCACTTCATGGCTGTGGGCTTGGAGCCAGAGGATCTTGAAGGTCCCTTCCAACCCAAACCATTCTGTGATTCTCTGATTTTATTTGGGTGTTCAGGGCTCAGAGAAGGAAAAGGTTGGGAACAGGAAATGATGCAGGATTTTAAAGGAGATCTGAAACAGTTTGGCACTGGTGGATCTCTTGAGTTCACTACAGTTCACATCACCTGTCCTGTGGAAACTGGGGAGGCCAGGGCAAGGAGAGCCCAAAAAAGGCTCACAGTCCTGCTAGGTGAAAAATTAGTCTCCTGAGCACTCTAAAACTGGCTGTGGACTTCAAACAAGTGCTCACTGCGAGGATTTTTATTCCAGGATGTTTTAGGAAGCCAGGGCATGGAATGCTGATGCCTCCAGTAAGTGGATTTTCACAGCATTTTGCTTCCTGTGTATTTGTGTGTGTGGTGTTTTAACAGTGAATTCTGTGGAGAGAATCTCAGCAGACACAGGTTCACGCGGGCAGTGAAGAAGCTGAATGCTAATATCCTTCACCTCTGCTTCTCTCAGGTAGGGGGGTGCATATTTGATATCTTTAAATAGCTTTTAAAATATCAGCTGTGCCTGCTGGTTTCCTTCAGGACCTGATGATGGTTTTTTTTTTCCTTTCCACATGTCAGCATGTAAATTTAGATCTGTTGCACCCCCTGCATACCCTCAGGAACCTCATGTACCTGGTCAGCCCAGACACTGAGAACTTGGGCAGGTAAGAAAAGCAAAATATGAACTCTCCTGTGGCTGAATTCCTTTTGAATTTATGCCTTTGCCTTGTTACTTATGAGGGAAATTCTCTTCTGCTGTGCCTATAGATCAGTCCTCAGCACAGAAATCGGGGTAGTTCCAGGAGGAGGCAAAACAGGACAGAAAAAGGGGGCTTCTGAGTAGGAAATCAAATTTCACAGACGTGTGTTTGCTGTGCTTCTGCCTATGGCAGGCTCAGCTGGAGGCTTTGCAGCTGATGATGGACTTATTTCCCCTACACCCAGGAGCAGGAACTCCTTCCCTCCAAGGAACAGCAGCACAAATGCCAGGTAGCCTTGCCATGCTCCAAGTGTGACCCTGCCCACGCCTTGCCAGCATGCAAATACCCGAGAGCATCCAGTAATACAAACCCTGAGAAGAATCCCAGGCAAACCTTTCTCAAAATACTTCCAGTCACTGAGCTGCCTAGACCAAAGTTGACCCTTCAAATAATTTTCATTTATATGTAAATTAAGATTAAAGACAACTCTTCTCTTAGCTTAGAACACGATGAAAAGAACGTCAGCTCTGGCCTGCACACACCAGGTTTAATAATTTGTTTCTTTTTTCACAAGTTAAATATAAGAAAGCAAACAATACTGATTTCCCCATTGGGATAATCCAGACACAAGTCACTTGTGCCCAAACTGTCTGCAAACATTTGTTTGATGTGCCTGGTGCTTTATTCGCCCCTTAAGCACAGCAATGTTCCAAAATCTACTCTTCTGCTTTGTTCTCGTGTACGGATCTGGTTTCATTCAAAAACCTGCAGTGCCACTCAGAGGAACTGTCTGTTCCCACTCACCTTGTGTTCTCTGGATATATCCCTACTGATTCAGCCCAGAGACATGGGCAACCACATCTTTGGAAAGGATTTTGGACAAAAATCTGTGCTTGCTGCTGCTTGCCTAAAAACAAGGACAGTGCTGGAAATACCCAGAGGATGAAGAGCTGTGTCCTCAAAGGAAAGCAGCTGCTCTAAAAGGTCCAGGGGTCACAGTGGGCACCTGTGCAGGTGTCACAGAGCTCCAGATCCATCAGCTGGGTCCAGATAGTAAAAGAAAGGGTTACAGGAGAGTTGGATAAAATACCCACAGACTGCTGGAATGGCTTTACAGACACCACTGGGAGCAGAGTCTGAGCTGCTTGAAATGAGGCACATGCACTTTACAGAGACATTAATTACCCACAGGAATGAAGGTGGGGATTCTGTTTCCTTCTGTCATCCTCTCAGGGCTGGATGAGTTTCTGGAATGGATGCTGTCATCAGGCAGGAGTTGCTGGGCTCAGGACAGGGAGAACGGGTGGGACGCAGTGGCCTTTGTTAGAGAGGAGGTCACTTGGGATGATCTCATGGTCCCTTCTGGCCTCAGCCCTGATGACTCCCTTCTTGTGTTGCCTTGTTAAGCAAAAGGCTTTGCCAGGAGGCAGCGCTCCCATTCTTTTCCAGATTATGAAAGAGGAGTGTTTGCCTTTAATTTCTCAGCTGGCTGCAAAGTTTGCAGCAACCAGCTCTCTTTATTTTCCTTTAGATACCTAAGCTTGTAGTTGCCTGACAATCTCCTTTATATGCTGCTGTTTTCATATGCTTATAATTTTACCAAACTTTAATTATCTGCATTAATATTTTCCATTATAAATCACTGCTTTAGGCTCCTTCTCCCACTAAGGCTGGAGAAACTCTTGCTTGTGCTAAATGGTTACTGTGTTTAGTGGTTGGACACGGTGATCTTGGGTGTCTTTTCTAACCCAAATGATCCCATGATTCCATTAAATTCTTGCTCACGTTCACTGGGCAGTTCTGTGGCTTGGAGTGAACTCAGTCAGGGATGCTGCTTGCTGTGGGGAATCCGCCTTTTTCCGTGGAATACAGGCAGCCCAGAGCAGTGGGATGGGCAGGATGCAATCGCTTCTCCCACCAGGCAGTGGCAGCAGGGAACTCGGAGTCACAGCCCAGGTGGGTTTGGGCAGATGCAGCCCATGGCCCTGCTCAGAGCAGAGCCAGTGCTCAGGACTGGAGCATCTCCCTGCCCAGGAAAGGCTGAGGGAGCAGGGGCTGTCCAGGCCCTCAGCCCTGTCTTTCAGTGTCTGCAGGGAAGGCTCAGAGATGGACCAGGCTCTGCTCCGTGGGGCCCACCAATGGCACCAGAGGAGCGAGCAGGAGCTGATGCCCACGAGTCCCACCTGAACGTGAGGAAGAACTTCCCTGTGCAGTGACCGAGCACTGGAACAGATTGAGCAGACAGGGATGTGGAGTCTCAACCACTGGGGATATTCCAGAGCTGACTGGACACAATCCTGTGCCATGTGCTCTGTGATGACCCTGCTGGAGCAGGGAAGTGGGACCAGATGAGCCACTGTGGTGACTTCCAACGTGACCCATTCTGTGATTCTGTGTGGTGGGGTTTGCATTGTCTCCAGGGGAGACCACGCAGCCTCTCAGCCTGTTCCAGTGTCTGGCCAACCTCAGAGTGAGAAAGAGGTTGAGGTGTTGCTCAGGGCAGAGTGGGAAGTCTCCACTGGTGAGCTGTGCCAGACCTGTGAATCGTAGCTACACCCCAACAGAGCTGAGCCATCTCAGCCTGGCCAGGGCTGGTGTTGGAAATTAAAGCTGTTCCACATCAAGCCGAGATTCCCACCACTGGAGCCCTGAGTTATCACCAGTAGCTTTCTCTGTTGTGTGTGTGTTTCCCTACCCCTGCCAGAGCAGAACTGCTCTCCCACCGTTCCTGCTCCGTGGGCTGGAACCCTGTCCCTCCCTTGGCCAAGTGTTTGTGTTATGACCGTGGTGACACAAAGTTCCCTCTGCAGTTTCTCTGCCCAGCTGATAGAGACAGGGGCATTTGATCTCTGCTGTGCCCATGGCAGATGCCCCACAGGGTGCTGTGGGGCACCCAGGGCTCACCCCAGCAGAGAGGACAGAGGGACTGATGGGTCAGTGTTGTGTCCTCACCCCCAGGTCCGGCCCCTTCGAAATCAGCGCTGACCTGGAAGACTCCATGGAATTTGTGGACCCCAGCGCGGCGGGCGAGACGGACGAGAGCGGCGATGAGCACGTGAGCGACGAGGAGACGGACCTGGGCACGGACTGGGAGAACCTGCCCAGCCCCAGGTTCTGTGACATCCCCTCGCAGCAGGTGGAGATGCTGCAGAGCCAGAGCACCCAGGTGTCCCAGCCCATCGCCAGCAGCAGCGCGGGCGGGATGATCTCGTCCGCCGCCGCCTCGGTCACCTCGTGGCTCAAGGCCTACACCGGGCACCGCTAGCGGGCACACAGGAGCCGTGCCAGGGACCTCTCCCCGACTGTGCTGTAGTCAACCTTTACCTATTCAGTTAAGTAGTGCCTGGAACAAAGGAAAGGTCAGACTTTCGTTTTGTAAACCGGAGAAAACCTTTTTATTTACCCAAGATGACTGTGACGGCCCCGTTTTGTAAATTAGCTCCGTGCTCCCGACGGATTCTGTGAGGGCACTTTGTGTCTCGGTTCTGTCTGCATCGAGGATTGTAAAAGGACCCAGCAACCTCCAGCTCTACTTTCTGAAGAAGAAACAGATTTTGGAGTGTTTGGATCGGGATGTGAGCGCAGGGAAGGCTGCTCAGGGCGCGGTCTGGACAGTGGTGCAAATGCAGTTCCCAATTTCTTAACTCCTTACAGGGTTTTTCCTTTGTGTGTGTGTGTGTGCGTTTTAAATCTGTCTTGCATAATGCAAAAATGCGTATTTCTAAATTTTTTTCATTCAGGACATGAAAATTATGCATTTTTAACATGTTTTCTAATCTCTGTTGCCATATTTTTAATACAAACAATTAGCATGGACAGGGAATTCACAAAGCAAATTGCTGTTGTTTTAGATTTGGTTGTGGATCTTTACCCAGTTTTGCCATAGAAAACTGGCTTGTTTCATGCTGTTTCCACTGGTAGGTGTAGAAGTTTTGTGTTGTGCTGTCTGAGGCACACAGGCTCTGTACTCTTACTACCATACACCAAAGAAACACTGGACGTTCTCTTGCTAGACCCACATTCGATGCTGATACAGAATTGCACTGTTGCAATAATGCCCATCCGTTACCACACCACATTGCCACTTTTTAGCATTAGAAACACCTCATTTCAAGCCAGTTTGGTGAAGTCACACGCTCTCCACACTACATGTGTTTTTAACCCTATTTTATTTTATGTTCATGGTGGGGTTTGTTGTTTACTCACTGCCAAGAAATTGGTTTGGTTCCCGTGGTGCAACTGGCTCAGGTTCCTCCTGGAACCCCAGGAGGGTGGGTGCTGACAGGTGACTTGGTGAGCAAGGGCTCCTCCTCTCCCTCTGCCTTGCAGGACAGGGCCCTCCCGGGTGGTTTGCTCAGCAGAGCTTCCAACGTTTACATTTAGAGCTGGGACAGTTCCCCCACAGGGTCAGCCCACGTCAGAGCCTCCTCGAGGGAGAATTTCTGCCACTGCCCCGCAGCTTGTGGGGACACAGCAAGGCTGTGGGGAGTGACACAGAGGCCACATCCCTGCCTGATCCCAGCTCCAGGGCTGGCTTTCCCAGCCCCTTCACGGGGTGTTTTGTGGTTAGCTCTGTTCCTCTCCAGCCCAGCCAGCGCTGCCTCTGTCCCCACCCAGGAGGGGTGGGAAGCCAGGTGTGGCAGTGCCACCCCTGTGCCCCATGCCAGGGGCCCTGCTGAGTGTTGTGTCACCCACCCCTCCATGGCAGCTGCTTCTCTTTAGCCCTGAGCTTGGGCATCTGTTGTCAGTAGTTTCTTTTAATTTTTCTTTTTATCTTTTTTTTTTTTTTAAACCAAAGACCCTTAACTCCGCGGAGTCAGACACGACCACCCTCACTGCTGCCGCTCCTCTGCTCTAAGAGTTGGGTTTGTTTTAGGAGAGCAGCCCAGGCCCCTGGACTGCTGCAGCCTGATGGGGGCCAGTGCCCCCAGCCCCGCTGCCAGGCCGAGCCCGAGGGTTTGGGCTCTGTTGGCTCACGGCACTTTATCACTCACAGCTCTGAGCAACCAGCACACGCCAGTATTGGAAACTGGGCTCACAGCCCAGCCCCTTCTGCTTCCCCGTGTATTTTGCACTGGACCCCACCATCTAAATACCTTTTTGTTGTTGTTTTTTAATAGGCATTTCAGTCCCTTTTTCATTGCTGCCTTTGTGCTTTGAGCCCCGGAAGGTCAGGCCATGACTCAGCTTCATGCACTGTCACTGAACTTAGGGAAAGAAAACCCAACACAATAACTTTTCTAGAAGCCATATACTTCCTTATCCATGTTTTCCACAATAATTTATTTGCAACCCTGTCATACTCTGAGAGTGCACAAGGGCACCGTGAGGGTGTTCAGATGCATCAGGGTGGGGCTTTTCATGGAATGGTTTTTTTTTGTAACAGAACACAAGGTTGTGGTGGCTTTTTTAAAAGTGTTTTGCACATGTGTAGCTGAGGAAGAATTGTGTGTGTCCAAACCTTGAGTGCAATCACCAGGATTCGTTTTCCAGGTTGTTTGGGGGGGATGGGGGAGGGAGGGCAGGAATATATGTAATTATAGATATTTGAAGGCAGCCAGCTGAGAGTTTACAAAACATTTTGCATAGCATGAACGCGGGAATTTCAGTTCAGGCTGGGACTTCTGGTCATGACCAGTGACCTGGGGTGGCCAATTTGGGCTGCCAAGGAAGAGCCTGATTTTGGGGGCCAGCCCTGTGCCGAAAATCAGGTGCCTGTGCAGGGTCTCGGGTGGGACACCCAGGGGTGGCTTTGTCACCTGCGGAAACTCGCGGTCCCTCTCTCGCAACTTCCGGACTTAAGATGTAACTAAACACAAATGGTTTGGTTTGGTTTTTTGTTTTTTTTTTTTTTTTCCTTCTAAATTTTATTGTATTATTGCAATAAATCTTTAACAGTAATTTTTTTAAAGTTGTATATTTATGACTGTTACTTCTGTGTGGTTTGTTTTTCACCGTGCTGGGCAAAGTACATGAGAATTTCCAGCCTTCAAAGCATCACAGGGACCAGACCTGTTACAGTGCAATCAGTTGTACAGCGGTGGAATAAGCAATACCCATTCTAAAAAAATACTCTTACATAAAATAACTGCATCTCCATGGGAGCAGGGGGTGGAGTCCTGCACAGCACACACACACACACACACACACACATCCCTCTATGTACATGTAAACGGATAAACCTCTCAGGTGAGCCTGGCTCCGGGCTGCTCCTGTGCTGGGTGATGTTTCTGCAGGTGGTGGATTCCTTCTGCATGCAAAGGGCTCCTCGTTACAAGGTCATTTCAGGATGCAAGAAGGTATCTCTTGAAGTTTGGAGTTATTAAAGTGAAGCAATGTCAGAGCAACAGGGATGGGAAAGGGCCCAGCAGGCTCTGCCCAGGGGCCCTGGTGGCCTGGCAGCCCACGGTTCACAGGCTGCTGGATGATTGAGGAGAAACACCCCCCCCCACTCCATTTTTGGTGACATATCTGATGAGGAGGGCTGATGGCCCTGTGATTCCTGGCTGCTGGACACTCAGGAGTGGAAGCAGCAGCCACCTGGGGCTCCTGCACACAGAGCTGGGGCAGTTCATGGCCTCGGTCACAGCACAGTCAGGTCATGGCCACGGGCAAAGCAAAGTCTGGGGCCGAGCTCAGCTCGTGCAGACAGAATGCTCGCACCACTTCTGCTTAAGCAGGGCCAGCAGCAGGAGCTTTTGCCCTCTGCCCACTCTGGTTTGTGGCAGGAGAGCAGCCTGGTAATGCCCCGAGTCCTGTCCCTGCACCAGGACTGCCTGGACCAGCCAAAGGCAGGAGGGAAGGAGAAACAGCCCTGAGTGAGGCTTCAGCACCATTTCCACCGTGCAAGAAGTGGGAGTCGAGACACAGGTTGGATCTGTCAGTGCAGTTTTGTGCAGGTGTGAAATCCCAGAATGATTTGGGTTGGAAGGGACCCTAAAGATCACCTTGTTCCACCCCTGCCATGGGCAGGGACACCTTCCACTATCCCAGGCTGCTCCAAGCCCTGTCCAGCCTTGGACACTTCCAGAGATGAGGCAGCCACAACTTCTCTGGGCAACCTGTGCCAGGGCCTCCCCACCCTCATTATGAAGAATTCCTTCCCAATATCCCATCCATCCCTGCCCTCTGGCAGTGGGAAGCCATTCCTCCTTGTCCTGTCCCTCCATCCATTGTCCCCAGTCCTCTTCCAGCTCTCTTTAGGCCCTGGAAGGGGCTCTGAGCTCTCCCTGGAGCCTTCTTTTCTCCAGGTGAACATTCCCAGCTCTCCCAGCCTGGCTCCAGAGCAGAGGGGCTCCAGCCCTTGGAGCAGCTCTGTGGCCTTACCGAGAGTTCCAGGGGCTGGCAGGGGGCAGATGCCGCAGGAGAGGACTGGGTCCAACACAAGGAACTGAGCTCTGCTGCAGCATCCCAGGATTTTTCCCCAGGGAACAGGGCTCAGCAAAGGGAAAAGCTGCTGCAGAAACAGCCAGGATGGAGCAAGAGCCCAACCGCAAGCCTCAGCCACAGGCAGCTTTCTCAGTGCTGTCCATGCCAGGAGAGCCCCAGAGCTTGATGAAAACTGGAAGCTTATGGACAATGGAAATGTTATTACAACTTCTTTGCAGGCCTATCTGGAAATTCAGTCCAGACACTCCAAATGCTCCCAGGCAGGGAAGCCAAGCACATGGTGCAGTCCTTCATCCTCAGTTCTAAACACTGAACTTTGTAAATCCAACACTGGATTTTTTTTTTTTTTAATTGCTTCTTAGGAAAAAAAAAACCAACATTCATCAGACCTTGGCTTCTCCCTGAACCATCCCTTAAGGAAACAGAAATCTGCATTTTACAACGTTACAGGAAAAAAAAGCCTGCAGGCAGCTCAGCATGGCAACACTCGGAACCAACCCACTTCTGGACGCAAAAGCTTGCTCTGTGAAACAATTTTTAACAGCAGTGCTGTGCAGGAGGGACAGTTCCAGCAGACAACGTAATAAATGATGTATAAACCAGCCCACGCTCCCCAGCCAGCCTGGGGGGAGGGCACGGATGGGGTAGGGTAGATAGCAAGTTGTCCTCTGGATTTCCCTGCTCCAAGAACAAAATAGCCTCATGATATTATTTTATCCTCGTTTCCCCCCTTGTTCAACAAAGGTGACCAAAATCTCACACCCTGTTCCAAATAGAATGACCTCACTGGCCCCTTATCTAATTACAAAATATTTTCCTCTGCTGCTCCACTCCAGCCTCGCAGGGACTTTCCTCGCTGCTGTCAAGCCTCAAGTTTTCCAGAGTCTTGGGTGGGGGGGCAGGAAAGCAGCTTCTTTCCCCTTGCCCCTAACCAAAATGAAGCTGAAGGCCTTTGATGCCGAAGGCTTTGGCAAAACAACAGCCTGGAAGTTGTTTTGCTGCTGGTCCGGGTGCAGCCGAGGGAGCAGATGGAAGTTTGGGTGAAGCCTGTGCCCCGTTAGAGGATGAAGTCGGGGATTAAGGAGAGATCCTGATTTCCCTCTCCCTCTTCCCAGCCGATTACAAGGCGGCCACACCCTTCTTTTAGATTCCTAATTTCATTCCTCCTGGTTGTCATCATGTCTGCAGTGCAGGGAGGCTGAGCAGCTCCGGGAGGGGTTGCTGACACCCGGGGGGTGGCAGGAGCAGGTGAAGGCAAAAAATAAAACCAGCACATCCTTTAAACCTCCCTGCAAAGCCTGAGCTCACCAAGCCCACATTTCAGGCTGCCAGGGCTCGATTTTCCTTCTCTCACTGTTAAAGAACAAAAGCATCCGCCTTCAAACCCTCTTTTGTCCTCCTCACACTCCGACAGCAGGCGAGCCACTCCCTGTGATCCCAGGGCAGGTGGAGGTGGGCGGCTCAGCCTGGCCCCCACAGCCAGCAGTTTTCCACACCTTTCTGCTCCAGCACCAAAGGATAGAGAACAGGATGAGCCAGGTGCAGGGCCACCCCATCCCTGCCCTTTCCAGCTGCTCCCTGGGGTTGGCAGGGCAGAGGAAGGCCCAAGATGAGCCCTATGGGAAGGTGGCACCGGCTCTTCTTGCACCAGGTCAGAGATTTTGGCTGCTCCAGCCTGAATGGTGAGAGCCAGGAGTCCATCCGTGCCCTGAGAAGGGGCAGAGAAACAGCAACAGCACCAAGTGGGGGGAGAGAAGGGACACGGCCAGGGCAAGGGCACGGCTGCCACGCTCCCTTTGGCTCCCTGGAACACGGCTGCTGCTCCCCTGACTGAGCTGGACGCGGCTGCTGGACTGGCCAGGGGTCCATTCCCAGACTTCCAAACCATCCACCCTCAGAGGGGTGTAACGGGAGGCTGAGGTCTGGCTCACCGCACGGCAGGACAGGAATGGATCCAGGGAAATTCTCCACGCTCCGCTCCCATTCCGAGTGTGAGGAATCGCCGTTCATCCGACACAAACTCCGCAGGGCCCCTGGGAGGCAGCGACTCACAGCACTGGGAGGAGAGGCCAGGGGCTGCAGCAGAGCAGGGCAAAGCACTGCAAGGATTCTTCTTGCAAGGGAAAAATTCCATACAGAGCAGATAGGAAAGCTTCCAGCACATCACAGAGCCAAGGCACCTCCACGCTCGTCCTGCTGGACCCACACTCTGTCCTCGAGCATCCAGGGAACAGGTCAGGTGCCCACACAAGAGCCAAGAAGCAGGATGACCAGAAAGTGCCTGTTTTTGCAAGCTTTACACACCTAGCACCAGAATTCCCGATGAAAGGAGCCTCTGCTGCATGCAGGGCTGGCAGGAAGGAAAGGAAAAGCTGGAATCTGTGACAGTTACAGCAGGGAGTTCTCCAAGTACTAGAGATTTGGGGGTTTTTTGTTTCCTTGTTAGTAGGAGGACAGGTCTGCTAGAGAAAGCACACTGCACGTCTGAACTACAGCACAGCACCAAGTTTCTGCATTTTTATTTTGGGGCAAAAGTCTTACAAGAGAAAGTCTGGTAAGGCAGATCTAGAATGCACATTTTATTTATGTAAAAAAAGAACCCCAACCAGACAACATGGGTAAGGTAGACAAGAACTTTTTTTATATTCTGACTATACAATAATATTCCTCTCTTTTTTTTTTTTTTTTTTAATCCACTGCCACACTACTATAATGGATCTGCTCTATAGTCTAAGTTTCAGGTTGTCCAGTTAAGTTGTCTGCAGCTTCTTTAAACACGTTGACCTTTACCTATTTAGAGTTTCTTCTCAGAAACATTCATATATTATACAGGATATACAGATTTTGAAACAAGACACTTAAAAACACACACACCTATAGCCGCAACACTGGGATAGCTGCATTGTAGGGTTACCTTGTTCAGCCAGCTGTAGACTCTGTATGTACATAATTAGTTTTTATAGTGTTATTTACAGAGATGGACTAAAAGCTCTCTTTTAATCTAAAAGGTAAAGGCTCTTGTGTTTGAGTATGTGCAGTTTCATAGCCCTGTGAGAAAAAAAAAATCATCACGACAACTATATACACTGTAAACAGCACAAGGCATGAGAATCTTCTTCTCCTCCTCCTCCTCCCCCAAACAATCTCACAGGAAAGTGTGCACTAATATTCCTCTTCCACCTCTGCTCCTGCTCCTCGGGTTTTCTTATGGATGGCGCGGTTAAAGCTGTGGCAGGCAGGGACCCAGTGATTGTCATGGAGACCCAACTTGCAGCCCGGGATGCCCTTCTGGGAGCGGTGGCAGCACATCCAGTAGCCAGGCCCGTAGGGCAGAGCCTGGCAGTAGGGCTTGGGATGCCACCGGCACAGGGACACGTCCCCCTTCACGTATTTCTTCTTGCACTGCTTGCAAGGGTCTTCCCGATAGCGGGGGTCGCGGACCCAGCGCGAGTCCGCCGGCCTGATGTTGTAGTACTCGATGATGAATTTGAAGTAGTAGCAAGTGCATTTTAGGGCAACCAGGCTCCTGGTGGGAAGCAATCCAAAGATTTTCACGATGATGTGGTGAGGCAAGAAGGCCATGTACTGCTGAGGCTCCAAAAGCTGCTGGATTTTAAACCTGGTCTCCAGAAAGTCATGCGAAACCTGCCGCTTTAGGCAGGAAGCATCAAGTACTTGCAAAGCCCCTTCTGTGGGAGGGACAGAAGGGGCCAATGGCTCTGTAGGGACACTGCTTCTGACACATGATCTACCAGATGCCAGAGCATCCTCATCCTCATTTTGGGCTACTTTCCCTGGCTTCTCCTGGGTATTCTCCTGCTGTGGCTGTTGCTCGTGAGCAGCAGGCTGCTCACCCTGGAGGAAAAACAGCCTCCCTGGGAGTGAATCCTCACCAGAACTGGAGCTGGAGTGCTTCTCCTTCCTGCACCCTTTCTCTGTCTTGGTGACTGATATACTGATGCATAAGGGCTCCTTCCTAGCAGGATGCTTTGGGAAAATTACAGACTCTTTCGACGTACAATCAACAGTCGTGTTCTTGCTCTGCAAGGGATCTGGTGGCAGCCTGGCAGCAGCTGGACATGGGGACAGCAGAGCCCTGGGAGGCTCAATCTGTGCTTCAGTGTCATTCCTGCCAGCTGTCATTGCCAACACCGCCTGGGCAAGTCCCGAATTCACATTCCCCACCCGGGTATCCAGCCCCGAAGGAAACGGCTGCTGGGCAGAGGCAGCGCCATCCCACAGCTCGGTGTCACCCAGAGGGCCACAGCCGGCCTCCGTATCCAGCCTCTGCCACCCCTGCCTCCCCCAGCCCATCCCCCTGAGCCGGGACCCCCTTCTCCACCTCTCCCTCAGGCTGGGTGCCACTGGCCAGGAGCACCCTGCCGACATTCCTGCGGAAGCTGTTGTTCCGGGAGAGGCTCCCGGCCTCCCCGCTCGCTCTGCCGCCTCAGGCACTCGACTCCAGCTTGGCCACCATGTCCAGCACGCGCACGGGCTCACCCTGGGGCTCGCCAGGGCCCCGCTCCGCGTGCGCCTCGCACGCTGCGGCCAAGGAGAAGGGGTCTGAGCCGGGCAGGGCGGCCTTGGGCTGGGCGCTGAGCCTGGTGGCAGAGGCGGCCGTGCAGGTCTTGGCACAGTCCACGAGCAGGGCGCTCGCCCGCTGCTCCAGGAACGCCACCATCTCGATGACCGACAGCGAGCGGCCCGGGAACGCGCCCTCCGCGCTGTCACTGCCGAAGTGCACCGAGCAGTGCTCGATGCCGCAGGCGAAAGGCTCCGGCTGGGAGCACCTGGCGTTTGCCTCCCTCATTCTTTCCAGCTGAATTTTGGCTTTTTTAAGATCCACCGATTTTTTCCTGCGTTTGGCCGTTCTCCCGTCGATGTCCCACGTGCTCTTGATTTTCATGGAGCCCGTGCGGGCGTTGCTGCTGCACTGCTGGGCTGCGAAGAAGGCGATTTTCTCCTTGGTGTTGCCAGGTTTCACCACAGCCCAGACATCCAGCGGCCCTTCCCCTTCTTCTCCCTGGTGGATTGTCGCAGACAGGGCGTTCTTCTTCTCCCTGGCACTTGGACCATCCGCTGGGCCTTTCCCGTTCATATTGCACATAGTATTTGGATAAATAATCCCCAGAAGCTTTTGAGATGGAGTCACGAGGGAGGGTTTTGGGAAAACGCTCAGTTTGGTGCAGTTGGCGTATTTTTCTCCTTGTGCTGGTCCCTGGTGGCCTCGCAGGGAATCCTGGCTTATTTCTGGGGATCGCTCTTTCTTCTGTAACTTGAGATATGGCTTTAAGTGCATACCAGAAACCCTGGAAAAACAGAGAGGGAAGAAGTTATAGTTGCAAAATATGCCTGTGTGGAATCAGAGAAGGTGGCCCAGAGCAGGCACCAGCCCACACCTCGAGAGGAACCACATGAGAAAGGAAAAGAGCCACCAAGGTTGCAAAATCCACCCTTGGAGAACTTCCTGCAGTAGGAGAGAACTTCCCATTAGAGAAATCTGTTTCCAGGCAGTTGCAAGGAGAAATTCTAAAGTTTAAGTTGTATCAGTTGTGAAAACATAGCTAGTGGTTCATTCTTGAGCGAGAGCCATCCTTCTGCCTGCTCCTTCCTCAATCCAGTTGCAAGGCACACATAGGTCACAGGGTTTATCTGGACATCAGCTACCACACACACTCCTTTCAGCAGATAAAGCGAGGTTAAAGATCAAAAGGGAAATAAGCAAGAGTAATTCTAATAATCAGAGATCCCAGGGGATATCTAATCTCCTAGCATCACCCGAAATCACAGAGTGGTTTGGGCTGGAAGGGACCTTAAAGCTCATTTTGTTCCACTTCCTTCCACGGGCAGGGACACCTTCCACTACCCCAGGTTGCTCCAAGTCCCATCCTTGGACACTTCCAGAGATGGAGCAGCCACAGCTTCTCCGGGCAATGAAACCTTTCCTTTAGTATATTGATAATGGCAAGTTTGGTGACTTTCCCATAAGGATCCTTATGTTATACATCAGATATGCCCCCAAAAGTGACAGCAGCATAGCATGCAGCTGAGGACACCCACTCTCAAGGATGGGATTTTACAGTCAAGAATTCCAGAGCTGAGAAGGACCCCTTGGATGCTGCTGACACTGCAGCAGCAGCCCTCCTGCAGCAGCCCCAGACTCCTCTGTCCTGTCACACCTCCACAGCCATCTTCTATTCAAAGCTCGGGAACGCTGGAGCCCAGGGCACTGCCACACAGGATGCAACCACCAGGAGACTCCAGGCTCTTCTCCCAAGAGTATCGCATAAGCACATTACAGAACTAACTATAGATTACATTTCCATGGTAATCTTTGAGTTGTTGCACTCAAAGGCCTCCTCTTTGGGGATGATCCGTGCTCGAGAGTTGAAGAGCAGCAGGTTCAATGCCACGTTCATTATGAGCTGACACAGGCACACTCAGGCACTGAACACGCTTCCCTTGAGAGCCAACACCAAGAGAGTTGCTTAAGTATGGCAACTTTGTATGTTTCTAGCCTAAAACCAGCTTTTAACTAAAAACCTCAATTTGTTGGTCTATAAAGTCCAACAAATTTATAAGTGATGCTGCCCAAGCAGAGGAAGCCTCCAGGACTCGGAGCAGCCATGCTGCTTAACCACTGCTTTCCCTGGAGATTTGGTCCCTCCTTCTGGCCCTAATGACAAGAAGGGAGGGCAAGCACAGAGATTTTGGGGAGGTGCAGCAAGAGGAAGGGCTTAGTTCACCTTTCTACACTCCTCTGGTCCAAGCAGTGCTTTGAAGGCCAGGAAGCAGCCACTGGAAAGGCAGATTCCTTCCCTCTGGATTTTTAAGGGAGACCATCACCTGGCTCTTGCAACCAGACAGTGCCAAAACCACCTGCATCTCACCTAAAGACTGTGGGGGTAAGAGATGTCAGTGCTGCAGACACACCTACCCAGTCCCTGGGTTAATTCTCTCCCCCTGCCAATTCCAGCTCGTTGGAATTGGGTCACCTCCCAATTTAGTCTCCTCTGCAAAACGCAACTGAGCTACTTGTTTGCCTCCTCAGTTGGATGCTAAAAACTAAAATAATCTCATAAAAATAGAACTTTGGGGCGTTGAAATGGATGCACGAAGAGAAAAATGGGAAATCAGGACTGCTGGAGTTTGCTTTGGCCTCATTTTTCAAAGGATCTGCCGCATTGTGGTTGTACTTCACAGCAAAGCAGGGTCAGGCCACTGATGTGCCCTGGCCAAAGCCCAGCCCAGAAGAGCAGCAGGTGAAGCACTGCAGCAAACTGCTGCAGAGAACAGTGCCTGCAGCCTTCCCTTCCAGAAGGACATTTCCCAGACTAGAGAGAAAAGCTCCAGTGGCTGCTCGCCACCGTACCCTGGGGAGAAGAGGTGAATGCAATTAAAAACACGACTTTGCATGCTGCAATCTCCTGAGCCAGGAGCAGAAGATCAAATTTCATTCATGAGTTCTCATGCCAAGGTGTTTGAAAGATGAGCTGAGCTTGTTTTTAGAAGGCTTTCGTCAAGCAGTTTTCAGGAATCCAGCAGGACAATCAGCTCGACACCCTTCATTAAGAGAAGCTGCAAATGAAGGTGAGACCAGGTATTGTATGAATAAAAACAGAACCAAACTGGTTACCCCAACAGGCTCAGGGGACATGTTCAGCCAGCAGAGTTGGTTCAGCTGCTCCCAGCTATTCCTGCTCTATGGAGAAAGACAAAGGGTAAAGTTCTGCCTTACCTATTACAGATTTCTTGTTTAAGGTTATATTTCCTCCTGTGTTTCAGTTAGTCCCTGGCTCAGCCAACAATACCATTTCAGGTTGAAAAGTTATAATTTACATAACAAAATTATGCCTTAGTCAGAAGTTTTACTGCCAGAATAATTGCCTCATTTGAATTCAGCATTCAGTTCATTGCACATGTTTTAATGGATCCGGATTTAAAGAAAACCTTCATCTAATAACTTCAGACAGCTGTAAAGAGCACTGCAAACTCCACGAGACCAGCTGCCACCTGCCTCAGAGTTTTCCAGCAGCAGGGAAGAGAACTTTCATTTTAAAAGTCATCTTAGCAGTGGGCCTTACCTGAAAGCGTCACTTGAAAAAAACGAGCCCCCACCTCACACACCCTTTGCTGTGGACATTGAGAATGAACTTTTAGGCAATCACAGCTTCTTCCCTGCACGTCAGCAGCACATTTCATCTCTAGCTCCTAGAATTAGAACAAGGCTTCCCAGCAGAAATTGCTTTGAAGATGAACCAGAGCCCAGTCCCCACCCACAGACTCCCCTGTTTCTCAGTGCTGGCAAGCAGAGAGCTGTGGCAGCTGCAGGTAAGCTTTTAAATATTTAAAGCCACCAAAAATAGTTGTTAAAAGGTGAAGTCACATATTCCCTATGAAACTTCATTCCAGAATAATTCTGTTTGCTTTCCTCCACCCTTTAAGTTATCAAGCTCTCTAATTTTATCTTTAGAGACAACGACTCTTCAGAAGTCCACGGGAGCAAACATAAAAGGTTTTCAATCCCAAATGTGCGGTTTTAAATTGCTGATAGGAGAGAATTCTGCCAGGAATGATCAGCACTGAAACAACGAGCAGTGCTGCCTTTATACTGTTATTCCATCCTTAAGCTGATGAAATAAAGGGGCCAGTTTTTCTATTTCTAATCAGCCGTGTCTGAAAAACAGGATACTTGCACTGCTGGAATGACACTGCTGTTTTCACAAGTCGTAACTACAGCTTGTTTCCACTGTAGTTTTATCAAGTTGGTTACTACACATTGTTGATACAGAAATATATTCCTTTATATGAGCTCAGACACTCACACCCCCCCCTCCTCTCCCCACCCAAGGGAAGACCCATAACCCACTGGTGGACTCCCCATCCCTGAAAGTGTCCAAAACCAGGCTGGATGGGGCTTGGAAGAACCTGGTCTAGTGGGAGGTGTCCCTGCCCATGGCAATGGGTTGGAATGAGATGGGCTCTGAAGTCTTTTCCAACCCAAATCATTCCATGTTTTGGAATGGTGCTGGAAGATTCTGGCCAGCTTGGTTGGCCAAGCTGGCCAGAATCTTCCAGCATCCTTTTGTATCTATGCATGTTCTAAATCACAGCAGCCTTAAACAAGAATATATTTGCTTTAGTGGAAACTCCAAAGTTGGAGGAAAAACTGTTAGAAAAGACTCCATTTTCACAATTCCTTTGTAAGGTCCACAGAGAGCCCTTAATTCCCCTTGTAGCTCCCAGGTCAGGGACTCTGCTGATGCCCTGTGCAGCCAAAAGATTTCATCTGGCCAGCAAGAACAACAACAACAAAAAAGCATAATCTTCACAAGCAGCATATTCACACTGCAAGTTTTCTGGGCAAAGCATCGGAAGGTTTTATTAGGGTGAAAATTTCCATCAAAACCCCCAAGTTTCCTATGGATTTCTCCTTGTAAACACCAACTCCAGTCGACAAAAGCTCCTCGTGTTGCTGACTGCACACCCAGTGCCAACTACAGCTCTGAAAAACCCCTCAGGACATTCTAACACAAGGCAGGGGCCAAAAAAAAAAAAAAAGGGAAAAAAGAAATCAACAACAATAAAAACCCCACACCTCTGGCAAAGCATTTCTCCTCCCTGGCATCCCAGTTCTCCGTCCACAGAGCTTTCCTCCGCCATAAAGGCCACTGACAATTAGCAAGGACTGAGCACTGAGTGGGAGTGAACCACGGTCAACCACTTGTTATTTCTGGAAGGGCTTGGTGGGTCCTCTGGGCTCGATCTCCAGTACCATTTCCATCCCCTTTGCACTGCCAGGGCAAGGCAAAGCAGACAGAGAGCTGCTTCAAAGGCATTCCACGGATTCTGCCGGGGCGGGAAAGTCCCGGGATGGAAGGCACTCTGCTACTCATGGAGTTTGTTCTGGAGCATGGCAAGGGTCCAAGCTCGGAGAAAGGAGGGCTGGGAAGCACCATGCTCCAGAGCAGGGGTGGGTTTGACTCTGGCAGCCGTGGAAGCATCTGATTTCCTGAAAACCCACTCCCCTTGGAGCAGCAATTACTCCTGACCCACCTCCCAACATCTCCAAAATGCCTCTTGCAGAAAAGGGAGAGCCAGCGAGGATTAGAGTGGGATTTGAAGGCAAACAGAAGGCATGTGGCTGCTGAAGGAGAGCTCTCTGCTCCAGTGGCCAGCCTGGGGGAAATGGAAGAATGCCAAAAACGTGGGGCAGAGCTGGCCCAGAAGAGCAGAGGAGCTAAATGCAACGTAAGAACCAAACTCCCAGCTCTGGATCCCTCCCCAGCTTGTTCGCCTGTGTCAGGTGCTCAGATAACCTGACTCTGGGGGAGACAACACCCAAATACAGCTGCACACAGCACAGCCAGGAAAGCCACCCCACAAAGCCCATCACCTCCAGCACACAGAGGTTTCGGGTGACAGAGTGCACCCCCAAGCCCAACACAGACCACTCCGCTTTGAGGCTCCCACCCATTAATGTTTTGAACACATTTTACACTAAACACACACACCCCCTTCAGCAAAGCACAGTTGCCTTGGCTACTTTCTAAATTTTGTACAGGAAGAAGTGCCACTGCTTCGCCAGGCTTTTGTACAGAAGCACTTACCATGAAGGGAGTGATGCAGCAGCAATTCTTCGCTGAGCCTCAGGAAGCTCAAAGCCCTGCTTCCCAGCCATGCCAGACATGACAGAGAGATGACAAAGCAGAAGGGAACAAAATAAACTGAAAGATTTGGAATTCAAGGTTATCAGCTGCTCCAGAAACGTGTACCTCGGAGATGATGGGATGGCACACGCGCCTGTCATGGGACAGGATGAGAGGAAATCACAGCAGAACAGCAAGATGAAAACTGGTGGTTTTATAGGGCTTCTGCTGAAAGCTGCCCAGAGCAGCCCAGGTAACTGACACATATCCTTCTGGAAATGTTTTACCTTTATTAATTTGTTTTCTGATTTATGAAGTGCAAGAGGAGCGAGACCTCTCGCCATATCACAGCACAACAAATTTCTTTTGTTAATGAACCAACAGAGAGTGATGCTATTTATAGCCTTCATTTTTGTGCATATGTAATGAGAACACATGAAAGGTTGCAGAAATTAACCTTGGACCACACGATCAGTAACAGACTCAGCATTCAAAATAAAAAATAAGCAAAAGTAGAGCTGAAGGCAAGTTATCAGGCTGCTCTTTTGAAACTCAAGACTGAAAGAAACTGGTTCATGAAGTCAGCTGGCGTGTGGAGGACTTCACTGCACACAGCATTCTCCAGGAGTCAAAAGGTGTTTTCATTATTAAGAACACATCCCAAACAAGATCCAAAGAAACTCCAACTGGATGTGATCCTTCTTCGTGAAGGATACCAGAAGCAGACACAAGTTTTGGGTCATATCACTTGGAAACTTCTTTCTTAGAGATCAAAAAGTCTAGGAATAAACATGAGAACTGGTGCAGCATTAAGTCACTGCAGAGATATTTAACAACAAAGGAAAAGTGAAAGGTTTATTTAGTTTGTGAGAAAAAAGAGAAACAGGGCTGCAAGCAAGGGCAGGGCAGAGATCAAGAGTACAACACAAAATACCAAATTTGACTTTGCACCATTTTTAAAGAGGGGAGGTAAAGGTGATGATGAGGGCAAAAGCCCAGGCGTTAATCTGAACAAGAGCATTGGCAGGGGGAGGATTAGAGAGCTTCATAAAAATTGTGAGGATTGGCTCATCCCAGTTTTAGAATCCAAACCAGATAGGCTCATGCACTGCAGGCCAAGAAACAGGATTTATAAACCTCTTGAAAGGCAACAATAGGAGGTAATAAACATGTGGCACATTGGAGGGGGCACTGCAGGGGAGAAAGAGAAGGAGAATGATTGCAGCCTCTCCAGTGCTCGTATTCTGACTCCAGTATAAAGGTGCTTTGCAAGCAAAGAGGATTAATGTGACACAGAGAAAAAGGGGGAAGAGGGAATAGTTCAATATGCCAGACTAACCTCAAGGTTCTCAAAACAACCCATCTTTTTAAACCAATCTACTATATCTTACTCACATGGACTTCAGAGAGCACAAAGAGATTTACTGGTTAAGACAGATTGGCAGAGAAATGGGAAAACAGACAAAGGAGCTGTCTTAGCAGCAGACAGCCCCAGGTGATGCTGAATAAGAAAATACCAGCCTGGAAACCAAAGACATGCCTCAAGAATCAGCCCTGGGAACATCTGATTTTGTTAGGAATGACCTCAGCACTAATTCTGCACCCACAGAAATAGAGGCAGTTCCAAAACAGCAGAGGCACAAAGCTCCAAGTAAAAGAAACTGAGGAGGGTTTTGAAATGCAGTGATGCACCAGCAAAAGGAACATCTATACATTTTGGAAGTAACTGAGGTGAACTGGCCACCATAGAGACATCCATGAAACAGGAACGTGGAGGTGATGCTGTGACAGCAGTGACAAGCCCTCCAGCCAGACCAGCTCCAGAGCACAGCACACACTTTTAGCCAGGACTGAGAATATTCTGTGAGGGGCATCACCCTGAGAACAACAGCAACTGCTTCTCAAGAAGCTACTGGAGAACACTTGGGTCACTTAGCACAACAAAACCACTGGTGAGGGTTACAACCCCATTTTACAGAATGGGGAAGAAGAGGTAAACCGCTGAAAATAAGCAGCTGTCCTTAGGCAAAAGGAAAATAAAAGGAACAGAAACTTAAATGAGTCTATAAACTGTCATGAATGTTCAGCCTGGGAATTAAAAGGTTCCTAACTGCACAGCAAGATCTGTCATCTTCAGTAATGGCTTAATCTACAGCAGGAGAGAAGAAAAGATGCAAGAAAAGATGTAAATGTTTTTAGGCTGGACTAAGTTCACAAAAGGGATTATGAGATCCTGCTTGAGAAAGCAAGGAGCTGGGTGACCCAGGAAGTCTTTTCCAGCACTAAATTACCATGAGACTAACATAGCAAGTATATGCTGTCTACACAACCACAAAGAACAAAGGTTAAAAGTTTGCTTTAAACCCACACAGCCTTTGGAAACCAAAAAGCTGGCGCTCTTCCTCCAGACTGAGGAAGTTTAAGAGCCTTGGTTTCAGAAAAAGAATTAAAAAAAAAAAAATGCACATATATTTTGAAGTAGCTTGAACTCAAACAAACTGGCATGTCCTTGCATTTGCATGAGGACAAGTTGTTCTGCACGGTGTTCCTATAAGGAGACACAGTGAGAGGCATTCACTTAATTGTCACATAAGCACAAGTGTTTGAAATCAGTCGTGCATTTCTCCTTAATAAGAGACACAGGAGAGTGAGCAATGCAAAATCTGAGCTTAAACTAATCTAATTACTTAGTCCACAGTAAGACAAACCACAACAATGACTGCCAGCATTTCCACTTGCTTTAAGCTGCCTGCATGTTTTAATGCCTACTCTGACGAGCCTTTCGCCAATTAAGTTTTACTTCAAAGTCATGTTTCCCAAACTAATTTACAGCTGTTGCTAGAAAACCCAAGGATTTCTCCAAGTACACTACCAGCTGTAGTGAATCTGCAGTTGTCATTATCAAATAAAAACGTCAAAGAACATTTCTGCCCTTAAGCCATTATAACGCTTCCCTTGAACACTACCCAAAAGTCAGAATTTAGAGCAAACGTTTGAGCGACAGCACAAGACAATAGGAGAGGACAAGGAGAAGGCTAAAATCGGTGCTGGACACTCAGCTGCAGGCAGAGCAGCCAGTCTGTTCATACCGTTTGACTTGATGGAAGGTGGAGGATGTGGAGTTCAGCGGTTCCCTGTGGAGGCCAGCTCTGCAGGAACTCTTCATGGTAACGACCTCTCCAGCTAAGGCACCTCGTCACAGCCAGTCCATCCTGGGCTACACCCCAGGCTCCCCCATCAGCTCTGCCTGCCCCACACGCAGCTTCACCGTGTCTCTGCCACCTAAAAACTGAACAACAGAGAGCTACGTGAGAAGACCACAGGCACAGATGATCAGGACACGGACTTTCCCATGAGAGAGAATAGATATATATAAAAATATAAATATATACAAACACAAACATGCTATGCATGCATAGATACAAAAGATATGTATTCAGATATAAAAGAACATCATCATGCCAGTATTGCAGCTGGAGTTCCTGAACACCACTAAACACAAATTAACACGCCCCACCACAGCCGGTCTGCACACACAGAGTTTTTTCACCTTATATCCGACTGCAGCACTACCTTGGCACCTCCCACGGAACACGCTGTCTTCCCAGCTCCATGTAAACAGGACGCACAAGATCTCTCTGCTTGTTAGCACCACATCAGGCTTTGGAGGGAAGTAGCTGCTAGCAGTGAGATTTGAGGCTGCCAGGAGTTACGTTAGCGCTCTAATCAAAATAACGTGGTGGATTTCATAAAAGGACAGAAAACATGTCACCACGCAGCCTCCAAGTCTTGTGAAAACTGCCCTGTCTTTGCATCACATGCAGATAAGACAGATTACACCAAAACAAAGCTGTTCTGCAGGATCTCTTTTTCTCCCTGGGTTGCTGCCTTCTACACCTTGTCCTTGGAGCAGACACTCTTACCGGCTCTTTAACGCACTTTGATGGAGAAAGAACAACAACCTTCGAGCTGGAACATTAAAGGGAAGAGTGACACAGCAAAAGAGCCCTGGAAAACCTCAAATACTCCAGCCTGAGCTGCCAGCAGATTGTTTTAGAGACTGTTTGCTTCCTCTCTAGAGGACCATGCACAATGATGCCGTAATAAAGGAATGCCATTTGAGGATGCTAACTATGGAGCTGTGCCCCCAGGGGAGCTGTGATTTAGTGCAGCAGGTTGTTCTCTCCTTTTCAGCAGCTTTGCCTGGTGTTCCTACTGCTGCCTACCCCTGCTTTTGCAGAGATGGAGCCTCTCACATCACCCCCTTCCCGACACCTCCCACACAGAAGAGCCCCCACTATACCCAGCTCAGCACAGCACTGCTTGACCGGTGTGGATCACAATCAATGCTCCCACTAAACACTCCTGGCCTGGAAAACCTGCTCTTGGTAGCCACACTTGCCAGGAAAATGATGAAGGATGAACCTTCCAGGCAGGAAAAACAGAAGCTGGTTTAGATGCACCTGACTTGATGTCTGCTACAGCAATTTCATGGTTCGTCTAATGGTGGTGAATAAGAGGTTAAGCGTTTGCCTACACTTGAGTAGCAGGAGCCTAAAATAATATATAAAGTATTATATAAACACATTCCAGTCTTCATGAAGAAATCTCTGCTGAGCTCTACACAAGGCTAAGAAACGTGTGGGGTGGAGGAGACACAGGCATGGCAGAGGCAGAGCAGGAGGAGGAGAGCACGTCCCCTGCTCCAGGGATCCAGGAAGACCAGGAGTTAGGCTGCTGTGATCAGCAACAGCAGAAATCAAAGCTTTGTAGTTAAACACCGTTTTCATCAGACTACCCAGAGTCTGTAACAAGGACCTACCTCTACAAGTGAAACCTAGGCACAAAAACCAGCTGTTTCTGATGTTCTGATGCTGTAAAGATATATATATTCACAAACAGTAATTCACAGAGAAGAAAAAGCATATGCCCAGTGCTTTAGGAAAATCAAACACAAAACCGTTACTTTCCCATGAACCATCAGTAAGAGGCACTGAAATTCTGACTTTTCTCCAAGCTTTTGTCTGGCTCTCCTTCTGGCTTTACTGACACTAGCATTTCAAACTCAGCAGGAACTGTATCACAGAACCATGATTATATCCACACCCAAATAAACGCAACCACACCATTTCAAGAATGCCACTCACTTTTCCAATAGCTTAAACCCTCTCCATGGATCCCTGGTTAGGAATACCACATGTCTTGTCCTAGTCCCACTCCTCTGGAGATCAATTGAGAAGATAAAAAGCCAGACAAAGAATTGAAACCCAAAGATATCTTGTTTGCAGTAAAGAGCTCGAGAAGCAAAACCATCAAGAGAAGTGGTTCAGGGCAGGAGCAGCCACAACCCTGATCCAAGCATAGGCATTGTATGGTGGGATTTCGTGAGTTTAGGAAGGGACCAGCAACTACTAGAGGGAAGCAAAAGCTGACAAAATAAACACAGCCAAGTTCAGATGGGCACTGCAGCACAGACCCAACCACAGCTCCATACAAAGCATGCTTTTTCCCCCCCTCTGTAGCTGCTGGGCTATAGAAAAGAGCTGAAATAGACTATTAATGCCAGCAAGCTCCTGACAAATTCCTACTGTGTGAGGAGTAAAAAGCTGTGCTTGTGAATTAAAAAAAAAAAAGGAAAAGAGAAAAAAGCCCCCAGCATTTAAGCTAGCAGATATACTTACTGCCTTTTAACTACCACTGTTTCTGTACCAAGGCTGATCCTTAGCAGAAGGAGCTGCAGCCGATTTAAGTTTTGCACAGAGTCGGGTACAGCCCGAAAAACTGAAATACAGATGCACAGAGAAACAAAACAGAAGAGGAAGTTAAAACCCTAATCGTGTTCTTCTCCCTCTCTGAAACCACCCCCAAACATATGCCCTTCTGCAGAAGATGTGGGAAGGACTCGGGTTTTGGCAGCAGAAAGCATCACATCCTCTCAGCCGCGGACGGCAGCTCAGGGAACGGTCCCACAAAATTCCCCTTCTTATCACCAGGTTTGAACACTGCTGCAGCTTAGGAAAACAAATGTATCAACTCAACCAGACCGCAGTCAAGGTCTCCTCATCCGTGTAGCAATTCACTACAGCTTTTGATATTTTGATAAGTGCAAGGGCAAGTGTGTTTTAGCTGTAGCAACAGTAACTGATCAACAAACCAGTTCAAAGGGTGGGCACATCCTCTCAGAAAATTTACTTTCTTGAAAGGAGGCCATGGCCTCGGGACTGGATCTCAGCAACAATCACCCTGTTGGTAAAAACATGTGTCAAAACACATTTGACCACCCCACCTCCATGCAGGGCAAGCTTTGGGATGCTCCACAGGGGTGTCACACTGGATTAGCTGGGCAAAGAGCGTCAGCACACTCAGGATGCAGAAGGAAGCAGCAGCAAGTGTTTCAGAGCAGAGCTCAGAGGAGTTAATACCAAAAACAGTCATTGGTGTGGAAAAAGTCAGTGCTGAGGCTTTATAATAAGATAAGGGTATTTGTTTTCTTGCAAGAACCAGGTTCCATGTCCATTCCCCCACCAGTGAGCTCAAGCTTAGGTTGTTCCATGATCCTTGTCTCCAAAAGAATAATGCACCCGATGTGAAATTCTGCCATTCCCCAGCCTAGTCATCCCGCCCTCCCTCCCCATAACCCCCGCAGGACACCTATAACAGCACCAGATTCTCCTAAGCAAGAGGCTTTGGCAAAGTTTCCCTCATCCCAACATTCCCACTGGGAACAATCCACAGCAGCTCCCAGCCCATGTCTGACAGTGAGATGACACACCAGGTCCTCAGCCTCTTAGACACCTATAGGAACACAACCATTTCTTTTTAACCATTCTTCAGGTAATCTCTACATATTTAAAACACCTTAAAGAACTACCTTTTAACCCCGGAAGAGCCACCACAGGCACCGTTTGCCTTGTGAAACCTTGTGTGCTCAGCTTCCCCTCTGTTTGATGGTCAATCAGATCTGGTATTATCTGATCTAAAGGCAATGAAACTGCCACAGGGGCTCCATCTGGAATTGATGTGGGGGAGCTTCCTTTGTCTACTCCCACACCAAAACCAGCTGATGGCACTTCTGTTAGGCACCAGGAACCAGAGTAGGCAAAGCAGCAGGACCTGGTTACCACTGCCCTTTGCTCACTTCCCCACCAAATTCACTCCAGACCTTCCTTCTCAAAGCTCCTCCAAGCTCCCATCCTTGGATCACACCAGACAGAGCAGCAACTTAAATGAAAACTGAAGATTCCCATGTAATCAGAGGCCACAAAGATGATGAGGGGTCTGGAGCATCTCTCTTATGAGGAAAGACTCCAGGACCTGGGCCTGTTTAGTCTTTCACACCTTCCCCTTTATCAGCACTGCCTCCCTGCCTGATTTCTCACCTGAAGCCTCTCAAGGAGCTGCACTAGGTCAGAATTAACCCAAAAGTAGTCAGCTCCCTGAACCTACTTACCCCTGACCTGGCAGGAACTCACAAAGCCCAGCAGGACAAGGTTCTCAGAAACTCAGATTGGACTCAGCCATCTCCAATCCACACCTGGAATCATGCTGGAAAATGCAGCTGCTACAAAGTGGGTTTTAGCTTCTTTCAAGTCAGTGGAAAGGAACACTTCTGAATGCACAGTGGGGAAAAGCCAGAGTGTGTCAGCAGGGAAATGAGCATGTAGGGCTCCAAGGCAACATTTGACTCCTCACTGCTGTCAAACAGCACTCCTTGCTGTACTGATAAGCATGTGAAATGCTCATTCCAATGAAGCACTACAGGGAGAACCTGTTTTCCTTCCAAGATCATGTCAATAAAGAATGAAAGGCTCCACATTCATGGCTCACATGCTTTCTTAGAGTGGGGTAAGTGTTGGAAGGACTAAGTTGTCCGCTCAAAAGGAAAATCTCAGAAGGGAAAAAGAAAATAAAGGAAAGACAAGCTCTACTGCACCCTCTTAGCCCTGCGTGAGTATTGGGAAAATATAATATTACAAATGTTTCCCTTGTTCAGCTATTCCTGAAAGGCTTCAGCTGCCTTGCACAATTTGGGTAAGGACATCACTCGCTGCTCAGCTGGGAAGAAGTTAAGAACTGGCTCATTAGATTTGTTCTGCTTGATCCAAGACGAAAACAAAACCAGTAAATCCCTCACTGGGCAGTGCTGCTGCAGCTCTGGTGACAAACACACGGGCCTCACACATCACTCTGCTTTCTAGAAAGCTGCCTTGGCACCCCTTGTCACTGTCGCGTGCCCTGAATGACAAACTGGGGGTAGCAAAGACCCCCCAAGTGGGGCTGTGGCTGCTGCACCCTCAGCTCACGGGGCATGGGCAAAAATCCTCCCTGAACACACCACACTCGAGGCCACATGACCCACGAGCCATGTCTGAATTATTTAGCTGATAAAACTACACTTGTTTTGCCATGCAGATTGTGAATTAATGAAAGCTCAGCTGAAAGGCTACTTTCTTGGGGCGAGAGGAAGGAGAAAGCTTCCAGAAGCCTTCCTATTATAGAAGCAATAGAGCTGGTTCCAAATATAGTAGAGCAGCACTCCCAGAGCTCTGGAGACATCGTGCCCTGGTTTTGTGAGGCTGAGGTCTCGCTGGATTGCTCCTGCACATGCAAAGATGGGTAGAAAGGACTGCAAGATGCAGAACTGACATGAAAAGGGAGTTTCAGGACAAACAGCAGAGGCAGAAACCCAGACTGCCTCTATGGAAGAGATCAGCCTGAACACCAGGAGAGAGCCAACCCACCCCACTTTAGAGAAAGCCAGTCAAAACCAGCACGAAGAATCACACCTTTCTCAAGAACACAACATTAGCTTGCTAAAAAACATCCTGATTATTATTATTGTTATTATTGTTATTATTATTATTATAACCCCAATGTGACAGATTAGGATTGCCAACAATCATTTCATCACCCTGATGGCAGGGATCCTGGCTGGAGAGGTGCACTTGACTCACTTTGGCATGCAGAGGGTGGATTTGTTTTTGCTGTGACAGCTCATAAAGTGACCATCACGTGCCCTGCCTCACAGAAATTCCTCACCAGTTCACCAGGAATAGTTTGTTAGTGATCCAGCAGCACGGGATAACGACGCACTCTAATTCTTAAAGTTTCCTTCTCCTGTTTCCTGGCAGCTCTTGGAACACAACAGAAATAAACTCAGTTGCAAATCTGTGATTACAAGTGTATCTTTGTGTATCTCTGCATCTGTGTACTCCAGCATAGGACTGGCCTTTTGATTGGTAAATAGCAACAAAGTAAAATGTCACCAGGAAACCAAAAATCTCATACATGACACTACAGAGGGAAGAAGGCCCCCTGCCCCACAGCACAAAATGCACAGTGATAATTGTTCCTGCACATCTCTCCATGGGGTATGAAATGGCTTCTTAAAATAGTAGAACAAACCTACAGTGACTTCTAAATATCCAGCAAATAAATAAATACAGCACCTTCTTTAGAACTCTGCTAACAAGGAAAACCCCACAGCAGGTGACTTAAGCGCTAAATTCATCATCTTTAAAACTCAATTCACTGAGCTAAATATGCCTTTAACAGGTTTCTATGGCTCTAATTGGTTTGGACCAGCCCTTGGGTGACCAATTCTCCTTTCTGAGACCACCCCATATTCCCTGATTGCAGGTCCAGACCTACACAGTTTAGCAGAATGAGGGGTAATTCTATTCTATTTACTTCAGTGGAATCTTACCCTTTAACCAAAAGGTTATTTTGTGCATTTCTCTGTCCTGTACCACTGTGGATACCTTCTCAGCAGACAGAGGCACAAAAGAACCCCGAAAAACACTCCCCAAAAAACCCCAAGCAAACCCAGCCCACACAGACGCATGAAAGACTCAAAGCAGAACGACACAGTTTCGTCCACATGGATTCATTCTGCCAATCCCCTGCAAGGCTGAGAGGTTACAATATCCATTAGGCATCTCTAAAATATCCACATTTTTCCTAAGGGTCTCCAAATCCAAATTCAACGAACCTTACTCAGCAGTACAAACACTAGATTAAATATAACAGTACCAAAAAAAGAGTTTTAGAAGTAACTGTGCCATTACTTGCAAATATTTGGATAGGCTGGATAAGGCCTTAAGCAACCTGGTCTAGTGGGAGAAGTCCCTGCACACGGCAGGAGGTTGGGATGAGATGATCTTTAAGGTCTCTTCCAACCCCTTAACATGCTATGAGTCCATGATTTCTGTCATTCAAAATGCCCAGGTCTTTTCTATCATATTCCTGAATCCACTCTATTCTCACGTAAGAGCATTTTCTGCTACTTTTAGCATAAATGCCTCATGAATTGTCACAAAATCTTATATCCTTTCAAACTTTTGTTTAAAGTAGGCCACTGCTGGTGCCCCAATGTCACACTTCCATGCAGAACTACCTTTCACCTTGCAAGGACAATGTAAAAATGCTGAACTCAGAAATCCCAAATTTAAAGGCCAGCAGGTCACAAAAAAGTCTGCTCTGCACTTAGGGAAAGAGCTATCCAAGTATACCCAACTTCAGGACAGATTTCACGCAGAAAGAAGCTCAAACTATTTTTCACAGCATATTTTGGAACAAAGCGCCTCATTACATCTGCAAACTTCCACCAGAACAGATTCCTTAGGAGCATCTACAAACAACCTACCCACCCATCAACAAACAAGACACTACCCACACCCTCTGCACAAGCTTTGGATTCACTGGGCTTTCCAGATGTACCTTACAAAACAAAGCAAAAAGCTCCTAAGGAGCAGGTTACAGGCTAAGAACAAAGATAAGAAAATCACTAATTAGTGTCAGGTTCTAACAGAGCTTCTACTGGAGGAGGTCAGGGCTGCCCCAGGCCCTTTCCAGCCACCTCCACATGTCCCATCACAGGATGTGGCTGAGCCCATCACTGAACCAACCGGTACTGTCACAGAATCAATCATATTTAAGAAAGGGTAAAAAACACAACAGTAATCAGTAATCTCATGAACTTTATCTTGACCTTTAAGCTCTCCTGGCAGTCTTTCTGTGACATCTCCGATTCCAGTCCCTGGCAGCCAACAAACTCCTTGGGGCAACCCGTCAGGGGGGCAGATGGATGTGTCTGTCCCCTGCAGCAGGGAGTCACTCACTGCAATCACTCACCGCTTATTATTAACGTCAAGTCTTCAGG
The DNA here is from genome assembly GCF_000738735.6 of Corvus cornix cornix. Taxonomy (NCBI): domain Eukaryota; kingdom Metazoa; phylum Chordata; class Aves; order Passeriformes; family Corvidae; genus Corvus; species Corvus cornix. The sequence goes on along the minus strand of NC_046335.1, from coordinate 3,315,832 downwards.
AGGGACAGGAATATTCCTCCTTGTATAGACAGTGACCACTTTCCAGTCTCCCTCTTTTATTCACTTCTGACTTCTTGTGAGATGTGGTGCAGAGCCCACTGGGATCCCTGATGTAGAGCAGGGAATTCAGATTTCTGGGTCGCTAAGCTCTCTGAAAACATCCTATTGCATAGAATCCCAGAATGGTTTGGGTTGGAAAGGACCTCAAAGTCCATCCAGTTTCAACCCCCTGCCATGGGCAGGGACACCTTCCACTATCCCAGCTTGCTCCAAGCCCTGTCCTACCTGGCCTGGAACACTTCCAGGAATGAGGCAGCCACAGCTTCTCTGGGCAACCTGTGGGAGGAGAATGACATCCCTTTACCTGCTGCCCATTCCTGTTTTGAAGCAGCCCAGGACACAGTTATCCTCTCTGGGCTGTGAGCACACATTGCCAGCTCACATCCCTCTTCTTATCCACCAGAACTCCCAAGTCCTTCTCTGCAGGGCTGTCCTCAATGACTTCTTCTCCCAGTCTGTACTCATACCTGGGACTGCCCTGACCCAGAAGCAGCACCTTGCACCCAGACTTGTTGAACTTGATGAGGTTTCTCATTCCCACGAATGCCACACAAACTTCTTACATCCTTGTGCAACTCCTGGACCTGGTGACACAGCTCCTCCATGAGGACACACCATCTGGAGAGATGATTCTCAGCCCCAGCTTCCTGGACAGGGAGCAGCCACCTTTACACCCAGAGGCCTCCAGAGCTCTATTACCACCAGGTCTCTTTGAGAGGGACTCTCTGACACCATTGGGGCAGCAGCTCCAGCAGCTGCCAGGAATGAGAATCTCTCCAACAGCTCCAGGCCTGCAGTGTGAAGTCACACAAGCAGAGGCAAAGAAACAGGACACCAGGGTGTCACAGCCAGCAACATAAAGCTGGAACCCTAACCAGTGACAGCAGGAACAGGACAGCAAGGCAGACAAGACTCACAACAGCATGTGGCACAACACCACAATCCAAGCAGTTATCCCTCAGCCAGAACCAGGCACCTGCAGAGCTCATCCAAGCACAGACAGAGCAGCAGGAGCAGAACAGGGAGGGAACAGAGCGCTGGTGAGCAGAGCTGGGGTCACACAAACGCAGGTGAGCAATCCCAAAGCAGCATCAGGGTATTTCCCACCCTAAACTGCTTTGCAGCTTGTAAAAAAGCACAGAACCCGTTTAAAGGGACCAGAAAGGACTTTGAACACCCAAAGCACAGACATGTGACACATCATGGCCAAAGTGCTCAAGATGAAGACACAAGGCAGCCAAGAGGACACACTGCAAATCCTTCCCAGACAAAGTATCACCTGGGTTATAGAAATTCTCAAGAGAACTTTATACACAAAACATCTGCTGAACTAAGTTTCAGATGAGCTCAGGGGTTTTGACTGGTAAACTGCAGTAGAGACCAAGATTAAATACAGTATCTTATTGCATGATTGTTTCCAAAAGACTCCTTAAAATCTAAACTAATCTGGAAAGCTACCAATTCCATGGATCTTTAATCTTTTTTTAGCTCTATTTTAAAAGATTTTTTTTTCCATTAATAACCCAAGAATTATTGAAGTAAAAAATAGTTTGATATTTTCAGAGCTTTGTAGTCAATACACCTAGCAACTGACACAATTAAAATTTCAGAAATCCTAAGCATAGCACAAATTCCACTGTAATTCATTCTTATAGAAAAAAGAAAGGCCCCAAAATAGCACTGAAATTTCAGTAAAGGACAACTTCTGCACGCCCAAGTGCCTTATGAACTGTGACAACTTCTGCTCCAGGTCTTTCCCTTTTCACATTTCCTCTTCAAAATTTAGTGGTACAAACCTACAAGAGGACACCAGAAATAATCCTGGTGCAATACTTTCCATGTTAATAACCATTCTGGAGGTATGAACTATAGAAAAGTCCACCAAAAAACATCAGATTCAGATTTGTTTTACAAGACTTGAAACTTTTTTAGTGAAAAAACACAGAAAACATAAAATCCTAGAATGGTTTGGGATGGAAGGGACCTTAAAGATCACCTCGTTCTAATACCCTGCCATGGGCAGAGACGCCTTCCACTATCCCAGGTTGCTCCAAGCCCTGTCCAACCTGGCCTGGAACACTTCCAGGGATCCAAGGGCAGCCACAGCTTCTCTGGGCACCCTGTGCCAGGGCCTCACCACCCTCACAGGGAAGAGCTTCTTCCCAATATCTAATCTAATTCTCTCCTCTTTTATTTTAAAGCTGTTCCCCTTTGTCCCATCCCTATCTGTTCATGTAAAAAGTCACACTCCCTCTTTTTTCTAAGTCCCCTTTAGGCCCTGGAAGGGGCTCTGAGGTCTCCCCAGAGCCTTCTCTTCTCGATGCTGAACACTCCCAGCCCTCCCAGCCTGGCTCCAGAGCAGAGGTGCTCTCTGCATCTCAGAGCATCTTTGTGGTCTCCTCTAGACCCATTCTAACAGGTCCAAAAAATAGTTTTATAATCAAGACTGAAAATGAAAAAACACCTGCATTGCTCTCTAACCCAGTATTCCCACTGCTCCCTTCAGCACAAACAATATTTTCTTCTCAGAGTTTCCCCTCTTGGACAAAATGGAGAATATATGAATGAACCCCACCAAATCACTAAGATGTGAAGCAGAAAATAAGGAGCCCACAACTGTGGTTTAGAAGGGGTGGTTTAAGTGAGCCAGCTTTGGAGCTGGGGATTGTGACCCTGCTGTGGAAACCCTCTGCACCTTACAAACCAAATGTCCCACTCCAGAGCTCCCACTCGCCCCCCTGGCTTTCAACAACCAATTCTCTCCCAAAAGCCAGCTGCAGCTTGCCAGCCCAAACACTGAATTACCAAAGCAGCCACCAAACTTGAGCCCTCACCATTTGATATCTCTCACCAATTCTCCATGAGCTTGCAGGAAACAATTTCAAACAGCTCCCTCATGAAAATAAGTTTCAAGCCTTAGTTTTTTCCATCCCGAGCCATCCCTGCACTATTTCATAGCTCTGATAATTGTACCACTGACTAACCTCCAACTGGGAATAGCTGTTTTTATCATCACTATTAAAAACAGTCCCTCACACTGTTAGGAATCTGGAAATTCACTGGAGCTGCATCCCACCCTTCGGCCTCTCAAAACACTACAGAGCAATGAAACTATGTGCTGAAACCAGAGGATCCCTGTGCTGAACAACTCCTGTAATTTCTGGGTAACTGGAACTGCTTCCTAAGTGAACCATGGAGGTTTGGTTATTGATTTTAGAGGAGCAAGTGGCACAAGAGCTCTGAAAGTCAAAGTTTTCCATACTGTTCTGGGAAAGTTTAGTTACTTTTAGAAATGCAGCAGTAATGTGCATGTTAAAAAGCCTCTCACATTCACCTAGTTTTGTAGTTTTTATGCTTTTTTTAAAAATTAAAGTAAAAAGATCATCTGCAGTTTTTCTTTCCTAAAAGCACGTTATCTTGGTTTTTACACCTTGGCCAGAAGAGTGACTGACAGCTCTCAGAGAAGTAGCAAGACGCAGAAAAATAAGAGTTGAAAGAAAAGTGGATTTAAAAAACAGCTTTTAATTATCTGAAGGCACAGCTGCCAAGTAGACAGCAAAGAGGCTGTGCATCACTTACAGATGGGAAAACTCCCCCAGGTTGATTTCACAGCCCATTACAGTGGATTAACCTATTAGGAAGAACAAAATATATATTTTTTTTTTAATGGATGCAAGTTTCAACAGCTTGAAAAATCATTGCCACTGGTACTTTGATACACAGGATCAGCAATCTGTTTTATAACACTTCCAGTCATCACAATCCATAAACACACCCTAGAAAAAAACCTCATCCTCTTTCTTAATGCATCTTCTGTCATTATTTCATTCTCAGGGATCAGCATCTCTCTTGGCTCCCCACTTTGAATATCATTTCATAAATCAGTACTTCTTTTATTGTTGTTAAAGAGAAGCATCAAACACCTTCAAACTCTTTCACACACATCTTTGCACACACACACATTATTACATCTGCCAGATGCCACTGTATAAGGTATTTGTCAAACAGAAAAGCACCAAAGCACTGATTTTCAGCTTTCCAGGATCCCTGTGCTAAATCCTGGGTGTGCCTACTTTTGTTTGGTATCAAGTTCCTCCTGCTGGCTCCACTGCAAGAGCAAACTACAGGGATAGTTAAGTTTTTCCCCACCACCAAAAACATCTGTTCCTTTTCTGAGTTCTCCAGACTTCCTTCCCCTTGACCGTATCACAAAGCCTCTCTTTTCAGCAAGGCTGCCTTCTTGATAGTCCATCACCATTATCTTCTTGTTCTCTGCAGAGCAGCTTGAATCACTGGGTCTTGCAGAGCTTCCAGTCCTTTCAGCTCAAGGCCAGGATCTGAATTCAAGCATCAAGATTTACAGAGAGGGTTGTTAAAACTCCTTCCCTGACTCTTTTTTAACACTCTGCAGCTTCCTGTCCTGGGAGGCAACCAAACTGCTACAAGAAATGCCAGTTTCTGTTAAATATCCTCAGTTCCTGTGACACTGAGCATTTAAAACAATTACATTACTTCCAAATCTTGCACTGTAACAGCTTTTATCCCTCTAAGTGCAGAGATGAGCAAAAATTACTTTAGCACCAAGGAGTGTAAGTTGGTTATTTGCTGCATCCCACAGCACTTCTAGTTAACATTCAGGCTTGGCACGACTCGAGCACACAGCACAATGTCACTCCTCAAAACCCCACTGTTCAACCTAAAGGCACTTTTTCTAAAATTTTTTTTTTTTTTTTAATTTTAAGGGTGCATCAGCTGCTAACTGAAAGTGGGAATGCTTCATTTAGCACACACACACACACACTTGTTAAACTGCTCACAGCATGCAAATAAAACACCGCATTGTGCAAAAGTCATTCAGTCTCCCCATCCGTAGATATGAGCAATGGAACTGCGGCCAGGAAAGAGAAACTTGGAACAACATGCAAATATTTCAGTCCCTTATTCCCAATATTCACATCCCAGGCTAAAGCCCACAGCCCTGACATGCTGAGGGGTGACCATGTTGAGAATCTGCCCTGTGCAACGGGTGGGAAAACGACCATTATCTGTCTTGCCCCTGGACTGCACCCTTTTATTTGTAGTTATTACTGCAAACTGCCTTTTTTTCCAGACAATGGTTGTGTTATTATAGGTACCTTCATGCCGTGCCAAAGCACATACACACAGCAATTCAGAACAATCAGCCTTGTTTTCATGGGAGCAAAGGTTGCAGCCAAATGAAATGGGTGGAGATCACATTAAACAATCTTGGAATCTGCTAATAGGATATAGGAAAATGTGACCATAATGCAGATGCGGAGTTCCCCTTTCACCTTCCAATGTTATGGATAAAATAAAAGCTTTGGAAAACCAATTAAACTGTTTGAACTACATTAAGCAAGTCAAAGTGTTCTCAGGGTGCTTACAAGACCACTGAGACGTTCTTTAAAATTAAAACAAAGCAGGGCCCTTTTAGAGCTGAAACCAGAGAGCATTTCCCCACCCCAGAAACAATGATCTCTTCCACCACCTGTTTTAAAGATACAGGAGAAGTCACCTGCTTCTCCATGGTGAAGAGAAGCTCACCAAGACAATTGTTCCTGTCTTAGAGACAGGATCAGCCCCTCCTCTAAGCAGGGAATTTTCACACTGAGGCACCTTGGCTGGTCAGCTGTAACCTGCATTCCCCTTGTTTGCTTTTGAGATGTGCATTAGTCAGCTTTCTCCTCCACAAATCTGATTGTGCCTCTGCATGATCGTGCACTGAAGTCATGTCCTTGAGCGTGTGACATCAGTCTGTTGCCATGGCAATGTACAGGGCAGTCCAAAATTCAGTATTATGGCATCACTGCGGGATCAGACAGCGGAACAAGCCAACGCCTGAGAGCTGGTTAATGCAGTACGAACAGCCAAGACATTTCAATCTAAATGTTAAAGTGTAACTGCACTTCATCACAATATTCTTCATAAATATGCCTAGAAGCCCCAAGAAAGACAATCCAGAAGGTCACTGAATTGAAGTAACAGGCGAGCCATCACGCATCACTAAAATGAAGGGCAATACGTTTCCAAGGATGGCCACCAAGTATGAAGAAGCTTAGTTCAGCTCTCTGAATAGAAACCACCATCTGTTCCTAAGGCAACACCAGAGCTGCCTAAAGACATCATCCACAAAGAAACAGGGATGGCCCCTCAGCACCCCGAACCAAGTGTTGGGTTGCACCCAGTTTTTCTGGAAATCAGAGACTGGAGGATCAGGATCACAGCACTGTCAGCCCTTTCAAAGGGACTGCATTACATAAAACACAGCTCTTCAATTTCAAGCTCTGAAGCAAAGACCAGTGCACCATTAACCCAACCTGTAACAAAGCCACATAGTTAAAAAAGGGTGGTACCTTCCAAGAGTTGTTATTCCAGGTAGGCTTAGACATTACACTTCTGTAGGTTCCTTGCACACTCACGAGAATGGCATTTCTGAAGAGCAAAAGGGAAGGAAAAAGGAAATTAGTGACACAATAACGGCGTTAACAACTACTATCCAGCTCCTAAAACCCGAAAGATCCGGTTTGCCCAGAGCAAGGGGTACATGGGAACAACAACCCATGCACTGCTGACGTGGAGAACCACCAATTCACAGCCCTCAGCGCTGACTGAACAAGTACACCCCAAAAACAGCCCAGCAAAACTACAGGTGGCTGGGCAGAAGCCAATTTGGCACTGTGGGAGCCCAGGGTGCAGAGATAGCAGAGAGGAGGGACCGCAAAGCCTCCAGAAGCCACAGTGGACCCCTTTCTTTACCTGTCCCTCTGTTCCCATCAAGCACACACGTTTTGGGGTCCGGCTGTGGATTCCCAGTGGCTGCTCTGACACCCAGATTCCTCAAGCCCCTGGAGTGCCACTGCTGTTGTACGTCAGCTTCCGTGCAGCCCAGCCCCTCCCCGTACGCTTGACTGGTTTCATTTTGCCTCCTTCCGCTTTCCCTTATTAATCCACGCGTTTCCAATAACTCAGTCAACACTTCCTTCTGCAGAGCTGACGTCCAGCCTTCCCACAACCCCAGACGCACCCACAGTTTCTTAACGCTGCCATTAATGAGGCACATTTCACGTTCTCTACACGGATGTAGCCCTCACCCACTTCTAACCCCTCCACCCATGTCCCTGGCTGTAATTACCCCATCCCTCGTTATCTAATACCCAACACAAGCCTTAGGGCTGGGAACCACTGTTTGTTTGGCTCTGCAGTGTCACACACCCCAGTGGTGTTGTATAAATAAATTCCACAACCTGTTTGAGCCTGAGCTTGGTTGAGGCCTGAATTATCCCAGTTTCCAAGTGACTGCTGCAAATACCTTCGCTCGCTCCCTGCTCGCTTACGCAATCGGCCACCAAGGCAGCTCCAGGGCCAAACATCATGACAGCCAACTGTTCCCATGGATCACAACTGCTCAGAAAACAACTTAAATCCCTCTACTTTTAAATACAAACTGCAGATTATAAAGGGATGAGACAGGCACAAGCACACAGCTCTCAGAAATGTGCCTCTGCCTGTCACCTGAAGGACAAGTTCCACGTGCCAATGTCAGCTCTCAGCCACCAAAGCACCCCGGCTTTGCCACAACCCTTAACTCTCAGCAGGTTACCCACTCACAAGTCTGAAGCACCAGGGAGGATGAGATTCTGGAAGCAACTTTGAGCCAAATGGATTTCAGAGCAAAATAAAACCAGCAGGCTTCATCTCCATGGAGCTCCTGCAACACAACATAGGCTGAGCAAGTCACTCAGGGCAGAGGTCTTTCTTATTAACTACCTAGTAAATTCAGATTAAAGTCAGACAGCTTTTCCCCCTCCCTCATACAAAAATCAGATGCTATCCAGCCTTGAGGAATCAGTCCAGCTTCTGCAATAAGTAAAACCTGCTCACAGCTACATGACACCACACACAATCTGTAGGATTGTGGCCCTTCAGGTACTCATTAAAACCTTTTTCCCTAGAAAAGTCTCCAGTAACAATTTGCCTTCAATTCATTTTCTGCAGTGAAGATGGATGGTAACTCAGTACTGGATATGGAAGCACGTGAGAAGTCCCAGTGCAGCCATCCCAGGTCATGAACACACCGAAGTAAACCCATGGACATGCACCAAGTACCCTCCCGCTCCCATGTGCTGATTCTAACATCAGAGGGGCCATCAAACCTCCAAGCCAAACACCAGAAGGACAGGAAGGAAGCACCAAGGCATACTAGAACCATTAAAAGGCAAACAGAAGCCAGGGAAGAGCCAAGGCTGGGTGTGTGTGATGGTGTTTACAGGTGGAGGACCTTTGCCCACTCGTAGGAAGGAGCTGTGCTTTGCTGATGCTTCCTGACTACCTGGCTGAATCTCCTGTCCATAGTTGAGTCCCTTTTCACCTGGATTACCCTTGGAGCAGCTTGGCCAGCATGAAAGCTATCATAACCCATTTTTTAGCTTCTTTTCCCCCCACAAAGTCGAGCCACCCAGTGTGGGTGGCTTAAAAAGGCAGTGTGGCACTGCCTTGTGCTCCTACACAAGACTCACATCCTAAAACCTTCTCCCAAAGAAACCATGGTAAAGAGCACTGTGGATCAACATCCCCAGCAGGTGGGGGTCAGGCAGCCCTGCCAGGTAACACTCCAGGCTTGAACCTCATTTTTACTCAGGCAATACCCAATCCAACCTGCCAGCCTCCTGTCCCTGCAACATCAGTGGCTAGAAAGGGATGCAGGAGTCTGATCAGCTACAGACTGTCAAGAAAAATGTGTTTTTCCCCAATATGAATAAATAAATACCTCTTTTTAAAAAGAAGGTGATGCAGTTCATCTCATTAAATAAGTCACACGGTTCTTATCAAAGCATGGATCCACTACAGTACACAATGCACAGGTTGGTTTGTAAAGCATGTTTGGGCCTTTCCCTCTGAAAGCCACCCTAAAAATGTAAGACTCAACTACAGGGGCCTTGTACTCTTTGTTCCTTTGAAATTCACCACCAGTTCACCTTATTTATTCCCAGAGCTTAATGCTGCAGTTGGATCTACACAATCAACCCTACCAGCCAAGCTACAACCGACACAACCAAGCCTGAACTTACAAAACTATTAACTTTTACAAAGTGTGTTACATTTTCTTTCCCAAAACGTTTAACCTGCTAACAAATACCTGCCTTAGTGCATTATCATCCTCCCGTTGTCCTGGAGCGAGTTAGCAGGCTTGCAGCAAAACACAGGGAGAGCCAAGCACACTCTGCCTCCCGGCCAAGCAGAGCCTGCAAGAACAGACCCCCTTTGGGGCAGCGACAGTTGAGGTCAATTTAATGGGAAAACAAACTACTTTTCCATTCAAGTCCAAAGCAGAGACAAAGAATTTTATGTGGCTCAGATTGCACAGTCAGCTGTCTTTTTAGGAACAGATCAGATTTAATGGTTCTGTGGCAGTTCAGAAAAAATGAGCCTGAAGAGAGTTTAAGGTTTGGCCAGTACTGCACTGTGCAAAGTCCAGGCACTTGCCTGGGGTGCTCTCATGGCCTTAAGCCGGTACCTCAAAGTCGTCATCATCAACAGCAGCTCCAGTTATTTTATGAGGCCCTGGCACAGGGTGCCCAGAGAAGCTGTGGCTGCCCCATCCCTGGAAATGTCCAAGACTACGTTGGATGGGGCTTGGAGCAACCTGGGATAGTGGAAGGTGCCTCTGCCCATGGCAGGGGGTTGGAAAAAGATGGGTTTGAAGGTCCCTCCCAACCTAAACCATTCTAGGATTTTATGATTTCCCAGGGTTCAGCCTGGAGTACGAATTCATTTTTACCCCATTTCAAAGAAAGGCAAAATCTCTCCAAAGTTCTGCCTGATAATTCTCTTTTGCATCACATGGGTTGCATTTAAACCATTTCTACACCGGAGAACCGAAATGAGGCAATGCTTCAATGTGGCCACTCTCACCACAGGGACTCATATTCTGAAGCAGCAGAGATGTGCTCAGGCTCTTTCACTTGACTATTTCAGGGCCTAATGCAGACTGAGAAGCTAATTAACATGTATTGCTATGGAAAGGAATATAATCCAAACCTTCACTGGTTTATATCTAAACCCTCTGAGACATCTAATGTCAAAGCTAAACAGATCTTCACCTGGCAAACACTTGGAGAGCCTTCAACTGAAGCTTCCAGGTAAGGGAATCCAGTATTTTAGGATATTTTTGCTACATACACTGGGGACATACCTCTAACACAAAGCCCAGAGAATCATCATGACAGCTGCAAAAACAACTTTGTCCTGGCTAACATTCACATAACGAAATTACAGTTTCACTCCAGGGAAAAAGGAAAAAGCACTTAAGTTTTGTTTAGATTGAAGTGCTTCGAGCCACGCCACTTATCTGCTATCAGAGCAGATTGCAGGGCTGCTCCAATGATTATTCGGTAATGAAGTAACTGGAATTGGAAGGTATGCAATTAGTCCTATCTCCTCCTCCTCCGCCACCCCCTATCAAGAAGAAAACCAGCACAGACTTTATCACCTCTCCCTCGAGCTCTGCTACCCTCATCACTTAAAATACCCCCAAAGCAAAGTAGGGCTGTCACTTACAAGCTGCTTACAAGCCTGGCTTGGCCCTGACTGGCAGCAAAGGTGATATTCTCAGCATCTCCCCAGGAGAAAGTTACAGGGTTACCTAATGGGATGCTTTCTCAGGTACCCACACACACATATATATTAAGCTTACCATGCCTGCATTTAGCTATTTTAGTAAAAGCAAACCACTTTTGAGAGGGGTAAAAAAAAAACCTCAGCTGTTCCTAGTAGCTTTAAGTTAAAGCATCTCTCACTAATCCTCCTGGGACGACCACTGGGAAGTGAATATATTAAACTCAGGACACAGGTATCACTTGCTGGCACTCTGGGTAGTTTTACTGACTCCAGCCCAGCTCATTTTACCTGGGTCATTTACCCTTCCTTCCCCTAAAGAGCTGTGTTGTATGTCTGTAAAGTGGTATGTGCAGCTTTCCCACAACTGCAGCTAAGAGATGGAAGATGCAAAAAGGCCCCAGACAGCCCACAGCCAAATGGAAACTCAGTGAATCCCTGATGCCAAACTGCAATTCTGATAAAATACAATCTGACATTTATTCAGACTCAAAAGCTCACTCATCTCCTCCCCTCCATCCCAGCGATACCCATTGGTCTAATTAAAGACAAGGCTTCCCTCAGCATTCTCTACCTCACATCTATCCCAGTAAAGGCTCTATCTGTGACCCAAGGAACACAAGGAGAGCTAGGGGATAGGGGGCATTCTCCAAATCCTTAAAATAAAACAAAAATATAAATATTAAATTTCAAAAACCTTACAACCACTATTAAAGCAACATCAACAAACTTGCTCTGTATAGATCCACTACAGATGCAACAATTCTCACTCAGTGAATTCACCCAAGTGAGTGAATTTCACTCAATTTTTATTTGTTCCTTGACATTTTTCTAGTTCTTCCCAATTTCTTAAAAACATTTTCCCAAAGACAATGGGCCATCCCTGCAGGATGCACTGGTGCCTTCGCTTCCTTGGATTCAGTCAGGTCAGGGACGAAGCCCTGTTAACCTCACAAAATCCATATGCAACACTTTCCTTGCTCCATACATCTACTGATTCAAAAGAGGAAAAAGGGTAAAGAAAACTCTTAAGGCAAGAAGAGTGTGCAGAATGCTGCAGAGACATTTGCTACAAAGGTATGTAAACTACTACTCTTTATCCTACACTTTACCCCATGGCCTCCAGCTGACACATCAGCTGACACCATCTTAACAACCCCATAAGTAGCTAAAGCTGAACAAAGCAATCATTAGGAAAACTGGTTTAGTCCACTGCTGGTGGCATCCCATGTCCTATCCATGGAGGAAGCATGACTCAGACTGCTCGGGGCTCCCATCCACAGCACAGGCTGCAAAGCTGCATTAAAAAGAGAATTCCCAGTAACTTGTACCAAAGTCACGTCTCCAACTCCTTCTGCTGCGAGACCAACTTGAAACGAGTTGGTTTATATTTTAATATGACTACATCTGCAGTCCTACTGCATCTAAAAAAAATCCATAAGCACTTTAAGAGAAACACAGAGACTTTTTTTTTTTCCCCCTTAACACCATGGAAGATGGATTCATTGCCATCAGTAATCCTCCCACAGCCCCAGTTTCAGAAGCGGCAGCAGATTCACAGAGATTTCAGCTGCAAAAACAAGCACTCTTTGCATCACTTCATTCATCTGTTTATTAAGATAAAGTTACCTCATTAAAAAAAAAAAAAAAAAAAACAGTGGTAGAGTGTCATCCCTCTTTAGAGAGGAAATTAAGTGAAAAAATACAAGGAACTAACAGTCTGTCCCACACCTGCTGGCAAGCTCTGGTGCCTTGATGGTTAAATGGAGGTGTATAAACCCATTTTCAGGCAATTTCAAGATTTCCTTAAGGGTGGTGGGGTTTTTTTAGAATTCCCTTACCAAGTGCCTGACACTTGTCTCAAGGTACCATGCCTTGCATGCCCTCACTGTTCAGCTGTGGATCCTCCTCTCCCCAGCACCGGGACATCTGCAGGAGGTCAGGAAGGGAAAGGAATGAGAAAAATCACAGCAGACATGATGGCAAAGCAAGAGCAGCTTTCAGCAGAAGCAAAAGGGGCAGTTTTGCATGTATGTTTACAGGGAGCTTGTCTCAACCTCAGGAGTCAGGGTGGGAGGAAGCAGAGAAGCTCTAAAGACATAAAAACATTAAGAGACCAAACACAAGAGCAAAGGCTTCTTGATGGAGAGGATTTTTAGACTTTGCAATAAAGGTGAAGCTCAGAACAAAGACCTCAATGAAGAGCTTTATAAATGAAAAGACAACTTTGAAGCACGTGAACCATAGAACATAATCCACAGTCCAACACTAGCCACTCTCACTGAGGCACAAGTCCTGCTTGAATCCAGGGTCCAAACTCTTCTTTTAAAATATAGCCTCCAGTATGACACATCTCGGAAAGCCAGACCACAGGCACAAGCCATGAGCTTGTCTTTGAAGTTCAGATACACCAGAAAATTACTTCACCTCCCTAGATGCAGAGGGATAGTGCTGCCTTTGATGCTACTAGAAATTTTGGTCTTAAACTGCCCAAGGACTTCAAATTGCTCTCTGGGCTGCAGCGTGGCAACACCCAAGCCTACACATACACAGGAACATAATTATGCCTGGTCTAGACTTGGGGGGAGGGAGAAAAAAAAAAAAAAAAGAAGTATTTTCAGTGATGTTAGCACACAAAGAAAATAATAGCATATACAAAGAAACCTCTAGGGTGACTTATGAAGAAGATTTTATGCTTGGCTTTCTGCCAATTAGAGAGGAATTAAAGAGTCTGGCAATATAACCCTGTTCATCCCGAGGAAGAAACTGCATTTTTAAGTGGTCAACGGAGCAAGAGGGATGAGAAAAGAGGGACCAAGACTCAGGAGAGCAACTGCACAGAGCAACACAGGAAGTTGCTGATGGTATTGAGACAGAAACTGGGCACGAATAGTTCAAATTTTAAAATTAATCCAGTCTATTGCCTCCAAAAGAAAATCAGCATGTAACAGCTGACTCCAAATGACAGCTTTCCAATAAAGCAGACATTATTTTTTGCTATAAAATTCCAACTGCTTCAATATTTTACAGATGATATGCCTCCACTGACTGCCAACCAGCAAAATCAGTGAAAGGTGGAGGTCACAAAAACAAAAGCAAACCAAGTGGAAAAGGCATGGCTAGACACCTTGGGAAGCTGAAAATTTGTCAAAATACAGCCTTTGAGTAAGAAAGAACATTTAGTAGCTATCTGCAAGGATGAATTTACATCCAAACTCTTTGGAGCTTAAAAATTCACATCATAAGACTAGCTTTTACCAGAATTAGGCCAGACTTGACATGCCCCAGTTTCCCCAAGGTTACTTTTGGAAACGCATCTACTCTTGAAATATTTCAAGTGCTCTTCTCACACTGCAGAAGAGCAACCAAAACCTACCTTCTAATTTTATTTTTTCAGAATTTTTTTTTTTTTTTTTACAAGAACTTAACTTCAACACTTTTTTTATCTGAATGACAGAAGGAATTCTGTGTCACATTGCAGGTTGAAAGTTACTGGAAATGGCAGCAAGCTGCTGTTGCTTATATAAAGTCATTGCAAGGAGAAGGAAAAAGAAGCTACTGAAGCTTTCAAAATCAAACCCCCTAAAACACCAAAACCACAAAATGAACCAGAAGTAGCTTAGGAGTTGCTAGGGATGTTTAAAGTTAATAAAAATTCTAAATTAAATGGCTGCCGCTTAGGTTTGCCAAAAAATTATGCAAATTTCCAATGTTCATACATAGTAATTAGCACAGCAAAAAGCAGGTCCCAAATAAGTGATGAAGTTAGCCTCGCTCTTATTTCTCCAGCAGATGGAATTAGCTATGTGTGAAGCTGGTTTTTTTGCAATTGAAGATTAAACATATTATCCTGAATATCAATTCTGCAAGTACAGCACATTGGATACATGCATTCATGGAAGCAGGAATATGCAAAAGCCAGCCTGAATCCTTCTTTTCCATCATTCTGAACAGGACACTGAAGAGTCTGGGGGAGGGCTTACATATTTAAGACTTCATTTTTCAAACTGATTGCTGACAACTTGGTTGAGACAAGTTATCTCAAAGTACATTTAGAGTTAATAGTCCAGACAGGTTTTTCCAAAGAAAAATGTCTGCCTTGACTAAAAATACATCCTCTTGATGTGTTAATTGACAGATCACAAAAAGTCACCCAAACTGCAAGTCGAAACAACATGTGTAAACAAAGGCTCCTGGCTTTGCCCATTATTTCTCCAAATCCTGGCTCACGGGCTGTATCACATTCTGATACAAATTCACCTTTTCCCTTCCTAGTATGGATCTGCCCCTTATCCCACACTTTAAAAGACACAACCTTCCCCTCAGCCCTGCAGCTCTCCAGCGAGAGCTGAACCTTGTGTGTGCCCTTGACCAAAATACTCCACCTGTGTTCTATATTCTCAATTTAGTTTCTCTCAAATTCTCAAGCCCAGAGCTGCCCCACCACAGCGAGTTCCTCTCAAAGACACTGAAAGACCCAGGAATTTTTGTCTGTTGTCAGAGTGCCTTTTATCTTTCTTAGACCAGCACGAGCCATGCTCATATCAACACATCCATCCAGTTTAGGGGACACCACCCAGGAGCATCTCCCACTGCAGCAGCAGTAGGAGAATCCTGAGAAGGTGCAGGGAAGGCAACCAGAACTGCAGCTACCACACTGATCACAAAGAGAGTGGATAAGCTTCTTCCTAAACACCAGCTCCCAAGCAGAAAACTGGTGAAAGAAGTGAAAACTAACTACAAGTTCTCTTCCTACATGAATATTACTTTCAGGCAGCTCAGAAAAGATAGCTAGAATCTGTGTGTGTGTTACAAAAAGAACCCAAAGCTTACATAATTAAAGGAACACAGGGAGGGGAAGGTAAAGTTTAATGCTAATTCAAAAGTCAAGTAAGTGACACCCTGGATGGAATACTATTAACCAAAATTGTGCAGGATGTACAATGTACAAAGCAGCAGAAACCCTGCCCGCAACAAAATGAGAATTCTCTTACAAAAATACTTCTGTGGCCAAATGAAACACTGAGTTTAAGTAAGAAAGCAAGCACTTACACCTATCATGCTCTCCCCCTCTTCCTTCTCATCTAGGGAGTCTCATTTATCCCAAAGTAATCAAAAGAAAACATTTTGATTTTTAAAGACGGAAAAGCTGAAGAAATTACAGCCCCGTCTGGCATGAACAAATAATATTTCTGAAATCAAAAGAAGATTCTCCAAGTTAGGGGAAGGGCAAAAACAGTCCTGAATAACTTACTTTGCATAGCCCAATTCCTGCCAAAACAGTTCTGTAAATCCCATGGTAGTTCAGATAATTTCCATTCTTAGAGCAAAAAAAAAGCAGCTAGATTGAACATTAGCAACATTAATTGTGTGATATGACCTGAATGATGCAAGAACAAGTAGTTAAGTGAACCACAGCATCTGCTGAATTTTTAATCACTAGTTGGTTTGCTGCAAGGCAGAAGAACACTGTATATCAGCTTCCAAGCACTGCATGGAATGGCACATTAGGACAGCAAGATTTTAACTGGCAGGAATTCTGCCTCCCTGCTACCCAAATGCCATCACTTCGCTGCGAACTGCAGACAGAGCAGCTTCTGAAGCAGGATTATTTTTTAATCGCACTGAAACAAAAACCAGCACTATTTTCTGCACCCCAAGATACCAGTCAACCATTTCTAAATATTTTTTTAAAAGCTGACACTTTATTAACAGCCATTTCTGCATCGCTCTGTAGTGTATTTCTACTCTCCAAACAGCTTTAAGCAGTCATGTGGCTGCCCAGCAGTGACTTGCTACCAAAGAGGTGAACCTGGGATGTGTAGGAAGGTGATCTATGTAAACATTCCTATTAGCCCTGTACTGCAACAGGAGGAGCAGCTGCAACATGTTGGGACACACCTGAGCTATATTTAATCCATCTCTCTCTGACACCCATTGCAATGACGCTGCAGACACCCAAATTTGGGCAGCCAGGTCACAGTACTACTGATGCTCATCCTGTACCTACACCAGCCAGTCCTGCTGTGATTTCTCTGTGTTTGATACCCAAAATAGTTAAATAAACCAACCACCATGCCTACAGTGATAAATACAGCTCCAGTTGTGCTCTAGGCATAAAACTGCAACAGCAGGATTAGCAAGTGATACAGCAGATATTCTGCTTCCACAACAAAGACAAAAAAAAATGAAAAGTTATTTGGGGAATAAACACTAATTCCACAACTACAATGTGAATTCTAAATACAAACCCCACAATTGCAGGGAGAATCTGAACTATGGATAATTATTCTGTTTCATATTTCAGGGGTGAAAAAAGGACATTGAAAAAAAAGGACAACATTCATACATTAAAGAAAGACTGTCACATTGACTAATAGATTCTAGGTTTAATAAGTTAATAGAATCAAAATAGCTTAGAAAACAAAGCCAGTAAAATATGGTACAAATAAAAACAGAGCAGCCACACATACCAAAGCAGCATTCCTGTGCCCTCCTTCCTGCAGAGCTTACAGAGCTGGGAAGAGGATCTCTAACCCACAACTTTCACTAAACCAGTGTTTCCTTCAAAAGCTCAAAACTATGGATAGGAACATCCAGTGATAAATCCAATGACCAAATAATCCACAAGGGACAGAAAATCCCAGCAGATGAGGGCAAGAGAGATGCTTCCCAGGCTATATTAGCTTTCATGATAGGTTTAGGATCAGTCCTGTTTTTCCTTACAGGCTCAACCCTCAGGTCCAAGAAAAGCCACTCTCTCCTCTGAAACCCGGTGTCAAACCTGCAACAGGAATATTGAAATATGCCCTATCTGCTGGGAATACAACAACCTCTGTGTGAGGATTATACCAAAATGCTGGTTTGGTTATGCTACAGGGCACCGAGAAGTGAAAATAACACATTGTGATGAAGGTGTTGACACCTGGAACCTCAGGGAGCGTTATTACCTAGGCAGTGTCCTGCATCCACTACACAGTACTCAACTTCACACCACCCAAACCTAACTTGGCACCTCCACACCCCAAAACCACAGTCCTTCCTGACATGGGAACTACCGACCAGTCTCTGAACACCGTGATAAACACCCACAGCACAAGCTTCAAGACGAGCTTCCAAATTTAAGAGACACAGAAAGATGTTTTATAACCCATAAGTCACTCAGCTGCAGCTTAGCACTTAACAAGCCACTCACAATTCTTCACAATCCTTCTCCAAACGGAGAAAAGATTTTAAAGAGCATTTAGTGCAAGTGAAACATCCCCAGCTTTCTCCTTAGCCCCTGCTCACTCTCCAATTAAATATGAAAGCGACAACTTAGTCATACTGAGCGTGCAGGATGATTTTAAGACAGTGGTATTAAATCAAATCCCACAACTTTTCACACCTATTAAATTATTACTTTGTCATTAGGAGGGGAGATTTTGATAAGTACGATGTAATTAACAGACAGTGCCTTTGTTAGCAGGCCGCTTGTGATGAAGCCCAGGCTCCTTGACATTCCATTTCTTCCCCTCAAAGGCTCTGTGCTACAGAAAATTTATGGGTTTCAGCACGTAAGAGGAGAATTGGGCAGGTTACCTTCAAATTCAGTCAATAAGGCCCTTTCACGCAGGCTGGGGAAAGGCGGATAGCTGCTGGAAAGCAACACAAGGCGCTCCCTTCCCCCTCCCCTCAGGACCCAAAAATGCTGCGTTCAAAACACTCCCATCCCCTGCAGCAAGGGATTAGCCATTTATTAAAAAGGAATCAAAACACTGTAAAAGGCTTCCAGTTAAGATTTCAAGGGGGAAAAAAAAAAACCAAAAAAAACCACCAACATTAACACCAGTAGAACCAGAGTCACATTAGGAATCCATCTGGGCACCAAAGAACAAGCAGCTCAAATGCAAGCAGGATGTCGTTTGTCCCAATGATGCTGATCAAATGGCTCGAAAGGAGGACAGAATTAGATTAATCTTTTTTTTTTTTTAGTCAGTCATTTTGCTGCCTCCACACTGAGCAGTAACAGCATTCACAACCTACAGGCATTTAGACTTTGGACTTTTAAGACAACTACCTATCTCCACGCTTGTTTTTTAGGGGTTTTTTTTGGCTCTTCTCTAGGGGTGACAGACAATTATAATGGCCAATTATGTAAAACCTTTCATCCGAGAAAACACGAAGCACTACGCAAACACTCATTAAGACTCTCGGCTGGAGCCTGCGCCGCACGTTCGCCTGTTCCCCTAGATATCTCCAGCCACCAAAACTGGATGCCGAGCGCTGTGGCACGGCCAGGACAGCGCCCAGCAGGGCAGGGGCAGCCCCTGGAGTACTTACACAGCCTCGCAGGCGGGTTTTACAGCCCGCAACACGCTCCGGGCTGCTGGGGCTGAGCTTTACAGCCCCATCCAAGCCGGTTATTTAAAAACAGAGCAGAGACACACGCGGCTGCTGGGCGTTGCACGAAGCACCTCGCAGGACGAGCCTCAGATCCACTTCTCTGGCTGATCCAAGCAGATTTTTTCCAACTGGGAGCCGCACGGCACAAGTCAATAACCTCGGTTTACTGAAGAAATTAAAAGCTATGCTTATTGTTTCGAGTAAGGCCTTGGAGGAAGTAATTCCGAGAAGAAATCACTTCCACTGTAATTGTACTTTTAACCTTTCCTTAGGTTCTTACGCCATCCCCACGTGAAGGCGTTATTCAAGAATTATCACCATATATAATAACCATTAAAGCCATTTTCAGATCACTGTTTATGTTCAGCGAGTTCACAACCCCTCCCTTCTGAAGGGCTGATCGATGTATAAACCACGGGGGAAGCCGTGCAGAAAACCACGACCAGGAAGTGACCGCAACTCAGGAGACCAAAATTTGGGGGGAAAATACGCGGTTTGGGAGGAGGGTCGCTTTTAAAAGAAGGTCCGCGAAAAGACTGACCCGCAGAAAGCAGGGGGGCTCGGTCCCCCCGGCCACGCGTGGGACGGGCGCGTTACGCAACCGCGGGGGAGCGGGGATGCTCCGCGCCCCGCACGGCGACCGGGCGGTGCGGGGGACACGGCACCGCTCCTGGGCTCCCGCTGCCCGACCCGCCGGGCCGGGAGAGAGCCGCGGGAGGCGCTGCCAGCAGCGCCGGGGAGGGAGCACCACAAAACCCCCGGAGAGGCCGGGAGCGGGGCGCGGGCGCTGGGGGAGCAGCGGAGACAGAATAAAGCAAGAGGATAAAATAAAGCCGAGCGGAGCGGGGGCAGAGCGCGGTGCCCTCGGCGCGGCCCCGTCCTGCGGGCGGGCAGCGGCCCCTCGGCGGCCCGCAGCCGCCATGGCCGGCGGAGCGCGGGCGCTGCGGGAGGGCCCCGCTCGCCGCCCACCTGCCCGCACCGCGCCGAACCCAGCGCCCACCCACCCCTGCCGTGCCCGCGGGAGCCTACCGGGAGCGGGGCCGGAGAACGGGCCGTGGCGGAGCCGCCAGGCTCAGCTCGGCTCGTCTCGGCCGGATCCCCCTGCGCCCGGCGGCGGCGGGAGGAGCCGGGCGGCCGCGCCAATCCGGGGCGGAGCGGGGCGGGACGCGGAGCCGCCGGGGAGGGACGCGGAGCCGCCCCCGCGCCGCGCCAGGCACCGGCCGCCCCGCCGCGCCAGGCACCGGAGGCTCGGGTCGGGGCGCTTCCCGGGCTCCTCGCTCCTAGCAGCTCCCTGGAGATCCAGCGAGTTCCAAGGCAGCCCCCGGCGCTGGGGACCCCGTGATCCCCCGCTCGCCCCGTGTGCCGGGCTTGCAGCTCACCGACGAGGTTTAGCGACCAACGTGGCACTGGAAGCCACGGGGGTGCCAGTTCCCAGCCCGCTGCGTGGCACCGGCAGCTTATCGGTGGATTTAGTCTGGTGATAACAGGCTAAAAATCTATAAGGTCCTCTGCAGAAGGCCAAAAAGTCGTTCGATAAACCTCCTGGCTTTGAAACCTGCTGAACTCCCGACTGCAGGGCCAGAAGAATCACAGAATCAATTAGGTTGGAAACGACCTCTGAGATCATCGAGTCCAACCCATGACCGAACGCCACCCTGTCAACCAGATCATGGCACTGAGTGCCACGTCTAGTTTTTCCTTGAACACCTCCAGGATTGGTGACTCCACCACCTCCCTGGGCAGTCCATCCCAAAAGAGCTGCAGGGAGGTCACTGGGAGTGTCCCTCCATACTGGAACCCCACCAGCATGGTGCCAGCCTTGCCAGCTTGTTTTGCTAACGTTGCCTCCCTGGCACAAACACTAAATACCCTTTTGCTGTCGTCTGTCCTTGGCAGAGGAAAACATGAGCTGCTGTTCCTGGTGTAGATGTACCCACAGCAGTGGTTTGTCATGCAAGTGTCACCCCAGCCATCTTCTCTGTGCAGTCTTCAAGAAGTCTCAGCCTACAGGGAGAAAGAGAAGGGCACTGCAGAAATCCTCTGAAACCAAAGGTATCAGGAACAAGAGAGAAACACAAAGGGAAGGCACTGGGAAAAGGGGGATTAAGTGGTGGCATCAGGTGGTAGTCTGAACCTAAAA
Source organism: Corvus cornix cornix (assembly GCF_000738735.6). Lineage (NCBI taxonomy): Eukaryota > Metazoa > Chordata > Aves > Passeriformes > Corvidae > Corvus > Corvus cornix. Next base: position 3,294,612 of record NC_046335.1, on the reverse strand, counting down.
GGGTTTCTACAGGAAGGAGCTTCCCCTCTCCTTAAAATATTTTTGCAAATCGTTTCCACTTAGATGGAAGCAGGTAGGAAACTGAAAAGGCCTGGTTTCTTTCCACCCGAGGGAACAGCAGGAAGCAGCGTCAGAAGACCTTCAGGATATCAGGAAAAGGTTCTTCCCTCAGAGGGTGCTGGGGCACTGCCCAGGCTCCCCAGGGAATGGGCATGGTCCCGAGGCTGCCAGAGCTGCAGGAGCGTTTGGGCAACGCTCTCAGGCACAGGATGGGATTGTTGGGATGTCTGCAGGGCCAGGGGTTGGACTGGATGAACCTTGTGGGTCCTTTTCCACTCAGGATATTCTACAACTATGATTCCCTGACCTGCTGGAGGGCGGCACTACTTACTCTGTGTATACACTACTGAGAGAAGATCCTGGAGATTGTTCTGAAGCTAAAAAGCAGTGTGTCAGCACAGCACTGTGCCATGACAGTCCTGGTGAGGGGCAGAGCTGATCAGCCAAGGCCCAAGATCACATTAACATGGTGTCTCAGATAGCTGAGATGAACCTCCCAAAGTCTCTGGAGCCCCTGTTGACTATGGCCACTATATACAAATAGAGGGTGGGAGGGAAGATAGAGGTAAGATGAAGGTCAAATATTAGATCAGGACAGGACAGAAAACAGACCCTACTGTTCTCACCCCTCCAGTACTTTCTCCACTGGACTGTAACAAACCACAGAACAACAACGGGATTTAGCTGCTGCTGACACAGTAGTTTCCTGTGTTCCAGGGAAAAAGTCTGTATTTTGGTATAGGACCAAATGCATACGGAAAAAAAGCCTGTTTACTAGCATGGCCCCACAGTTTGGTGACACGCAGTGAGATGCAAGATATCCCCAGATGACTTAAAGGGGAATGAAATATGTGCCCTGTCTTATTAGAGAAAAGCCCCACAAAGATACGGCCCCAATCTTTTGTTGTAAATTGATAAAGACAGTGAACTGCCATTTGCTGCTAAGTGACTTCTAACGATGAAACAACCTTTCTCCTCCCACCCCCTCGGGGCATTTAGTGATAATATAAGAAAGATTTTGCACATTGTTTAGCTCAAAGGGCCATCTGGCCCTTCTGCATTTCAGTAGCCTTGAACATTAAAAAAACAATAGATAAAGAAAACCAGTCCTATCTTATCAGAGACCTGGAGAAGTTTTACTCTGTCAGAGCAAAGAGGATTAACCAAGTCCTTACAACTCTTTTATTGTTTCCACCTTGATTAGCAGTCATATTCCTCACAGCTTTGTGTTGTACTCCCTAAACCAAGATGTTCCTTACTGGCTGTATTAGCTTTAACCATGAAACACAACTCCAGCAGTTCCATCCAGCTTCCACAGATGTTCCACTCCTGGGCAATGGAGACACAACAGAGGCACATGCCAAAAAAGATACAGGTTTTCAGCCAAAATTTAAAAAATAATAATACTGGAATTATTGTGCAAGTAGGGAAAAGGATGGTCTTTTCAGAGGAAAATGCAATGGTCTTGGCCTAATTCAGAAACATACTTCCTGCTGCTGAAACGTCATCTAATCGCACCCCACTAAGTGGTTTCTTCATCTGCTTTTGCTCAAGGGGATAAAAACACAATTCCCCCAAAGCAACCCACTCCAAAGTCCCTGGAAACAACAAAAACTTTGGTCTCAACTCAGCTTATGGTTGGCTTATGGCTGAATCCAGCATTTCTTCTGGGGTTAATTCCCACTCCCCTCTTTGCCGTGGAAGAAAACTCAAGATGGGTTGAGTCTGGAAAGAAGTGTGAAATCCTTAAGAATGTGGCTTTGGGCCGTGGGGGACGAAGCCAGCTGAGGATGCTTTCACCTGCAGTGCTGGAGCAGGTTTGTGAGTGGAATCTGTAGCAGCAGGGAACATTTGGTGTAAATACCCCATAAATAACAGAGGATGTACAGATATGCTGAGATAAAACCACTCAGGCTGTGTTCCCAACTGCACTTTGCCTCCTGACATTGCTAGTTGGCATTTTTGTGAAAGCTGGGAGCTTATAAATGTGCTGCAACATCCAGCTTTTGGGTATCAGCTGCCAGAGTGCAACAGAATATCCAGAGTCAGGTACCTCGTCCTGCTATTAATAGTCCAGAGAGAGACACTTCCCAAGGGCAAGTGGAAACTCCCACCTGCCGAGCAGAAACCAGGGAGAAGGAAACATCAAACGAGGAGTGTATTGGAGTCACTTTGCATAGGCACTCTAGGTGTTTCTATCAGCTCAGGGTCCCCGGCCCACACATTGGGGTTTAGGAGCCTGTCAGTGCTCTTTGAAGGATCAGAGCAATAACAATTTCTGTTTAACACTGTGGGTGTCGGGGTTGCATTTGATGTTAGTTGTTGTATGTGCTGGTTTGGGTGGTGGAAATACCCAGGAAAGGGAAGATGCTCTCCAGGCTCATCCAGGTGAGAGTCCAAACATCTCTCTCTACCTGCCTGGAGCATGCCCTCCTCCCAGGTGACAGGCTGAGGCACTGCGGGGTGGCTTCCTCCCATTCCTGGTAAAAATGGGCTGCAGAGCAAAATAAACCTCACAGAACACAGCAAGAGGCTTAACTGTGCTCCACAGTTGCTCAAAGACAGGAATTTCACTTCTACTTTCTGCTCCTAGAATTTGTTCTGGTTTTTAAACTAGCAACCACTTCAAATGAAAAGCCTGAGCAGAAGTAGGAACAGCAGCCAATGCATCAAAATGAGTTTGCTGTTCAATACATGACTGAGAGGTTATCAATTAAATTTGGCAAGAGGGCTACCCTGTGCCCTCTGCAGCATCATGTTTTGCCTATAGAGGATTTTCTTTGACTCCATGCAAGTGGCTGTGGGGTACAGCTTTGTAGCTCCATTTGCCTGTACTTCCACCAAAAATATGATCAGGAAGTGTAATTATTTCAGGGCTAAATTTGGGGATAGATTTCCCTACACACTCCATATTGCTCCTCATTTGTGCAAGGGTGGGGAGAATCACCTTCACAAAGAACAATATTCTGTGTGAAGGAATGAAGAGCAGAAAGAGCAAGTTAGCAGATTGCCACATAATGATCTCCTCAGTACAAATGTGTTGGATAATGACAGTTTTATTGCCAAGAAATAAAGAAATTCAAATTGGTTCTCAAAGCTCAATGGCTAAAATGGGATATTATCATAAAATCATCAGGTCTGTGTGAGAACAAAGAGTTTTACCTGTCAGGCATGGCTAATATCTGCACAGGATAATGAGTTTAGAAATTCATATCCCTTGTTTATCTCTATTAAATAGTAATATGTTTATTCCTCTTACCACAATATTTCTCTTAGCACAATAAAATCAGTAGCAATCAGGAATTTGGTTGGAAAACACCTGATTAGTGTGTTTTATCTCAAGTGACATTGCAACACTTTAAAATCTTGGCATTATTCAAGCACACCGAGACCCTTGTGGTGACCTAAATATTGTCAGTGGAAGGTGTGTCTGCAACATGTTAAGGAAACCCATTCTGGCTGTAACATACCCGGCTCAGGTAACACCTGCAGAGGTGCACAGCAAACCCAGGGCAGGTACTCGGGTTCCCCAAAGGGCCCACGGCTGTATTATCATTCGTGTTGTTATTTGAGCTCCTGAGATTAAGCCCAGGCTGTAGCAAAGCTTCCTAAATTCAGTATTGACATCCACGTGAGTGGAAATGAGCAAATGTTTCAGTCCAGATGCTCCAAGGAGCAAACAAGTATTGTTTCAGCATATTCAGGTATGCAGTAAGAGAAGAACTAATTTTTGGTTGAAAGGATGACACTCCTAGACTCGCTTTCCCCCTAAAACTTGTGTTTCAGCATGGCTCACATAGTTTAACTATATCCTGATGTAAGGTAGAATTGCTGAATGTCCTCAAATTCCACTGCCACAGGAGGAAAAGTGGAGTAAGAAAAATCAGAAAACACCGAGGACTGCATTGGATTGGACTCTGTACAGTCTACAGACCTGAGCTCCTGTGTTTCTGTTGTTTAATTGGATCTTTTTCAAACCATCCGTTTGGCAGCACTCAATAACCTCCATGCTGATCTTTATTATCTCTAGCAAATAAATGATTGTAGGATTAGGCTGGATGGTCAATATTTGTGACCTTTGCCGTAACCTTTGTCAGTCTGTGCAGAAACAGGGGGTGACTCTTCCCCGACTGCTCCCATCTGGGATGCCCAGAGCCACTCACTCTGCAGTAATCCAAGACTGATCGTTGCCGTGGCGAACAGCTCTGCGCTGTTACTGTGGTCTTTAATCCAGTTATTGCTGTCTAAAAATCGCGTTTATATACAAAATTACTGATATATTTCTGTAACGCCAGAGGGGATCCCGCATTTTCAGGCAGCTGGAAGGGCATGGCTGTCCTCCGCCGCTGACCACCGCTCCTGCGGCTCACCAGTTTCCCGTTTCCCAATACTTTTTTTTTTTTTTTTTCCCCCCTCCAAACGCCGTCCCCATTTTTGCAGTGCCACCAAGCGGATGGTTCCTCCGTTAGCATTTGAATTTCCCAGGTTAACACTTACAAACCAGCACAGAACTATCCAGTAGCTGAGAACGCTGTTAAACGCAACCCACCCCAGCAACCCGCGGGGTTGGTGCGATGCGTGTATGGGAGGAAATAAAGGGTCTTTAATAAAAACACTTTAATAATGTGTTTGTGGCCCTTTCAGACCTGTGGAGACCCGGCTTCGGCTCCTCAGGAGGTGGCACAATGCGGTCACTGAGGTGTGGACACAGACCTTGTGGGCTTCTCGGTTCAGGAGAGACATGGAGCTCCTGGAGTGGGTGCAGGGGAGGACGACAGCGGGACTTGAGCATCTCCCTTTGGAAGAAAGGCTGAAGGAGCAGGGCCTGTCCAGCTTCGAGAGGGGACCTCATCCCTGTCTGTGTCTACAGGGAGGTCTCAGACATGGACCAGGCTCTGCTCCGCGAGGCCCAGCAATGGCACAAGAGGAGCGAGCAGGAACGGATGCCCACAAGTTCCACCTGAACGTGAGGAAGAACTTCCCTGTGCAGTGACCGAGCACTGGAACAGATTGAGCAGAGAGGCTGTGGACTCTGCCTCATTTGGGATATTCCAGAGCCGTGTGGACACAATCCTGTGCCATGTGCTTCGAGACGGAGATTAGACCAGATGAGCCACTGGGGTCCCTTCCAGCCTTGTCCGTTCTGGGATTTTGTGGGTGGTGGGAGGGCTCATTACTCTCCGATTCTCGGTAGGAGTGAGGGCTCTGCAAGCCCAGACCGCTGGCAGGTGGCCGCCAGGTCCGGCTGACCCCGGAGCCAGGTGACCCTCATGTACAGGTGACTCCAGGTACACGCAACCCCCACACACGCGACCCCCGCCGCCATCTTAGCGCCCCCCCGCGCCGCGCGGGACGACAAGGACAGGCCACGCCCCCGCACGCTCAGCACCTTCACCTTCCTCACTCCGCCAGCCAATGAGCGGCAACCGGGGGCGGGGAAATGCTCCGAGCAGCCAATGGGCATTAAGCGTGGCAATCGGGCGACCAATAGGCAGCTCGCCGTGGGGGTTCGGCGCTGCCCATCACTGGCCGCGCGTGAGGCCAATGGGAGCCGGCGGGCCGGCGCTGGCCAATGAGCGCTGGCGGCTGAGATTTGAAAGCGAGGCGGGGCGGCGCGCGGCGGGGCGGAGGGCTGCGGGCGGCCGGGACAGGTAATGGCGGCCCCGGCGGGGATTTTGGGGGTCCGGACGGGATTTCAGGGGTCGGAAGGACCTTGACGCCTCGGCAGTAGGCTCCGTAAGGGGACCCGGCGTGGGGGTCTCTCCTGGCGGTGGGCTGGCAGCATGCTTCTTTCGCTTGGGGCGCCTCAACCCTGAGGCGCTGTCGGGGAAGGGAAGAAGGGGCTGTCCTGGGGGAGCCCGCTCAGCGGGGTCTGGGGTGTGCCCCACAGTCTGTTCCGACCCCCGGGGCCCGCCTGGAAACCGTTGAGTCCAGGTTTTACTCAGTCTCTAAACTTAACGGGTTCCCGCTGTAAACGTAACGATGTTTGCTTCCCCTGCTCTGTTTGCTCACTATTCAGGCTAAAAGAGCACCTAAATGTTTTCATGCTCCTATTGCCCTTTGGTTCTTAGAGTGTTGCTGGTCAAAAGTGTCTCTTTTCCTTCGTTGTTATTTATCAAAATACGTCTTCAGCTTTAATTTTTGGTACTCTACCTTAGCCAGTCACAAATCTTTTGTATAAACCCTTTGTCCCTTTCTTTAGTTGAGTTTATGCCAATTTAAATACCAGTTAATCTTCTAGGCTCCTCTTCGGGCAAGATACTCCACGGGAGCAGTAACCTGGGAAGAAGAGGAGACAGGTATTTTTTGTCCTAAACACATCTTTAGGATACTGAGCATGCCATCCATTTTTAATGAGACCACAGAGATCACTGGGAACCTCCTGAATTGGGAATACGTTTCTGGGAAGCTCTGTCTGTTTCTCTGCTTTTATTACATTTGCTCTCTTCATCTGTAAGATTAATTCTGCAGGATTTCTTACTGAAATACGGATCACTTCTTCATGGGACTTTTTAATGGGAGAAGTCCTAAGTGGACTTGTACGTCAGTAAATACCTAGGAAAATATTAAAAGTAGGAGGTAGAACAGTGTTAAATGTTTATCAGTGTTTAAGGCAAGTGCAGCTGTCTGAGAGCTTGCCTGATAGATAACAATGTATATTCTGGGAATATAGGTTGTGTTGCCATCAAGGTTAAAAACTGTGCATGCACTTTGAAAGGATTGCTGTACTTAAAGAACATGTTTAGGGGTAAATTTAGGAACTTTGTCCTGTAAAAGGATGAGTGTAAAGACTAGACTGCTGCTTTGAGGAATGTTTTTCATCCACTGGCCTCAAAAGCCAGGTGCTTCTAGGACATAGATAGTAGAGATGTATTCCCACTGTTTTCTTTATGGTTTTCTGTAATGTCATGTAATTACTAACAAGATCTGTAATTACTAATAAATCTGTAATGACTAATTCTGTAATTACTAGCAGGATCAGTTCAAATATAATTATTGGAGATGCTCATGAATTAATCTCCCTTAATCACTTAAATGTAAAGCAGGGCAAATATGACCCATGAACCGCAGTGGAGGTTTTTACAGTCATCATTAACTGGCATTTTGAATCAATTTCTGAAAGCTGGAATGCAAGATGCAGGGTGAAGCCCAAGATATTCACAAATCGGGTGGTGCTGGCATGGACCAGCTCTTCCAGGATTGCGTGGAAGAGATCCAATCCCTGATTTTTGTTTTGATTTTTATTCCCCTCTGCTTTCCAACTTCCATTGACCACTTTGCTCTTCTGCAGCACCGAACATATCAGAAAAAAAGGAGCAAAATGCACCCATTTAGGTTTCTGTCCGGTATCTGTTCTAAGCAGTTCCAGGAGGTTGTGCAGGTGCTGTTGGTGCTGTGCGAGTTCCCCCCTACATGAGCACTTCCATGCAGTGGGGAACAGGGAGTGGCCACTGCCAGCACTGATGGCATCTGAACAGGCTTGCTCTGTGTTCCTTCTTCCAACAGCTCAGGATCTCTCCTTGACTGCTTTTCCCATAAGCATATGCAGTTTATTTCTGTGTTATTTCTATTTTGCTGCTGTTTTCCTTCTAACATTTGGGTTTTCCAGTTAGGCTGCTGGTTGAGTTTTTGGCTTTTGGTAGCACATTGATGGGAAGGGGATGGGCTTTAAGAAATCCTGCGCACCCATTGTCAAGTCTTTCCAGTCTAGTTCACTGATGGTTCCTTTAGTTTGATCAGAGCTTGCTGTCCTGAAATGAAGAACCTCAGTAAATGACTAAATTACCAATTAATAACTGTTGGGTGCTTAGTTTAGCTCTGTCACCCTGCTTGCTGTAAAGCTGTTTTCTGTAAGTGGTGGAAGATGAGATATCTGAAAGATCCTGGCTGAGGTGGAAGACCCTTGGCAAGACAGGTTTCAGTGGGGATGCAGGGGATAATAGAATCCCAGAATGGTTTGGATTGGAAGGGACCTTAAAGCCCATCTTGTTCCCATTGCCTGCCATGGGCAGGGACACCTTCCACTAGCCCAGGTTGCTCCAAGCCCCATCCAACCTGGTCTTGGACACTTCCAGGGATGGGGCAGCCACAGCTTCTCGAGGCAGCCTGTGCCAGGGCATCACCACCCTCAGGGAAGAATTCCTTCCCAATATCCCATCCAGCCCTGCCCTCTTGTCCAGCACAGCCATTCCCCCTTGTCCTGTCACTCCATCCCTTGTCCAAAGTCCCTCTCCATCTCTCTTGTAGCCCCTTTAGGAGCTGTTAGCACAGCAAGTGCAAACCAACTGACAATTGGCTTAAGGCTTCCTCAGGTTAAAAAAGATGGGAGGAATGCTGCTTGAAATAACCAGTATTCTATTGCAGTTGCATCCTGGAAACATCCTGGTTCTGAGTACTCTTAGCCATGACAAAATTCCTTGCTATCAGATAGGTCTAATCTAAATGGAATGTTGCTTCCAAGTATTGTCCTACAGCCTTGTCATTTACTTGCTCACCTCCTTAATGTGGAAAACAGCTGTGGAGAAAGCAGCCCAGCCAATCCCAGACATGAGTGCAGTGTCCTCTCCTAATTCAGTGTCAGACTTGTTGACCACTCAACAACCAAACTGGTCCCTGGAATGAATAAAAATAATGAGAAATTGGTGAAAGAGTCATTACTAAAATTATCATTGGAGTTTTCTCTGGTCACATACAGAAGCAAAGAATTCAGGGCTTTGCTCACATGCAAACTTTTACAAAAATGGAAAACAAACCATGACAGTTTTTTCCTAATCACTATGGTTGTTGTCTAAGGTCATCAGGATGGCTGCTACCTCCCAGTTTGCCAGTCGATACAAAAAGGATTTGAGTACAGAAGCCCTCAGAACCAAGGTTGCCCGCAGGAAATCCATCCTTCAGAAGGAGAACAGGCACAAACTCTTTGAAAAGGGCCGGCAGTTTGGCCTGGCAGATGTCAATGTTCAGCTCTCCAAGGAGAGGGGAATTTCCGAGCTCAAGGAGACCAGAGAATTGTGCTCTCAAGAGAACAGCAGTGTGAAACAGAGTAAGTAAATACTTGTTACAGACCTTTTTTTTTAAAGTTAAAAATTTTAAGTATGTTTAGTAGCATTATCACAGAAACCTTATAGCAGTCAACATTTTGATTTGACAAAAAAGTTTAAGATTTAAAACCCTATCAGCCTTTCCAAGTGTTAAAATCAAGGAAATAAAATCTTAATACAGCTGTGCCCTCCTCACTGCTCCGGTGGTGTGAATAACGCTTTGCTCTGATTTGGCTGCAGCAGCTAAAGGAAGAATGCATTTTGTTATTAATATTCTATAGGAAGTGCCTTTATGATGGCTTTGTCCTTTAAGATGTGAAAAACGCCAATCAAAAATACCATCTAACATATAACTGATGCCTGTCATGTGCTTAAGTTGTACTTAGCAATGGGCAATTTTGTATTATATATAACATTATTAATGGATAAATGCATAGCTTGATTTTATTTTGAAAATGGCTAGTTTTTGATAACTTATTTTTCCTCTCAGAAAACAGGGCCTGCATATATGCTGAATTTTGCTTCCTGGCTCTCCTGGATGCTTGTGGTCTAAGAAATTAAGTTAATATTTAAAAATGTTAACAGGTGTTTTTAGAAATATTTTCACCTTTAATATTTTGATAGCAGAAGATTATTGGAGCGCAGTCCGTATGTAATCATATAAAATAAATGTAATAAATGTGTCTTGATTATATTTAATAAATTTCAACTTTAAGTGGATATTAATTTTTAAGGTAGACATAATTCAAGTTTGCAATCTCTTAAGGTTTTATTCTTTTATAAAACTTCTGCTTCATTTATCCTCAAACTGAGGCAGACTTTGGTATCTAAAGCCGACCTAAAGCTCAGCTTTCAATGACGTTGCAAGTGTTTGAATAGAGAAACTGGTACAAATATATAAATAAGTAACTGAAGTGTTAATTTTCATACTAGCAGCCTTACAAGAAATGGTATTTACAATTCCCTGTAAAATGGGAATGAATTTACAGTAATCCTCAGGTGGATATTTGGGGAAGTCTATTTGTAAGTTGAAATTTTCCATTGAATTCTCTTTTAGTGGGAAGGACTAAAACAATTTTAGAGATTCCAGACAGTTCTTCTGCTCTTTGACTTACATTCCTCTTCTAGCTTGGAAAAGTTTATTGAAAGTTTCTGGCTTCTTGTCGGCTCAAAAATATCTTCATGATTTTATAACACATCTGTCTTCCATGTCTGCTTCAGAGCAAGCCACAAATGCAGCCACCAAGAGGATGAACGAGCGCAGGGAGATGCTCCAGCGCTACAAAGAGGAGAAGGAGCTTCGCAAACTGCAGGAGCAGAGGGAGAAAGCCAAGAAAGGGGTGTTCAAGGTTGGGCTGTACAGACCAGCTGCACCTGGATTTCTTACACTTGCCCCTGAGGAAGCAGCGGTAGCAAAGCCAAGAGAGACGGTAACAAGGGTAATATTTAATATCTAAATTAATTATATCTGTGTACTTCATTTAAATTGCTATTTGAATACAAGATGTGTATGTTATTCCAAATCAGCTGTTTATTTTGCAAACGCTTTATTAATGTTTGTTATGGTAAGGAGCTGTAAGGGAGTAATTTGGCTCATTCTCTTTTTAAACAAAGCTGGAGATACTGCTAGTGATATGTGGATTTTTGTATTTATGACTATGCTCAGTTCAAAAACTGGAATGATTCATCCACAAATGAAAGAGCTGCGTTATTTTAGAACTAGTAACTTGTTCATATTTAGTCAACTCGGTTTTGAAAGCTTTCCAGTTTACACACTTGACCCATTTCGCCCAGACATACTGTTTTTCACATTTATGCTTCTTGTTCAGTCTCTCAGGGACGAGGGGGAAGAGGAGTGTGTTAACTCTTGTTTCCTTGGGGATGTTTCCAGGAAGCTCCTGCTTTTTCTGGAAGGGTTACTCGATCAAAAGCCAAGATCCAAGAAGGAAAAACTCTGATACCAACTCTGATTCCAACTGCATCTAAGTCCTCTACGGTTTGTTTTTTATATATATATAACTTCAGTGAATAAATTTAGAGAAAGGGATGCAATTTCAGACTCAGGGTAGTATCTTTACAAGTTTGATTAGATCAGTACAAACAGAAAAGGGCACAGGTTTTCTGGACCTGTTTTTTAATCAAGTTTCTCAAGATACTTAAACTGGTGCTTAAATATTTTTCTTCATTCTTTTTCTGACAATTTCTAGTTTGATAATGCATTTTAACATATCCCTAAACCAATCTATTTTAGTTATCCTTAATGTGTCTCTACTTTTTAAAGCCCCCTGTGACAAATTATTTGATTTTTTCCCTTACTGTAATCTAGGATAGATGAGGAAAGAAATTGGGCTGCTGAATTTCTGGAAATCTGTAACTTCACAAAAAACCTGCTTTTTTTCTTGCAGGTCAGTGCCCGTGGGCAGAGCATGCGCCCTACACAGGCAGGACGTAAACAGATGAGTACAGTCAAAGTGGCTGAAAAAGAGAAAGGTATGGAAGTACATCTGAACCTGAAAGTTGGGGGTTTTTGGGGAAAAGGTCCCAGTACATTTCTGGGTGTAGGAAGCATGGAGGAGATTTTAGGATGGCCATTCCTACCAAGGGCAGCAGCTGGCAGATTATGAAGCGTGTGGCTCCAGGGATTACGTGAACTTGTTGCCTCCATAGGCTGGGGGAAATGGAATGCAGGATCCTGACAGTCCTGGTTACTGATTATTCTCCCTGGGAGTGGGAAAAGAAACAGGTCAGTAGGCAAGCTGCACAGCTGCCAGCTGCCTCAGCTCCTGGAGCTGTGCAGAGGTTTCTGTTTGCCTCAAGAAGAATATCACAGGTAGTGACTGCTGCTGTTACAGAAGAGCAAGTGCCTTGTGTCTGTCGCTTTCTGTGCCACAATTACAGGTATTTCTTAAGAAAACAGCAATTAAAAAAACAAAACAACCTGCACCACCTTTAGGGGGCTAGAATACCTTGGATCAGAAACTTTTCCTCATAGTCCAGTGGTATCCTTAAGTAGATACAGCCAAGTTACGTGGAATATTGATGTTAATGTAGGATATTCAGTAATTCAGAGTGAAATGACTTTCACATCATTAATCTAATTAAATCAGCAAGCAGCAGACCCTTATTTAAATAAATTTCAGCAGTGCCTTTGGTGAATACTGAAAAGATGTATTATTAGTGTTTGATATAACAATTTAAATATTTAATTTTTGAAAAATGGTCATCCACTAGACTGGATTATTTGTTTTGTACTGAATCAAGGATATGCATTATATGTACTTAAGCTTCCCTACCCATGGCAGGGAGGTTGGGATGAGGTGATCCTTCAGGTGCCTTCCAACCCAAACCATTTTGGGATTCTATGAAACACCAATATAAAAATATTTGGGAAGTGAATGTTTGATAAATCCAATGTTGTAGTTATTTATCCAGTAATTTTTTCCCAACTTTTCATTCTAGCCTCTACAGAATTGCAGTTTGACATTAAAGACAGGAATAGCATTAACAATAACCAAGTGGGGATTTCAGACAGGCAGAGTATGGAATAAAGAGCTCCTGTGAAATTTGTCTGTGCAGGAAAACGCTGTCATTTTAAAAGCCTATTAGAAACAGTGCTAAATTACAAAGATGAAAATGATTAAGATGGGTAATACGGTGCATGAACTTGTCATGTTTTATGAAATATTTCAGAGGCAATTAGTCTTAAGAGTACTTTGTTAGATTGCATTAAATTCTGACCTTGGAAATCTTTCATATAATGGCCAGGGCATCACTTTGTTACACCAATGGTTTGCTTAAGCTTCCAGCTGTGCAAATAACCATGGCAAAGTTATTACTCTACAAAACTTCATCTGTAAAGCAGGAATAGTCTTGACTCTGATTGCAGGGAACAGTGGGAAGCATTCCTTAAGCTTTTTGCATGGCAGCAAGCACACTGGTGCCTTGATGGACCTGTAGAGTAAAACCACCTTCAGTCAGGATCCCTCAGTGCATTGCCTGGATGCCAAGGCCAAGCTGTGCTGATTGCCCTGAACTGACCAAAACCACCCAACCCTGTTCATTCTGGCAAGCCCCTGATAACTGCTGGTGCATTTTTCTGATTTCTACAAAATGGAAACTTTCAGTTATTACCTGAGTGCAGCTCCTTATTAAACTTGGAATCTCTGGGATTAATTTCTCCTGCAGTGTTACAGACTGCACCCCAACCAGCCCTAAATGTGAGAGTCACCAGAGCAGCTGCCTCTGCAGCCAGGCAGGTCCTGAAACCAACAGCTGCTACTGCTGGTAAGTAAGGCAGAGTTGTGTAGCTCAGCTGTACCTTAGACTGCATTTAAGTCATGCCAAATTATCATATAAGAAAAGGGCTAAATGCTGGATCACTCGGACTCTTGTCTGGAACTGCATTGCAATATCTGTATCGAGATGTTCAAACTAACACTGGACAGTTCCCCACAAAACCCATCAGTGTGGAGCATCGATGTCCACATGGTAATTACAAACTCAAAGAACAAAGCCAGAACTGGTAAAGATTTGCCTCATTGGTGTATGACTTTATGGCCATATGATTATTAAATGTGTGAGCAGGAACAGGAAGGTCTCTGGAAGAGATGAGAGCCTTTGTTCTTCAGGTTAGGAATTTCTCTTTGTCCATGTTTGCTTCTTTACTAGAATTCAGTATACCAACAGAATTCCTATGCCATATAGAAATTAAAAATCTAAACTCAAATTGGCTTGACGCTCTCTCTTCAAACTTTAAGGAAATAAGGTGACTGTTATTTTTACTATATGACAGTGTCTTAATGTTAATGACTTAATGAATCTGTTTTCTTGGTGATACATCTGTTACTAGGCTGTTAAATCCTAGGCCAGGTTTTCTTTTGAATGAACTTTTGCAATGCTATTTCTTCCCTCTAGCCACCTCCCACCCGAGAAATAAAACAGTCTCTCCCATCTTTACCAACTGGATTTTTATGGCGGTGTTTTGGTGAAAGATTACATTATTCAGATGCTTTTTTGACCTCTGGGAGTGTCTCTTTTTGTAGGTAACCAGTCACAGAGAACAACAGCAAGTGTAGGAAAGCAGAAGAAAGCTGTCAAACCTGATACCACAAAGGTAGGTCATGTAATAGTTGAAATGGAAAAGCAGTAAAACTGATTTAAGAGCCAGTAACTGTGTCATTGTAGCTGAAATGTTCAAGCGAAGAAGTAATAATTTCAGTAATAAGCTAGAACTTGGGAAGGAGCTCCAAGTATTTATACTGATCTATTTTTAAAATTAAGATCAAATTTAGTGCCTGTATAGAGCCAGAAAATATTGTGACTTGGAAGAGACCCACGAGGATCATCCAAGTCCAACTCCTGGCCCTTCACAGCGCAACCCCAAGAATCCCACCATGGATATGGATGTGACTGGTGGATGATTTGATTACTAATCAAGATCTGGACAATGATTTAAAATAGACAAGAAGTTCTTACATGACATATATCTGATGTTTTAACTAGCCAAAAAAAAAAAAAAAAAGACTGCTTTGCTGGCTTTATCGAGCAGCTGTAAATTCTGTGCAGTTCATTCCTTTTTGAAGTGCATTCTGAATGGATCCTTTTCCTGCTCAGGTAATGATTTGGGACTCCAGAAGCTAAGAAATAAACACAATTTTAGGTTTTGAACCACCAAAAAATAAAGCTGGAAGTGCTATTTTCTGCAAGGTAGAATGCTATTCTCTGCATGATTTACAACTGAAGGCAGTCATTGTGGTTCTTGCTGCCATCACTTCCAGGATTTTTTTATTGCATTCATGTACAGACAGTTCTGTGCAAGAGCTGTCCATGATTTCTTCCTTCTTTGCGCTCCACCCTTCCCTCTCACACCTCCCATCTCCACCTTGTTCCTGTAACTGCAGCTGTGCTCTAGTGTGTTTGAGATTGTGCAATCACACCCAAACAGGAGGTAAGAGCATTTGTGTCTTCCTTGGACAAGCACCTCTTCACCAGATGGAGTCCCTGCCAGTTGGTAAACTCTTACTGTAACCACAGGCAACCTGTTTGAAAAGGTTGGTTAAAAGCAAAGTTCAAGATTTACGTTCCTAGCAGGGGTGACTAAAGTATAACAAGACTTTCAGTGCATTGAGGATGCATATTTTCTTGAAAAACACCCAAAGTTTTAGCTGGCTTTAGCTAGCAATCTTGATTAGGTATCTCAGAAATGTGTTCTGTGTGACTATCTGGTCACTCATCTCGTAAGAATGTGAATTATTGTTTAGTTTTTTCTCTTTTAGTGACATTCTGTGGTGCTAACTGCACTTGGGTTGCATTCCTCAGCTATCAGCCTATTCCAGCTTGTTTTTCAATGATAGGATTGGAATATGTGTATAAACTGTGATTATTCAACAGGCCTAGTTGGATTTGTAGCCAGTAATTCTGCTCTTGAGGATTTTATCACCTTAAAGCTTTTTTCTAGCAGTGGGAGCAAGCATTTGCCAATTTTAATTATTGTTTTGGTGGGTGAGTTGTTCTGCTTTAGCCCCTGGAGTGGATTGTTGCATTCTTTGTAGTGAAGTTACTTCTGTCTCTAGAATGATTTGCAGGTGTCAAAAATGGTTGGACTTGTTGGTAACTCATCACTCTTGTACAGGTGTGCTGTTGTAGGAGCTGCCTTACCTTAAGCTGTTCCCTTCCTGATGGCTTTCAGACTCTCATGTTACAATTCAGCCCATGCTTATTGCAAGCACATGATTGATTGGATGATTTGATTTGTCTGTCTATGCTGTTACAGGTATTTCCTTCTAAACATCAAGTGGAGACAAATGCTGGAGTGGATCCCAGGGTGAAAAGTTCTGCAGCTGATTGCAAGCATTCAATACCAGTAGAACTTCAGCAAGAACAAACCTCAGTGGAAAACAGCAATTCTTCTCCAAGGAGACCCAGAACACGCTCCTTTGCACCTCAAAACTTTGTGTTTCAGCCTCTGAGTGGATTAGCAACCTACAGTGTGACACCCATGTCTCCTTCAAGGGCAAATGCTTTTTTGACACCCAGTGCTGTCTGGAATTTTTCAGAATCTTCAGTGTAAGATTCTTCCTTCTAATGGGGCCTAAAACGCAAGTGAGCCTCTCTGTGGGGATGCAAAAAACATTTGTCTATAGAGAGATTCACTTTGTAACAAAGTGTTGTGTTGTAACACCCGATCCTCATGGCTTCTATCACTGCTTAAATGTGGACTTAATACAACAGCAGATATGGATATAATCCATAATTCTGTCCTTCCTTTAGGAGCAGCTGTCAGGGACTTTGCCCTGTATCTATCTGCACAGATTTATTAATTTATTATTTGAGTTCTCTAGTGTTGTGTGGAAGTTTGCCTTCTAAGCTGTGCATTTCTGTGTATTTGGCCATATTTGATGTCACTTTCTCAATGTGTCGTAACTAAATGTACTTTTCTTTGTTTCCAGCAAAATATTTGAAAAATCCAGTGAAACTAAAGCTCAAAAGCCTACTTTAAAAAGTCAAAATTCACCTGCTGTTAAAGGCATTCAAGAAAAGCAAATGACCACAAGTTTGAAAGGAGAAGGTATGAAGATAACATTTATTTTATTCTAATGCTTTTAATTATCACCAAATTCTGAACAAATTCCTTTCATGTTTTTCAGCAGGCGAATCAGATGAGAGAACTTCCACTCAGAAATCAAACAAAACAACTCCTCTCTCAACAGCACTTGCAGTGAAGTCAGATGATACAAGAGAGCAAGAGCATGATGTGCCCTATTTCAGGTCTGGGTTCATTTGTTTCACTTCCCTGATGTCCATTTGAAGGTTCTTAATATGAGTAATGAGACATCTTCAAAAGATCAGCTTAATTTAATGGTGATTGGTGCCTGCCAGCTGTGACCTGAGCAGGCACGCATTCCTGTCTTCCTTTTTGTACCTTTAGTGCAAGGAATGAATATAAAATTCTGGAGACTGACACCTTGTCCTAAGGATCATGAGCTTGAAACCAGTAGAAATTGCACCTCAGCCAGTCAGCAAAGTAAAACAGTCTAATGGCTTCTGCTCTAAGACTGTGGCTTCTCTGAAAGCAAAAGGATAGTAACCATTGACAGCCACAAGTCTGGAAATTCTCCAAATCCTTATTTTTTCTCTATCCCTGTATTTTCAGAACCACTCTTCGGGCTGAGACGGAGCGGCTGCTGTCTCAGTGCCTCCAGTGGGAAGGAAACCTTGAGCTGGACATTCCAGAGGATGGTAAGAGTGAGCTGCAGTAGGCACTAGAAGGAGGGTTACAGGAACTGAATGGGACAGAGGGAAGGACATGTATCTGCTCTTTGCAAAATAGCAAAAAAAATTTGCAAAGCTGTGCTAGAGAAAGTTTAGAGTTGCATCCGCCCTAAGACAAAAAGTCTCCTATTACAAAAATTTGTGTAGCACTTGATGTGATGGTGATTGATAAAGTGAACAAAGTGCACATCAAAATAGTTGTTCTGTTGCCAGTCTGAAGTGTATTTAAATGTGTGAACTTTAACCAAGCTAATTTTTAAAAATAAGATTAGTTTTTAATGTGGAATAAGTACCCTTACCTGGGAAAACAAAGATGACTCCAGCAATGCATATCTTTAAGACTTGAGAGAGTAATTTTTTTTGAAAGAAGCAAGTTTAGAACAGGTCAGTGGACAGGGAAGCTCCATCAGAATTGAATTGCAGGTTTGCAATAGATGGGACAACAAACTCCAGACTCCTCAAACGCTTACTTATCCAAGATGTTCTGTATTATTTTTTTTCTTGTTACTACCAGCTAAAGACCTGATTCGCACCACAGTTGGTCAGACAAGGCTGCTCATGGAAGAAAGGTTCAAACAGTTTGAAGGACTGGTTGATAATTGTGAATTTAAACGAGGTGAAAAAGAAACAACATGTACAGACCTGGATGGATTTTGGGATATGATTAATTTTCAGGTATGTACTTGCATGTTAACGTAGTAGCGTAAAACTGATGTCGTTCTTTACAAACCCTGGATTGAAACTAATTGGGTTTTTTTTATATTCAGATTGGTTTTTATTTTGAATTTTGAAAATGCAAGTCCTTGTTTTAACACTTTGTGGCAGTGAATAGTTGCAGTTGGTATGCTATGACTTATAATTCATGGACCAGTTCTTCTGTTGTATCTTCTTGTGGCCTGTGTATCTTGTCTGTCTCTGGAATGACTATGTTTGGCCAAATATTAGTCTGTTTTGGAGTGAGGATACAGTCACAATGTCTACCTCCCAGTTTTTGGAAAATTCCTGAAGCTCACCTGAAAAGTAGGGGTTCCATGCTTCAGTATGAAAATAATGCAGAAACTACATATATAAATAACACTATTTAGAGGTGAGCCTCGGTGGTAGAAAACCTTCATCTCTTTTCCTCTGTTGATGCTTTCTTTGGGTTCAGAATGAAATATAATATTCTGAATTATCCAAAGGTTGTAAATCAGCATTCAACAAAGGAATTTGTAAGTAGTTAAATGCAGAGATGGATTTATGGTCCTAGGCATAGGTTTTGAATTCTCTGCAAAATACATGAGGGTTTGATCTGCTTCTTCAGAGGTATTTCAGAGATTGTATCCTGCAGGATGGAAGACTGTGCTTGTTTGGATAAAGGTTATTTTGCAATGTATTCTTTTGCTTTCCTTATACATGACCAACAGATTGAGGACGTGAATAAAAAATTTGATAATCTGAAGAAGCTTCAAGACAATGAGTGGCAGCCACTTGATGTCCCAAGCAAAGCAGTTGTCAAGGTATGAGTAGCCCCTAAAGCACATCTTGTATGGCTTCTTTAGATATATTAACTATTAAGTGAAATTCCTCTCAGGGTGCACCCTTCTCCCTCGCCTCTCCCACGTGCACTTGTATTATTTGGTGAGTTTAGTCCTAGTTGCCTCTTTTGGTTGGTAAGATTAGAGCTAAGAATGAACAATGACTTTTTTTGGAGTCTTTGAATTCTATGCTAGTAAGACAAATCTCTTAAATTTAGGATATAAACTTACCGTGCAGATGTAAAACAGTTTATCTGGGCCACTGGCATTGACACTGAAACTGAAAAAGAAACCATGCAGGAATTTGGCAGTGACTGCCAGTTTTGAGCAGGGAGTGCTCAATTATAATGGTGTCCCATTAAGCCAACACCATGGGTGGCTTTAAACTGCTGCTTCTCTAAGCACAAATGGATCTGACACTCTCCAAAATAAGTTAGTGCTTATTGCAAAATAAGCTGTAATATGAGTTGTTTTATCTACTCTTTGGATTGAAATATATAAATTGCTTCTGACTAGGTGTCAAGGTGTATTTGCATTGCCTAAACTCTGTGCAGTTCCTTGAGACTGCTTCACTAATCATAAAGTTGATATGAAGGTGGATAAGAAACTTCAGGCATGGGAAAACAGAGGGAATGTGGCCTGTAGGAGCTGCACACAAGTGCCAGAACCCTACAGGTGGTACAAAACAAAACTTCCCTTGGAAAACTGAATGCCAAGAGAGACTTCATTGATTGCCTGGAGTCTGTCCTGTGGTTCCACTCTGTCCCTGCCACTAGGAGTCCCTGCATCCCAGTGCTTCCAAAATCTTACTGAATTTATTAGGAAAAAAGGTTGTATTCTGCATTTCTGAATTGCAGACTCAGTTTGAAAAAAAATCTTAATGTTGTCACCACAGACTCATTTTAACAGCTGGATGGCAGCCCAGGAGATGCTGGGGATGAGCAGAGGCCTTGATGCATAAAATTGTAGCATTGTTGAGGTTGGAAAAGTCATCAAGTCCAACCATTTCCCCAGCACTGCCAAGGCCACCACTGCCCCATGTCCCCAAGTGCCACATCCACACATCTTTTAAATCCCTCCAGGGATGGTGACTCCACCACTGCCCTGGGCAGGCTGGACAAACCTTTCAGTGAAGATGTTTTTCCTGATACCCAATCTGAACCTCCTCTGGTGCAAATTAGATCCAGTTCCTCTTGTCCTATTTCTTGTTCCCTGGGAGCAAAGCCTGAATCCCACCTGGCTGCACCCTCCTGTCAGGGAGTTGTGGAGAGGCAGAAGGTCCCCCCTGAGCTTCCTTTTGCTCCTTGCTGTGTTTGTGGCACCAGCACCTGTGTAGAGGTTCATGTGTGATTACTCCTATCCAGAGAGCTCCCAGGTGTGACCCAGCTTTTTTACCATTCCAGAAAAAGGCTGTTCCAAGTAGAGTGCCCAAAGCCAAGCTGGAAGCAGCTGCCAGAACTGCTGCCCGGAACCGCCTGGCTTCTGTGAAAGCAGCCATGAGGGATAAAATGAAGCAGGAGGGAGCTGCTGAGGGTGCACATCAGGAGAGGCTGCCAGAGGCAGAAAAAGTGGTTTTTGAAGCAGGGTTTTTCAGGATTGAAAGTCCTGTGAAAAACTTCTCAGGTAGGTGAAGTTTAATCATGATTTCTGTGACCTGGAACTACTGAAGAGAGTTTAATCTATTTCACTGGGGAGAGGAATTGTGCTGTTTATCCTGGCTACAACTCCAGTACTGGACATGCTATTTCAACCAGTGACTAATTACATCAGGGCTCCAAAGTAAACTGGTGTACGTGAATGTGCTGATTTGAGTGGTTATGGCAGCATGAAATCCCTGCTTAGACAGAGGTGAAATAGCTGGTTCATGTTTTTCCAGCATAAATTTAATAATGAAATTCTAATCTGAGCGTTCCCAGATTCAGCTGACGAGCCTCTTCATCAAAGTCAATGCCAGCTCACATCCTCTAATTGTAGGACAGGAATTGGGATCTTTTTTTTTCAACTAAACCTCTTGCAGTGCTGTCTTCAAAGCTGCAGATAAAGTCTACCCATAATCTGTGTTCATGGTTAACAAGATTGTAACATAATCCAGTTTGCTATAAAAGCTGTTAAATAGTTTGAGGTTTTTAGCAGGTGCTCAAAATATAACTTCATTTTCAGCATCTTATCTTATTGACATCTGTGAGCAGCCAGTATTTCCAGTAATTCTGCTTCTCTCCCATTTCTAGTTCATAATTTGATTTTAAATTCTGGGGTTTTTGGTGCAGATCTCTCTTCTCATCACAAAACTAACAATTTTTTCATGTGCCTCTTGTTAGTAGGGGAGATCTCCTGAAAAGCTTTGAGCAACACTGGGTTTAAGCCAACTCCAGCAGAGAATCTGTTATAAGCATCAGTTCTGAATGTGTTTTAAACTCTATTAAATTTGAAAGATGAAAGTTAATAATTTCAATTTCTCCTTGCAAGTGTATGTAAGATTTCCATATAATATTTGTATGAGATAATTTAGCAAGCAGAAAGCAATTGTGGCCCTGGTTAGAATCATAATGATCAGTTCATTTCAGTTTCTGGAAACTGCTGTAGGAATGAAACATGAAACACATTTTCCAGGTTTGCTTCCAAGGACCCCTGGAAAACTGGCAACTCCAAGACCATCCATTAGAGCTTTGCACCTGAACGTTCCTTCTCCTCTCCGTGACCCCGAGGATGCAACTGCAAAACAAACCCCATCAGGCCTCAAAGGCTTCCACCCAGCACAAAGTTTGAAAATGGACCAACTTCCCACTGAAAAAACTCCCCCACTGGATAAACTCCCTGATGGTCCTGAACAGAGGTAGGCATGTTTAAAGCAGCTTTTAATTAACTTTGTACAAATAATGTTAGAGTTGGAACTGAAAGACATGATGTTCATACCCATTAGACGTTACCTTTCAATTTGGCAGTGATAAAGTTTGCAAAGTACTTGTGACTTTTCCTTCCCTTAAGCAAATATTAAGAGCTTTGCCCAAATGTAATTTTGCTGCTGGGGGTAGAAGTTTATTGTATGCCCAGGAAGTTTGATGTAGCTCACAAGTGCCAACCAAGCTAGCAAAATTGCAGAACAAATTGTAAGATTAGTTGGACAAGTCAGAAGATGATTGAAGGTGGTTGATGAAGGTGATTGAGAAGAATGAAAATGTTTTGGTTTTTCTTCTAGCATTTCTGTGGTTGCAGAAGAAATTTGTCTGGTTGCTGGAACAGCAGAGGGAAATAAGGTAAGTCATGCACTGTTCATGGATGTGCTTTAAATACTCTGTTATTACTAGCAAAGGAAAAATTCTCTTGATTACCCCAGACACTTGGACTTCTGATCAAATCCTCACTCTAGAAATTTTGTGTATTCCTCAGGGCAGTGCTTTTTCCCTCTGAGGATGGACAAAGGTGGGGACTGCTGCAGTTTGGGGATCTTGTCTTGCTCTTTAGAGCTGTATTTTGGAGGTCCTGGCTGCTCCATGAGGACACTTGTCACTTGGACAAGCATTGTTCCTAGAAGTCCACCACCTCCTCTTTTCTGGTGCGGACTTTTTAAATGCTTTTGCATTTATGGACCGTGACTAAAAGCAACAGCACTCAGTCCTCATGCTGCCACAGCAGAGCATTGGGTTCTTAATCTCCTTAAAGGTATAGCAAGAACTAATCCTAGTGCCAGAAATCCATGTCCTGAAATGTCTGAAGACTTGGTGACATTGCCTGTGTTTGAGTAGCCTTTAAAAAACAGGAATGTGGCCTCTTAATTTAGATGATACTGTGCTACTCAGTGAGAGCCAGTGCTGTGGACTTAATCATCATTCAGTGCCTTTCATTGAAAGTGGAGTATCTTCATTTTGTTACTGCTTAGATCTGTGCATGACAGCAGCAGTCATTTCCCCTCCCATCCCCCTACATATAATACATATTTGAAACATCCTGGTTACTAATTTTTTCTTATGCCTTTTACTTCCTTCTTTCTCTATCAAAATGAGAAATCGCTTGTTGGTGATTTCACTCTCTGGGGAAACTTTTCAGTATTGCTAAAAGGTTTTTCTGGAGGAAAAGTCACCAGGTAACACTTGAAGTTCAAAAGCTTCTTCCCTGTGGAAGAACTGTCAAAGGGATTTTCAGGCTTTAAAGGGTGTTTGGGGTATGGGTCACAGCCTTAAACCCTGAGCCTTGGTCTGCCTGTGCCTCATGCAGTGCCTGGAGTTAAAACTCCATCTCTCCTGAATTGTCCATAAAAACTGTAGGTTAGATGTGTGGACTTGGTCTGACATAACAAAGACATGGCTGGAAGCAGAGAAAATCCCTATTTTTCAGGTGCTGGGAAATTCTAGCAGTGAATCAAAGGCAGTGGATGGCATGGAAGAGATGGAACTGTCTGCTGCAGAACAAGGAGAAGACATAGTCATGTGCAGCCCAGAGAAGGATCCCAGCACAGACACAAACCTTGCTCAGTCTGGAGAGCCACAAATACATGAAACAGGTGATTATCCTAGAGCTGCATGGTGTAGTTTGGGTGGCATTGCTGGGGCCTTCTGGTTGTTCTAACCATTTATAATAATCTGAATATTAGTCTTTGAAATCGGTGTCAGCTTGATTTGTGTGTGCTGTTAGCAAAGCCTCCCTTAGCTGGTGGGACAAACACACACTGCACATGAGCAAACAGTGCCCCAGCAGTTCTCTGTATAGTTTCTGTGTGGTTATGTGAAGCAGAAAGCTGATAAAAAGAAATAAATACAGTTTAGAGTTTGGATTTCTTTTAATAAATACAGAAAACAATACTGATTTTTCAGCTTTGAAAACTTTTTCAGAGTAACTTTTTAAAAAAAAATTATATGCTTATTTTTCAGATGTTTCACGCAGTGGTTTGACACCCATTGACAGAAATTCTCTTGATGTGGTAAGTTGACCTTCAAGTTTATTTGACTAAGACAGGCTGCGTGTTGCAGGACTGTTAACCTTTGCTGCAGTCTCAGTTACTGCACAAAGAAAATTAAACTCTTACATGAATTGGCTCGATAACATCTTTAAATACAAACCACATTCCAGCTGTCTCCCTGCTTGGGCTCACACTGGATTCGTTGTTGCTCATGATGAGTGTAGGATGAATCAAGACATTTGTAACAGGACCATGTTGGATTCTTGTCAGATTGAGCCTTTAAATTATGTTTCTTACAAATTTCCTTGTAGATGTTCACTAAAATAGCCTTTTTTTTCTTCCTGGAATTTTTTAAGCCTACCCCAATGTTTTTTTAATCACTTTAGCATTTGGGGCTGGAAGTAACATTCAGCAGGGAAAAGCAGGTGTGCAAAAGCTTTCACACTTAATAGAATTCATAGAATTTGGGTGTAGGATTTCTTGTGAAAAATCCTCTTTAGGATATGGATTATTGACTTGAGTAAGGAATGTCTGTCTTCAACATGGACCACATGTAATCACTTTTTATTTTATGCTGCAAATAAGCTTGCAAAATTACTCTTGGGGAAATCAGAGTCCTTCCAGTGCTCCACAGTTTAAGTGTTCCTCAAACACTGACTGCACACTCTGGCTCCTCCCACAGCCAATGCAGGATGCTGAGCTTCCCTTCACTCCAGTCAAGACCAGAGCCCAGAAGTTTGCAGCAGCTGAAGTATTCAGTGACCTCATCGTGTTTTCTCCTGTTGGTCCCTCTGGGGATCAATGAAAAGTGACTTAAAATGCAAAATATGTAAATACTGTGACCAAGAAGCCCACAGAGGGTACCTGGAACACAGTCTGCTACACTGGAACTGTGTTGAGAGAGGAAGAGTACCTGTGGTAATGGATCTGATAATGGGTTTTGTATCATTTTATGGTGTGGTTGTGGTGCACCAAGCACTGCTGTACAGCAGTAGTGGGCTGTGTTCTGGTGATCCCTGCTGTATCCTCTGGCTGTAAATTCTGACTGCAACCTGAAGCATTTTTATGTTGGTATCATTTCATGTATTTCCTGTCTCCTTCAGGTTGTAAAACTTTAAACTTTCTGCCCTGACCTGACTGACCTCATGACTTATTGTTATTCCAAGGTGCCTACCCCACCAGCTGTGCCTGTGCCCCTTTTCTGCTGGGAGGGCACCTCTTGGGGTGAGACCCAGCCTGTTCCCTCCTGGAATACTTTGTCACTGCTCTGGGGGTACCTCTGCACCCTCAGGCTCCAGTGTCTGGTGTGTTAACACCTGCCTCAGCACCAGCTATGGCAGTGTTGGATGCATGCAATTCTTTCCTGGGGTTAACAACCACTGGGTTTGTAATATTAGAAACTAACTCAGAACAAGGATTTCTAAGTCAGATAATGTCAGATAAGTCCGATTTCTAAGTTTTCTTGGCAATGTATTAAAATAGGCATTGATATTATTTCCTTTAAGGATGCAGTTTTCTATTGAGTATCTTAAGGACCTTTCTCCTTGTTTTAGACATCTTTAGGCTCAGTCTCTTCTCTCATCTTGTTCCTTGTGCATTCCCCATCCAGGCTGTAACATATTTGTGCATAAGGAACATCCCAGTTCTATAGACTCTGGATTTGAGGAGTATTACAGTACCTGCAGTTGTTGTATTTTTAACAAATACTCCACTGGGCTTCTTCTTGTACTGGTGACCTTAGTGTAACACACACATCCTTCCACCAGCCTCGATCCTAAACCAAGCAGAGAATTCAGTCCCTCAGCAGAAAGTGTCGCTGCCACTGCCAGGAGCGCTCGTCTGGCAAGTTTTAACCTGGGAGCTGTGTACTGATTACACTGAATAAAGAGAGGAAGCTGATGTGTGCTGGAATCCACTTTCTTCAATCCAATGTCCTGTTCATTACTAAACTCCAGTTCTAGGGATACTTCTGGGTACCTTTTAATGACTTTCCTGCTGAGGAATGATTTGGGTTGGGAGGGAACTCAAAGCCCATCCAATTCCACCCAAGGACCCCTTCCACAGACCAGGTTGCTCCAAGCCCTGTCCAACCTGGCCTGGAACACTTCCAGGGATGGGACAGCCACAGCTTCTCTGGGCTGCTGGTAGCAGTGTGCTGCTCTAGAGTGCTGCATCTGCTGGAAATTTTAAGGACTCTGTTTGTAACTTGGCACTCCCAAGTATAAAAGGAATCACTGTTATAAAACAGCATGAGACACGTCAGAGAAATCTTTGGAAACTTCAGTGGTGGCTGTTGCACTGTTCTTGTTTTCCAGACAAGACTGCAGTGACTCACAGCAAAGGGAACATACTTCTGTTTTCTTTTTTTACCAGCCTGACTCATGAGGTGAATTTGCCAATAAACTTCCCCACCCTTGAAACTGGTCTTGACTCACACAGGGGTGATGAGTGGGGAGCAGCACAAGGCTCGTGACCCGTTCCGTGGAGTACGTAACACTCGGCAGGGTGGGATCTCCCTGGGCAGGGAACTGTACTTGGGACACGCTGGTTTGGGCCCCCAGCTGGGCTGAAATGAAGGACAGGGATGGCTTCTCCAGCCCCAGGCTTGCAGAGAGATTTTTCTTCCTCCAGCTCTGAACCCTCTCCTGAAATACTTCAGGCTCGGAGGCTGTCAGGTTTTCCCTGTGTTTCCTAGAGGATTGCTGCCCTTGGTGACAAGACCAGGGACAGAATGCCACAGGCTCCATTCCCAAGTACTCCTCTCCACAGAAATCAAACTCCTTGTTTCTGTCTCTACAGCAAGAATTCAGCTCCTGCCACATCAGAACTCAGCTTGCCCGGAGGGCGTCGTGTCTTCTGAGATATTATAAAAAACAAATTTTTCAGGTAAAATGTTTTATTACCCCACAATGGTCCTGTGAGAAGGCACTTTTGTTAGACCATAGAGGGAGCACGGTTTGCCCAGAGTTCCCCCCCAGTTATATCATGGTGGGCACGACGCTGGTGAGGGCGATGTCCCCCCCGATGCAGAGCTTGGTGACCTCGTTCAGCTTCTTCTCGCGGAAGTTGTACTGCAGCAAGTGAGCATCGTTCACGGCCACCTTGAAGTGATCCGTCTCACAAAGGATCTGGAGCTGAAAAGAAAACCCCAAATCAGCCCCAAAACGCATTGGATTTGTTCTAGAAGAAGTTTAAAGCCACAGACTGGAGCAGGCTGGCACTGGCTGGAGGCTGCTGCCAGCTGAGTACAGCCCTGGGGCATGTGGAGGAGCTGGAGCTGCAACATCAGTGACCTTTGCCTTCCCAAAACTCTCCTGTGCTCTCCCTGCTCCATGTTTTAGCCCAGTTTCTGCCTCCTCATCCCTATGCCAATCACTCAAAGCAGAATTGCACAGTGTGAACCTCCTTTATAGGAAAAAAACCTCGTGAAGAGCTGCCAGCAGGGAAAACACGCTACAGAAACCTGTCCAACCACTGCTGCAGAACAACAGTGTAAATAAGGAGGGTTTCATAATCCATGGGGATAGCAGAAGGGGGGAGAAGTTATGCCCTGGGCAGCTGGAGCTGCAGGAGGGAGTCAGAAGAGCTGGGGAGGTGCTGTGGGGACAGCCAGGGAAGCACATGGGGCGGCTGCCCCAGAAGCACCCCTGGGAGCTGATTCCCGTGCTAAAGCATCAATGTCCTTACACAGGTCTTGTTGCCCAAACCCTCTCAGTGCTTTTGCTGCACTGAGACTGAGCTGGAAGGGGTTTTTCTGGTACCTTGAAGGGTTTTCCAGCTTCAAATGGAAACCTGGGAGCTGTCCTTTCCTCCTTCCCCCAGTTATTCTGGAATTTGGAATTGCAGACAATGACTTTCTTGTGGTCTTCGTTGAAGCGGGGGTTGAAGTGGAAGGCAACGTCATCCCCTCTCTTGAAATCCAGTGAAAACCTGCAAAGACAATAATGGAATTGCTGCTTTTGCCACAAAAGCCCTGGACTCTGTTACAGGGCTTCCCAAAAACAGCAGGAAGAAAACCCCACAGACCCCGCTGGGCAACAACAGTGCATTTACACATTTATTTAGGGTAATATTTGATGGTACACCAGGCAGGTGTTATGCAGGAATGGAAAGCAAATTCCAGCCCTCCCTGCTCCACCCCCAGTGCCCCATGGAAACCCCCCACCCTTGGAGCTGGACGCCCCCAGTACCTGTTTGGGTTGGGGTTCACGGTCCCAGTGATGGTGATGAGCAGCCGAGGGACGAGTCCTGCCTGCAGGGGCAGCTCAAAGGGGACTTTCTGGGAGACAACAGGGATTTGGTGTGAACAAAAAATCATGTCAGAAGCCAAATGCCACCCTGGGGATAACCAGCCCCAGGTCCCTCCTGTGGCCAAGCAAAACCAGCTACTGAAGACACAGAAACCCTCAAAATGATGGAGCCATTACCATTGGAGGAGTCGGTCCTCCCTGAGGAGGAGTTGGTCCTCCCTGAGGAGCAGAAGGCCCCAATCCAGAGCCACTGGATGGTTGTCCTGGGGTGGGAAATGGCCCCGTTGCTGCTGGCGCTCCAGGGAATGCTCCAGGTGCTCCTGGATATGCTCCTGGTCCTGTTGGTCCTCCAGGATAAGCTCCAGGTGCTCCTGGATATGCTCCTGGTCCTGTTGGTCCTCCAGGATAAGCTCCAGGTGCTCCTGGATATGCTCCTGGTCCTGTTGGTTCTCCAGGATAAGCTCCAGGTGCTCCCGGGTATGCTCCTGGTCCTGTTGGTCCCCCAGGATAAGCTCCAGGTGCTCCTGGGTACGCTCCTGGTGCTCCAGGACAGGCCCCTGGTGCTCCAGGATAGGCCCCTGGTGCTCCAGGATACCCTGGGAATGTCCCAGGAGCTGCTGGTTGGTTCCCCCAGGAGGGCCAGCCCTGGGCAGGGGGGGCACAGGGGGCTGGGTTGTTGCTGTTGGCCAAGGCGTCGGATAACTGGGGGCAGAGGAGAAGACAAGGGTCAGGAGGGGGAGATTCCTCCTGGGATCACGTTGAGTTCTCCAACATCCATCTTTGGTAGCCTGAAGCGTGTGCTGAGGGCAAGAGTTCAACTCTCAGGTGCCCCCCAGTTTTTTCCAGAAAACGAGTGCTGACGCAGCTGGAGAGGATTTGGGGATTTACACAGGTTAGCAAGGACACATTCCCTCCCATCCCAGCCAAAGGTCTCTGCTTCAAGGCCACAGCCACAGCCCCCATGGTTTTTGAAAGAAATCCATACTTACGGAGAAACCGTCTGACATTTTTCCTGAAACAAAAAGACAAAGGAAGCTTCAGTCATTTTTAACCTGCACCCTCCAAAAACCAGAGATTTTTGAGGGGAGTTACAGTTTACAGTGGCAATTGATGGCAATTGCTGAGTTCTCATCACATACCTGCCCAGCAGAGCCGACAGCTCCGGTGCCACAGAACAAATCCTGGTCCAACACCTGTGGGATAAACGGGAGTCACTGCCATGAGCAGCCCGAACGCTCCGGGGTGAGCCCAGCCCAGACACCCTCCGGATGAAATCCACCACTGAGCTTACAACACTCTCAGTGTTATTCATTTCCCCAGCCCTGAGGCACCATCCGGGAAAGGATTTCCATTAAAAAAACCAAACAGAATTCCCGGGGGATGCAGGAGGCACAGCATCAACCAGGAGCTGCGTGCGAGCTACAGATCCAGCACAGCGCATCGGGGACGCGCAGCCACCCCGGGACTGGGCTGGAATGGGGAGAGGAGGGCGGCAGCCATGGATACAGGTCCCCTTCCCCCTCCCATGTATCCACAGTTGTCCCATTCCGGCCGGAGGGCACCGTGGGAGGGACACGGCGGCTCCGGGCCAGCGGATAAAAGCTGCATTGCAAGTTTTATGAGTCCACGACGCGGCCTGGCCGAACACACACCTGCCTGCGCACAGGAACAGCCCGAGCTGGGTTCCTCCCATCAAAGGGAGCATTCATAAGAGAAGGAAAAAGGGACAGCCAGAAACAGGGAGAGAAAAGGAAAATTCCAAATTTAAAGCAGAGAAGGCAAATTCTCTTTGAAAGAAACATTCGGGTGCTCAAAGCTCGCAGGCGGCGCGGCTGCCCTGCCGCAGGAGCAACAAACCCCCGAGTTTCACACCCAGCAAATAACTCCTCTCCCTGTAAAACACTCATTCTCCTGAGCCCACGGGGTTTTTAAGGCAGCATCCAGCAGCCCAGACTGTTTGAACAGCCCATATCTTCCAAAGTTTTATTTGCCTTCTGGGTTCCTTTTAAAGCCCTTGGGTTTGCCATCAGTTTGGCAGGTGAAGCCAGGGGTGCACACACAGCTCCTGCTGACTCCCCTGGCCTGGATCCAGCCAGGTCAGGTTTGCTCCATGGTTGCCAGCGGCTTGTGCTGCTCCAGTGGGAGGTCCTGCACGATCCCCCTGTTCCCCTGGAATACCTCAGGGAGCAGCAGTTTTGCTCCCCTTGGCCCTGGTGGGACAGGGTGGCCGGAGTCTCGTGTCTCCCAGCTGGGTCTGGAGACAGGTCTGGACAGCTTGCTGTTTGTAACCAAAATCTCCAAAAACCACTAATCCTCTGCCACCAAAGGGTGCAGTCGGGCTTGGAGCCCGGTGTCACCTTTCCTGTCACTGCAGTGTTGGAGCTCTTGGAGCTCTCTGGAAATGCCCCTCTGGGTTATTTGCCTGCTGCTGTGGGAAGGGGTTTTCTCCCACCTTCTTCAGCAGTGCCCCAATGATGGATTGCAGAGAATCACAGTATCACTGGGGCTGGAAAAGCCCTTTAAGACCATTGAGTCCAACCATTCCTCCAGCACTATGTCCCCAAGTGCCACATCCACACAGCTTTTAAATCCCTCCAGAGATAGGGACTACAACATTGCCCTGAGCAGCTGTTCCAGGGCTGGACAACCTTTTCCACGAAGAAATTTTCCCTAATATCCAATTAAACCTCCTCTAGTGCAATATGAGGCCATTTCCTCTCATCCTGTCCCTTGTTCCCGGGGAGCAGAGCCTGAATCCCTCCCAGATCCATCCTCCTGTCAGGGAGTTGTGCAGAGCCACAAGGTCCCCCCTGAGCCTCCCTTTCTCCAGGCTGAGCCCCTTTCCCAGCTCCCTCAGCTGCTCCTCATCGAGTACTTGGGCTCTGATTTCCAACAGCATTTGCGCAGCTGAGCTCAAACTCACTTGAGTGAGAGGCAATTGAAGCAGCACTCCCTAATTAACTGTATTTTTTATGTACTAATACGATGATCTGCCGGGGCAGAGGATCAGCTGCAGGAAACATCCCAGAGCTGACATTCGTGAAGCACCCCAAACATTCCCTATATTCACAGCAAGTGGAAAAAAACTTCTGTTTGGGAAAGAAACACCAGTGCTCTCCCCTTCGGTGCTATTCCTGCAGCTGCTCTCCTGGGTGTCCCAGCCTCCCACCCCCCACCCCGCAAGGATT
This sequence comes from Corvus cornix cornix, assembly GCF_000738735.6. Taxonomy (NCBI): domain Eukaryota; kingdom Metazoa; phylum Chordata; class Aves; order Passeriformes; family Corvidae; genus Corvus; species Corvus cornix. The sequence goes on along the minus strand of NC_046335.1, from coordinate 3,263,391 downwards.
TTGGGGCACGGGCAGGGCTGCCCAGCACCTCGCGAGTTGCGAACACCCTTCGAGCTCCTCCACAGTCACCATCCCACCATTATCCCTAAATCCAGCGAGGGCTTTCCGTGCGCCCCGAACCGCAGAGCCCGGAGGAGCTCACGCGTGTCCCACCTCGCACTCCGAGGGGACGAGAGCACCCCTAACCCTTCCTTTCCAAGGATACCTGTGCCTAATCCCCCTGTTCTCCCCCGGGGTCCCCGCGGGAGCCGCAGCCCCTCACCTGCGTGCGGCGGCTCCGCGGCGGCTCTGGGCTCCCGCACCGGGACTCGGCGGGACCCGCCCGGGGGCGGGGACGGGGCGGTGCCGGGAGGGTCCCCACGCCGGGGGCACCCGTGACAGCCCAGAACAGCGAGTTATTTCCCCTTATCAGTGGTGACATCACCAACGGGGGATGTTAACAGAGAGTAATTTGGTTTTCTCGTGGTTTGCGGTTTGCTTCGCGCGGGGCCGTTCCACGCACGGTTCCCGTTTTCCTGCCCTGCCCACCTGGAGCCGCTGCCAGATGTTTTCCTTGCCAGCGGTTTGCCCGTGTCTCCATTGCCCTTGCCATCTCCTGTTTGCCCCATTCCCCCAGCTTTAGTGAAGCTCAGTAAAACACAAATTGGCTTTTAAGCTCTGAACATTTTCTCCTTACCCCCGAAAAAATAAAAGCCAAAAAAAATCTTTGCTTCCCCCCGACGCAGCGAGGCCGGCAGAGGACGGGCTCTGGGAAGCTGTTAGAGGCAGCTGGAATTTCAACAAGCCCGATTTTATTTGAGGTTGAGGGTGAATCATCTCTGGTTTGCTCAATGGGCTCCACGGCTTGAAGCAATGGAAAAGAACGAGGTGGTTTTGTGCTGAAATCCTGATCTGCTGCACTGCGCTGCTGGGAGAAGGGAAAGGGAAGGAATTAGAATGGAATGGAATAGACTGGACTAGATTAGAATCAAACAGAACAGAGGATTTCAGTTGGAAGACAACACACAATGACCATTTAATCCACCTCCCTGACCAATTCAGGGCTGACCAAAGCTTACCAAGGGACGAACCCTCTAATCGGTGTCATCACAGATGTAGAAACTGCTTCTTTAGCTCAGCTAAAGGGCTCAGCTGATACTGCAGCTGATATCCAAAAAAAGGGCAAAAATCTGTTGACTTTGGGTTTGATTAATTTTAATAAAAGTTCCTCTGGGTCAGCTCTGATTCTCTAAAAGATTTGACTTGAAAGAGGGCAGCCTCCTCTCCACTGGGGCTCCAGCCTGGATTTTAACATCCTTCAGCTTCATGTAATACTTGTCACAGGGATTCAGACCAAACTCGAGTGTGTAAAAATGCCAGGAATACCCGCGGGAGTGGCTGAAAATTAAGTATTTCAGGGAAATATATATATTTATTATACTTAACATAAATATTAAGTAATATATATTAAGTATATCAGTACATAAGAAATACACTTAATTAGGGAGTGTTGTTTCACTTGCCTCTCACAGCACCCACCCCACTGTAAACAAACACTGCAATATCTTTGGAGGTGTTTTAGGGCAAAGGGAGCTGGAGAGGGTTCAAGCCAGTAATGCTGAAGGATCCTTGATCCATGGCATGAGGAGCTGGAGCTTCCCGAGTCTGTAATACAGACAAGGCTACATGAAATCCTTAATGCACAGGTTTTTCCCTTCCTCCCTAAGAGTCTCTCGAGATGTAATTAGGAAGAGAGATTTTCATGGAAAACCCGTATTGCTATTTTCAGGATTTCACTCCAAGGCTTCAAACATTAACCAAAAAGGTTTGCCTGTTTTTGTTTTTTTTTCCTGTTCCAATACCATAAGGTTTGTGCTTCCAGTTATGCAACAGACACATGATGTTAAAGAAAAATATCTGACCAAAAGTCAGTGAATACAGAAATCAAAACCAGAGCTAATTAATTCCTCCTTTTAAATAAACCAAGCTGCAGTGAGGATGATGAGTGAGGTTGGATGGGGCTTGAAGCAATCTGGTCTGGTGGAAGGCGTCCCTGCCCGTGGCAGGAGTGGAATGAAATGGTCTTTAAGATCCCTTCCAACCCAAACCATTCCGTGATTCCATGATTCAGCATCCATGGGGTGGGTGCTGGAGCCCTTTGCACACAGAGCCAGCGATGCTCCTTATCTGAGTCATCCCACGGTGAGTCACAGGACACCGAGGTGTGGCCACTGAGCTTCACAGTTTTGTCTCCTGGGATCCAGAGAAGTGAAAGGTTGGTTTATTGCCATGAGTGAGCAGGGCAGGGCTGGAACACCCCAGCTTTGAGGGAGGCGTAAGACAAAGATCTCCTCACTGGCAGCATTGTGATGCCCATGCAACCCTGCCTCTTCCAAAGTGGGTAAAGAATTAGTTGTGTCTCAAAAATCGATATATTCTGTGGGTTTGAATGTTTTTAAGCACTCCTAAGTGCCCTGCTTGGCTTAGAGAACCTTCAATATAAAACAAAACCCTCCTTGGTACCATGGATGATTTAAAACCCCAAACTGCAAACCTGAGGGGTGGGAGATGGAGGACCCAGGGAGGTAGATCAGCCATGAGACCACCCCATTTCTCAGGGATGTGCTCTCAACTTGCCCTTCACTGCAGCCAAACACTCTAAGCACGATTTGCTTCCCCCATTTTAGAATTCCCAGCATTTCTCCAACAGCAAGAGCCAGGTGATAGTGGCTGGGTTTGGCTGGGGGAAGTTGATGTTCCTCACTGCAGCTGGTAAAGGGCTGTGGAAAAAGACCTCACTGCAATAGATAATGGATCTCTAAAAGTTAAATAACTTTAAAGCAGTAATTTCAAACTGCTGACTGGAAATCAATAATCAGAAAGCTGCTCCTCTCTTCTTGATGGTAAATTAACGTGGAGGAAACCAATGCAGAGGGCAAGAAGCTCCATGGCAGGAGACATCCGCTTCCCTTCACAGAGCAGAACAAACCCACATCCACATGTTTCCCTGCCTTGTGATTTCTGTGGCCTGACTTGTGTGTGGGACTGGCAGCACCCACAGTGTGCAATGTTTGGGCTGCAGATCTGCCACGGAGGCCGTGCTTGGCACGATCCCAAAGTGCTAAATTCAGCCACCATCTCTGCCTCCTCCCTGTGCAACCTCCCAGGCTGGGGAGCTGGAACAACATCACCTCCTTTCTCAGAGCTGGGGATGCGGCTGCGAGGTGCAGCCCCTCACTGCACTTCCCCGAGGTGTCACTGCAGTTTCAGCCCCGCATTCCAGTGGCCGAGTCACCTCCGACTCTCCTCGGCGGTAAGAAAGGGCAAAATCAGACAACGGGAATCTCCTCTGTGACCTGCCAGGCTTGTGCAATATCCTCCCAGGACTTCTGAGAGCAGGAATTGAAGATTCCTCCTCCTCGTGCAGCCCTTTTGGGGAGGTGGCTCATTCCAGAGCTTCCTTGGCTGCATCACCATCTCCTCCTCCTCCCCAAACTTCACCTTGCCCCAGCACCGGGGAAATACTCCACAAGAGGAAGGTTGAGAACTTCACCGACTCAGGTGGTAAAGAAAGGAAAATCAGTGGATAAGGAGCACCACCCCTGCTGCTCACATGAACCCTCATGTGTACCAGTGAGTCTGGACTCGCTCTCTTTATCCTCCTCTTATTCTCTTTATAAAGCACCAAAGCAAAACTCCTGCCTTTGGAGCTTCCTTCTCCTCCTGGAAAACACAAAACTGCAGCTCCCCCAGCCCCTTCCTGCTCTGGCAGCACCAGGAGAGCTGCAAGTCCACCCCAAAAAGCTTCACCCAGCTTCTCCTGCTGATGCTGTAGATGAGCAAAACCCTGCTAAGGTTTGAAGCTTTTATATTATTGAAGATGAGGAAATGAGAAGCACTTTGAGCCTGACATTCAGATCTGAGCATAAGCTGCTTTCCAAGCGTTCAATGAGTCTCGTAGCAATTTGTGTCAACAGAGATTTACAAAAGTCCTCAAACTCCCCCTGGCTTTGAACTTCATAGAAATCCCATCCTCCTCTGCAGCCTGATGCCCAGGGGCCCTTATGGAGAGTCCTTCATGCAAATACTATTAAATAACTGGAGGAGAAATACCTACAGTGACCCCAAATGCCAGTGCAGATGGGGCGAAAGACCCCTATGGCTTGTTGCCATCAAAATCCAAGACCTTGGTGCTTTTCTTTCCCACCCTCTGTGCCTGCCCAGCCAACGCATCCAATCTTACAGAAATTACTCCAGCCTAAGAAGTTGAGAGGAACAATGCTGTGCTGAAGGAAGGGATTTAATCCGTTCATGGCAACCCTCACTGAGGGCAGGGAGAACCCCCCTTGTCTCTGGGAAAGATGCTCCACAAGGAGAGTAAAATCCCTCTGTGACACCACACTGAGCACATGGGGTTGGAGAGAAAACATGAAGGGCAAAGAAAGCCAGGAGAGCTCAGCCTGATCCAGCAGAAGGCTGCAGTACCAACCCCTCCAAAGAGTTTTAATAATACAGAGTTAAAGCAGCAGTACCAATCACTCTGAAGAGTTTAAAATAGCTTTATTACACAGCAATCACAGAATCTTCAAAGTTGGGAAACACCTTTAGGATCATCAAATCCAACCCCCATGGGTGGTTTTTGCCGTATCTCAGGAAACCAGAAGAGAAGGAAAGGGAAGAGATTTGGAGGAGTCCCTTTCCTTCTTTCCTGCACTAGATTTTTTTTGCAGAGCACAGAAATTCATTCTGCTACGAAGCCTTACACTAAACAGGGCTCAGACTGAATCCTCATGTGTTCCTCCTGCAGCAGCCAGAGCTCAGGGAGTGCAATGTCTGTGCAAAGGTGCAGGTTATAACTCTCCCAGCAGCACCATAAGCCACTAAAATGTTGTTTTCCTCATTTTTTTTATCAAGTTCAGTGTTAAAAATAATCAATACCAGACACAGTCGCCTCTCCCAGAGGCTTTGCAGGGCAAGTGGAGCAGCAGCAGAGCCCTCTGGTGATGAGGAGGATGGTGGAGGGGCAGGCACCAGCTGAGAGCAAAATCCAGAGGGACCTCATCGTGCTTGGCTGTTACACAACACTCACAAGCTCATTTTTCCAACATCTTAATTTCTTTTTTGACCCACTCAGAGCAGTTTTTGCTTGGTGTCACTCCACTCCCACTCTCCTTCTAGCAGCTCCTTACTCTGACAGGCAGGACAGAGCCCCAGGAGAGGAGTATCAAGACAAGGACGGTGACAGTGGCAGCACACACCCATGAACGTGATCACCCCAGTATTCCAGGTTATGTGGTGTTGCTTTCTGAGGGGAAAACAGGACAGAACCCAGGCAGAAATGCAAAAACAAAAGCCTGTGTGGAAGCTGCTGAGACTTTGAAGTGCCTCAATTAAAAAACTTTCAAGATAAACAGCTCTGTCTCCTTGAGGAGCATCGGTAAACCCCAGCTTTATAGAACCTGGCACGAAGCGAGAGCAGCACCAGGGTATTAAAGCAGCAATTTCCCCCAATTTAAGTGAGTTTAAACTGTGATATTCTGTCACCTTCTCTTTGCTGGAGGGTGTTGCCTGTAACTGAAAGGAATCCAGGCAAATTGGAAACAACTCCTGTGAACCATTTCTGTCACACAAAGCACTGTAACGTAAAGCCTCTCACATCGTGCAAATTAAGCCTATTCTTGTGAAAAGGCACCACAGCACAGGGCTACTTCTCATTATCCTTTAACAGCTCAGGCAAGTGAAGTATCCTGACAAAACCCCCTTGTCAGCACACACTTCTGGGGTTCTCACCACGGATCTACCCCAGGACAACACTGCACTCATGAGCCAGAGGTGTCAAGAGTATCCTGAGCTGGAAGGGACCCACAAGGATCAGAGTCCAGCTCCTGGCCCTGCACAGACACCCCAACAATCCCACCCTGGGCATCCCTGGCAGCGCTGTCCAAGCGCTCCTGGAGCTCTGGCAGCCTCGGGGCCGTGCCCATTCCCTGGGGAGCCTGGGCAGGGCCCAGCACCCTCTGGGGGAAGAACCTGTTCCTGATATCCAACCTAAACCCACTCTGGCACAACTTCATGCCCTTCCCCATTCATGCCAAGCCCAGGAATTCACAAATGAAATCCAGTGTCATTTGTCATCTTCCAAATTTATTTCAATGGATAAATTCCATGTTTGCTTTTAACCAGGCATGAAACAGTACTACTTTCTTAAGAGTTTTGGTGGGAAGGCATACTGGGAGGTTCCTAGTTCCCACTTGGAATGAAACTCTGTGAGTTTAGGGGTTAAGTGCTACAGGAATTCCCTCCCTTAATCACAAGAACATGAATGTGCAAGAGCAGGTAAGTTCTTGTGCAGACAGCAGGTGGACCTGAAATGAAACCCAAGGTGTGCCAAGGGCTGCTCAACACAGCCCTTCCCTGTCTTGTCATGAGAAAGTTGGGAAGAGGACAGGCACACAGGCACAGCGATTTTATCTCCCCATCTCTCATTTAACAGGGAGGGTTCACTTTGGAAAGTGATAACAGGGAGCAGAACTGTTCCTGCTGCTGCTCTGACTACCCCTCATCACTTAACTGGGTGTAACTTGTAACTTCATCCGAGCTCACAATCTGCTGCACAGGGGATACAAAGTCCCATTGTCATCAAATAAGACAACCTGACCAACCAGTGCACCTCTGAAACAAAAGCATCACAGAATCCCAGAATGGTTTGGGTTGGAAGAGACCTTAAAGATGATCCAATTCCACCCCCTGCCATGAGCAGACACCTGCCACTAGACCAGGTTGCTCCAAGTCCTGTCCAACCTGGCCTTGGACAATCCCAGAGATGGGGCAGCCACAGCGTCCCTGGGCAACCTGCTTCCAACAGACCTGAGAGATTCTGCAGGCAAGAGTGACCAAAAAAATGTTCTCTCACTGTTATCAGTTGGCACATTTTTAGTTAACTCATTCCACTGACCTGTGAGAGCCGAGGAAAATTTACGAGTAGCTCATCCCACTACATCAACCTTGGAAATGGGAGAACTGGGCCAACAGTAAGTGAAATAGGGAAGTATCCCATGTGTGGAGACACCATTCCTCTCCAGACCACGGCCCTGGGGCCCACGGGCTCTGACCAGCAGCAGCACAGGCGCCCAGGGATGGGTGGCTGCGGGTGGAGCCCGGGCAGCGAGCGCAGAGCACTCGCCCTGCACGGCCCAAACACCTCCAACATCCACCCACGGGGCACGTCTGGGTCCAAGCCCACTCGGGATCCTCCCGCAGCTGTCTCTGGGATAAGCACACCCCAGTCTGTGACACTGTGACAGCTATTCCTGCTGCGTGGATGCACTGTTTGGAAGCTTCGTGTGAAAGCTGAAACTTGTATTTTTCGTTTTCCAGATGACACTGGCATACTGGTGCCTGGTGAATAATGGCTGTTTGGTGTGCATGGAATTGCCCTCTAACAACTGGAATTCTGTGCTTAACTTCAGAAATAGGGCAGCCACTATTAATAAAATTATGCGTGGAATGTGTCATCCTTCCACAGATGCCGAAGAGCTCTCACTGCACTGAGGCTCAGGACACCCTTCCTATGAGGGTGGAAGGTGTCCCTGCCCACGGCAGGGGTTGGAATGAGATGGTTTTTAAGGTCCCTTCCAACCCAAACCACTCTGTGATCACCATCTCTCTCTCGGGACAGTCTGGACTGGCTGGGCAGTGAATCCATCGATGCCTGGGCACAGCAGTGGATCTGGACTCGCCCACAGGGAGTTTGGGCACCCGCCCTCACAAGAGTAGAGCAGAACTGACACATCCCAGCGTGGATCTAACCATGCACTGACCACTCTGCAAGACCCCTGGAAGAGTTTTTACTCCTAAGAATTATATAGATAAATACCACTTAGAACCACTGAATCTTTTAGGTTGGAGAAGACCTCTAAGATGGAGTCCAACCATTCCCCCAGCACTGCCAAGGCCACCACTGCCCCCTGACCCCAAGTGCCACATCCTCACGGCTTTTAAATCCCTCCAGGGATGGGGACTCCACCACTGCCCTGGGCAGCCTGTGCTAGGGCTGGACCACTCTTTCCATGAGGAAATTGTCTTTAATATCCAATCTAAACCTCCCCTGGTGCAGTTTAAAGTAATTCCCTCTCATCCTGTCCCTGTTCCCTGGGAGCAGAGCCCGATCCCCCCTGGCTGCCACCTCCTACCAGAAGGTCCCACCTGAGCCTCCTTTTCTCCAGGCTGAGCCCCTCCAAGTCCCTCAGCTGAGCTGTTTCTTGTAGGACTTGACCCCCAAAAATATTAATCTGAAATTTTCTGTGTCTGCAGGGCAGCAATTAACATACTTTGATCTGCATGGCCGTGTCTTTACTGATGCACAGGAGTTGCAGACACAACTCATTTCAGAAATCCAGAGGAAGGGACAATCTCACAGCCGAACAGTCAGGATAAAGCACTGCCCACACACTGTACTGTTCTATTAACAGATGTAAGGATTATTTTTGGACCATTGTCTAAAAAGAGCTTTTCCCAAGCCTTAGAGTGGATAATTTTGTTTCTAATCTTTCCTGCTCACTGCTGCCATTTTTTACCTTCCTGAAGGGTGAAGGTGTGAACCAAGGCAGCAGCAGTGGCTAGCTCAGTGTGAACTGCTCTGCAAGCCAATATATGGAAATGTAGCCACAAGTGATGCCCAAATTTAGTAGTTCACACTGATGCCAAGCCCTGAAATTTCTGTTATTCACTTTGTCCCATCAAATTCCCAGTAAGTGTATAAAAACAGTGGTTTGGGGGTCACTTACCACATCCACATGTGTCAATCTAGCACACGAAATTGTTCAGAGGCAGAGAAAACACACACACAACTCTTCACGGGTGAAAAATAGTCCCATTCCTCCTCTGGAACAAACAAGACCAGATCTTTTCTCTCCTAATTACCAGGGAATTTGTGAACAGGCACTACCTGGGGCTGACATGCTACACCAGAGCCATGGTTGCATCCACATTTAATATCCCTTATGTACAGGCTGAAAATATCACAAAAGGAAGAGGAAAAACACTCACAGAAGTCAAGTAATTCTGATTTTATATTCAGGCTTTGCAAATCAAGGATGTCCTATTTTACTATTCATTCAAGGCAAAAGTCTACACAGGCATGTCAAAAGCAGGAATTGAAAAACAGTGAACACAACAGTCTTGAAAATACGTTTAATGTCTAATCTTATACAAAAGTGACAGCATTTTCAAAAAAATATCAAATCCTGTATTTATAGCTTCTCACTATCATACAGCAATATTTGTTTCATCTAAAGAAAATACAGCAGCAGGTGATAATCTATACTTTAAAGATGTGATTGCTTATATTTCGTATTGTAAACAAATGCAGTATGTCAACCTCAAAGCACAAGTCAAAACGAACTCCTCAGCAATTGAACTCAAAATGATGCATAGAAATGTACAAATTCCATTGCAAAAGCTTCAGGCCAGAAGTTGCTCACACTTGACATAACATGTGATAAAGTTACTACACGGTATATAGTGACACCTTGAGTTTTTACACAATAGATTAACAGGAATACCCTTTTCACTGCTATGCAAAGAACTCTGCTCACAAAAACAAAGGGGTTATGAAACAGTTTTCATGACCTCAAGAAATACGAATATACATTGAAAAACATCCCATATATATTGAATTTTAGCCTAAATGTTCCAGTAATAAATCCTGCCTATTTCAGGAAGAACCTAGAAGTCTAGTTACTTTTACAAAACCCCCTTCCAAAAATCATTACTTGCTACTTCTGCTTTATCCTTTCCTACCTCTTCCCATTCCCTGCAGAGACATATGGCCAGTGCAATTCCAACTGGAGCGCTGCTACTGCATGATCCATTCATTTGGAATAAATGTTTTTTCATTACAATGATTTACAGTCTAAGGCTGCAGGTATCAAAAAAGCACTTGAGCAAATGCAGTCAATGTTGCTTATGTTAATTTTTAATTAGTCTTGCCAAGTCTGCTTGGGGGGGCAACTGGTTTTTTTTTAACGTTAGTGAAGCACTTTTGGTTCTTATTCCAAGGGTTAAGTTGCTGGGGTTTAAGTTGAAATGTTAAAAAGTATTTTTGTTCAGCTCCAGTACTGTCTTCCTAAAACAAAAAGTAGACATTCCTTTGCTATCAGCTTCCATGGCGTTGGATTAAAGCAGCCACAGCTCAGCTGGCTGCTTTCTCCTGCAAAAATACCGTAGGACTTTGCCATAAAGGCTATGACTACCAAGGAGCATCACCACCAGGTCACCCCATGTGCTTTTAGTGTCCATCACATGCATGCAGGAAGCCATGAAGGTACTGGAAGAGAATTAACTCGTGTTCACAGTTCCATGACTACAAAGACTCCCTAATGAGCTACCATGTGAAGCAAAATCTGTTCCTAATTCTACCCACAGAGGCTAAGTTAGGAGATCCCCAGCTGTGGAGGAAACAAACTGTCCGTGGTCCAAGTGTAGGCCGTGAAGTACCACCAAGAGACGTGGCTGTGTCTCGGCAAATCCCTCGGACGTGCTTGGCACAGATATGGCAAGAACACGAAAACTTAGGGCAGTGCCCCTTGGGAGAGGCAGCTGCACAGCAGTGCACAGGCTTCCTGACATTCAATTTCTCCCAAATTCCACCTACTCTGTGAGGTATGCAGACACCCAGCTGGGAACAGGGGGCTGCTCCCAGGGACAGCGAACGAGACCCCCTCGCGCCCAACCGCGGGAACAAGGATCTCGTGACACAACTGTGCCAAGAACTGCTGGGAAGGGAATGCTCAGGTTGGGCTTTAAGCTCAAGTTCAGTTTCCAGGGACTCTGAAAAAGTCTGCCAGGTTTACACAACCCAGCAGCCAAGTCAAATTTGAAATGACTAGAACCCAGGTCAGAAATAGGGAAGTACCTATGCGGGGATCAGTTTCTCTTTACACAGACCAAGCCAAACTTCCAACCACCACAGAATGAGAACTGGCAACAGGATGTCCTCATTTGCATGCATAAAACTCACATTTTGCTGATTCAAAGTTAACTGCACATCCAGGTTATTTCACTTGCACAGGAATGCCTGTTTGTGAACACCAACAGTGTGCTGACAAGCCACACCAAGGCTTCCAAACGTGGCTCTTCTCCTCTGTAGTCCCAGACCGAGCAACTGGTTTGAGTATGTACAAAATGCTGAGAAAACCTTCGAGTTCACATGCTCTGTCTTGTTAGTTTGAATTACTGTAGCACGTTCAAATATTAGGTTTCTTGACTAAAATGTTGAAACACTTTCCCTATTGACTTTTTAGAATAACCTGAAAATAGACAAAATATGACTATCCATCCATCCGTTCAATGACCAGCACAAGTCTGGCAACAAGACTTAAAGCATTCATGGAAATTTAAGAATTAACTTTTTTTAATTCCGTGGGCCTGATTCTTTATAATCCTTACATGGCAACTCCTGTTTTTCCAAGGAATACTTGCCAACATAAGAACCACAGGTGTGTTAGTTGATTTCTTCTCTTTGTATTTCACTTGATTAAACCAAATAATTATGCCAGCATATGAGCAGGGTAAATTGATGTAAACTGCTCCTTCATACCTCAAATGCACATATGAGAGGCAATATTCTTCACAGCCCCATACATTACTGAAACAAAAACTGTAAAAATCTCTGTAAGTAGTGGATGAAGGTGGAAAACTACAGTATTCTGTTGCCCAGAATGTATTCAGCGGTAAGGCTGCAAGAGACAATAAGTCATGGTCAATACAGGCTTTTCACACAGCAGTTCATTCACAGTTACAAATATTCTTAATTAATCACAAATTCATCCTTATAACTTATTATTCCCTCCCTATTGCCCTAGCAGCAATCTCTTCAGATTAAACAGATTATTTTCTCTTTCAGAATTATTACAAGGCCTTCCCCCCTTTTTTTGGTTTTTGGAGTCTTTCCAAGCAGTGGAAGACCACTATAATATGGGACATACTCCAATTTAACATAATTTCACCATTCTAGCATATTTAGTATTTAACAAGTTGCTCCTATCCCACTGACTTGAGGAATAAAACAGGTGTGCTGGCAGTCCTTACCTGCACTAGCAGGTCTTATGCTATTGAATTTTCCCACTTAAATGTGAAATACTTTAGAGTAACTTGAGACCAAAATTAAATACTCACATGAGGACCACCAGGCATTGATGGAGCACCAGCAGGACCAGATGGCACTTGAAAAGGATTAGGGGGCGTAGGATATAGTCCTGGAGCTGGATATGATCCTGTGGGTGGAGGGAATGGCCCGGGCGGTGAAGGTCCCCACGTTCCAGGCGGGACCGTACCCCATGGTACTGTCGGCGCAGCCCCAGGAGTCTGGGTAGGAGCGGAATATGGCCCTGGGGGTGGATATGGCATGCTGGGAGCAGGATACTGCCCTCCCATTGTTGGTCCCCATGCTCCAGAGGGCATGGATCCCCATGGCCCAACAGGAGCAGGAGGTGCAGCTGGCTCTGTTGGACCTCCGTAAGGTCGTGGAAGCTCTGGAAAGGGCATATTTGGTGGAGGATACTGCCCTGGCGGGACAGGACCTGGCACAGTTGGGGGTGGATATGGACCACCAGGAGGAGGGCAGGAGGGTCCAGTAGGAGGAGGAGGAAATGGAGCAGGCGGTCCCGGGGGCATTGAAGGATACATTCCCGTTGGAGGAGGTCCGAAGGGCACGCTGGAAGCCGATGTGTTTGGTGGCAGTCCGGTTGGAGTCATAGGGGGGGCACTGGGGTTATTCCAAGGGTTGGAAGCCGGCCAGCCCTGCGGAGGCTGCCCGGGCTGCTGGCCAGGCTTGGTGCTGCTCACTTTGGAGGTTTTAGCAGGCGACTGGTCTGGTAAAGCATCTGCCAACTGAAAGACAAAGCGCCGGTGAGAACGGAACGTGCCCGCCGGAGTTCCCAGCTGCAGACATCCCCCCACCACGTGGCTACATCCCAGCTGCCGGAGCGGCAGGAGAAGAGCTCTTGGTGGCTGCACAGAGATGATTACATTCATTTTTGTGCAGCTCCTATCACTAAGGCAGCAGAGACATTCTGACAGGCCGCAGTTAAAAACCCAGAGATAAAAGGTGACCTACCACACGGAACAACAGGCAACTGCAGCACAAACCTGAAAACATTTTCCTAGATTTCCATTACAACTATCCTGATGCCATTAAAGCACAGCTCCTTTGTTAATATCACAGGAGAGAACCCAGGAGGCACCCAGCAGCTTCCAAAGTTTAGTCCAGGGATTGCTACATCTACCCAAAAGGAAAACACCACGACTGTGATACAGAGGAAATCTCTCAGCTGTCAGCTCCCCTTTTCCTTCAAAAAACTGTGTCAGCTTTTGGAATAATCAACACAGCTGGCTGATCTTCAGGAAAGAAAAACTGTTACTTACCGAAAAATCATCAGTTCCAGACATTGTGCTGAAAAGTAAGGTGAGATAAAGTGAAATTTGTTGAAAATAATAAAGGTATTTTTAAGCAAGACTTCATGAGACATCTACATTTGTCTCATTCAGAGCACAGCAAGTGCTGAACTGGCAGCAACTCTTGGTGCCTTGGTTTCAGTGCCTCTGGCCCACACCAGGTCCTGGACCACGGATCAGGGTGATCAGTGCCTGTGTCTGCTGGGACACCTGTGCCCAGGTGTTGCTTTGGGGATCCCCGGTTAGTGAGGTAATGGGAATAAATTTACTCTTTGTGTTTTAGCCCTGCCTCCCTGTGCTCACAGAGCAACCCAAACACCTTTCTCTGGATTAAGTTCCCATGAAACGGAAAGTCCTGAGCCTCCACCTGCCTCAGCTCAGCCAGGTGCAACACAGGATATAAATAGGTCACATTGCAATAGGAAAAAATATTTTAAGCATTCATATGGAATATATGGAGCCTGCCCAGACAGGGAGGCCTGGGAAAGATTCCAGGTGTTCTCTAAACTGGGATTTGGAAAAGGTATAGCAGGATTCTTGTGGGGGAAGTCAATGCATCTAAACCAAAACATGATTGTCGCTATTGGGGCGGCCACGACACACAGGGACAGTGCCTCTTTCAAGGGCCAAAAAGCCATTTATTAAACAAAGCAGCCTCTTTTATACACCTTTTTATGTTATCATTTGTGTTACATATTCACTGGCTGCTAAACTACCACAATAGGCTCATTGGCTATTACTAACTACAACATACTACCATTGGCTACCTACAGCATAAGCATTCAAGCATTCAAAAAAATAACAGGTTTGGATATGTTGCTGTTTTCTCCTTCTACTGTTTAACTTTCTTGCTTCTGTTGATACTACATTCTCATGGGTAAAAACTAATTGTTTTTCTTTTCATGGACTTTTCTCACAGTCCTTCTCTAGCCAAAGTAACAGGCCTGAGCCACAATTTTACAAAGGCAACAAGGCCTTCATTTTATAAAGTTTTACTTAAATACCACACATGATTAAATCAGAGAATCATGGAAGGGACCTTACGGACCACGTAGTTCCAACCTCCTGACATGGGCAGGGACACCTTCCAAACCCATCCAACCTGGCCTTGAACACTTACAGGGATGGGGCAGCCACAGCTTCTCTGGGAAACCCGTGCCAGGGCATCACCACCCTCAAAATTCTTCCCAATATCCCATCCAGCCCTGCCCTCTGGCAGTGGGAAGCCATTCCCTGTGTCCTGTCCCTCCATCCCTTGTCCCCAGTCCCTCTCCAGCTCTCCTGGAACCCCTCTAGGCCCTGCAAGGGGCTCTGAGCTCTCCTTGGAGCCTTCTTGTCGCCAGGTGAACACCCCCAGCTCTCCCAGCCTGGCTCCAGAGCAGAGGGGCTCCAGCCCTCAGAGCATGTTCATGGCCTCCTCTGGACTTGCCCCAATAGGTCCATGTCCTTCAGATGCTGGGGACCTCAGAGCTGGAATCCCCACACAGATCTTATGGCCAGAAATAAAAGAACTATAGTTTGCTAATGGTTTATCCTCCAATTATTTCAGAACACACCAAGGGCAGGGGATGCTCTTATTTACGTTCACCAATTCCAGTAACTGACTATAGAGGTGTCACTAATACGTATCCAACTTCCAACCTCTCCACACTTCCAAGGAGCACTGAAAATAGGGACCAATGAGCCATATTAACAACCAGAGGTGAGGAACTGTTAAGAAGATGACCAAGACCAGCCAGAAATTTTTAGGGGAGAGTGTAGGAGCCAGAAGGGAATGTAAGAGGAGGAAGAATGCAAAAGAGACGTCAAGAGTACAAACTCTACTGCAAGGTTAATTCCCACAAAACACAATCTTTGTATTCCCCTTGCTGATGGTGAAGAACTGACTTCTAAGACAGAGAATGGTCTCAGGGATGGAGGTGTGTACAGAAAGCCTGGATCAAATAGGTTTATAAGCTCCCTTAGATTAATATGTATTCACATTATTTACATTATATTATTTATACATTAATCTCTGAAACTGTACTGTAAATTTATTATTATCTACACAATTTCCTAATGTTAGGACAGTTCTGGATCAGAACAAGAGGCCATTTAGTTCAGCACCCCATTTTATCTTAACAATGACCAGTAGAGAAGAACAAGAACAGGAATGACACTCACCCCCCAACACTTAGCTTAGCTTAGACACTTCCTAAGCTGTACACAATTTCTACGGAGTAATAACCCTCAAATAATTCCTTTTTTACTAACACATCCAGTTTCCTCGCTTAGATGAGGGGATGTCTCATTTGCCCACTTCAGTGCTGTTCTTACAACACCCACTGGCAAGGAACTCCACGGGCTGCTATTTGTTGCACAAAAGCCACCTCCTTTTTTTGTTCTAAACCTGGATTTTACTAGTTTCACTTGTTGGTCCTCCATTCTTGCAGCTGAGGAAATCAGCAAGTCTATTCTTATCCACCCTGCCCATGCTGATCATTATCCTACAGATTGTTATCATTTTCTTTCAGCTGTCCCTTCTCCAGGCTGAGCTCCAGCTCATTCCCCTGACCCTTGTCCAGCAGCTATTCCATACCTTTCATTATTCTCCCTGCCTCAATTTGAGGCTTTTCCAAGTCTTTTGTATCTTTTGGGATGAATGACAAGAAAGAAACACAGAGAATTGAAGATGTGGGATAATAATTGATTTATACAGTATCATAATTATGCTCTGGTTTGTCTTCTATTTCCTTCCTGATACTTCTTAATTTTTCAGCTGCTTTTTGATCCCCATGGAACTGACACTTCTGTGGCAATATTTCACTCCTCAGTGTCAAGGGTCAGCCCAGCATTTTATATGTGAAATTATACGCACCGCTCTACATTTATCTACTCTGAATCACAGCAGATTTATTGCCATTGAATTATTTCTGCTGATTTATTATCCAATCCTTACTTTCCTGAATGGCTTTGTATCAACAAGACACTGTTCATCTCATTTCCCAAGTTATTTATGACCACACGGAACAACCCAGACCTCTGTGGAAACACAGTGAACTTTTCAAGGTACACCTAATAATTTAAAAAACTCTTTTAAGAAATACCTAGTAATTTAAATAAACTTTTTAAGAAGCACCTAATAATTTAAATAAGCCTTTTAAGAAATAAGTATCTACAAAGTTGATGGAATTCAGGGCCTAACTGCATGAATAAAAAGGTTTGTTAAAACTCCAGTATCAATTTGTAACAGCAGTAGTTCTTTCAAGTAAGGAGTCTTTGTCTCAGATGAGGGACATGTTCAAATCAAGAACTATTTATTTAAAATTGAGAAACCAACTGAACTACATCAGGGAAGTAGTTTCTGCTCCTGTTATTAACAGCTCAGCTGTCTGAGACATATCTACCAGAAACTCAATTTCTCTTCAAGAAATACCTCTTCTGCTAAGAATTCATTAATATTTGCAATTAACCACACTCAATAACTTGGCAGGTGCTTTTTGGTGGAAGCTATTTCATATAACCCCAAAAATAAAGGAAATCAATCATTAATATAGAGACAATTACAAAAAAATTTTTACATAAGTGAACAGGTAATAATAATAATCATCATCATAATCAGGTTATCAAAAAACACCACCAAAACAGGTCAAGAGAATCCTCATTTCTTTAGGCAGATGGAGAGATGGGATAAGACCAACTGAAAAACAGATCTATAACAGATTGAAAAAAGTCCACAGAAGAGGCTGAACATTTGCTGCGAGGGAGAGAAGGAAGAGAAGAAATGAAACTAAAGGAGAACTCAGAAGAAAATCCTGGGATCTGTCACAAAAGTGTCAGGGAGAAGTAAATTCAAGTCAAGCAGTGGGTGAACACGGTTGAAACAGGCCTGCTTCCCAAATATCAACTAATATCCCCAATATCTGTTAGCAGATCATTCCCAAATATTTCTGTGCCATGAAAACGAAGGGAACAATTTTACTGCATGATTTATGGGGGGGGTGGGAGGGAAAGTAGTTAAGCACAGCTTATAATGAGATTTAGTGGCTTTTTTACTTTGGCAAGCAGACAAGAGCAACATTTGTTGGCAACATTTGGGATAACTGAGCCCATGCCAAGCATGTCAAGGATCCTCTTGCAGACAGGATGGCCTATTTCAGGGATGTTTTTTAAACAGACATTTAATCTGGGCACTGCCACCTTCATTTCATAAAAAAGAAACTGAAATTACCCTTAACATTCAGACAACATATGAACTCATCTGTACTTAGATCTGGAATCTATATTCCATTCAGGTTGTTCAACACTAGTTAAAGAATTTCAGTCAAAACCTTACAGGAATACCAATTATATTAATACAATTATTGCCCAAGGCATTCACATGCTCACAGATCAGACTCAGAGACAGTGTCAGACAGAAGACCTCCAAGTAACTAAATTTTAAAGTCCCCCCATGTCACACTTTGGCTCAAGATTTTAGAAAAAACCCCACACAGAATGGGGGCTTGATGAGATTTTGAGAGTCATCAGGATTAACAAATGGACTCCTGAATTAACCAATTATTTCTTGAAGCCTTCCTAGTGCACAAGCATTGATATGAGCAGAGAAAAACTCATCAATGTAACAGACATTTATTCTGCCACATTTAAACTCTACTCCAAATTATCTTTCCTGGAGTTGGGATGAAGAAAGAGAAAAGGAGGAGGGTTCAGGAGTTAAAGTCATTTGGCAGGGAGCAGAAAGACAACAGAGCTGGCAGCATTCAGTGAAGTCCTGTTTGCATCCACTATGCTGTAGGATAAGATTTCCTTTGTTTTCCGAAGGCCAACGCCCCTGGAAACATCTCCAGCTTTCCAGAAGCCCAGAGCCTGCCAGCTCCAGCTCTGCTGGTCAGGGCATCACCTCTCAGCCACCTCTGAGCACATAAACGGCCAGAAGCACAAAACTGAAGTGAGGGATGGTGAGAGATGACCAATGCCTGCAAAAAAAAGCTGCCAGGAGCTGAATCCCTCTCACCCTTTATCCTGAAGAGCCATGAGAGGCAGGAAGGACTTCACTGCACCTGCCCAGAAATGATACCCTGCAAAACCTTCAGGCCACAGGCCAAGGCCTCCTGGACATCCATGAGCTGCTCCCAAAAGTTACCAGCAGGTAGGTGAGACGAGCGAGGCTGCCGTGCTCATGCTGCGCTGGGAAGAGAGAAAGGCTGGGAAGCACAACTCCAACACGGCTCTGGCAGGAGAGCTCCTCCAGCAGCGCTCACAACCAACTGGTGGCTTTCAGAGAGGTCTGTGAAACGCCTGTTCCTGGAAGCGTGGTGCTACGTGTGCCGTGCTAAATCCGTCCTACTAAACAGCTTCCGCAACAAACCAGCTCCACGGTGGTTTTTTGAGCTCTAAACCCTCTTGGATTGCATCCATCTCACTGCAACTATGGGTGTAGTAGCAATTTTCCCATGCTTTTGCCTTTCCTGGCTTTTATCCACCATCAGTCCTTACCGACCCTCGTTAGGAAGAGATGTCCAAAGCACTTCTTCTTCCTTACCCAAAACTCAGCATCCACTGCTTTCCTATTTTTTTTGAGTTGTTTGACATTTTTCCAACACTTGACGTGCCAGATTTAGTTCCTGTCTCCAAGATCATCTTTCAAACACAGAAAAAGGTTTTCTGGATGCAACAGGCTGTGCTGCATTTCCACTGGGTGGCACGGCTGCCTCGGCAGAGAGGTTCCTTTGTCACTCTAACATGACTAATTCCTACCAGCATAACCTCATCTACAACAGGATTTCTGCCCACATAAGTGTAACTACCCAACATAGCACACGGAGAAAATGGAAGAGACACCAAATCTTTGACAGCTTCTAAATGTTTTCTAAAATATGCAAATTTCTGCAGCTTCAGGCATTAAATATCAACACTTCAGAGCTGGCCTTTATAGAATCCCAGAATGGTTTGGGTTGGAAGGGACCTCAAAGATCATCTCATTCCACTCCCTGCTATGGGCAGGGACACCTTCCTCCACTAGGCCAGGCTGCTCAAAGCCCCATCCACTTCCAGGGATGGGGCAGCCACAGCTTCTCTGGGAAACCTATGTCAGGGCTCACCACCCTCACAGCCAAGAATTTCTTCCTAATATCCCATCCAACCCTGCTCTCTGTCAGTGGGGAAGCCATTCCCCCTTGTCCTGTCACTCCATGCTCTTTAAAACAGTCCCTCTCCATCTTTCTTGCAGACTCTCTTCAGGTACTGGAAAGCCACAATTAGATCACCCCAAAGCCATTTCTTCTCCAAGCTGAACCACCCCAACACTCTCAGCCTTTCCTCATAGGAGAGCTGCTCCAGCCCTCTGATCATCTTGGTGGCCTCCTCTGGCCCTTTCCCCATCTTTAATGCCTCCCCAGTGCTCAGATACCATAAAATAATTTGGTGTGCCATGGGTCTTTATCCATTGGGAGAACAAAGTTAATTGACAAACTAAACCAACAGCTACATCATCAGTGGCTATGAGAGATTTGGGGATATTTCTGCCCCTTTCCCTGTCTGTTATGACTGAAAAAATGACAAAAATCAGTATTCAGATCTTCAGGACAAATTTCATTAAGACCGACAACCAAATTGTGGCATTTGCTATAAATTACCAACTACCAAAAAGAAAGTAATTCTTCAAAACAGAGATCCTGGCAGTTTCCAAGACCTGTAAAATACAAAGCCACAAGGATCTACGATCTGTGCCAGCTCTTCACCCTTGTCAGACCATTCAGTTTCACAGCTGCCTCCCCACACCAAGGCCAGACCTGATCCCTTCATCTGGTCCCCAAACCCAGCCAGATGGTCCCACACCCGGCAGACACAGATCACAAGGAGGTGCCTTGTTCATGTGCCAGCTGTGACACAAAGTCAGGGCAGAACAGAGAGCCTCCCCTGCCAAAGATTCCTCCTGTCCACACCACGCAGCCCTGGGAATCCTGAAAAAGATGTATTAGTCCAGCAGCTTGGAATGATTAAAACTGATCTTTCAGAGTTGCCTCTAAATTATCTTGAGAGCTACAGAGCCTCACATCACAGAATCCTAGAATGGTTTGGGTTGGAAGGGACCTTAAAGCCCATCCCTTTCCACCTCCTGCCACGGGCAGGGACACCTTCCACTAGCCCCGGTTGCTCCAAGCCCCGTCCAACCTGGCCTGGAACTCCTCCAGGGATGGGGCAGCCACAGCTTTCCTGGGCAGTCCCTGTTCTCCTCTCAAGCATTATCAGCTTAATTACTGTAATTGTTTTAAGTGAAATAAACACACTGACTCTGAGGAGTGGCTATCAAACAGCTTCACTGCAGGGTTTTGGAGTGTCACTCCCGAACAAAACACCAAACCCATGTGTCACATTCCAGCTGTAACCTCACCGCTGACACACAAACCCACACACCCTTCTGCTCCTTAGCAGAGGCTCTTTCACAGGAAAACCACTTCTCAGGATTCACACCTGGCACCTTTCACATCTTCATCTGGCACTGTTAAAACGGACTTGAATGAACTCAAGCTTCAAGAATACCCAAACTGCTTTCCAGGACTGGCCTGATATTCACCACATATTTCCTTCAGCTATACCGATCTCCACAGGTCCTGGGAAGGGCAGTTTCAGGGCGTGTCATTTTGGTTTCAAAAAGACAAAGCACTTACTTCTGCTCATACACACCACTGGCAGTAAGGCTGAATACCATCAGATCAGCACCGTTTTCCACGGAATTGACCTGGAAACAAGTTTTCCATCAGAAATAAAACCTGTCAGGCAGGCAGCGTTCGGGGGGGCACAGATACCACGCAGTGCTGGCCCTCCCATGTAAGTCAGCTGCCTTAAATACGTTAAAATTTGATAAACCAACTTCTCATCAACTCTGAAAAACTGGATTTCCTGAGCCCTTTTTTAGAGAGGAAGCTTTAAGTTAAAGTCACTTATATGTAATCCACGCTCATTGATGTGCTCATTAATAGACTACGACCACACAATACAAAAAAAAAGCCGAACAAATATTTAACCCAGCCAAGACAGCGCCACCAGCGCTACAGAGCCACCAGGCCCCGCCACAAGCGACCCCCGGTGCTCTGCAGGGACCAGCACCGCCCGCCCCCCGCAGGCGGGGCGGCACCTCCGGGATGTCTGAGGCGCGGCGCGGCGGCTCCCCGGCCGCAGCCCCCCCGCCCTCCCGCGCTCCCCGCGGCGGCGCAGGGCCCGTGCTGGCGGCGGGGCCGGGTCGCGGTACCTGTGCGGGGGGAGCCGGCGCAGGCCCGGAGCGACGCGGCGGCCGCAGCTCCACCGCCACCGCGACGGGCACCGGAACCGGAACTGCGTCACGGCGGCCACGCCCACACCGACACACCGGAGGGGCGCGCTTGGCCACGCCCCTCTATGGCCGCTGCGTCACAGGCACCGCCCACCCCGGGGTGGACACGCCCCCACCGTCTGCAGCGCGCGTCACAGACCACACCCACCCACGCGGCCACGCCCACGCGTGTCCCCGCCCACACGCGCCGAGCCATAGGCCACGCCCCTCCGCCGTTAGGCCACGCCCCTCCGCCGTTAGGCCACGCCCCCGCCCGCCCATCACAGCGGCGCTGTCTGGGTGGGGTCACGTGACAGCGAGCGCGGCCCCGCCCTTTCGCGGCGCGCGGCAGCCCCCCCATCATCCCCCCATCCCCCCCCCCCCCCCCTGCACGCGGTCACGTGATGCCCTCCCTGAGGGGCGGGCGCGGCCCGTGAGGGGACTCGGCTCGGGGTCCCTCCGGAAATGTCCCTGGGGCTCCGAGAGCTGCTGTTAAAAAGCGTTTCACCACCATTTTCACCGCTGCCGTTAAAAAATAAAAAAAAAGTAGTAGCTTGATTTGGCGCCCCCCTCGTCCGTCAGTCAAAACCTGCGCTGTGCAGTTCAAGACGAGCAGCAGAAACCAACAAAGCAAAGCGCTTGCGTTTCTGTCCCTTCAACAGAAAAACAAGTCAAAATATTCTCCGTGTTAAAAAGAGGTATCAATTTAACCACTAAGAAAATATTATTCCTATGTACAAGCTAAATTGCCATGAACGGTTCCAGTAAAAGCTCCAAGAACATTGGTTTGTTCAGACCTACAGCCAACAGCTGCCAGCACAAATGCTGCAGCAGAAGCTGCACAACTCCTGTCATGTTTAACACTGTAATTAATAATCATATAAACAGCTGATTCTCATGGATCTATACGACTGCTGAAAATCTAATTCTGATTTTCTTCTCACCCAGTAGGAACAAATGAAGGCAATCCTGACAGCTCCAACAATTCCACCACGTTCCTGAGAGCCTTGTCCAAACTCCCCTTGACCTCTGTCAGCCTTGGGACCATGACCACTGGCCTGGATTTCCCCTCAGCTTGCACAAAATCCCACCAAATTTTCATTTTAAGTTATCCCAAATCATCCAGTTTTCATGTTCCAAACCTAAAGCTGCACCTGAAATCTGGATTTTCCCTTTGCCCTCTCCCTGTGTCCCCGGCCCCCGTGGCAGGGCCCAAACACGCAGTGTGATTCCCTGCCCTGCCCTTCCCAGCTATGGCACTAATCCTGAGCCTTTCCATGCCCAGATAATTCCGTTAAACTCAGCAGAAACGTGGGCACAGGCGATGCCCAGCACATGCCGACCCGGCCGCTGGCGCCCTTCCCTTGGGAGTGAGCATCTATTTGTGCTTTTCAAGGTCATTGTTTGGCCGCTTCTGAAGTAACAGGGAAAACGCAGCAGCAGGAGCAGGAGCCGGGCGCTGGCAGCCCAGAAACTGCCGGTGTCCTGGGCTGCATTCCCAGGAGTGTGAGCAGCAGTGAGAGGGGGGAAATCTGCCCCTCTGCTCCACTTCCCTGAGACCCTGCTGGAGTGTTGTGTCCAGCTCTGCGGACCCCAAAATCAGAAGGAGGTGGAGCTACTGGAGCAAGTCCAGAGGAAATCATGGAGATGCTCCAAGGGCTGGAGCCAGGCTGGGAGAGCTGGGGGTGTTCGCCTGGAGAAGAAAAGGCTCCAGGGAGAGCTCAGAGCCCCTTCCAGGGCCTAAAGGGGCTCCAGGAGAGCTGGAGAGGGACTGGGGACAGGGGCCTGGAGTGACAGGACAAGGGGGAATGGCTTCCCAGTGCCAGAGGGCAGGGTTAGATGGGATATTGGGAAGAATTTTGAGGGTGGTGATGCCCTAGCACAGGTTTCCCAGAGAAGTGTCTGGGAAGTGTCGAAGGCCAGGTTGGATGGGGCTTGGAGCAACCTGGGCTAGGGGCAGGTGTCCCTGCCCATGGCAGAGGTTTGGAACTGGGTGGTCTTTAAGGTCCCTTCCAACCCAAACCATTCTGGAATTCTATGGTAGCTGTAACAGGCATGAAACTGCAATATTTGTACTGACTGATTTTCATAAATAATTATTACCAAAACTAAATGGGCATTTTCTATAGACCCCACCCTATAAGGACATGACAACCTGCCCTCTGAATTTAAATAAAAGCCATGGAAAATTTAGGCTGACTTCACAGCTCTTTCACAATTGCCTTTCTGAGTCCAGCGATCACTGGGAGTTCCTGTAGGAACAGCCCTTTCGGCGTGCCTCATTGGGAGAAATGAGCAAATAAGAATGAAATCAATTCTCCTCCCAGCTGTGTTCAGGGCACCTTTGCTTTTCCACGCTTGAAAGGGCAGTGTTGTGAGCGGCTGCTGCTGTGTCCTGGGCTGCCAGTGGTGACAGCAGGAGTCCCCAGAGCTTGATGCTTCTTCCTGAACAATCTGGTAGTTAGAAACCTTAATTAATGAGCAAAACATGCAGCCGACAGCAGTGGTGATGTCTCACTCTAAATATCAGACTGGGACTGCAATAGCACCTTTTAATCAATAATCTCACCAGCCAACCTCACCAGGCTTCACGTTAGGATCACACAGTATGTAGAAGCAGAAAAGGAAGATGCATTTTTGATTTTTTTCCCCTCCTTTGGGCAAATGCAGCTCTTCAGCTGTGTATGTGTATATGCTGAAGGCTGCAAAACGAATCTCAGAATGGTTTGGATTGGAAGAGACCTTAAAGACCATCTTGTTCCAACCCCATGCCATGGGCAGGGAGACCTTCCACTAGACGAGGTTGTTCCAAGCCACAT
This sequence comes from Corvus cornix cornix, assembly GCF_000738735.6. NCBI lineage: Eukaryota > Metazoa > Chordata > Aves > Passeriformes > Corvidae > Corvus > Corvus cornix. The sequence goes on along the minus strand of NC_046335.1, from coordinate 3,238,845 downwards.
CCAACCTGGCCTGGAACACTTCCAGGAATGAGGCAGCCACAGCTACTTTGGGCACCCTGTGCCATCATGGAATTTACATTCAATTGATTCATCTTAGTGCCAGAAATAGGTCTTGGGAGGGGCTACCACCGAGCCCTGGCCCCATCCTATTGGAAGATGTTACTTTGCACACTAAATTATGTAATGAAAGAAACATTGGGATGAAATTGTGAATTTAAATTATTCAGAAGGGCTGTTTGGTGTAATAATGTGAGGGCAGTTCTTTATTACAGGCCTGCATTGCAGAGCCTGTGCTGCTGCCTGTGTGCTACAAGTATTGGCCACTCTGTTTTTAGCTCAGCTTCATGTAAATATTTGGATTGGAAGGAAGCTCTGGTCTAACTTCTGTCTCAAAACAGGGATAGCTGTGAACCTTGTCTGCGTGAGTTCTGAGTGTCTCCAAAGTCGGAGATTGCTCAACCTCTCTGGATGTTCCATCCCTAAATACAGCCCCTGTGAGTGCTGCCATTATTCCCTGCACCCTGTCAGACTTTCCCTTGCTTTACTTGTGGCTTGTCCTCCTGCCACGTACCTCTGCCCACTCAGTACCACCCGCCTGGATGGCTGGAGGCTACTCTGAGGTCCTTCCTACCCTCTCTCCCAGCTCAAAAATACAATTTCCACAGCCTTTCTTCATGCTCTGGCCCCCAGCTGTGCCAGTGGCCCCTGCTGAACTCCCTCCGGTTTCAGCATCTCTCTTGTCTTTCAGTGACAAAATTGGGCATAATTGCCTGCCTCAGCCTTTGTTTTGGGGTAAAAGACCAACAGACAATACTTAAATTGTCCAGTTCAGTACTTTTCAGGGACAATAACACATCTCGAGTTGTGACAGGCATCAGAGGCAGGGAACTTTATCACACCCGGAGGGCTGTTCATGCTGTGAACAGTAAATTCAAAGGAACAATAACAATATCTTTGTTGTACCTCCCTTTTACATCAGCCAGTCAGGAGGAACAACACACAGTGGAGGCATCACTTTGCTATCCAACCCGAAAATAAAAGGTTTTTTTTAACAAGTTTAAAATTCTGGACTGTAACGTCAGCTTTCATTAAGGAAATGCCAGTCTCTTGCTGATGGGCTGGAACAGTGAGATATAAGATATTAATCTTCAGTTCCCGTGCTGATTCTTACAGGGCGATGTCACTCGCTTTTCTATTCATGCCTCAGTGTGCTCTGTGAACATCAAGTGCTCTGAAGAATTAGCTGAGCCACCCTGAAGCTAGATTTTAAAGGATACCAGATGGTATGTTCAGTGCATGTGGTAAGCTTTTATATGCTTTTCCCCTATGGCCAATCACTGACTGATCATTTATTTCAAAACTCTCATAAAATAAATCACTTTGAAAATGACGCTGTCTCTAGTTAATAAGTGCTCTTCCTCAAAGCAGAGGCTTGTTGCCATGAAGATAAAATCATAAAACTGGTTCAAAGTGCATCGGGATGGCAAATTCACCCTATTGAGGAAAGGAGATATAAACTGGATTGAACTGGAAAGGAAGCATAGCTGTCTGTTTGTTGTGAAATTATGAGCAGGTGAACTGTCACTAAAGACACTTCGACAGTCACTTTGGTACTAACACATGAGCTTTCTGTGACAAGGAGTGAATTTTTTTGGGTACATTTTCTTCCCACAGTGGTGGATATGTAAAGCCTTGATCATGTGTCAAGTTACTGTGTGAGTTTGTTTTCAGGTTTTGGAGTTAGTGATTATGTCTGGCAGCAGAAAACAGAGCTCTCTTCACTTTTTTTTTCTTCTTTTGTGAATAAGAAGTAGGAAATTCCTCTGTGGGTGACAGCAATGGAATCCACTTCATCATCTGTCCTCTCAGAGAGGTGCTCACCTTCTCCTCACCCCCAAATTGAGAACCACAGTTTCCTGGAGCCATCCAAACCTTTGTCACTACTCTCTGTCACGGAATCACAAAATCATTTAAGTTGGAAAAGACCTCCAGGATCATTGAACCTGTGACTGTCACCACCTTGTCAACCAGACCAGAGCACTGAGTGCCACATCCAGTCATTCTCTGAACATGTCGAGGGACGATGACTCCACCACTTCCCTGGACAGCCCTTTCCAGTGTTTAACCACCCTTTCTATGAAGAAATTCCTTCTGATGTCCAAAATTCCTTCTTATTCCTCCTTCTGATCCCCTCCTGCCCTTCCCCTTTGCTCCACATGCCCAATCCCAGAGCGTGGCTCCCAGCATGGTGTTGCAATCCTCAGAGCCTCTCAATGAGTTGTGTGACATTTGCTGTCTGGCTGACAGCCATGGCTCCAGCCGGCAGATGATAATATAGAATTATGGCCCTTCGTTCTCTGAAGGATCATGTTTTCAAGTGCTCAGTGCTGTGGAGAAAAAGCTGGAAAAATTCTTCATCCAAAAGCTTGAAAAGCAGATAAAAGGATCCCTTATTTTATATCACTCTGATGTTGCAATTGTAAACGAAGCTCTTTTTTTTTTGGAGAGGGAGGAGCAGGAGGTGAGGAGTAGCTGGCTGTGGAGGCTTTGCCCTGGCAGTGAGGGCAGGGTTGATTTTCCTCGTGGCCCAGATGCTCTGACAGATATAAACACACAGGCACATTCACACATCCCTGGGGAAGTGATTTTAGAATAGTCACAGTGGGACAGCCCAAAGGTCCAGCTGGCATCATGACTGTGGGCAGCACCAGGTCCTCAGGAAAAGGAGAAAGACAAGGAATGTGGAATGATCCTCCCCTTGCCAAGCCTCCAGGCCCCTGGCAGTTGGCACTCTGGGGTTACATCTGCAGCAGCAGCCGTGGGAGACCCACCCAAGGCAAGGCTGTGTGACAGTGCCATTTGTACCATGGGATGCCTGCTGGTGATCTCTGCTATCCTGGGAGCAGCTCCCAGCAGGAAGGATGTGCCTGGATTGCTAAAATCTCAATCACTCCATTTTTCATCACTTCCCCGTGACACCATTTGTGGCTGTATCTTCGTGCCTCATTTTTATCTTTCTGTGTTGGGATCCATTTGCTCACTGGGAGACACTTCCGTGCTCGGGCACTTTTCTCTCCAAACCTCTGAGGGCCTTTGAGGTCTGGTTTTGCCCAGCCACTGACATGAGCCTTGGGGACACGGGTTAGTGGTGAATATGGCAGTGCTGGGATAACAGTTGGACTCAGTGATCTTAGAGCTTTTTTCCAACCTAAATGATTCTAGGATTTTATACATGAAATTAAATGCTCGGTACTGAGTTGGTCGTGTCTCTAGTTCAGATGTGTATTGATGGTGTGGCCATACTGGCAAGGTCGATGTTCCACTGATGGGTGCCAAAGAACACATTTACAGGCAAATGGCTTGTAGTAATGCAGGGAATGAGGCACGGAAGGATCGGAAGGATCGTTTGAGCTCGTGAAAGATCTCTAAGTCATTGATGTGACAAAGGTGCTACTGAAGGGCATGTGATGAATTATCGACAAGAGTATCGAGTGAAAAACACTGTGCAAAGTGCTACATCCAGAGCTGATCCAGGGGGGTGTGGCAGCATGGGCTGAGCTGCATTCTCTGCTTTCCTGATGTTCCTCTGTTAATTTCAGTTGTTTTCGGAATCTCTCGGGGTGGGAGAATTTTCCCACAACACTTCTTCACTGAACTGGGGTGGGCATTTACCAAGTGCCTGATGCAGCTAAGGGAGTTTATTCTATTCCAGGGCTGAGTTTTGTATCTTACCTCTACCCTCCCTGCGCCGGGCCAGGATTTGATGGCTGCAATTCCCTTGTCAGTTTTCGGCTACCCCATCAAAAAACCCCGAATTTCACCCACTGCAACTTCAAACAGTTAAACCTTGTCCCATCAGCTAATAGCCATTTAATGCTCCAAGAAATTCTGTGGGAATAACACCCATGCTATTCCTCCTCCTTCTCCTCAGCTTTCAGGCCCTGATTAAGCAAATAGCTTAAGTGCCGGGCTGAAGTGATGCCTTTTAGTTGCTAATGCCATGCAAAAATGCCCTGAGAATAAAGCAGTTTTCATGATCACTGTTAAGAATCCGCTTCCTTCTTTGGGTCTTATTTTTCCATCAGCCTGCTGGAAGAGTACAGCCAGAAAACAGATTAGCCCGGGAAGGACTTCTCAACTAATAAACAAACCGCAAATACACTTCTTAGTCATATTTTAGGTCAAATGGATTTGTCAAGTAAATAGTCACCCAACTATGAAGGAGTCCTATAAATAAATGAGACTTACATATTTTTAATATCTGCCTGACAGAGATCCTTTAAAGTGCAAATAGAGCTGGAATTAACTGAAGTCAAGATCGTTTCCAGAGTCATTAAAAAAAAAAAAAAAAGAAAGAAAAGAAAACAATAATTTGAACTTTTTAACCTTGGGGTTGTTTCCAGCCACATCTCTCACGATGATAATAAATTCAGAAAATTCCATGAAAATCTCTATTCTTTGGATTCTTGAGGCATTTAGCATAATGTTCTCAGTTCCTCTTTCTCATATGAAAACAGGAAGAAATTATGCAGGATAGTAGCTGTTTAAATACTAGAAATTCCCCCTGGGGAGAATTACAGCCATTTCAGTGATAAATTGCAAGTGAGATAACGGAAGGTTTGGAATGAGCCTGATCCAAACTTCATTTCCAAGCCTCCTCGCTGATTTCAGGGCTTTTTGGATGAGGTTTGAGATGAGAAAGTCTCAACCCTGCTGAGTTTGAGTGGCAGGTTTGTCTTTGTGCTGGTTTACCCTGGGGAGTTCTTGTTGAAGCAGAGCAAAATAATGTCAACCCAGCACTGGATTTTTTTGCATGGAAATCCTACATCTAGAATTCATCCCGAGTCCTCCCAGCAGCCAGGCTGCTCTTCCCCCACCTGAGCAGAGCCTTACAGCTCCAGGCTGTGAGTGAGCATCATTCCTTACCTCAGCTCTCCCTGCCTGGGGGCCAGCACTCCTCGGGTGAATGTTTGCAATATTGTCTGAAGAAAGAGATTCCAAATCCCCACCGTAAGATCTTTGCCCACCCTCAGGGGCGAAGGCATCCTAATTAATTAGCAGGAATACTCCTCTCTCAGCCGTTTAGAAAGCAAAGGGGCTGACTGTTGTGATAAAGTGCACGGCAAAACATCCCGGGCTCAGCTCTAACAGCATCGCAGGGATCTCAGGACATAATTGCCTTGTTATTTTCGTGCTCCCCAGGGCTCTGCTGGAGGCAGTTTAGCAGAACGGGCACTTAAAAAGTGCCTCCAGCAAACTCCGCTCCCCGCTGCCTGCTTTCCCAGATCCCTCGTTGCCTTTGCTCCGCTTGGCAGAAGCTCGTTTTCCTCCTCCTCCTCCTCCTCTGGGAAATTCCCGTCCTTTGATTCCCCATCCCATGACTGCAGCCCCGGCCTTGGTTACTGCGCTGCTGCAGAGCCCGCCCGCTTCCACCACCGCTCCTGGAGCCATCTATTGTTTCCCAGTCTGAATTTCTTCGGGACGTGGAGCATCTCCTTGGTTTGGTTTCAGGGTTGGCAGCACCGAACGCCTATTGCAACACAAATAACATGAATAACACCTCTCGGTGATATTCCAGCCCGGTGTCACAGCGCCCAGGCCGGCTGGTGACCTGAGAAAACCAGTCTTGTTTGGGACCGTGTCACACTCCTTCCCTCGGCGCTACTTTAGCTAAACACATTCTGGGAAAACCACAAGTTATGCTGCCAAAATAGCAGAGAGGACCAACTCCCCAAACAGGAGGCCTTCTCCAGCTTGAACTGCGGGTTTAATGGAGTAACAGGAGGTAAAAACAACCAGTGCAGTGCTCTTTAAACTTCTGAATATCACCTAATCACACACATTGGTTCTGAGGAACACATAGGTAGGAGCAAGGATTGAAGGATCAGACTCCAGCAAAACCATTAGGCTGAAGTGCAGTAAAAAATGAGAGGACTCTTTCCCTCAGCAAAGAATTCACTGAGGCTAGGTCTGCTAGTGCTAGAAATTACTTTTCTTTTATGCAATGTATGTATTACATGCATGCTGAAAAGTATTTTCATAATTGAAAACGAGTTGTAATTAGCAAATGAATTAAGTGCACTTTTGTGGAGATCCACTCTCATTCAATCACTGATTTGCAGTCAGTTGTTTGCAATGACTCTCCCTACTGACAGAAATTCAGACACATTATAACATTTAGCCCATAAATCCAGAATCACAGAATCACAGAATATCCTGAGCTGGAAGGGACACACAAGGATCATCGAGTCCATCTCCTGGCCCTGCACAGGATAGCCCCAAGAATCCCACCACGTGCCTGAGAGTGCTGTCCAGTGCAAGAATTCAGTGTTTCATTCAAAAAAACTTCAAACAATAATGCTTATTTTTATTTTGAGATGAGTAAAGCAAGCATCGATAAATTGGGCTGGCCACTGCCTGAGCTCCTCTTCCTTGAGCCTTCATTTGTGGCCACTGTGGGATACAGAGGACTCGTCCATATGGAATTTTGGCCCAGCCTGGCGTGGCCATGCACGTGTTCTGCTTTTAGAGAAAACCAAGTAAGTTTTGTATTAGAGTACAAGAAGGAATTTTGGATGCTCGTGACAGTGCTCCGGCCGGTGGGGGATGGAGGGAAGTGTACCTAGGTTTTTTTGCTTTACTCCCTCCCACTGAGCATTTCAGGTTAAGGTGGATGAGCCCCACTTGTGATTTCAGCTGTTACAGTATTAAATTTCATTTGCTAATGCCATATGTTATTTCTGTGCTAACAAATGTGCCATTTTTAGCTCATAAAGTGCTGAATGAATTTATCTGGAATAATTTCCACCCTAACATGGCCAAACATTTGGCAAACAAAGTTCCAAAGTGTGCTTTTGGGAGTTGTATTTGATGACAGTGCGTGGGTATCAAAATAATTAGGACTACAGGCCAGGGGAAGGAAGACAGAAGATTACAGAGCAGGGACACAACTCATAGCTTGGGAAGCCCTTGGAAAGAGGTGACTCCAGTTCCTCAATTTCCCTGCCTCCTCCTTCCATCTTCTCCTTCCTCCCCTTCCTTTCCCCCTCAATAACCCTGCCGGTCTGGAACCAATAAAAGGAGCACATCAGATAAGGCAAGGGATTATTTCCTTATGCCTGTGCTATTGTACGAAGCACAATATCAAGGTATTCCATGCATCCTCCCAGCTCCTTGTGAAAGAAAGGATCCTTTTATTCCTTGGCTGGCCTTTTGTGTAGCCAAGAATCTGCCGCCCACTCAGGTAATTTGTACCAACAGATCATACCTGTGGTAGCAGAAGATCCTGTCAGGAGGGAATATCCAGCAGAAACCAGGCATTGCTCATGTGTGAGGAAGGCTGGCTGGGAAGGGGAGGAGAGCTGAATTTTTTTTTAACTCCTTTGGAGGGGGGGAAAACTTGGGAAGAGGGTTTTGCTCAAACAGGGAACTTTTATAAATCTTACCTTAATAAATGTGTGTATTCTTATTGAGACAACAAAGTGCCTCATCTGGCTGAGTGCTCCAGCTCACACCCACCCACTCAGTGTCCACCTCAGCTATATCTTCCCCAATAAAATATTCTCCTATTTCCCCTTTACGTGTGCCCTCTCCTT